>NC_092687.1:22708224-23399390 GCF_964275005.1 Diadema setosum
ATGAAATGTTTCGACCTTTTATATTAATTCAGATGAATCGTTTGCTGGCCGTCCTCTTCGCGACGGTTGCCATGGCAGCCCTGACCAGTGCTTGTGGTCCCCCTTGCCCGGTCTTATGGCACCTGTTCGACGGTAACTGCTACCGCTACTTTGGGAAGAGAGTGACTTGGGCAGAGGCCGAGACGAGCTGTAAACATCACTTCACGATCAACGGAATGGCCCACCTCATCTCCCTCCATAGCGAGAGCGAGAACCGCTTTGCCTACGAGCTGTACCACTCTTGTTAAAGTGTGGGTGATCCCCCGGACTGGGTAGTGAGTATACTCTCAAGTAGATTCGGTCTCTGAATTCAAATCAAGTCAATTAAAATCAAATTTGTTTCATTTTTCAACAGATCATAGGTTAACAAGGTATGCAGATGATCAGAGATCAGTTTACAAGTATCACTCTTTAAAAAATATGGTTGCCATGTTGCAGTAAAATATATAAATGTGCAATTGTTAATGCAATACTCCTCCACAATAAAGAGACAGAATTGATGATCAGATACAAGAGGTGTACGAGACGCCAGCCAAAACAATATGGAGTAGTGGGAAAGGCACTGGAATCTTAGACAGGAGTTTCTGGTCTTTTTTTGTTCCTTCTTTTTATCCTTTAGAAAAGGATATTTCATACCTCCACATTAGCAAAGTAATGTTCAATTAATAAGATAACAATTTTTTTTTTATACAAAAAAAAAATCATTGACCATGTTGACAGAAAGAGAATATTGATATGGGAGGGGGATGAGCTATAAGAAATTGTTATAAAAATGTCTCTCTCTGTAAATTAGAGATCGCAACTGCTGATCTACAATTCTTAACAAACATGTAAAAAAAGAGAAACTAGTGGGATTTGGACCTTTCGCCTACTTTTTACGGGTTTTGCGCACTACCAGAGTAAAATAATTTCGTATACAATCTTTCTCTTCTTCTGTCGTATGATGTAATACAACGGGTTGGGTAAGGGGTTGTAGTCTTATAGGTTGATATCTAAGCTGTGGATCCAGTTCAGGGCAGCATCACTTGCTTGAGCAAGTTCTTCAAGCACGCCTGTTAGAACTTCCGCAGGTGACAGTCTCCGACGCAGGGTTTGGTCAGAATGGCCACAGTCACATACGCGGGGCTAGCCGAGAACCCCCATTATACCCCATCTCACGAGACGGCGATTCCACTACGATCATTTATTTATTTATTTATTTATTTATTTATTTATTTATTTATTTCCAATCTTTTGTCAGGATAGTCCATTCACCAATAAATAGTGGTCTTCCATGGAGCCCTGAATAATATTGATGAACATAATTATGTACATTAAATAGCAAAACGTATATACAGAAGATGACATATACAGTGTAGATACATACCAGCATACTGTACATTGTACAAAGTAATATAAAAAAAGTACATGCCACAGCAAGAGTTCACCAGAATGCCGAAATAACAATTAAAACGCTATTATACAGGAATGATAAAGCCCAGAATGAATTTCGTGTGTTACTTACAAATAGCAACTTTGCTGAAACAATCTCTTAAATATGGAAGAAGCTGATCTAATTGAATGATCTAGCCTGTTCCTTTCAAGTACAGGATACGATTGGGATGCACTTGTGACAATCAGAGCGAAATCTTGGCACACGTAGATTTCCACTGTCTATTAGCCTTGTATGATGTTCATGTACATCACTAGGCTTAACTAAGTGCACCTGAAGGTCCGAAGGTGCTAAGTTATGGACGCATTTATATATCATCATAACGCGGCTGAAATCAAAACGTTTGTCTAGTGTCATCCATTTAAGACTTTCGGAATAAATCAGCCGACGGTGTGTCATATGTTTTGTCCAAAATTATTCTTGCTGCCCTCTTTTGATTTTTTTCCGGCTTAGTTGTATGGGATTGAAATCTGTTTGACCAAACAACAGAACAGTAATCAAATTGTGGTAACACTAGACTATTATAAAGTAATTTTAGGGATTGTTGGGGCAAAAAGGCCTTCGCTCTCTTTATCATGCAGACACTTTTTTGGGTACGTTTACATACATTTTCGATTTGTTTAGACCATTTCAGTTCTTCATCTATCAAAACACCTAAACATTTAGTGAACTGAACTCTTTTAATCCAACTACCATCTAATGAAATACTGAAATTTTCAATTTTCACGAGATTAGCACGGGAGCCGATAATCATGACAGAAGTTTTGTCACTGACGAGCCGATTATTCTTAATCCACCCCATTACTTAATTTAGTGCAACAGTTATCTTTTCTTCTAAAACTGTTGCGTCATTAGCACTGACAGTGAGGGTCGTATCGTCAGCGTATACATATCTATAACACCTTCTAAAGTACACTCGGGTAGACTGTTGACATAAATTGAAAATAAACGGGGACCAAGAATTGACCCTTGAGGTACACCCAATTTAATAGTAGAAGGGTGGGACTTGGCTCCTTTGAATTGCGTCGCTTGCTGTCTGTCACTTAAATAGGATTTGAACCAATCTACAGTCGTCTTGCTACACCCTATACACTTTGATTTATGTAAAAGTACGTCATGATCTACAGTGTCAAATGCCTTCCGACGATCTATGAAGGCAACTCCAGAAATTTGATTATTATCTATATTCAAAGACCACTGATTCACAAGTTTTGCAAGAGCAGTTGATGTGGAATGAAATGGTCTAAAACCAGATTGATTAGGGTGTAGTAAATTATTCGCATTCATGAATTCGCTCAGTGTTGTTGATGTACGGTCCTTTCGATAATTTTATTCACTGTTGGTAAGATTGAGATGGGGCGGTAGTTATTCAACGAAGAAATAAATGCTTTAAATATTGGTACTACCCGAGCCTTTTTCCATTCACGTGGAACAACTCCCGTATAGACAGGGATTTGTTGATGATATCGCAAAGAGATTCTGCAATAACATTCTTTGTCATCTTTAAAAGTTTGCAGCCGATGTGATCTTCTCCGGTTGCTTTATCTATGCCAAGAAGCTCGATCTGTCTCAATACAAAATCTCTCGTTATCATATTTAAATTAAATTGAGAATGAGATGGAACAAAGCCTTTGTCCTCATCTAATATCATTTGAGAAGTATTCCTCTGCAGGTCTTTTTGTAATTTTAGTAGCATTAGATATGAAAAAATTGTTGAATGCTTCAGCAATACTTGCGTTGTCCGATACTTCTGCATCATCAACCTTTATGGTATTGGGAGAAGTGGGTGATGATTTAGGCGTAAGTTCCCTCAAGCTCTTCCACATTTTCTTACTGTTGTTACGATTTTGTAAAATTTGGTCAGTGTTATACTGTTTTTTTCCTTGTTCTCATGAGATGAGTAACTTCGCTTTTTTTTTATAGATATTTATAGGTATTTCAAAGATCATCACTATTGTTAGTTTTAGCAGCTTTGAGAACTTTATCACGTTCCGTCATGAGCTTAACAATCTCATCAGATATCCATGGACATGCATGTTTTCTTATCCGCTTTTTACGCAAAGGTATATGTGCTTGTTGATAACATCACTGAAAAGAGTCAACCACATATCCCACGCATCATCAACGTCGTCTATATCTTTTATGACCTGCCACGGAGCACTTCTCAAATCACTATAAAATTCCTCCTCATTAAGATTTTTGAATGAGCGAAATTCCGCACATTCAGATTTTTGATGGATCTTTGCACTGAAGTCCCGAATAGCATATACCAAATAATGATCACTAATGCTAGTCTCAAATATTCCCCATTCAAAGTTCTTTATCTGATACAAATATCAACTCAATTAAAGTAGAAGCAGTATTTGTAACTCTTGTGGCAGTATCAATTAACTGACTTAGTCCGTACATATTTGTATAAAACATAACTTTTTCGGCATTCACATCATGTTGGTGTGGCATATAATTACAAATGAAACCACCTAATATAATACAACTCAAATGTTCCGAGAGAGCAGAGTCCAAAGTCCTGTCTAATTCGTCAAAGAAATCAACGTGAGAATTCGGAGGACTGTAAAATTCCCCTACAAGGATGGAAGGCTTATTTGGATAATGCAATTCAAACCAAATGCATTCTAAAGTAGATGAATTCAAGTCGTCTCTTATTTTATAGTTGAATCTTTTGGAAATATATACAGCCACACCGCCACCATGTCTTGTACGGTCTCTACGTAATAGGATATAATCATCGATATGCAATTCAGAATCATCAATCATCGAATCACAAAATGTCTCATTCAAACCGATGACATCAGTGATGTATGTCTCAGAAGTAATCTAAGTTCATCAATTTAGAAATTAAACTATACGAATATTCAAATGGGCAAATTTTAGACCCCTCTTTCTGAGTGGAGGAATTGAACCATTCATCAAATCATTAATTTTACTTTTGATTAGTTCATGTGGTCGCTCCCGAAGAGCATTTTGTGCTTCGCCAGTGTTAACATTATCAGTGCAATTCAAATCATCAAAAATCGACAAAGCGTGACGGATCGTGGCTTGATCGCTTTAAATCTTCTCCATCGTATCTTGAGCAGTTCAGAAGCGCGGAGGGTCGCCAGTACTCGCCACCGTATCGCCATGGTCGGCGACCTCGCTACGGAAGTTTTGAACATGTCCAAAACTTTCGTAGCGAGGTCGCCGTGGGTTTAGAGCGTATACAAATCGCCACATTCGTAACTCTGACGGGGTAGCAACGCGTTAGGCGTAACTCAAGCGCATCGAAAGTGGCCCCATCGCCCATGAAAATTACCACTTTTACAGTATTGCATAACAGGGACCAACCATAGAAAGTGATGCACAGACCAAGAAGGGTGGACTTCATGGAGAAAAACGTATAAAATTAATTTTCCACGGGTATACTCAGTACGAATCTATTCTGTTTATTAAATTGTTTGTCATATACCATTCTAAGTCAATGAAAGTAAATTAAGTTGTAATCTTTTCAAATATATCTTCATAAAAATAATAGTCTCATTCTAGGATACGATTTATATACTTTCCTCGTAAGCCGGTTCTTTAGTATTATATACACATTTTACCCTTGTAATTGAACGGATGACTTAACTAATAGACAATTTCGCATCATGTTCTAACTGGTGTGTTCTAGAATGCTAAGATGTAAGGGTAAAACCATATTCTGCATATCCATGTCGGTGGGACACTGACATCTGCCTCAAGAAATTCAATCATTAAACCATTTTATACCCCGATCGCTTGAGATCGTAGCATGAGCCCGGCGTAAACGTATCACGGTCGCTCCGATCGTATCACTGTTGTAGCGAGGTCTTGATAAGCGTACGAATATCGCAACACAGTCGGTTCGATCACAGAAGCAGCGCGTCTCGTCGGCCTGGAAATGGCAACACGTACGTGGCAGAGTCGTATTATCATAGTGGCGCTATCGCCCAGGGCCGGCGCAGTGTTTTCAAAAGTGTGGGGATCCACCTTCCGGGTTTCATGAGCTAACGGGAAACAAGAAGAAAAAAAAAAAAAAAAAAAAAAAAAAAAAAAAAAAAAGGTCCTCTGCTCATTCTCTCCCCTCCCATTTCCGGGCATATAAAAACAAGGTCTTCAGAGAAAACACATAACCTTACCGCCGCCATACTTCAAGATCTCTATCTATTTCTATTTTAGTGCCACTTACGTACTTCCGGGTTGAAAAAAGTGTGGGGGCCCGAGCCCCCACGGCCCCCACGGCTGCGCCGGCCCTGACGCCTACAGCGCAGGTTGAGCGTAGAGAAACCGTAGCCTATAACCATCGCCTCGGAGGCCAAAAATGAAGACGGACGGCGATCGCGCCACAATTTGTTAGATCGTCACAAATCGCCATGGTCGCCATGTTCGCCTTCCTAGTGAGATGGGGGCCTTATGATTGTGTAGACGGTGGCCTGTCCATGCATGGAGGATTCGGACGCAGTTCGGGGTGAGCCGCCGCTGTTTCCGAGGGAGGTTGAAGCCCTCTGACTTTGCTGTCGGGTCAGTGATAGTGCTGCACGTGACTAGAGTTGTGTTGGAGACAGCATCAGACCATAACATCTATAATACGCCATTCACTTGTGGAGTCAAAGTGTCCCAGTGATGGAAGAGACATCCATAGGGCTACTGGCTTGCGGGATGCTAGGCGTATTGATGGCAGGTTGTTGCTGCATCAGTGACGGCACTGGCGACCCTTGCTATTCTTTCCTTCCTGCATATTCATCAGGGCCAAACCCATTATCGACTCAAATAACTTTTTTTACAACATTGGAATTTCAAGTTCTTCAAATGACTTTTATTACTCGTTCAAAATGAGGCCATGAACTTTCGAAATAATTTTCTAACATTGTACGCACCAAGTACACTGGAATTTTGCGTCAGGAGAATATTGAACTACAACCTCAAGATCCTCGCTTACAACTTACGTTACCAAGCAATTTCAAATACTAGTAAAGCATCCACGAATCTTTCAAAGTAGCCGTGACAATAAAATTATTTGTTTTCATCAATGAAATAGCTCTCAAAGTTTCTCGCGAACATTGTGCTATATGGCGGGTTAGAGTACAGACAATTAAATAGCTTTGATGAATATCAGGGGCGGATCCAGGAATTTCGTAAAGAGGGGGCGCGTTTACAAAATTAAAGGGAGCGCACGCACCCCTCCCCCATTTTTTTTAATATTTCTTTTGTTTTCAAAAAAAAATAATAATAAGGGGGAGGGGGGGGGGGGCGTGCGCCGGTTGCGGTCCTCCCTGGATCCGCCCCTGAATATGATACCGTTGAGCTTTGGCCAAGGAATGTCATTGCGTCAGTTTTGATAAAAATGTGGCCTTGAATGTTTTACAGCTTCCTCAAAGAATGTTAACATCACGTGTTTGGAGAATTCACAAGACAAATATCATGAACTTTTCTTCACAACTAGTGAGTGAAAAGTTCTACAAATGATGGTAACGTATGTTTTCTCTTCGGTAATGCGGATGATGTTTGTTTGTATGCCGGCAAAGTGACAAAAACATAATATCAGGTCCATTATTCCAACTGTCAGTTACTCAAACAAACAAATTCCGTTCACTTTACGCGTTTTTAAGTTCAATAATACAATAGAAATAGTTTATCCAAATTAAGTCGCGTTCTGACGGTTCGTTAATGCAGAGATTGAAAAGACGTTCTTTGTCGGAAGATTTGTTAGTCTGAAAATAAAATAGGGTTCATTCTGAAGGTTTGACAGTCAAAAAAAAAAAGGAAACATTTTTGAACTCCTCAAGTATATATTTTTTACTGCCCCTAGCTGTTACAGTGTTTGATGGTAATGGATAATGATCACCAACAGCATGATTAAAAGAGAAATATCTGGTACTTCCAGAGAAACATTCGTACGTTACCACTTATACAGATTGAAACATAGGCTACAGCGTCAAACTGCCTATTATCTCATGCCAAAGATGTTACATGAGTGTATACATTTTTAGAACAACCGTGCTGGAAAAATGTCATATAAATGTATGATGTCTAAATGGCTGCTAAACCAAGTACTTCAGGATATTACTTTCTAATAGGTAATTAATGATCTTCCACCATACACACAGCAATCTGGCAATATCATCTCCGCCATAAGATAGGATCCTATACATGACTTTCCAACAGTATACATAAGGTTTTGTGGAAAAATTATTTACTTGTGGTATATTATCTAATACACTTTTCAACTATTTCCTGTACATAGATGAGATTGGCATGTATATTCACTCCTGCACGAGTGAGCGTCCAGTGAACAAAAAGTGTTCACTTTCAAAACTTACAAGAATCATTTCTCCTGGTTTGGGTAGCAGTATGTTCTGTTTGTATATTCAAGCGCTGATGTATCATCATCCATCGATCCTAATTTTGACCCACCGACACTTATACTATGACACGTTTTCATGTTTTGCTTGTTTTTTTTTTTTTTTTTTTTTTTTACTGCTATAGAGATAAGCACGCTTTTAAGGGAAAACAGATGTGTGTAAACCTCCTGTAACTGCAAAATCCATTATAAATCGCGTAACATGATGTTATCACAACGCATCAGCAAATGCTGTGTGATGATAAAATAGGATCGTTGCGTTGTGGTGTTACAGTTCATTATTCTGAAAAAGAATAAAGGTTCGTAATACGATATACGTTTGTTAGTATGCTGGATACATACATAGTGTATGTAATTACATACACGCCCCTTCTTTCAATTTTTGTTTTTGCACATTTTTTCATAACTATTTGTTACTGTCTGGGGCGCCGTACAGGATAAAATTACTGGCTTTGCTGTTTTCATAACAAGTACACGTACATTCAAAGGACAATATCCACCAACTTTTGTCCTTGACCCCCTTCGGCTGAATAAATGCATTTTGGGGCACTTTCTTGTGGCCCCTAGGCTTACGGTACAGGATGCGACTTGCCAGTAATTCATTTTATTGACCCTAGGCCACATATTAGTATGATGAAACCATCAAACCTTGTGACCCTCTTCGGCTGAATAAATCTTCTGGGCCCCCGGTCCATGTATGTACGCCTCCACGGCACACCATATAACCCTATACCCTATATTCATATTAATCCTATGCATGTACAGTTGTATTTATTTGAGAAGTCTGAAAACGCTGCATTTCTCTGACGAAATGAATAGAATTAACAGTCAAGATGAGGGGAAGTCCAGACGATATTCATAACTTCACCTCATGTGGCCAACATAAACCGACAGCTCCATGTATACATTTGTGTAATTTATTGTGGTCTTTGAGCAGAGAAACCAATACTTGAAGAAACTAGAAATGTCGCTACAGCGACTGGTTATACCCCCGCCAAACAACATTTCATAAGCTTTGGACAAAATAACATTTCATAAGCTTTGGTCAAAAAACTGAGGAAGTAGTTAAATCCGCAAGATCTTTCCTTGAACTTCTGCCATTAATATGCCGTTACCATGGCAACGTACTTTCGGGTACTGTCGAAAAATGCGTCTTGCACATCTACAACCAAAGGCACACATCTGTACCAAGTTTCATGGAAATTGGGCAAAAACTGAGGAAATAGTTTGCAACACAAAATTTTCCATCATTTTGGCTCATAATATGTGAGCTGTTACCATGGCAACATACTTTTTGTCACTGTCAAGAAATGTGTCATGCTGACCTATATCCTAAGACAAACATTCAATATGAATTCCATGAGAATTGGAAGAACACTGATGAAGCAGTTTTGCCATGAAGCATTTTGCCCTATATTTTACCAATAACATGCCGTTACCATGGCAACGCACTTTTTGCCACTGCGGAAATATGTGTCTTGCACATTAACATATTCAGATGAACATCTGTACCTAATTTCATAAAAATTGATCAAAAACTGTGGGAGGAGTTCGCGACGCAAGATTTGCACCCATTTTTGCCCATAATATGCCATTACCATGGCAACGTACTTTTGGGTACTGTCAAAAAATATGTCTTGCACATCTACAACCCAAGGCACACATCTGTGCCAAGTTTTATGGGAATCGGTTGAAAACTGAGGAAGTAGTTAGCGACGCAAGATTTGCAACGGACCGACCGCCCGACCGCCCGACCGCCCGACCGTCCGCTGATTCCTATATACCCCATTCAAACTTCGTTTGGCGGGGGTATAACAAAGAAGAAACGAAGCAAATTATACTGAACAAGGGTGATGACATAGAAGCGAGGCTTACATATTTCAGAAATGTAGCAATGTAGTAGGGCTTAATTCCACTACGATACCGCTTGCCAAGGTCACGTGTGTAGAGTTTATGCATGGTTTCTTCTTTTGTTCTGCTTCGTTGAGCCCCAACTCGTGCAGTTCTTATGGTGAATCTCTCATGTCATCATCCTTGTTCATTGTGATTTGTTATGTTTTCAAAACGTTTCTTATTCTTCATCTCAGTCACTATAAATCCTGAAACTCTGTACCCATGCATGGACAACAGATGTTTGAATAAAAGTCTGAATATCATTCGGAAGTCTCCTTTAAAATTAGAAATGAAGAATCAAGTTGGAAATACAAATACCGTACATTGATATAAAGCGAATCTTTTGTTCACTAATTATCTTCTCCTCTATCAATTTGCCAATCAGCATGATCGCGTCAACCGGCGGCCTCTGCAAGGTTTCTGGATCGGTCTGCACCAGAAGGAAGCTGACGGCCCATGGAACTACACCGACGGCTCGGCGTACGACTACGGGAACTGGCTGCCTGGTGAGCCCAACAACAGCTACTACGGTGAGCAGGTCGAGGACTGTGTTCAAATCTGGCGCCGTAATGTCGGCGATGACGGCCGCCAGGGGTGGAATGACGTCTACTGCCTGGAAGTCATGCCGTTCATCTGTAAAATCGAGGCGCTGACTCCCCGTAGGCCCCCCCAAGATTGCCTGTGAATAGCACCTCACCGAATGACCGTGTTTCCAAGTTCAATCAATCAATCAAATATCAAAATTTGATCAATCATTGATAGCAGGTGGTTGTTAACCTTTTTTTTTTTTTTAAATACAGTGTACCATTTTTCGATATCACACAGTATACATTGTACATCATAAAAAGTCAATGCACTAGTATTCAAACTGACTTAATTCTAATTTGTTGTGAATTGTCATAGGTTTTGCGCATCCAATTCTCGATGTAAATGTAATACATGTACACTTGTATGTGTTTTTGTCATGCATTCCAGTTTATGAATGCTTTTGTTGAGTGATGCCAATGATTCAACAATTCCTCCATTACTTTGCACTATTCATGAACCTCATTTCGAGAAGCAATTTTGCGGTAATTATCTCTCACTACCTAATTGGACAAGAAAAAGCTAATCTCTCTATTTTGTAACAATTTTTTTTGGGGAGAAATTTTGAGAAAAAAAAAGAGTAAAAAAAAGTTTAAAATTGAAGATCAGCAGTTGCAATCTTACAAATTTCGTTTGTAGGAGACAAATTGAAGAAAACTCGCACCTCTAAAAAGTCACAAAATTTAGGTCCAAAATTTATTACCACAAGAGTCTATGATGAAAAATTTGGTTTCGACGAACACTATTAAAACAAAAATTTCCAAGTGCCACTGACAAAAAAAACAAAAACAAAAAACAAAAAACAAAAGAAATGTGCTTCATATCACAAAAGGCAAATCGCTTCCAATAACATGTGCTTGATTCATGTTTTCTTTGTTGAATAATCAATTCATGATACAAACCAATGTACAGCAGACAATGTTCTGTCCTGAGACAATAAAGAGACACACGTAAGACAAATAGGTGTGATGATGACATTGTATGGACATTTTTTTATATTCTTTTGTATGTCTCTGTATTCACCATTTCAAGAAGATGTACATGTATTCACAGAGAAAAAAAAATACAAAAACATTTCATATTTCTTTTAATGGAATTAAAATATCAGGTGATTTGATGCCTGGAAAGAGCTAAATTGGTAGAATTGAGACAAAAAAAAAGACAAGAAAAGGATATCACCTTTAAATTCACAGAATATCCTGAAAAAAAGAAAATAAATATCCTATGTATAGAATTGGAAAATCAAGGTTACAAGTCCAACTTTTCTCTTTAGTTTATTGTCTCTTTAACAATGAATGAATAAAGGACTGTCTACATGTAAAACTTTTTAATCACTACTCTTTGCAGTGACTTTTTTGTTGTTGTCTGTAATTAGATGCACAAAACTGCAACAGCTTCCTTCTTTGGATAATGTACTGTATTTTTACACTGGAGCATTGCACATTTTATCATGTATTTCCATATGTTCTCCTTTTTTTCACAATATTTTATGTGGGGAGGATTTACAGCAGAGGAGCTTCAAGCTATTAAGGGTACTGCCCGGCATGGACCTTTTTTTTTTTGAGAGGGGGGGGGGGGGGGTAGGGCTTTTGACATAATACATGTATGTTGTACTTACAGATGCATACAAGTCTAGTTACACCACTAATACATGCATTTTTACCACTACAAATATTCTTCATTTCCAGGTTCCTAGTGACCCCACAAAAAGCAAAATTTGTGCAATCTTTTGCAGGGTAAAAGCTCCATAATGATACATCACTCAATGCAACAGGGCAATACATTGCTGGTTCCTGCAAGCAATCAGTCGCAACCAACACGTATTCATGCAAATTACTATAGCAAAGCGACACATGCTACATGTGCGTGTATGCAGCTTATTTTTTACCATCATCTATTTGCTAGACCAGATGATGGAGCAGCAGCACTTAGAATTGAACATACTTGTATCATTAAAAACACCAAACACAAAAGTTGCACTGGGAATTTATATCCTCAATTAATTCTGTAAATGCCTCCAGTTACTTGTTTGTTTTCTTCATAAGAATCTTAGCTAGGCAACAGATATTTCAGGCTAAACCATTTTTTTTTTGTTTTTTGTTTTTTGTTTTTGTTTTTTTACTGGTCTGACCTGTTGGTATCAGACCAGTAGCAATCCATTTTTTCTCCTTTTTTACTGGTCCAAACCTACAATATACTGGCCCTTTTCCTTTTGTTTTCCCAACTGGCCTTGGCAATATTATTACATTGTATTTCTTTTACTGGTCATGTCTGACCAGTAAAGTAAAGAAATTGAATAGCAATTTTTGTCGATGGACATACATTTTCAACAAAATAGTATACAAGTCTATGTAATGAAAATGTCATGCAAATTTCATTTTGTATAGCAGTCATACCAAAATGCATAGCAAATTGCTATGCAATACCAGGAAAATTATTCCCTGGGTATTATATCATACACATCATCTGTAAGATTAATCTATTATGTTAACAGGTAGAGGTAAAAGTCCACACATGTCAACATGCCGATAGATCCATACATCTCATGTAGCATTCCTTGGCCAGATAAATACTTTGAAAATCCATTGAGTGTTTGGTCTTGAATCAGGATAACGAAATAAAGGACAGACTGATGAATAGATAGATGGACAACCTAAAAATATCATGCATACATATATGGCACCAGAGGCATGGAATGACTCATCTCCACGAACACATCTTGGAGTTCACTGACCTAGACTGTGCACCCCTGTGTATCAGCATGTGCTTGTGTGTGTATTATCTAATCTGTGTGTGTGTCTGTGTGCAATTGTTAAGGCAACTCAGGGTGGGCAGGAATGGCGAGAGCAGTCATCCCCTGGCCCTAGCACCGGGCGAAGCACAAAGCACATCAGCAGCATTACATAGCGCTATATCTACTGTCCACAGTTCACTGGCATCGTCAGTCCATCTCCTGGCCTATTTGAAGTGATTTCCTCGCCATCTGGAGGGCGCCCTCTTTAGACTTGTTCCCACCAATGAATCCCGATGCATGGACAAAGATGCAGCCGTAGATGCCCGAGGCTTCACTCAGGGATTCATCACGCACACCTCGCCACTTCTCAGGGAGGGACAACCTGGGTGGTGAAAGTAAACACTCAGAGTTGTACTTTCTCTCTCTTTTACCAAAAAAGAAAAAAAGAAAAAAAAAGTTTGCAACTTGGTTTACACTAGTAAACTGAATTTGGTTCAAATGAGAAGAAAGATCTGGGTGTAGTTCTGTTTAATAAATACCTCAGAGCTCTGCAACTACACTGTATGTACTAAATTGACTAGAATGGTAATGCCTCTGCTTCTCACCCAATCACTTCTTTTTTTTTCCAGCCATATGAACAGCTGGTCCTTTATATACATCTTAAATGAATCAATTGATCTTGACCACAAACCAAAAATTGACCTTCAACCCTCTGTGCACATAGAAAACATTTCCCAACTCATTTATATCCATATCATTAAGGAAAAAAAAATAACTGGACTTATGATAAGTGGAATAAATGACCAGATTTTAGCTAAATTGATGACCTATGACCTTAGCCTATCATCTCTATTATTTCAGGCAACTAATTATTCATATATTTCTATCTTTCTTATCACATATTAACACTCAGCATTCCCAGTTGATGTAATGACTGAAAATGACACTGTTTGGGGGCAAAAGTATGGTGACTTTTGACCTAAACCACTGACCTTTCACCATAGTGTGTAATGATCAAGTTTTCATCTTGTTATGGCAGGCACATTTCTATCAGCTTTTGCATCATTATCAGTTCTACAAGAATTTCTTTCAAATATAACAAGAGAATGTAATTGAAATATATATATTTTTTCTGCTGATATGATTTTCTTATCAAGTACATAGCAAGCACTCAATCTGTAATGAATTTTATGCAAGAAAATGTGTATGAGGTTTAACAATGTACACACATGCATGTGTTAAAGTTTGAACCCACCCAATCAGCAGTGTTAGACATCTGCCTGCAATGACAAGAAGTAAACATAATGAAAGTATTCTCCCTCAAAAGGTTTGAGGGAAAGCAACTTGGTGGATGTAGAAAGATATACTCATCATTTGGAATCAAAACATACTGTATGATGGAACTCAAAATTTCTCCAAAAATATACAACAGTATTGTTAAAACACAGAGCAATTTTGTCTTTTGGAGACTTCAGCTATGATTTATTGCAGAAACTTCGATTTCTACAACACTACAGCCAGTATAATACCTGTTGTCGAAGGAGTGCTTGTTGATGGGAACACATTGGATCCGCCACGCCCCACTGTTGTCAGGATAGAGGACGTACTTAATGGGCAGCTCTAGCTCCATCTCTCTCTCCAGCTGAAACAGGTGCTCCTTCCATGGACAGCCACCCTGGGGGAAGGCAATGATCTCCCCACAGGCATCCACCTACAACAATCATTCAACATTATCCACTTCAAAGAACACATCCTTCATTCCACCGAATATCAACTAGAATGCCATCTTATCAGAGAGTACAGACCTGGAAGCTCCTTTGTCCCAAATTTTGTTACTTCCTCATGAGTCCTAACATATTCAACTATTCTGGCCTGAGTGGTCAAGAATATTGCCACTATCTGGATTGAATTTTGAAGTGTTAATGACTGTTATAAAATCTGTCATGAAGTTGCCCTGATTTGCTTTAATAGCATCCTGGGAATCTTGAATTTTGAATCTGCCCTATCTTGTTATCATAAAGAATCCATTCAATAATTCAACAGGGCAATACAGTACACACTAAAGGCCGGTGCCTTGGCTCAGCCCTAACCAGCCCACAAATGTTATTTCCCTTTGCCTTTGCCTTCACAACTTCTAGCACAGAGTTGGGAAAAGACACAGAATGAAACAAACTAGTGCCGACAAAACTAACATCCACCTAAATATGATGCATAGCCTGAATCATCTATAAGTCAGGATAAAGGCAAATCAAACCCCACAAACAAGAAACAAATATAAAAAAAAGAAAAATAAATAAAAAATCATGTGAAGTACAAAATGTTCTAAATACTGGTACAAACTGACTTATCTTCAGTGCTTGGTTTCACTGAAAAGGTACTGGCATCTCTGTGGGACACCACAGTTGGAATTCACACTTTTCATTACGCTATTAACATTTGATTATGGGAAAATGTGTCTTCAAACCCTGAAAGAAATGCACAACCCCCCCCAAAAAAAACCAACAACAACAATAAAACATATAAGAATTCACCTTTGGAAGTTTTATGATGTACAGTGCACTCCCGTTATAACGAACACGGTTATAACGAAATTCCGGTTATAACGAAGTAAAAATTTGGGCTGCAATGTCATCCACTCTATGTATTTCTATTGTTTATTTGTTCGGTTATAACGAAATTCTGATATAACGAAAGAAAACTGCCGGTCCCGAGGACTTCGTTATAACGGGAGTCCACTGTACAATTGTTAATATGGTAAAAACAGATATACAAACTCCAAATTAGACTCTCCAGGCTTGTAATTAGTGTTTAACAGGCTAAAATAAGATTGTTATGAAAATTTGATAGTGCTGCTGCTGTTTTGAGTTTTTACAGTTCTATGCAATACGAAGAATCGCCCTGGGTACGAGGGCAGGTAAGTTTGTAGCACCTTGCTGGTTGACTCACATCAAATCTGTCTTTCAAGGCAGCTTCCACCACACTCCTAGCAGGCAGCCACACCTTGCCGTAAAAATTCACACGATCAAGGAACTCTTTTCCTGTCATCTCCACAGCTTGCTTGAAGCCAGTCTGAGGAGAAACAACATTTGGTTGAATGTCAAGTGACAATTTAATCAAGAACTTTACCTTGCTGGGAATATTAAAAACCAAAGCAAAGCAAAACGACAAATCTTTTCATCTGCTAACACAAAGTCTATTTGTTCAATTCATATGCAGCCTTCAAGGTCAAAATTAAACCATATCAAGTTATATCTAAAAGAGGCTTTACCTGTCTCAACATTTCTTCTATCATGAATATTTTTCTTACGTAAAATGCAAATCCCCTGGAGACTCATGGTGGTTTGAGTAATAGGACCTTAGTACTTCATATGACGTATGTTGGTTTTAAAAATAGCTCACTATGTCACTGGATGCTAAGGCATCTGGTTAACTCCAGCTCAGTGAACATACATAGGCAATTTCCAGCTATGGTGTATTTATCAACGATAAAAGATACAATATGTCATAACCAGGCAAGTATGAGTTGGTAAATGTGAATTACCTCAAAGTCTTGAGTTTCATCATTCCAGTTTGGATTCAAGTGACTCACTCTAGCACTGAGATTGGTTGTAATCAGATACCTGGATTGAGAGGCAAAGTCCAATGGATGGGTTATGAAATGTATTGGCCATCTTCACAATGACTCAGAGGCAGCAATATCTACATTATTTGAACACAGCATACAAACATCTGATCTTCAGGTAGCTCTGTTCTCCTCTGCCTATACTAGCATCAACTTCACAATCATGTAGAAAAGATAATGATTTTTGATCAGCCATAACATTTCATACAGATGTGCTTACTGTACATCAACAACATTGTGCTATCACACATTACGTGAAAGAGAAAGTCGAGGCCCTTACCTAATAAAGATCTATTCTATGGTCTCTGTGCACTACTGCAATTGAGATGTTCCATGCACGATGCATCATAGGTACATTATTTCTAGTTGTAATTTCATATGATGGACCCACAATCACACAGATATGCTCTGAACTATAAGAAGGGATGATACATTGTATTGAGGTTTGTTGAAAAAAATCAGAAATCAAAATTTTCAGGTGATTTTGATACATGGAAAAAGCAAAATGTGTATAGACTTGAGAAAAAAGAATATCTGAAGTCAGATTTAAGTCTAATGAATATCATGTCTGTATAAGTCTCTATTTCAGGTCACTTCTTTCATTGAAACAACTTCCATTTTGAGTTGAAGTCTTGCTGAACAAAGCATTGTCCAGGGTTTACCATTAAAGTAACATTATGACACTTGTCCAAATTCATGTCATGCATTATTTCCAATGTTTCAATTATGTGCCCTCTCTCCTTCCTTTTCTCTCTCTTGTATGTCAAACTGCTAATTGCATGGGGCTACGCAAATTCATGGAGTGTTTAAAATATTATGCTATGAAACAGGCTGAAAAACAATGTGAAGGGTAACCTAGATTGTGCCAGCTTGAACAATGCTTACTTTGGCTTCTCCTCTGTTTGATCCACACCATTGTCGATGGCATCAACCTCCTCCATGAAGTTCTCATAGACTTTGTCATAGATGATGGGAAGGTTGGGGTCATCTGGCTGGAGGTCAAGGGTCAGACGAATGACCTCCTCTCCAAAGTGGAGGTAGACGAGACCTGCACTGCTCAGCTTTGTTGTCCAGGGTTTCTTAGGATTGATGGAGTTCATCGTTTCCTTAAAGGTTCTAGTTGTAGAACAATGGTGAAAAGGAATGTTAATAGAAGGTCTGGGTCTGAGAGACTACTAGTTATGAATTACGCATAAGAAGAAATAGAATTTGCAAAGATAAAATACTCGTGAGGCTAGGCTCAGTATACAAGATCCATTATTTTTTATGAAGGCTCTACCTGTAAAATATTTGAATGCATTTCATTTGGTGACTTTCATGGTAGTCAAGATTCGCAAAAGTAAAATGCATGCAGAAGTTCTTGTCTACACTATATGCATTGGTTGCCAGTGGCAATTTGTGAAAATTTCAAGCCATGAAAAAGAATGTCGGCTTCAATTCGCAAATATTTCAGATGCGAAAATATCTTGCTTTATAGTATACTTTGAGATAAAAATGAGTACTCCTGGTGAAGATATGAGATCTGACTCAGTTAATGCATGTAATACCAGTAAAAGTGCTGACAAGATGGCATTTGACGACATAAAGAAAAGGATGATTTTAAGCATGGGGTATTATATATGAAAGATGCATTAAAGATTCTCTTACTGTCTGGTATCAGAAAAGACAACTGCAATAATAAAAGAATGAGTTAACAAAAGAAAAAAAAAGTTCTGATTTGTTCCCAACTCGTAATTATAACAGGGGGTAAAAATGATGTGCAATACAAATAGAAAAGAAGAAGAAGAAAAAAAGGAGAGCATGGCACACAAACATATATTTTTTTGTTGTTGCTGTTGTTGTTCTTTTCCTGAGATCAGTGCAGTGATATATATGCTACACTGGTAACAATGCAGACCTTCATTTCGCAGAGACTGAATAGTGATAATTTATCAAGAGAAATGTGCTGTACAGGATGTTGGAACATTAATCTATTGTTTTTTAAATCAATGACTGCCTATTTCAGAAAAAAAGCAAATAATGCCTCCGGCACCACTTCGTGGCGGAGGCATAAAAACAAAACAAAAACCAACAACAATTGTTGTCTGTCATTCAATAACCAAAGGTAGATCTTACAGATTATTTTACTTTTACTCACTTTTTAAATACGCCACTCACCTTTGGTGATGGTCATATCTATGGCGACTGGCATCATATACTCCGCCCACATCAACCACGATGTCACAAGTTTCCAGGAGTGCAGGGTCCCGAGTACGAATCATTTCTGGATGAAGAGAAGTTAATTGACTTGCCATAAGTTTCTATGCAAACTTTAAGTGTGGAAAAACAATTTTATATTGATGTAATGCCTTAAACAGAACAAGATTCAAATAACGATAAAAAGCATGTCTAATAATATAAATGAAGGCCGCTATGAAAAAGGCATTTCAACATGAAATGATCTAGATGTATTGTGAGCAAACACTAAAACGCAGAATGGTCACAAAATACACACACACACACACACACAGTGTGGAGTACCTATTTCCAATAGAATAATCAATTCAAGAATTCATTCTATGAGGAACACTTTCAACTGTGTCTTTCTTGATTAATTTCAATGTACATTCTCAAACTGTCTTAACAACCAAATCACTGACACTAATGCTAATCTATCTAGAAACCCATCATAGAGTAACATCTGACACAAACCTGCATCCTTGTACTGTGGCAAGAGTTTCAACATGAAGCATGCCAGCGTCTCATCGCAGTGGAATGTTCCATTGTGAGTGCCGATACGTGCACAGGACCGCTTCGAGGAACTTCCGTTGCCTTCAGACATGGTAGCAAAATCTGTGCATTTACGACGAGAAGAATGAGAATATTGAGTTAATATACAGAATCATGTTTCATAGGATACACTATTTCATGTGGTGAGTTTGAAATATCTTGCAAAATCTTGCCAGTTGCAATGTACCTGATTTTAACTTCAGGAGATGATAAATATGATTTTGCTTTGTACTGTTACAAATTTGAACCCATAAATTTCAACCAACAATTCGTAATCATCAGGAGCTTCACCATAAATGTTAAAAATGCCATGCTGCTATGTTCAGTATTACTCTACTCTTATTAACTACACAAAATAATGTACAGCTGTCTTTTTCCCTAGTTTATTAGAAGGATGTGCACTGCTGTTATACTGTAATGTAACATGGTCATAACAAAATTCCAGTTACAACGAAGCAAAAATTCAGGCCATATTAGCCACTCTATCATTTTTATTGTGTATTTGTTAAGTTATAACGAAATTTTGATATTATAGAAAACTGCTAGTCCCGAGGACTTCGCTACAGTGGGATTTCACTGTATACCTTTACAACCTTTCACATTAACATGCTAAATTAAAGACATACAAATGGATCCCACATTAGTTGATGTGAAGAAATTACTTGTATTTGGGATGTTGCGCCGCCTGCTGGTGACTGAATTCTGGCAAGTCGACACTTGCATTCAACCCCTGTACATCGAGTCATTACATCAGCACGAATGGAGGTTTTGTTTTTCTTTTGCGCTTTTGCTAATACCCTCACACTTTTGAGCCTGCGATAAGAGGAAAACTTGAAACTGAAGGACATATTTCTTGATTTTTTAGCATTTTTTTTTTTTTTTTTTTTGCAGCCCTGTTTCTCAACATTCGATTCAAGCATTGAAAGCTTTGGAAAAATGTTGCCAATTCTGCATTTTTCACAGCAAAATTTGGGATTTTCTATTTTCTGACAATGCTTGTGCATGAAATGATGTGATATGCGTGTGTTGGGACAATAGAATATGCTACCTCATGACTAGTAATAAGTGGTCAGATTTTGTTAGGGGTTGAATACTGGTTGGCTTACTCTAAATACCTACAGACTGTAGATCTATATGGATGATACTGAAAAGCAGGTCAAGACTCTGTATTCAGATCCACATTTTGTTGATGCTGTGGTAAAGTATGATCAAAGTATGGTAAGAATTACGTAGCCTATAGTAAGAATTAACAGTGATAAAAGTAGTCATCACACAAAAAATAGCTTTATATTCATAAATAAAGTGAATTATACATTTCCAGAAAACTTTAGTCTCATAGAGGGATATGAAGTTTCAGAACAAAATTTTGGTGACCAAAAATATGACGTCACACAAGGAACGAATTGGCCCTGCGCTGATACTGTACACTGTTGCTTTGCAGCGCTGTGGTTCAAAGTGAGAATTCCGCATGATCTGCATAGGAGGCGAAGTCTCTTCTTCAAAGAATCAGGTACTTATTAAAGCTGGTTATAATTTTTGCAAATTTTTACTTGAAATATTTGGATCCATCTTGCTTCGAATTACTAGTAAGTATACAGATTTTTTTTGAAAGACTTTTACACTATACTTACGCTTTTGCACCTCAGTCTAGTCTCTCGAATGGCTCCTTGTAGGCCTAGGCGCTCTATTTGAACTAGAACCAGAAGCTAACTCTGCAGAACCCTAGCTATACTCGTCATCACGTAGGCCTACATGATCTACATCTAACGCCAACGGTTAGACGTGCAAGGTCAATATTTAATTTAGGTTTTACTTTATGTCATAATATACGAACTTAGTCAGGTACATAATTATACTATGAACTCTACATGTGCATGCCACTTAAGTACGGTACATGGTGTAGCTAACTTGTATCTAGCTGGAGTGAAATTAGTAATTCCGTACAAAATCACCCAAAATGTTACTCTTACATGTATGTCAAAATCAAGGGCAACAACATCATCAGACTGTAGTTGCGCTGTAATTTTGAAACTAACACCCCTTCTCTCTATTGATAATACGTGGGAAATGCACACACAAATGCACAGTGCACTCCCGTTATAACGAACACGGTTATAACGAAATTCCGGTTACAACGAAATAAAATTGAAGGCCGCAACATTATCAACTCCATGTATTTTTATTGTTTATTCATTCGGTTATAACGAAATTTCGTTATAACGAAAGAAAACTGCCGGTCCCGAGGACTTCGTTATAACGGGAGTCCACTGTAATGCTTTTCCAGTGTGCATTTATAATCTACATGTACAGTATCATTGCTTTGCTGCTGATCTTGTTTGTTATTGGGTTTTTCAGTTACCTTGGACATCTTCAAATCCCCAGTGAAGAATGTAAAACCACTGCGCATATATGTACACCTGTACTCTCACGCGTGAATGTTTGTTCTGCACGCACAATGCTATTAATTGAGGGGTGTTGGTTTCAACGTAGTGTTGATCTGTTGGCACCTACCACACTCTTTATTTGCTACATTCAAAGCACATATTATATACAATAAGATACATATTTCATAAAATACATGCAGATACACTTTAACCCATTGAGGACGAGTCCCGAGTATACTCGGGCAAGTGTCTATGGGAAATGCGTGTTGTATCAAAATCAGCCCGTCCTCAATGGGTTAAGTACAAACATAATGTATTCAATCCCCCCCCCCCCAAAAAAAAAAAAAAGACAAAGAAAAAAGCACACACATAAATTAAAAATACAGTAAACCTCGCATGAGTCGAAGCTCTCGGGACTGACGAAAATGCGTCGACTTAAGTGAAATTCGACTCTCGCGAGAGTCGATTTTTTTTTCGACTCACAGTTATGTACATGTATTATAGTACATTTGCATGCATATGTGTGTGTGTGTGTGTGCGTGCGTATGTGTGTTTGCATTCAAATATGTCTGTTCTTGAAGATAATGTTCTTTTTTTGTTCTAAATTGAACATGGAATTTGTATCAATACTAGTAGTTAAACGTAGTTCTGAGAATGTCTGCGCTGTAATGTGGCAATGTGCATGTGCTATGTCTATGGTGCAACATCTCTGTCAACCTACCCTGAGACAAACACTCTCCCAGGCCCATCCCACCTCCATTGAACAAAACTATACAGCCAGCCGGGCACGCACAAACAAGCTCCGCCCACTTGGCCTGTCACTAAAATATTAAAGCAGCGATTGGTTGACCAAGGAGTTCTGGCTTGACATGGATAAAGTATGGATGTGCTGTGTGTATGGATAAAGTATATGGATCGATGTGCTGTGTGTAAACATGTACTAGTATACATGTGTATGTATTCGACATGCGTGCAGAGCGGTACGGTGAGTGTGCATGCTTACCTGCAACAGGCCAGGGACGGGGTTCTGCGACATGCCGATTTTTTTGTTCTCCTCTAAATGTAATGAGAATGCCAGACAAATCTTCTTCGGCTCAAGTGATGTAAACTACGTGTATTTTGTACAAAAGGGACTGAATGTTTTACTTCGACACAGCCGAAATTCGACTCTCGTACTTCGGCTTATCCAAATATTTCTTAGAGAAAATACATAGGGAAAAATCGGGACTTTTTATTTTGCTTCGAGTCAAGTGATTTTCGACTCACTCGACGTCGACTTATCCGAGGTTTACTGTACCTTCAGGAAGATGCAACAGACATCCACATAATTTGTAATATTCACAAATTTAAAGATAAACAGAGTTCAGTATTTCAGTATTTCAAACCTGCCATCCCCCAACCCTTCCTTACCCATGCCCACTTTGACTGTTTAGGGAAGAGACGCACCCGTCCATACCCCGGCTAATTATAAGCCAGGCACTCCAACAACATGTACAATTGTACCACACCGACATACATCAGCCTACATGATGCCGACACACATAGGCACATGTGCGCACATGCACGCGTGCGTGCCCTCATAGACACAGACACCCACATACAAACGTGTAAATAGCATTTAAAGGTGCATGGTCCTGGTGTTTTAGTCAAATGCGTACGCGGGCTCACGGCGCAAGTTTTCTATAGAGACCTATGCTATCGACTCCTCTTTGGCGCTTACGCTTTGGCCCACTTTCCCCGAGTCTGAAGAAGTCCGATTCACTGTAGTCAGTGGTCCGATCACAGTTCGGCTCATGATTCGGCTGAGGGGGATGACAGCTTCATCAGCAGACTTCTTTTGTGATGTCATAATAAGAAGCACATATGCACGCACCCTGGCATTACTACAGACTGCGCGATGTGCAGAGAAGACAACGAAGGCAACGTTACTTAGCAACACCTACGCACTTTACTCTTGATGACAGCTCAACTTCGGTAATCTTTGTATCAATGCTAACGGTGACCGGCAGTATCATCAACAGTGCCCTCTACACTACCGCGACTATGCACATTTAACTATTGACCGATTCTGTGACGCGCTATGTGTATTTTTGGCATGGGTAGCGCCATTACGTGGTGTCTCAGCCGACCCCCCCTTCTCTCTCCCCACCCCTCTCACGCGAATGAAAAACTGATGCATGGTTGCTTTAGCCAATGGGCGTCTCGTACTGAGTGCGCGAATGCTTGCTTACTGCGCGAACCTTTGTTACAAGTGCGCAATAAACATGTTGCCCTGGGGGTAGGGGAGAGCAGGGGGGGGTCGGCTGAGACACCGCAATTTGAGCTCATGGTTGCGCCCAGTGCCATAAAATGTCTGCTGCCCTCAACGAACCCGAATCGGTCAATACACAGCCCTGTCGCTGTACATAGACAGAGCTGTACCGACTGGAGGCATCGTAATCTACTAAAGACCCTCGAACACGGCCACACAACAACAAAACTGTTGAAAATTTCTACATTCTTATCACAAATTTTACGATTCACTCACGTGAATCGAAATGCTTGGACTATGAGCATGATATATCAGTCCATAGTGAGCTCCACGCAACATACACTGAGCAAAAAGTCCAATCTTACCCGGAATGCTGTGATCATCGCTGGGCGATTAAAAACAAGGAAAAGTAGAAATTACGCGGTGCGTAATATATGTCCCTGCCGGAAGTAGCATTTTGTAACAAAATGTGCAATATAGGTAAAAAATCAAGGTCAAAGGTCAAAGAAGTCAAAAGTCAAAATTCTGTGTAGAAGTTTTGAAGCCCTCACCTAGTGCCATCACATAAAGCAAATGGAATCGAAATTGGGTTAGAATTGGCGAAGGAGTACCATAGCATTTTGTAGCCAATGTACAATATAGGTCAAAAATCAAGGTCAAAGGTCAAAGAAGACAAAGGTCAAAATTCTGTGTAGAAGTTTTGAAGCCCTCACCTAGTGCTATCACATAAAGCAAACGGAATTGAAATCGGGTTAGAAATGGCGAAGGAGTAGCATTTTGTAGCAAAATGCACAATATAGGTCAAAAATCAAGGTCAAAGGTCAAAGAAGTCAAAGGTCAAAATTCCGTGTAGAAGTTTTGAAGCCCTCAACTAGTGCCATCATATAAAGCAAACGGAATCGAAATCGGGTTAGAAATGGCGAAGGAGTAGCATTTTGTAGCAAAATGTACAATATAGGTCAAAAATCAAGGTCAAAGGTCAAAGAAGTCAAAGGTCAAAATTCCGTGTAGAAGTTTTGAAGCCCTCAACTAGTGCCATCATATAAAGCAAACGGAATCGAAATCGGGTTAGAAATGGCGGAGTAGCATTTTGTAGCAAAATGTACAATATAGGTCAAAAATCAAGGTCAAAGGTCAAAGAAGTCAAAGGTCAAAATTCTGTGTACAAGTTTTGAAGCCCTCACCTAGTGCCATCATGTAAAGCAAACGGAATTGAAATCGGGTTAGAAATGGCGAAGGAGTAGCATTTTGTAGCAAAATGTACAATATAGGTCAAAGGTCAAGGTCAAAGGTCACAACTGAAATTCTGTGTACAAGTTTTAAAGCTCCCATGTAGTGCTATCATATAAAGCAAACAGAATCAAAATTGGCTCATAAATGACAGAGAAGTAGCAAATTGAACATTTTGATCACACACGGACGCACACACGGACGGACGGATGCACGGACGGACGCACACACGGACACACACACGTATGGAGCCCGTTTCATAGTCCCCTGCTCGAACTCGTTCGGCGGGGACAAAAATTGTTCCCAGCTTTGAACGATGCAAATTGCGCTGCTAAAGTTTGTACGCCTGCACGGTCGACAGCGCCCCCTTTGCTCACCATTTTACAGTGCTGCGCCTACATTTCGAATCATTTTTGCAATTTCTACGATTTCTGCAGCGTATACAATTAAAAAAGGCTTCATTTTCGGTAAGCTGTGATATCTGTATGGCAATATCGATAGCCAAAGACAGAAGCTAAATAGATAAAGTTTTCATTTTACATAGTCTGAGTAACAAATATGGTGTACTACTAGTACACTGTAAATTCAGAATAGTGTCTGCGCCCCAGAATTTAAAGATCACAATGCCTCCAGTCGGTACAGTCCTGTCGCGACACTTGTGTACAGCGCAGCAAGTTAACAGGGCTGTGTATAGTTACATAGCATACACTTAAACATACACATATGCACTCCGCACACGGACACTCCCACAAACACACACCCATCATTACAATGTGCACATAATGTATAAATATATGCAGCATGACATATCATGCATGGGTATAACAAATTTAAATTTAAAGGGTAAAAAGTCAGACATTTTGGCAAGTTTCGGATAAATTCGATCATATTATAAAATACACCACTGTGGACTTTTTCTTTTCTTCATTTTTCTACACTACCACTGGCACTAAATTTACACTGTCTAGATACTAGATCTAACGTTAGGCCTAGGGCCAATAGGCCTACAAGTAACTGTACGGTGCACAGTGCAGGCGCTAGATCTATTGTTCTAGATATATTCTATAGAGGATAGTAAGTTATAGAAATCTTACTTCTTACCAATAATACTTAGCCCGACCAGACGCTGCAGTTACTACGCTGTGCGAATACAGCCTGTCGCTACCTACATGTAGACAGAAAGATCCGTCTGTCTGGAGGACTCTTTTACATTTTGCCATTGACGCTGTCCTCCGTAGACAGACGGAAGGTACCAGTACCCATTGCCGTGTGGATATGGAAAATTGGGTGAGGTACCTCACCCTTCTCGATTGCGTCTACTTCACGGCCCTACGTAAATGAGAAGCAGACACAAATCGAGTTTCCGAGTAAACAGTCACCTTGAAGGCATTTAATGGAACCCAGCTTCAGACCAGATACCCAGCAGTGTGTAGCAGACAGTAACCCTACAGTCACCGAGAGGTGGCGCTGTATAACAAGCTTGACTTGTAACATTGATAATCATTAACAACACTGGCGTGATTGCCTTTCTTTTTTACTCTTTCATTTTTCACCTGAATGATAAAGAAAATATAAAAGCTCTACTTGAGCTTAACAAACCATTACCTTTAAAATGAATAAGGGTGTAAACTATTATAACATACAAGTAGTTGCACTGTTCATGACCTATGATACTTTCAAGAGTAAACTGCCATGAACTATAATAGGCTAGCTGGCTTATAAAAACACTAAGCTAACACCTGAAAATAACAATTACACTAACACCTGACTTAGACACCAAGAGTGTAATCATAAAAACTTATTGGGTACCGTACGTTTAACAATAACACCAGATACGCATTCTACCATCAATTCTTCTCGTCAACGTTAAAGAAAACAAAAACAATCATGAATTGTTACAAGTATATAACCATCACATCATACCAATACCTCTCTCAGACGTGCTGACACTGAGTCATACAGTCCTGATTGACATGAAACATACCGTTCAGCAAAAACAACAAATTTGACAATCATGTACGACCTGATGGGGCAAGCTAGGATAGCATGAAATAAGTAGCTCCTATAAAGGCATAGACTTACACAGTATAAACAAAAATATGAAATGATGTACAAAATGTTTATGTGGGGACACAGGAAATACACATATCTATATGAAAATAGAATTACATATGCACGTAGCAGAAAACATTGATATGTACGAGTAAAGGTGCAATTAGGGACAGGCACCAAACAGACACCAGAGAAGTAAATATATAAAGGTAACTGGGAAATATTAAGAAGATAAGGGTATGTGATAATAAACCTGGTATTACATACACTCAGAAACAAGAAGGCGTATGCACCCACTAAGGATATAAGCATCATATGTTATACACAGCACAAAGGGGCAAATCACTGAGACATAAGCGGGGTGACTGAAAAAAAATACACCTATAGAACATATCCACAACTAAATTATACGCAGAACATACCAAGACAGCTAGGTGAGAGACAATAAAGATAAACAAGGATGTCATACAAAGACGGATTGGTAGAAATGAAGAATAAACATGATACAAGTACAGCTTAAAAGAAAAACAAAACACGCCCGTTTGGGGCACCTCAGAAAAAAGGTTATGTTAAGGGACATAATGTAATAAACCAGATGGGGGAAATGAAATAACATATGTGGCACCAGAATAACATGGCTATAAGAGAGGTACATTGTAAGGATACACAGTGAGTGAGGGGGGGGGGCATTAATCTGAGGTAGCCAACAGTTCGCACAGAAAACAAAATACATGTACATTGTATATCATTGATTAATACATCAAATAATCATCAAACCTAGGTGGGAGGCGTCGGGAGCGCTGAGGGCGCCCAGTGGGGGTCACATGGGTGGGGGGACAACCTGGACCGTTAATAGTCGGAACAGTGGGGGCAGGTTCCTGGGGCAGAGGGGGAAGGGGGGCTTCAGGAGGGGGCTCCTGCAGGGGGACACACGGGACATCTGGCCCAGGAGGCAATGAGAGTTCCTGTGGAATGTCTCTGCAGGTGTCCGGGGGGAGCAAATCTCGCTCGTCATCTGGGGAAAGCAAGTCTGTCTCATCTTCGTCGGACATCTGGTGCTGGGGAGGAGCCACAAGGGGAACAGGGACCCTCATGCATTGCGATGTCTTTACACGATATGACGATTTTCTGAGCTGAGAGCCAATGAATTTGCGAATGTTACACCACTTGCCATCTACTGATGTTACAAGGTATCGAGGGCGTGCGGAGGACTTGCTGCGATCTGACCGGAGATAAACAAGGTCCCCAACTGCGAGAGGGTCATCATTGGGGAGGATGCGGGAGGGAGCCTTGGAACGTTCGCTGTGGGGATGGTTCGAAAGGCGCTGTTCATGTTGTGAAGAGATGAGGTCTGCATCCGACAGTGGAATTTGGCTGTGCGTGAATTGGTCGCGCTGAGTCCACATTTCACGTGCAGAAAGGCCACGCGAGCGAAGACGGCTATTGAGTCGGGCAGTGGCGAGGGACAGGGACAAGGATGTCAGTGGTCCTCCGGAGGGCTCATGCCGCAGGATTTCATCTTCGAGTTCACGAATGGCCTTCTCAGCAACCGGGTTCTTATTGGGATTTTTGGCATGACCTACTTCAATGGAAAGGTGAAACTGGGCGAGCAGGGCATCATCTTGTAAGGAGGCGAAACTAGGGGCGGGGTCGGTGCGGATGACAGCAGGGGGCCCATCGAGCGGGCGAAGTTCCACACAGAGACGGATCAAGGTATCGCGAAGAGTATCTCTGCGCTCATCTGGAAGGAAACAAGTGGCGGTGTAGGAAGTGACACATTCGCGGAGAAGTAAAATCAGTTGTTTCGAGCGCTTGATGACATCAGCGGCGAACGATGTACCCACGGCTGCGGGGGGATCGCCAGTGGTCTGAGGGACAACCGTGTGTGGAGCATTCCGCAGGGATGCACACTGATGGCAAGTGTCGGTGACACGTGTGATGGCAGAGTCCATGTCCAAGGCAAAAAAATGCCGGTTGACAACGGTCTTGAGTTGGTGGTGGGTGGGATGATCAAGTTGGAGATGGAGTGAAGTAAGCAGGCCATCAAGAACGCTACGGGGGATGATGATGCACTCGCGAGGTGACAGGAGAGCCTGTTCACGGCGGACAACCAACAGCCCATCTCTAGCTATGGTAGCAACACGGAGATAGCGTTTGACGTCTTTGATATTGGTCAGTTTCTTAGAAGGTCGGGTGCCCTGGAGAAGGTGAGCATGAGTGCGTCGCAAGTCTGGGCACTCAGATTGTATGCTGACCCACGCTGGACGGGAAGTGAAGGGTAACTTCTGCTTCCCTGTGAGCACGTCCGTAGGGGACACTCTGTGAACAACAGAATCCTCTGTCTGACGAATGAAGAGGCATACCTGACAAGAGGAATCAGTGCACTCTGGGGCATTCCTGCTAGCAAAATCTGACGGAACATTGGCGGATCCAGCCAGATGGAGCACGGCACATTGGAACCGGCTAACTGTGGACAGGAAGGTTGACACGTGGGCTGGCAGAGAACTCACCACGACAGAGTTTTTCAAAAGCCTGTACACAGGGCTTGCTATCTGTGAGAATGCATGGCCGGTGCTTGGACTGCACAATGTACGGGCTGAAATACTTGCAGGATGCTGCAATAGAAAGGGCCTCTATCTCACATGGGAGCCAAGTAACCTGCCGATCACGAAGTTTGTCCAGAGCTAAAGAAACCAGCTACCTGTGGCTTTCCTTGTCGTGTTATGTACAATGTGGCACCAATACCATGATCTTTGACAGCACCATCAGTAACAATCCAAAGCTGGTCGGATGGTCGGGGAAGGGTAATGGCACGGGGGGAGGCTAAGGCTTCCTGAGCGGTCTTGAAAAATGAACGCAGGTCATCGGACCAATCAATGCGATCACTCGACTGACCACCAGCAATTGCGGCGTCCAGTGGTGTGAGGAAGATAGCGCAATGTGGGAGAACACGGGCGAGCATCTTATATGCCCCAATGAAGGAACGCATTCCTTTCACAGTAGTAGGAGGGTGGCATGAGGCAAGCGCCGCAATGCGATGAGGGCTCGCTTGTAGGGTCCCTTGGGACCAGATCCAGCCCAGGACCGTGGTAGACTTTGGGCAAATCACAGTCTTACGGGCTGAAAGATGAAGGCCTGACTTTCGGAGGGCATGCAGGACACGTGACCAATTCTGGAGGAGCTCCTCGGGGGTATCACCACCAATGAACAAGTCGTCTGCAAGTTTCACAACAATACCTTCCACAAGTAGATCCCCAAGCACGCGACACATCAGCTCTTCAAGAGCAGTTTCTGAGCCTGGCATGCCCATGGCACAGCGTGTATACACACGGACTCCACGATAGGGGGTTGCAACACCACAATACTTCATCGAGGCCTTGGACAGGGGAATTTGATAAAAAGCATTGGTGAGATCTGTGGCAATGAGATGTTTCCATTGACCAATTTTTCTGAGGGTGGAATCCACATCAGGCATAAGGGAGGGCTGAGGCTTGGCATAACGGCCTACATCGGCAAAAGCTGTAACAAGGCGGAAGCCGCCGTTGGCCTTCTTCACAAGGAAGGATGGATTCAGGTACTCAACAGAGATGCCCACATCTTCTGGGCGAGCAAAGACACCCTGTTGTTCTAGTTCATCGAATTTCTCTTGGAGATCAACCAAAGAGTTACGGGAGTAAAGTGGCAAGCGACCCTTGCGTTGGGGAGGCTGAACCGGGCCCATGTTGACAACGGCCTCAAACGGGCCAACAGCACCATTATACCCAGTGAAGGCAGGGTCAAAAACATCATCGAACTCCGCATGGAGAGACTGAAAGTCATGTTTCGTACCAATGGGGATAATGCAATCAGGATCGAGCAATATTGGGTCAGAAAAACGATGCTCAGTATCACGTGAGACACCACTGGGCACGGGCCTATCGGGTACACGGGGGAGGTCATCAGACTGAGGCTCTGAAGGAACGTAGACCGGACGGACCTGGCAGAAATGTTCATGTTTACGGATCAGGCGGGGTTGAGGCGTAAGATTAGGGATACGCACTTTGCCTGCTACACTGGAGACCATGCACGGTTCAGGCCAAGATGGATCAGTTGGGGGAACACCTTTCTGAGGGACAATCCTGGGCTCAAGGGCAAGTGTGTCATGAGACAGTAGCTCATCAGGAACTGACAGCTCGACGAATTCACCAGGCAAAAGCACAGTAGACTGAGATGGGGCACGAAGGACATGAGCACGGCGAACTGCATGTGTCACATTGTCCGAAGGCCTGCGAGAACCATATGAAATGATCATGTCATCACCCACACACACCTGGCGTTTAGCAGGACGAACCGACACATCATTGTGCTCCATGAATGGGGTACCTGCGAGTACTTCTACATCAAGATGATCAATGACCAAACCCTCAAACACGAATGACTTGCCGTCACGAGTGAAGGACAGAGTGGTCTCCCCAACAACATCAAGGGGGGAAGACCCATCGGCTTGATGAGCAGACTGCGAGCTGGGTTTTATGACACCCTGGAGGGACTGGACAGTAGAAGCTCTGATCATGTTACCAGTAGCACCACTGTCGACAGTGATGCGAACGACCTGGTGCCCGCAAAACGCATCAAAATATGGAGACTGACGGACCTGGACTCTGAGGGCCGATGAAGAGTCGCTGGTAGCCGTATCATCCTTCAGAGGGACAGGCTCAGACAGGTGGACCTGTTCAACTTGGCACAAATCATCAATCTCATCATCAGACTCTAAAATATGTGCAACCTGGCGGGCCTTAGCAATGAATCGCCTGTCTGCTTCGGGTAAGTACGTACACTCACTTAAATAATGAGTGTCTGGCCGGCGCGCTTCACGACAGAGAGGACAGTATTTACTGTTGCGCTGGGGGGTGCGAGTCTGCAGATTGCGGCGACTGCGGGGCATTGGAGCACGCTGGGGGGTAGGCCTACAGGGCGCGGGGAAGGGGAGGTCAGGGTGCGCATAGCACGAGAACTCTCTGTGGTGTGGATTTCATCCAAAAGACTATCTAATGCCTGAGAGATTTCGGGTTTCAGTGAAGCTAGGGTACGAGAGCGCAATTCTGTCCCGTAGCGCTGCTTGACCAGGCGAGGAAGATCTGAATGAATGAGTTGGAGCCAAGTGAGGACGATAAGGTTTTCCAACGTGGGAGTAAGCTCCTCATCTTCGCTAACACGCTTACCATGGTGAGTTATGCCACCTGCGGATGTGAGCAGGTTGTCTTCGATAAAGGCCACCACCCTTTGGTAGAGGTCCTCAGGACGCTCATCCGGCTCTAGTTTGATGTCACTGAAATCAAGAAAGTGAGCGCCGGTACTTTGAAACCCATAATGAAGCCTGATCTTCCCCCAAATATCGTTGAGGGAGGTGGAAGTCTTGACTATGGAATTGCGTGAGATAATGGGACAATAATTAGCAATCTGTCCGAGCATAAGCTCAAGCATACTGGCTTTCTGGTGTGCTGATTTTCGAGACCCAGTCGGGACGCTTTCTGGGTCATCAACAAAGCCACGGAGTGGGCAAGATTTAGATTTTTGAGCCCATGAGCAATCATCATCTAGGAACGGCGCAAAATTTGAGTCTAGGGTGAGAGTGTACACTAAGTTTTGTCGCCAATTTTCGAATGAATTGACTGTTTCACGTTTGGTGAGACACCATTGCTTGGGTGCTCTTGGAGCTGAGGCCATCACTAAAGCCTATAGGTGGGACCGTAATGTAAGAGAAAAACAAGGAACTTACACCAACTCTGGATCGTTGGCCGATTTGGAGCTCAGCACGCTTAACGTCTGCTTGTGCAGGTGAAAACAAATCCTCAGGAGTAGGTAACGTTTCCAGAGCTGCCACCACGTAAATGAGAAGCAGACACAAATCGAGTTTCCGAGTAAACAGTCACCTTGAAGGCATTTAATGGAACCCAGCTTCAGACCAGATACCCAGCAGTGTGTAGCAGACAGTAACCCTACAGTCACCGAGAGGTGGCGCTGTATAACAAGCTTGACTTGTAACATTGATAATCATTAACAACACTGGCGCTAGGTCGGCAAATTTAAGCTTGTACAATGTATAGTTATATCAACTATTCAAGAATAGACTACACTCACCAGATTAATGAATAATCCAACATATCGGTAGAATTTTCAACGTAAAACACACATCAACCAGCCCGTCGCGTCGTCAAGTTCAAACTGCAGAAACATACAGTATGAATCTATTAGCCAATCACATGCGAGTTACAGTAGTTTCTACGTGTTTTTTTTCACTAAACACGTACCTCGCATGTCATTGGTTTACAGATTCAAAATGGCGACTTACTGCTAGCGAACGGCGATGTTGCGATATGGATAAAATAGACCTTATGCATTGACGTCATCACTCGCTTGACCTCTCGCGACGCCATCTTAGAGGGCAAGCGAAGTCCTTGACATCGCAGAGGCGTGCAGCTAGTTATGTGCTTTTCCTATGCGCGCTAGCGGCGATCGCCTCACTCGCCGCCAGTCCCCAGGCTAGTGGCAGGTTTTTTTTTTACCATCAAACAAGTTTGACATGACATGACACATTATGCAGCAATATTTGGGTAATTTTCTCACATTGTGCAATCGAAATACTCACAGTAACTACAGAATTCCTAGGTTATATCACAGAAGTTTGTATCCATAGCGCAACATCGCCATTCGCTGAATGTATGTCGCCATTTTGAATTTCATTAGCCAATCACATGCGAGGTACGTGTTTTAGTAAAAAACACGTAGAAATCTACCTCGCATGTGATTGGCTAACGGATTCGTAGGTTGATGAGCTGTTACAACCGCTGGTAGTTGCATCTTTTTTCATGAAAATTGTGCCAAAATGTTGGATATATCATTAACCTGGTGAGTGCAATGCATACATCAAATGTCGATTTTGCTATACAAGCTTGAATTTCCCAATCTAGGGCTGTAGATTACATGCAATAGAAAAGACAGTAAAAGAAACACCGATGTTGTGTGTAAATGCCCATTGCCTCGCGTATAAAAGCACGCTCTAGCAACGCATCGCTTGCCCTCTGAGGGAGGGCGCCCTTCAGTTAGTAAGACCGTGTGACGTCATATGCATAAGGTCTATTTCTGCATTATAACCGAGTTACTGTGAGTATTTCAATTGCACAATGTGAGAAATTAACTCCAAATATTGCTGCATAATGTGTCATGTCATGTCAAACTTGTTTGAATGTAAAAAAGCAGTCTGAAATTTGGTTTATCGTAACGTTTGATCTGTGCGCGTTGCTCCACACAGGAGCTGGGATCATTGACTTCGGTCTGTAAACGGAGGGGATCCGTGAAGCCAGACGCAGTCTCCGCGGAACATTCCCCGACGGACAGATACAGACTGATCTTTCGGTCAAGTCGCTACCGTGCTATTAACTATACACAGCCCAGTCGCTGTACATGGTACGTTGCGACAGGGCTGTACGAGTGCGATCACCAACCACTAGGAGAGCGACGTAATCGTATTACGATAGCTTTGACTTTTGATACTTACGATCATTTTTGTCACCTCAAACTCATCGAGTATACTCTTCAATATTTACTCTACATCTGATGCTATCAGTATTCAAATAAGTAATGAAACTTACCGAAATTGATCATCATATCCAGCATGTCCACGCCGTACACAATCTTTCACGCCAGGCCAAGTTTAGATATCGGGTGGTCACGTGATGTGAATGCCCTTTCAAAAGAGGTATAAACTGTACTGGGCTTGGCGGCGGCTGGCGTCTGGTCGGGCGAGGAACATTGAGCTCCATACCACGGTTATTGTGTAGCAGACGCCAAGGTTTGCTCGACACTTTCAACGCACACGCGCTCGCTCTGGAGCACATCCGGTCACGCATGCGCATAAGTCAAGGCGCCATTTTGAATCCTCCAACGACGAAGCCCGACGGTCAGGAATTGGCTTGGCGGCGGCTGGCGTCTGGTCGGGCGAGGAACATTGAGCTCCATACCACGGTTATTGTGTAGCAGACGCCAAGGTTTGCTCGACACTTTCAACGCACACGCGCTCGCTCTGGAGCACATCCGGTCACGCATGCGCATGTGGGCAATTCCACGGTAACGGAAGGACATTCAGACAGAATTTTCAGTTTAAAAAAGTACTCTAAGAAAAGTTTGATGGATACAGCATTTCAAACTACAGAGATGTATTACCAGAGCCAAAGACTATAATTTCCACCAAAATTTTTGTCATACCTGCTAAAGAGTAATGAAATATGCATATTAATGAGGTCGGTAACGGAAGGACATCAAAATGGACATGGGTTTTCACGCAAATTAGTTTTTATCAAAACTCTGTGAAGTTTATGGAGCTATTTTAATTTGTTGGTATACAGTTTAATTGCCATAGTTTTAGCTATAATGGAATATATTTGACTTTCAAATATGTTTATTTATTTTTTAATTACACCACATAATGTCCATGTGTGTGTGGTAACGGAAGGACGGTAACGGAAGGACATGCAGATCGTCTGTGTAAAGTGTATGGGGAAGATGGGTTATGGTTAGTTTTTATTAAACCTCTCTAAGGTTAATAATTTTTTTCATATGTGGCAGGTATACAGTTTGATCCGAATAGTTTTAGCTTTACTTTTATGTATTCAACTTTGAAACATGTCACCTGGTTTTTTAATTACAGCACGTTTTCATTAAATGTGTGGTAACGGAAGGACAAAGAGCTTCGTGTGCATACAGTGAAGGATGTTATTTCCAACTTTAATGTTAATCCTTGTAGTCCAATGTGATATTTTTTCTTTCTTTTGCTTAATCCCCCGTAAATAAATCATGATTAAAATCTGCACACATCACCCTGGAGAGTAATCTACACGAGACCATAGTTAGATTGTTCAAAATACTGCTAATTCCTAATCATATGAATTGATTATGCAAATTTATTCAATAAATTACATTTTAGCCCATAGAATACTAATGTGAAGCAATTTATGGACATTTCTTGGTGTGGATCTTCATTTTGAGGTATTAAACAAATGTAGTGATAAAAAATTGCAAAATCAATCTCAATTCTTTTATTTTTTATTGTTTCTTGAATTTCTTTTGTATTTCTTTGTTTTTTCCCTTTTGTTGTTTAAGTGGTTTTTTTCCAAAGAAAATTGTTGCAGACCACTTTTTAAACATAGTTAAGCGAAAGTCAAGTAATCAAAGTGATCGAAAGAAAAAAAATTATCAGATTTTTATGAGTTTTATGAAAGAGCACTATTTCCCATAGGGTTTGTACACAAAATTACAAAATTGAGCCAATTTTGGGTCGACTTGCATTCAGGAAAGAGGTGTGGCTTCATTTGTTATTTGAATTTAGTCAAGGGTACTTAGAGTAGGTTCTGACACATTTGTGTTCTCATCTTAGGGATATTAAATAGCTAAAAACAGACTCTAAGTCCTTCAGTTACCACACCTTTGTCCTTCCGTTACCAGCTTCGGTAACGGAAGGACATTTTTAATTTATTTATAATTATTCAAAGAGGAGGGGTTTCGTGGATGGATGGGTGCCAAGTTATAGGCCTACCTAAACTTGCTTTACACTGAAAATTTTATGGTTTTTATATTACTATTTTTCATAAAATATTAAAAAGACCTCTTTTTGTGGTAACGGAAGGACAAAATACAAGGTCACCTTTAGGAAGTCACTGAAGCGTTACAAATCATGGAAACCGTAAAAATATTAAATGAACTGTTTCTTTCATAATTACTAAGTTCTAAATATAACAATTCATAACATTTATTTCTCAAATATTGAATACAGGCCATGCTACATTTGTATTATAATTTATGCATTTTTGAAAATTAATAAGGTTAGTTAAACAATTGAAAAATTGACCCCGAATATGTTATAATACTAAACATTTTTACTCAAATCAATAAAATTCACACTTTAAGCTTTCATTTGATACCAAAATTGCGTGGGAAATATGAATTTGAAATTTTAGATGTCATGTCCACTTTGGCGTGGAATTGCCCATAAGTCAAGGCGCCATTTTGAATCCTCCAACGACGAAGCCCGACGGTCAGGAATTGCGCCAGAAAGTGTCATGTATTTGTTCCACGGATTTATCGCAAGTGGTCTCCATGGACCCAGTGTGGCGAACTATTCTTCTGTAATAGAAACATGCATTTAACGTGAGTAAAGTATTCTGTTTAAAGGAGAAAAGTATACATGTTCCTACGTTTTGTAGTTGTGTTGAGGTTCCTCACTTCGAGGCTGCATGCCGTGCTCGTCAGACGCTGTTTTCGCATAGCGTAACAGTGTCTGGTCGGGCTACCGTGCTATGTACCTATTGTCCTATGTACAGCGATTGGGCTGTCAATAACCAATATTTTGACCGAAAGATCAGTCTGTATCTGGTTGTCGGGGATATGTTCAGTGGAGACTGCGTCTGGCTTCAACTTAGATCAAGGATCCAGAATTGCAGAAGAGATCAAATGAGACGAGTGATAATGTCAAATACTGATAAAATTAAGGCAAGACTCCTTGCTCCTCTCTAGACAGACGGATCTTTCTAACACTTACAAGTTTGTGTAAGTTACTACCACGCTAGACAGTTTAATCATGCTACATTTATCAAGTAGATTAGGTCTACGTCTAGACCTCTAACGACGTTACTACTACTAGATCTACCTTGAGTACTAGTCTACAATATCTACCTAGTAGACATGTTGTCTTCTAGACCTAGTAGTAGTAACGTTAGTAGGCTATACACTGCGACTGCGTCAACAGTGGCAAGTGCCTGTGAGTGAGCCGAGTTGAGTCGAGTGGCGTTTGTTTGTGCATGCAGTGCATGCACTGCACATGCAGTTCAGTGCGGTGTAACATAAAAAACCTACATGTACATTAATTTGTGGGACTACTTTATACTAGTACCAACTACTACATCATGCAATTTCAACAAGGCACGGATTATCTATACAGTTAAGTTAATGTAAATTTATAACAGAAAACTCACTTACGTGGTGAAACACACGAATGCCAAAGTTTATTGTTCTTCAGTTTTAATTGGTAAGCTGTATCGCTCGACGTCCTACGGAGAGCATTAATTTGCCGAATTACTTTAAACATTTGTGGCGCGACGACGAAGTCGAATCAATACAAATCCCATGTGGATTTGTGATTTTCCGCAAATACAGCAGAGCCCTCTATAGTTTCAGGATAGACATACCGGGCCGTGTTTTGCAGTGGTTTTGCACCGTTCAGCTACCGTTCCCCTCGGCCGCGGCCTATAATACGTACACAATCATACACGTACACTCACACACCTGCACTCATCCGGCCGGACCGTAGGCCTACATACACGATGTAGGTCCATTCAACACTCCTCTGCACTGTCATTCACACACACCCCTCAACAGTTCTGAGAGAGCTGTTGTGGCTATTTTGGTGGATGCGACATTTCTTTTCTTGTTTGCACTACATTTTGAAAGCTTTTAGCAAACCCTGTGGCTGATTTGCTGTACCACTGAGTGATCATCATGGCAGCTATCATGGGGAAATCGTTCAGGGTTTACCATAAAGTTGGACCACCCTACTCCGTCATTCTTGAAGCAAGGAACAAGCCGGAAACGCTGCTGTTCGAGTCGGATGCCGTGGCTGTACTCAGTAAGTAAATTAATGTAAACCTGTTACAAGGCATGCGCATGAATGTAGACATACAGTCGTTTGATTAAAGTAGTCTATTTAATGCCCCATTTACCACTTCTCTCGGGATGGGATTATCTGCTCCAATTGCTAGATCATCATGTTGGTAGAAACGGGTCTACAATGTACGCATTACTGCCATTAGTTATTGAACGATTTTGATCTGGCGCCCTGACACTGCTGCAATGCTTGTGCTGCCTGGTGCCCACTGAACTGGTGCTAGAAACCCTAGTAACCTGTTAGAACTAAAACGTTAATATAATTTAAACTAATCTATTAAAACTTGTTAGAAGAATAACTGTATTAATTTATTTCATATGATAATACACTATATTTACATTGTACACTAGTCACTACACTACAGTACTCCAGCAGGTTTTTAGGCACACATCAAGTGCATGGGAATGCCAATACCAAAAAGTGCCAACAATGCCACCAAGTTACCAATGCCGTAATGGGTGTCACTGCACTGTCATTGCCTGCATTGGGAAATAGCCAATACAAATGTGGTAGAAAATAGGAGGAAGGTAGAGAATCAAAGTGACAAAGATAGCATCACCACATTTCGTAAAGCGGCTATCCATCCCAGTTCAAAAATCCCTGCGTCCGGTACGAAGGGTTCTCCGAAAGTTGTCATCTACAAGTAACACTAATACTGGCAGTGGCAGCAGTCATTTCATTTCTCACGCCTATTCCCTAAGTAAACCAACTATAAACAAACAAAACCCCCAAAACAACCCCCCAAGAACAACAATGAAAAAAAAAAACAAACCAACCTGCAGCACTTTCACTGTACATACATGTACATGTAGTATGTGTGTAAAAGATAAATAAATTTAATTTGTATATTTTCAATGATTTTATAAACATAAACATTACCATTGAATGAGAATTGAAAAGTCTACTTTAAACCCATATATATATATTTTCAATGATTTTATAAACATAAACATTACCATTGAATGAGAATTGAAAAGTCTACTTTAAACCCATTCCTCCCGCAATTCTACAAGAGCCTTCAATGCTCCCAAACGAGATTCTTTTTTCAAGTTGACAGAGAACGGACAGGTTGATAATCTGTGCAAAACAGTCAAGAGTTGTATGTACAATGTATTTCCTTTCCACGGCAGGGTGACCAGACTTGTCATTACCAGATCAGACATCATTTTCAGGACACCTGTGCAGATGAAGCCATTGACAATTGTCAATGGCTTTAAAAATCCATCTGAAATGGTTGTCACCTTCCATTGCTAATTCAAAGTTATAAAGTCTCTCTTTCACTTTTGTTTTCAGGTATACCTGAGACGGACAGTCTAAAGAAGCAGTACCAGAAGATGACTGATGCCTATGGCTGTCTTGGTGTCCTTAAGCTCAGCGTAGGTGAGGAAAGAAATTTCAAAATTGGAAGTGCAAGCAAGAATGCCTTTGAACTATGCTGTAAGCTTCTTGGAAGTACAGTACTGTAAAAGTGGAAATTTTCGCGGTGTTGAAATTTTCGCAGATTTCACGCCACCAGAAGCTAGCGCAAAAATAAAAGTATGCGAATATTTTTGCGTGCCATATGTTCCAGTAGCTGATGTCTTGATTTCGCGAAATTAAAAACACATGAAACTCTTCTTACCTGGCCAAGCCCGAAAAATTGGTCGCACGAAAATATCCACTTTTACAGTATAATCTGTTTATAGAAAAGCCTGTCATGCAGACTACATTGTGCTTGTTGTAAGTACAATGTATGCTTGATTTGCAGCAGCCTCGTCTCTATCTCAGCTATGTTGTCTCAAAATGGAATGGAATCCAAGGTCAAAGAATCCTGATGATATACTGGCTTTACATAATGTGAAACCTTGTAATCTGATTATGTAGAGATACTGTTTTGCAATTGTTATATCAGTAATAGCGATGGTGTCTGAAAAAGAAAGTGACTGTTTTCTATGCAGGAGATGAGTGCATTCTGTACCTTGTCCTCGTCACCGGATGTTCTTCTGTCGGCAAGGTCCAGGAATCAGAGATCTTCCGTATCACCTCTACACTCTTCGTCTCACTCCGCAACAACTCCAGTGATGAGGACCGCATCAGTGAGGTGCGCAAGCTGCTCAACTCGGGCACCTTCTACTTCTCCTGGTCACCAGCCAACACGACCCGCTTTGACCTCAGCCTCTGTGCGCAGCGACAGAAACAAGATCACATGACGGATAACAGATTCTTCTGGTATGCAGCGCCCTCTTGTAGACTCTAAATATTTGTATTCACATACAAACCCTGAAATCAGTATCACGCTGTTGCTATGTATACCCTGAGTGAAAGTCATGCTCCTCAAGAAAGCCATGGTATCTTTGTTAAACATACAGTATTTGTCAATTAAGTGCCTTTAGTACAACAGTAGCTGAAGTCCACTAGGTGCAATGTACAGTGGGTTTCACAATAACCCTATTGAAGAAAAACAAACAAACGACAGAGTGTAATGATGACCCAAACTGCAGATTAGTGTGTAATTCATTTATGTATTTTTGCTGCTTTCCTGTGGCAGTTGTAATATCCAGTGTCTTGCCGAAGTAGATTTCCATGATCATTACTTGAGCCGACATGCTGCTTTCATTCTCTCAATACAATGTATGTCTAAAGGAATCGCTCCTTGCACCTCTACCTGCAACGCTACAATGTGAACTGCTCTGATTGGCTGCTGACCACAATGTGCGGTGGCGTGGAGGTGCGAACGGTGTACTGCGGGACACGGCAGGCAAAAGCCTGTATCATTTCTCGGCTCAGCTGTGAGAGGGCAGGCACAAGGTTCAACGTCCGCGGTACTAACGATGAAGGGCATGTGGCAAATTTCTGTGAGACTGAGCAGGTAGGTTAATAGATTGATACTGAAAAGGACGATATACAAGTCAAACCTCATATAGTTGCCACCTTTGTATGTGGCCACAATACACTTACTTGCAGAGATATGATGTATGAAAGGCCATGTATACCTATCACCTGTTTAAATCTACCAGTGGCCAGTTCAGCAGTGTTCATGACTATGGCTAACCACATTTCCATTTTACTTCAAGCATTTTAAATTCGTCTACTAGCCCATATGAAAGAAGAGTGCAAAAAATGAGACAAATAAACAGACCTTGGCCTCAAGACTTTATACATTAAACACCTTTTGGGCAATTCCGCAGTTAGGTGGACATGACATGGATAAAAGAAATGTGCCTCTATATCTTACTCTTTAATTTAGGTATCTACTAATACCATGGATGTTCACCAGTCATTATGGTCTCTCAAATTCAGTAGATTTTATTTTTCATACTGTAAAAGTAGAAATTTTCGCGGTGTTGAAATTTTCGCGCATTTCGCGCAACCAGAAACTAGCGCGAAAATAAAATCCCGCGAATATTTTTGCTTGCCATATGTTCCTGTGCGTGATGTCTAGATTCCGCGGATTTAAAAACACGCGAAACTCTTCTGACCCGACCAGGCGCGAAAAATTAGTCGCGCAAAAATATCCACTTTTATAGTATTTATTGGTTTTGCGAGATCTAAAACCATCATTCAAAATGTACATGTGGGACTGGGAAGGCTGAAATTCACTTAAATGCAAATTACAGTGGGTTCCTTTGAAAATTTTTCCTCAAAGTTTTGCTTAAGGGTAAAAGATGAATACATTAAATTACTCCAGAAGTCTTGTGACATCTTGTCAATTACAAAAGGGTGAAAAGACCTGCGGAATTACTCCGGACAAATGTAACGTTACTAACCGTAAAGTTACTAACCATGCTTTTGGAGGTGTAGCTAATAAATTATTGGTCGAACTGCTAAAAATATTAGCGTGAACATTTGTCATGATGCAATAGTTTAAATTAATGCAACACTTTGTTTGAAGTAACTTGAATTTTTGCACACTTTTTGTTACAAGACATTGATTTTTTTTTGTCATGTCCTTTTTTCGTAACGTTACTAACCAGCCCTTTTAGTTGCCATAGCAATTCTAATATTTATTGGATTGTATTCATTCTTTTCTATATCATAAACCTGGGAAGGATAAACATGTTTTTGTCATGATTTTGACTTGAAATTAATAAATGGTGATTTAGTAGTAAAAATAAATATCAACATTTGTTCAAATGTAACGTTACTAACCGCGGAATTGCCCTTTTACTGTGTCTGTTATCAAAGGTAATATTCTTGGACAACAAGGTATCATCCTTTATCCAGACCAGAGGGTCTGTTCCTCTCTTCTGGGAGCAGCCAGGAATCCAGGTTGGAGTTCACAGGGTGAAGATGTCACGGGGTTTTGAGGCTTCTGCTCCAGCCTTTGACAGGTATGTCGAGAGACAAGATTAAACTAAAGATATATCATATATTTGTCTTCTTTGCAGTGATGATTATGGTGTTTGTGGTGGTTTGTGTGGCCTTAAGCCAAAACATAGTTCTCAGAAAGGCCCAAATTCATCTTCTACCATATGGAATTTGCTTGTAATACATTGGAAGGGTCTTCCAAAAATCTTACAATGTACCTGGCTTACACACTTTGCTAGGATAATGAGTTGTTATTGAGTGTTTCAACATCAAAAGTGTAAAATAATTGTCATCATACAGTATATACCAAAAGAAACTTTGCGTTAAATTTACGTGTAACGCAAGCGCCGATCGTTACTGCGTTAATCTTTCTGCGTTACAAAATTAACGATCACCGTGCGTGAATGATCGTTACAGATCGTTACTGTGCGTGAATGATCGTTACTGTGCGTTACAGATCGTTACTGTGCGTTAATTTTTAGATCTTGCGTTAGCGGACTTGTCATGTGGACTGGGAAGAAATCTCGGAAATTGCGAGACTCGGAGATGCCTGTCGTTCTTTATATTTACTACGGACAATTTCCTGCCGGCGGAGGGCATCAAAATAGCGATACAAATACCGAAAAGATTTTATAGTTGAGCAGAACTCCCCTGGCAATGTCGTATTGTCATGGTCGTCAAATTTGTACTCATGGGCGCAGTCAATGGAATCGGGCAAGCAAAAATGTCAAAGCCACCTTTTTCCCCCAGAGCCAACATTTTCCATCGAACATTGAACCCATGAAATCACGCATACGCAAGCCTAAAACTAACGACTGTTAACGCCGACTGTCTAACGTTAGCGATGTCACGATTTTTAACTGTCAGACACTTACTCAATTCAGGAAGGTGTAAAAGTCCATTTATATTCCAATACACAACGTGTGTCTCGCTGAATAACTGGTGGTAGTGTGTGGTGACAAAGCCAAGTATTTCGGCAGTAAAAGTAGCGGGCAGCAGAAGAAAATGTCTGCCACTTTCTGCTCGCATTATTACACTGCCAGCAGGTGAGTCAAGTGGTGACTTGATAGGCACGCTTTCATGTGAAAGTTTACCCAGAAACATGAAAAATCCCACGATGCCAAGGTGCCAGAGTGGGAATGGGGAGGGGTGGAGAGAGAGAGAGAGACCAATTAACAGAAGAAACCGCGCGTACTGGCGCATTCTCGGAGGTCATGAACAGTCTGGGGTCTTGGAGATGAACAGAGAAGGAATGTTTAATTAAAGATAGCTCTAGTCGAAGACCCAGGATTACAAACGTTGTTTTTTCTCCTTTCATTTAACATGCCTTCACGTTTAGAAATGGTTGCACTCCTTAAAAAAAAAACTCTCCTGCGATCTTTGTTAACTTAATGTAGCCGTTTAAAACGTCAAACTTACCATGAAAGTGTTACTACGTGTAATACAATAGTTTATACTATACCTATTGCTTTATTCATATCTGTAAAACACAAATTTGACTACCAATGAGAATAAAAAGAAATACTTGTATTTGTTTTGTGCGGAGATTTTTTGTCTTTATCCTGACTAGTTCACATGTAATTTCTAATGTTTTTACGGCAGCATCAACAGCCTAAGATAAATTACTGAGAGATTTATAAATTATGAAATTTTTGGCAACCATCCATTTGAACTTCAGGCATGAAAAGCTCCTGATATTCAGCCAAAACAACTCAACAGATCAGAGACAAAGTTCCTTCAAATTTTGAGAAGTAGCACGCAGATTTGCTGGGCGTGGTAGGGTCCATGCTTTGAGATCGTCACAATCGTGTTACCAGGGAGGTGGAGTGTCTCTCTTCTACCTCCCAGTCCCTGTTGTCACGGAGTATCGGGAAGTTGTCACAAACTCCAGGATCACCCCTCCCTGCCAACTCCATGTTGCTCCCAGGGAGGCGGGAAGAGTCTCTTCCCACCTCTCTGTTGCTCCCCGACGTGCATCGTGAATGCGTGGCGTTTCTTGTCACTGTCCGTACCCGAGGCTGCTTTTGTCTTGGAATATTGATTCATTTCTTGTCATGACATGAGTGTATAGTAATCGTTTTGCATGGCTATGTAAAAAATTGTGATACAACGTGTACTCAACTCGTCTTTGTGATTTTTTTTTCTTTCAGTCCAAAAGGAAGACAAAATAGTATCATGACGTTTGCAATTGTTCGAAAGGTCTGCTTTTGATAACTCACAGACTATCAAATCACCCTTGTTTTTCCCGCTCCCAGGCCCTCCAATTGAGCAATCCACACGCGCGCGCAAATTCCTTTGCCATGTGGTTTTGCCAGCCAGCTGTCGGAATGTGCTTTGAAGTTACATTTCAGCCTGGCCTGGCTGGCATGAATGGGTGTCGAGTTTCAATCAATACCTACTGTTGTTTTATTATTGTATTTGAACATGTCGTTTCACCTGGCATCAACACACGGAGATCGGGAAGGTGTAGGGCTGAGAAGAGGTTTTTGTTGTGTGTTGCAACCTAATCCGGGCAATTAACCCCAGAGGGCAATTACCCCCCCCCCCCCGCTAAATACTGGTTAATGAATGGTAAGGTTAGAGTAAAGATTAGGGTTAGGTTTAGGGCGAGGAGTTTGGGTTATGGTTAGGATTAGGGCCAGGGGAAGGGTCCGGGGTAATTGCCCAGGAAGAAAAGAGGGACACGCTTTTGTTCTTGGTCAAATCGATTTTCCTAGGTGATGCTGTGGAGCTAGAAAGGAACAAAACAAAAAAAGCAATTATGACGTCTGGCGTACTTCCGGGACATCTTATTTTTCTTGCACTCTGAAATTTCCTATTGTTTGGCGTTATCAATGTCGTTAATTGTTTTATAGTTACCCTCTTTCGCATTATAAACTTAAAAGTCCATAGAACATTCATACGCATTACGATCACACTCGAAAAGCAAAACTGGTGTATAGTTTGAACACAGCAAAATGAAATAACGAATATCCCGCAGATTTACCAAAATTATGCGTCATGTGGGTCCATTCATTTTCTTTCTTTTTTCTATCGTTTGTCTTCTTGTCGATGTGGGGGGTATAGATTCAGGATATACTTTTCCTTTTACCCTTTCGGCCCGGTGCGATTACTCCTGGTGCTGACATTCTTTTTGCTCGTCTTCCGATTATACTGTTGTTGTAAATAAATGCGCATGGAGCCCCAGCTGTATCGCAAAAAAAAAAAGAAAAAAGAAAGAAAAGAAGTCTATCTAAAGTTGACCTTCAAATACAATTAAGTAAAATCTGAATGAATCAATTAGCCATGGTACCGGTTTGCGGTTTCAATCCCCTCGAAGCCCGATACAGACAGTTTATTTGCCTTTCAGCAAGACACTTTATCCACAAAAGGCCAGGGCTCCACACTAACTTTTATTTCGGTGGCCCGATCGGGCCACCAAAATGATTGATTTTTATTTTTTGGTGGCCCGAAAAGAAAAACAAACAAGCAAAACTATCGGTCCTACTAAACATAGAAAAATAAATATCAAGTATTACTGACGTGATACAGGTACCCACGCCTAAAATAAATGAATAGAAAATTTAATCATCTTATACCGTTATTCTGAGTTCTAAGATTTCGCAAATAGGCTTATAGATTATTATAAAAGTTGATGCCTATTAAATTGGTCAAAATTTACGTTTGAAATGAGAAAATGGGAGCATTTGCAGACATTGTAAACATCCGACATTTGTTTTAGCACCGTAAAGAGCCAAAAAATTACCGTTATTTATTTCTGGTGGAAATTCAAGCAATCATTCAACATTTACAAGTATTTTAACACCTTCCGGAGCCGAATGTTACCGATAATCATTTTCAAATGTAAAACCAAGCAACCGACATTCATTCTATCATCTTACGGACCTGAATATCATCCTTATTCATTTCCGAACGTGAAAGCAAACATCCGCTCTTTATTTTATCATCTAACTGAGCCGATTGATACCGTTTATAATTTCCAAATGTACAAACAACAATCTGTTACTTATTTTAGCATCGTATGGAGCAGAATATTACCGTTATTCATCTCCAAATTCAAAAGCAAACACCCGACATTTACTTTATGATTGAAGGAGCCGAATGTTACTACTGTCCACTTCCGAAAGTGAAATGAATCATCTGACATATTTCAGCATCGTACGGAGCCGAATGTTATACTGTTTTTCACATTCAAACGTCATCCGACATTAAATTTACCATCAAACGCCACTGAATGTTATTGTTATTCATTTCGAAATATTAAATTTATAGCAAATGTCTGATATTCATTTTAGCATTTTAATTATGGAGCAGAATGTTACTGCTTGTCACTTCCGAACGTTCAAGCAATCTTTAATCATCTGACATTTATTTTGGCATCTTCCGAAGCCGAATGTTATTGAGCACTATTTACTTTCGAACGTGAAAGCGAACATTCGGCATTTCATCGTCGTACGGAGCTGAATATCATTGTTATTCATTTCCGAACGTCAATGGGATCATTCGACATATATTTTAGTATCTTCCGGAGCTGAATGTTATTGCCATTTACTTCTGAACGTAAAAGCGAACATCCAGCAATTATTTCATCATCGTACTGAGTTGAATACTATTTTTATTCATTTCCGAACGCCAAAGCAAACATTCAACATTTATTTTAGCATCTTCCGGAGCTGATTGTTATTGCTATTTACTTTCGAACATAAAAGTAAACATCAAACATTTATTCTAATTCATCATCGGACGGAGTTGAATACTATTGTTATTCATTTCCGAACGTCAAAGCAAACATTAACTTCACCATCAAACGCAGTTAAATGTTACTGTTATTCATTTCGAAATTTTAAAGCAAACATCCGACAGTTATTTAGCATCGTATGGAGCAAAATATTACTGTTATTTACTTCCAAACGTAAAAACAATCATCTGACATATATTTCAGCATCTTCTGGAGCCGAATGTTATTGCTATTCACTTTCGAAAGTAAAAGCAAACATCCAACATTTATCTCGTCGTTGTACGAAGTTTATTATTATTGTTATTCATTTCCGAACGCCAAGGGGATAATTCGACATTTACCTTAGCATCTTCCAGAGCTAAATATTATTATTATTTATTTTCGAACGTAAAAGTAAACTTCCGGCATTTATTTTATCATCGTATACGGAGTTGAAATTCATTATCACTTATATCCGACCGTCAAAGCAAACATTCGACATTTATTTCAGCATCTTCCGGAGCCGTATTTTATCCCTATTGATTTCCGAACGCAAAATCAAATATCTGACGTTAATTTCAGCACCGTACGGAGCTGAATCTTACCATTATTCATTTCCAAAAGTATAAGCAAACATCCGACATTTATTTTTGTATAATACGGAGTCGAATATTACCATTATTCATTTCCAAAATTAAGAGCAAACATCTGACATTTATTCTAGCAGCTTACGGAGCCGATAGTTACCGCTGTTCATTTTCAAAACTGAAGGCAAACATCCGGCTTTTTTGGTGGCCACGCGGCCCGTCCGGCGTGCGTTTTTGGTGACGCGGGTCGCAAATTAACCATTCGCGAAATCGTGATTCGATTCGCGATAAGACTCCGCTAAATCGCTACACTCGGCAGGGGCTACATCGTCCTTTCACCAGGTCTCGTTACAAAACCAAAATCTCGTGTGAGTTCTTGCGTTACCTATCGTTAATTTTAACGAAACATCGTTAATTTGCGTTAGGGATCGTTACTCATCGTTACTCATCGTTACTCATCGTTACTACAAACGTTAATTTTCCCGATCGTTACTTTGCGTTACTAACGATTCAGGTGAAACCGCCTGCGTTAATGAAACGTTACTGTTGATTAACGCAAAGTTTATTTTGGTATATACTGTATGAATGTGACTTTTATTCCTGAAATGCCCTCCCCATTTAGTTGTGGGTATGTAGAATGTTACGTGATGATTTATTGTGCTATAGCAAATGTATTTTCCTACAAGCTGCATGCATTTCACTCTACTGTGTAAGATGTGTGGATGCTGCTGTGGCCCTATTTGTCAATTATCGATTATGAAAAAATATGTAACAACCATGAACAGGTATGCTCTGAGACTGTAGTACTTTAGGGTGTATCTTTGTCGCTAAAATTTTACATTTTGATTGTTACCTAGCTGAATTTGTGTCATTACAGCATTATTAACACATTTCTTATGCATATTTGTACATTTTAGAGTAAAAATGAACAGTTTTGTAGGCATATGAGAACTATATTTTCATGTTGAGGCGCTATTTAATGATATTTCCAGTTTGAAAAGTTTAAGATGTACAGTGCATGGTCCTTATTGCTACCAGGATCTGTGCTATTGATCGTATGTGAAATTATGAAATATTTGAAAATAAAAAGAAATGCTAAATGCTTCAAAAATGAGTACCGGTACTGGTGTTTTGGTCACTGGATTTTAACCATACTCAGTATTTCTCAGGGCAAGTGCTGTCAAATTTACCCATTCAGTACACATTTGGTATAAAGCATGGTGATATTCGTTCATAGATCTCTTTGACAGTGACAACATGATTCTTAATGGTGATGTTATAATGTTCTGTTGATATTGAACAATAATAATGTTATAGAAAGGAAACCTCAAATGACCATGTACCACATTTAACATGTTAAGGATGGACTGATTTTGCTATAACACACATTTTCCATGGACACCTGCCCGAGTATTCTCGGGACTCGTCTTGCAACGGGTTAAACTAATGGTATGATTGCTACATAAATGGAGATATTGTACCAGTCTCTCTTTCTCGCTTTCTCATTTTCATTCTCTCTTTTGATCCCAACAGGCATCTGACGATGCTCAAGTGTCATTATGGCAACCAGGCTATTGTCAATCTCCTAGGACACAAAGAAGGAGAGGACATGCTCAGCAAATCATTCCAGGTTAGACAATGTTTAATATACTAGATTGTGGGCAGTCATTATTAGTTTGTATTTGTTTGTTGTTGTTGTTGCAGTAGTTAGTGGATGTTGTGTGTTTAGAATGTCAAGTTTGTGTGGACACAACAATCCCCCCCCCCAAAAAAAAAAAAAAAAAAAAAAAAAAAAAAATCCAGCAGCAGAGATTTGCAACTGTGAATGACATTATGTTATGCACAAAGCAATTGAGTTTGTTCCTCAAGTGATACCACATTGCTGTTATAGAGGTGATTATTGCAGTACATCAATTGAACACACATTTACATGACATGACCTTCATCTAGCCATAATTTCATAGATATTTGTGTAATTTTCTACGTCCTTTCATGGTTGAATTGCAGGATTCTCATGTTGTATTGACTGAAAGGTCACAGTATGTTATTCTATATTGGTCTTCAGTTCAGATTAGCATTTATGATAAAACATTGATGTATTCAAACATTGATGTTTTAAAACATCACTGAGATTACATTGAGTAGTAATGACTTATCATGGATTTTGTCATAACCTTGCAAATTTCCCTGAAAGTCTCACTTATACCAGCATAGAGTAGAGTAACAATCTTTTTGCATTGTAAAGTCAGGAGCGGTTCTTTACTCTCGGCCAAACTCACTGCACGCACCGGATATATCAGACATGAAAGAGACACAAAAGTAGATAACAAATGATCCTCAATATGATTATTCACCCAGAATCACCTGCAAGCTTCCAGACACGCCCAAGACACGCCCCACATCCTCTTCGACTACCACCAGATGTGCCGTGGAAAAGTGGACAACATGCATGTACTGCGCAAGAAGGTTGCAAAGTACCTGGATGGCTTTGGATTCTTCTACAGTGATGGAGGCAATGTTATCCAGTATGAGTCAGCTCCTTCTTTGCCATTTTTCTTTATTTGATGTTGATGGAACCGTTCACCAATGTGTTTTTCATTTTCTCTCAGTCTTTGATAGTATACTAATCTAATGCTCTGTATTTCATAGCAGTGTCATGGCTATTTCTATTGCATTTATGCAATGCAAGCTTTCTGAAATGTAGAAACCATACGATCAAAGACAAGTTTTTGCCCTTATCTACTTGATTTTGCTGCTGGCTGTAAACTGTGTGTAAGATTCTTGTTGAAAGTTTTCTCTTTGATTTCTGTTTCTGTAATAGGCAGCAAACTGGTACTATTAGGACTAACTGCCTCGACTGTTTGGACAGAACCAATGCTGTGCAAACTTTCTTTGGACAAGATGTAAGTTGAAACAACAATGTGGATATTTTCATATGTCACCTTGAATACAGTCAATCTTACATCTGTTTCAGTGTTAAAGGCATAATTTACCCTTTGCAGATGAAACAAAAACCTGGCTTAAGTGCTTTAAAATAGTTCTAAAATATGAGTTAAGAATAGAAACAATCACTGTGAAAATTTGAATCTGTAAAATCGGTGTTAAGTATTGTTAAATATACAAAATGTGAACAATAGTTATAATAAAAATGTTTCCAGACTGAACCGTCTACAGTTACGGTTTAATGATAAAAATACAGATGTCTCCTTATATTTTAGGCTGTATCGCGAAAATTTTATTTGATAGGATGTTTTGTGGTGCAACAGACCTACACATATGCATTAAATGTCATATCCTGAACATCAATGTTCCCAAAGGTAAACAGGACCTTTAAACTTTGTCCAATTAACCTGTTGAAGATGGACAGATTTTCCTACGTGTATATGCATTTTCCATTTACCCCAGCCTGAGATCTTGGGACTAGTCCTCAAAGGGTTAAGAAAAGATGTCCGTGCACGCCTGTGATACTTTCTCTGTTATCCTAAGTGAATCGCTTTTGACTGTATTTTTTTTTTTTTAAATGTTGATATAACATTTGTCCTGCTGCTCAAAAAGCTATCAAAGATGGAAGAAACAAAACATGAACTATTCAGCTTGTGGCCATGCAAACTAAAGTTGTTTAGGCCCAGAGAGAAGGAAGATAAGTGTGCATACAGGAACATAGCAGCCACTGTGCTATCTAGTCCATATATAGATCACTGTTATGCCTTATGAGAGTGATACCGGTACATGTTCACAGTCTATGGGAGAGTAGAATTCACAGTAGATTTTACACATGAGGTTTAAATATTGCATTTCCTAGATCCATTCATGCTGCTTTCAAACCTGTAACTTTATCAGTTTAGTGGCATCATGGTATTGTTTCTGTACATATTTCTGCATACTTTTGTAGAATTTATGGGAAAAGTCATGTCTTCTGGAGTGGATTTTTGTCTTGCTTTTGGACAATATGTCCCATCATAGTTGAGAACTAAAGCTTTGCTGCATTAGTCTTTATCATAGTATTCCATAAGTTCTGCATCCATTTTTTTTATGACATCAAGTGTCAATGCCAGGGACCCATTTTATAGGGACATTTTCAATAAATGTAGTTACCGCAATATACTCACAGGTGGATGGTTCTTTCTTGGATGCTACTGTAGTAACTACAAGTTACTGACTTACAATAGTTAGAAGCCTCTTTTTGTAGTAGGTCCCGTATCATCGGCTCAGTGTGAAGGTCTGTTAAAACCTGTAAAAGTTTCTTACATATTTTATTTTTTATTCCTTAACACATTTATGTTTCATTTCATAATAAAGTTTGTCTTTATTGCTGTGAATCTTTCCTTCAGATGCTGAGTAAGCAGCTTGAAATCTTAGGAATGAATGACAAGCCTCAGATTGTGTCCAGATTCATTGAAACCTATCGTACCACCTGGGGTCTGAGTGGTGACCACATCAGCAGGATCTATGCAGGAACTGGTGCACTGGAAGGAAAGACCACTGTAAGCTGAAAAATTAGTCATTTACCAGTCATTTTTGAAAATATTCAGTTGATGCTATGTCTTTACCATTTGAACAATTTGAATTATATATATTAATTATCTCACATTGTCTATTCAGTGGAGAAATATGGTACTGATGATTATAGTGATAATGCTGGATAACAAACAGTTAATGTGTTCATCCTTCTCCAGTTTGGTCTTCCCTGGGCTTGATGTTCAGCCTCTTTCAGTGGAATCACTCATAGGAGAGCAAAGGGACACACTGTCCTATGCAATTAAGTCAAGTCAAGTCAATGTGTTCATCATAAAGTATTTTCAAAATTGCATGGATTCTCTGCTTTTTTAGGATGCTAGTGGAACTAATAATTCTTAACAATTTGCTTATATGGCAAAAGAAATCAATATCTAAAACAGCTGACTGTAACAATAACATAATTGTAAATGATAGGACATTGTGTCAACCATTACTACATGTCTTCATCCTAATCAACAGAGAGACAGAAATAATGAGCTGAGGAATCAATTGATATGGAACTTAGAATGATATATTTCTGATGTTTTAGTGCCGTATGTTGCATTAATCAGGCTGGAAAATTACGTGATGGAGCAAGATCAGTGACAAGGACCATCCAAAACAACTTCTTTGATGGCAGCAAGCAGGAGTCCATTGATATTCTGCTCCTTGGAAGCTCACTGATTGGCAGTCTGGCTGACAAGGCTAGTGCTCTCCTCCCCAGTAGTCACTTACATGGTGAGTGGCTCAATCTCCACTAAATATTAGTCTCTTTCAAGGCACTTCGTGTTCAAGTAACAGCGTCCTGCATAAACTGTCAAATAAAGTCTATTGTGTATATGAAAGAGGGAGTGTCTGTAAAATGTGAATGATCTTATACAAGATTTTGCTACTTCTTGTAATGTCTCTCACTTTAATAGCATTATGATATTGTTTCTTTTAGATTTCATGATTATTATTGTGTCTGATTTCTTCTCCTTTTCTTTTTAAAATTTCCCTAATTCTTTTCTCTCAGCCTCACCGGAGATTCTGAGAGGAGTATGCGAGAGGGAGAGTGAGTTCACATCGGCTTCAAGGTTCAGGATATGTGTTGGGACTTGGAATGTGAATGGGGGCAAGAACTCACACAGCATTGCCTTCAAGCATGAATCCCTGGCTAACTGGCTGCTAGATAACCCACAGATTGTGGAGGAGACAAATCAGGGTAGGCTGAACAGACCCATTTGTCAGATGATATTGTTCAGAAGGAATCATTTACACTTCCCAGATGTCTGTCAATATCATTAGAGGAGACATTCTGGCTTTAGATATAAACAAAGTCTGATTTCTGTGCAGCATTAGTCATTATAAAATGGGTTCAAGAATGTAGCCAATTGGAAGCGCTGAAATGAGTCACGTGTGCGTGCATTAATTCTTCAGGTATGCACTAAAAAGAGTCTCTCTTCCACCTCCCTGGCCTGACGTACGTCACAATGTTTACACTAGCAGTGCGCACTCAATCAGTTGTTACAAGTGCGTCACGCACTACTATACGCGCTGTCAATCCTGTAAACAACTTCTAGTTCGGGCCGCGGGCTGCCACAACAGCCGGCGGCCTTTCTTGTGCATAACAGTACGTGGCGTACGTATACTCTTATACGTACGTACAGTACTTATGTGCGGGATTTCCGAGTGCGACGTGCGTAAATGTTTGGGACGAACATCTTCGGACATCTTAACTTTTGAGCGAGTGCTACATGTAGCTGACTGGTATTGACCCACAAAGGTACGTGAATAATGCTGTTAGTTTTCGACCCATTTTATAAAACAAATGATGCACAGGATTATTTCGTGGCGTTAGTGAAGGTGCGGCGCTCTCTCGAGTATTGACAACGGTTGCAAACATGCACTTGGCTGCGCCTCGTGCATGTCGCACCATTGTCAATACTCTCGAGCGCGCCGCACCTTCACTAACACACTCTATCCTGTGCATCATTTGTATAATAAATTCCATCAAGTTGTAACCCTCACCTCTTTTTAGATTTCAGATCAACAAATCATTGGAGGAAGAAAGAAAAGGAATAAATGAATTCAAGCAAACCTGAAAAATAAGGAATACCACTGCCCGACAGTTTATACATACTTTGACCCAATTGCTGATCTACGTAGAGATGACATCTAATAGTGCCTTGCATGCAGTGAAGGTGGTGCATTAGATGTCAACTATTCTGCAGTTAAAACTTGTTGGTAACATCAGGGAGGTGCTAGAGAAGGAGAGGCAACTAAAGCTCTCCTTTGAAGTCATGCGCGGCACCGCCGAGAAGTTATGCGTTCAACTACAGGTGTTACCCATGTGCTTTGACAAAAGAGAGCATCAATAATCGGGACTAGCGCTCTCACATCTAGAAATATTTGCTCCTACTGCAATTCGCTCTCTCTTTCAATGTGATGGCAACAATGAATTAATGTACCTTCAATTGGAGCAGCGAATCAAAATGCAATGTAAAATTCACAATTTTAACAGCAAATAGTTTAAAAACACGCTGGAACACGCTTTAACGGAGTACTTTATTTGAAAGATCAAAATATCCCCTTATTAACAGATAGAAAATTAACATGCGGAAAGGTGCGCATTATAGAAAAAATTAGGTTTTTATGAGGGCCTAATTTTCATTTCCTTTCGATTTGCGAATTACGAAGAAACTAGAAATACATGTTGATAACATTGAATTCTTTCCTAAACTATTCTAAATCAATTCGAGTATTTCATTTAAAATTTTGCGGTGAAATAAAGCTTGTAATTCAACGAAAGGTGAAATGCGTTCTTCGTCTCCGAACTTCGTCTTGCAACTAGAGCGGTGCCGAGCATGACTTCAAAGCGTAATGGAATGCTAGACATCCCATTGTAACGCCTTGAACCCAAACATGTGTTTGCATGAATTACGAAAAGTTGCCACTCCATCTCTGTAACACCTCCCTGGTAACATTATATCTTATACATTTTGAAGGAGGTTTGTGTTCTTTATTCTCCACCTCCAATGCTGAGTGACTATTTCCTCTGTGAGAAATGACATGTTTCAATTCAGAATGTATTTACTATCATTTCCAGGTTGCTCAGAGCTAGGAGTGGATTTCAGTGTACCCAATGACATCTATGCCATTGGCTTTGAGGAAATGGTAGACCTCAATGCAGGGAATATTATCAGTGCAAGGTGAGAGGGAAGTTCATTGCTCAAAGGCAAAGTTCCTCCAACCAACATCTTTAGAATTAGCCAATGCAGAAAGATAAGTTACCTACTATAAAAGGAAAGGTTCAGGGAAATTAGTCAGTCCATTTAAATGGTAAGAATTTATAATACCCCTTATTTCTGGTTGATTTCATGTTCCACCCTCTCTAAGTGGAATGATTTGTGATGTCACAGTAGTGGGACAGTGTGAAGAAAATGTGATAGGAATTGCATATTTGCAAATCTGTGTTTCTTCTGAAAAGATCAATTTCTTTATCATCTTTTACTGAGATATTTTATCAAATAAAGGGGAAACTCAATATAATGAGGAGGTCAGGACCAAGCAGTTTTCCTCGTTATAGCCGATATCTCATTATATCAGTTGGCATAAAAGAAAATAACATAAAGACACTGGTTTGTACGTGTGGGACTACAGATCACATTTCAGTTAATACTGTTTTAATTTTTGTGAAAACAAAGAGCAATGTATGACTTTCAAATTAAAGAAATAATAGAGCCAAACTCTGGCAATTGTGCCATCATGATAGAGTTTTTGTATTAGTCTGCTGTCAAGATTGTTACATGATTTGATATTAATATCGTGCCAATTTACACAAATTCTTCTTTTATCTGTCAAAATAAGGTTTTCCTGCATTTCATATAAAGTGACTGGCTACTCAGTAAGGTTCTTTGTTAGTTATACATCATGAGGTGTTATGGATGACCTCACAGAGATTTGTTATGTTTCCCCCTCATATTCTCACCATTTACAGCACAACAAACCAAAGAGCATGGGGGATTGAACTGCAAAAGACTCTATCCAGGGACAACAAGTATGTGCTTCTGGTCTGTGAACAGTTAGTTGGTGTTTGCCTCTATATCTTCATTAGGCCCCAGCATGCTCCTTTCATCAGGTGAGTCCAGGTTTTGAGAGTTTTGCAAACATAACGAACATGACATTATGAACGTTTGGAATAAAGTGATGTGTGCTTTTTGTGTAGTGCTGTAACTGTGTGTTATGTCAGCAGGTTCATGGCGAGTCAACTGTAATAAAATATGACCCAGGGAATGCTTTCTAAAACGTAGTAAAAGCAAAATAATATCATATCTGTCTTCATGAAATGTTTAGTTTTATTCTTACGTCTCAGGACATACATTTGTGCTGGTGAGCTGTTGAAAAGCACTAAGTCTTCATTCCACCTGAAGAGTCTGCATGTCATACTGTATGTGTGCTGTGTTTGGCAGCTTGTTACATTTTGTGAAGTTTGCAAGTGGAATGATGTTTACAAAATTAACAACTCACCGATATATGTGTATTGCCTCCCAATACACAAATGCTCTGTATATTGTGTCCAGCATCACATGTCCCCGATGAAAAAACATTTTTTATGAGAACAATTTGCAAACTATAAAATGAACACATAGTAAATTTAGAATAAATTGGGCATGCAGTGTACTTATGAATGACACGAAGACTGATGCTGTGTGTAATTGTGACTTTCATTTGTTGGGAATATGCAGAATAATCTCACCTCAGTAAAACATCAAAGTAAAATACCAAGGGAGATACCATACTCGTGTAATACTGTATACACCAGATTATTTCTTGAGTGTGATATTTTGTAAATTGGGAGTTGTAAGCCCAATTCGTCAGTGGTTGAATTTGCAATTGAGAACCACAATGATGGTCAAAAACATCCCTAAATAAATGATAAATAATTAAAATAAATAATAAAAGATAAATGAATGTTCCACCCATGTGAAAATGCCTCAAAAATGAACTTTTTCCCCCCAAAGTGGTATGTGACAAACCCGAGTGTTTTGCATGATGTGATACAGTGCAGTCTGCATATGATTTCTTCCTCAGGGACGTTGCCGTGGATACGGTAAAGACGGGTCTGAAGGGGGCGGCAGGGAATAAGGGAGGGGTAGCCATCCGTTTCATCTTCCATGGTACCTCCATGTGCTTTGTGTGTGCTCACTTAGCAGCTGGTCAGTCCCACATTAAAGACAGGAATGAGGACTATGCAGAAATCAGCTCCAAAATCATGTTTCCTATGGTGAGCTATTTCACATTTGATTTTGAGCATATCACCAATAATCCATCAGTGCCAACTTGTCATAGGGAAAGAGTGATTCAGATAAATGTTAAAGAATTATGCTATAAACATGGATTTTTTGTGAAACACTGTACCTTTTGAAGTGAAAATTGTGTTGTAAGATAATTGAGAATTTACCTGGGGGTTATCTCTTAAAGGGACATTCCAGATGATATAAGATTTCACATCATGTACATTGTAGTGCATAAAGAGAGAGTGCCATGTATAGATTTGTGGAATTTATTGTGGTTTGAGCAGATCAAACCAATGCTCAAAAAACCCCAAACATAATACACTGAAGAAAGATGATGACATAGGAGGCTCACATATTCCAGTAATGCAGCAATATACATTGTAATTTATTATATTACCACTTGCTCAACAAGTCCAGCTGTGTAGAGTTTATGCATGCTTTCTTCTTTTGTTCTGCTTCCTTGAGCATCAAATCATGCATTATGGGCAAGCTGCTTTGTCATCATCCTTGTTCACTGTGATTAGTTACAAATTTTGTTGAAAGTGTATCTGCTCTCCAAGAGGGCTCTGCCATTATCATTATCATTAGCATTGCTTATCATGATCATGTAGACATCCATAAACACCTGTGTCAGGAGGACATTGTGAGTAAAGACATCTTGTGTGAAAATGTCCAAGGATCTAAGCTCTTGCTAGGATTGGGGCACATGACCTTTGTTGGAATGTCCAGAGCCTTATAAATCATACCACAGTGCTTTATCTACTATTGTATTATCGTATTTTGAAAAAAGATATGGCATGACAAAAATGAAACTAATGACTTCATAGACGAGATATTGAGTGGGATTTTTTTTTCTTCCAAAGGGTCGCACACTTGACAGCCACGACTACATCTTCTGGTGCGGCGACTTCAACTACCGCATTGACATGGACAATGACGAAGTGAAGGACCTTGTGGTCATCCAGGATTATGAGACCCTGAAGGAACATGACCAACTCTTGGTGGAGAAGCATAAAGGCAATGTGAGTTTACGTTGGTACTTGGTTTATGGATAATGTGACAAAGAGGGAGAGTGAAAAAGAGAGCAAAAACAATGAAGGATGGAGAGGGGGAAGAGTAAGAAAAAAGAAGAGAGCTAAGTAGAAAGGTAGAGAGAGAGAGAGAGAGGGGAAAAAAGGATAGAGGTGGAGGGAAGCGACTTCTGAATGTGGGAAGGGCTGAAAAGAATGTTTGCTATCCTCTCTGTCTAGAAGTTTATCCTATTCCATTTGTGTTATTAAAAAGAATTGGGGATCGGATTGGGATCTTGCAGATCACATTGCTAAAATAAAATAAAAATGTGAATATGTGCCCATTACAAGAGCATTGGACTGTGAGGGTTTTGCTATATCTGGCAGAGCATTGCTTTCGAAAGTCACCAGAGCATCAAGATATTTCAAAGTTTGCTTTTCATGTATGAACATAACTAGATCAAGAAGTTACATGACATGAATATTGCAAATGGTAAATCTTACCTGAGAGATTTGCCTGTAAGCAGAAATATAGATGTGAGATATAATTTCACTTTCTGATTTATCGACAATGTGATAGTACTTTATAGTGTGTATAGTTATTGGTAGATGAAGGTAATCTTACCACATACAGTATGTTATGTCTTCTGTGTGCTAGAGAATACAGGGGAAATTCAACATCAGCTAATTAGAATAACTTCTAGTGTTCTAGTCTTTTGTAGTAATTTTTCTTTTAACCAAAACTTTCATTTATCCTTCTGAGTCTAGGAAGATAAGTGAAAAAAAGTTATGTTGAACAATCCATTGTGGGGTTATCAAACCGAAATGGACCAACTTGACTATGATATGCCTTATCATCTGTGACAACAAGCTGCTATTCATGCTGATATATTAGTTGAACAGGAGATATGTTCATTGATTTAACTCTAAAAGGGCCGGGGAGGGGGGGCGGAATCCGCCCCCCCTCGACGTTTCGCGCTATAATTCTGTAACGCGAGAAGGCCTCATTGCGAGGCTTCTTGACTTTGTTTGTTCAAGTCTCACGCAAACCAAATTTGCGACGTCCGTGCATACTTTTGCGAAGCCACGCCTGATTTTGTAACGGAATGTTGCCCCAAAACGGGCGCAATTTTGTGATTTTGTGTACATTTCCTATGGAAAACAGTGCTCTGTCATGAAAGTCATAAAAACCTGATTATTTTTACAATTAATCACTTTCATTGATTACTTTTGTGCTAATTATGGTAGAAAAGTGGTCAGTGACAATTTCCAATGAAAAAACAAAGAAAAAAAAAGTTGAAAAACAAAGAAATACATAAGAAATTCTGAAAACAATAAAATACATAAGAATTGAAATGAGTTTTGGAAGTTTTTGTGATGTACAATTGTTGAATATGCTAAAACAGATATACAGATCAAAAATTAGATTCTCAATGCTTTTAATTAAGCTAGAATATGATCTTGAGCTTAATTTGCATAATTAATTAAATAAAATTAGAAATTGATTGTTTCAAAAAATCTTATGACACAATCTTGTAGATTATGACGTGGGTCTCACGCATGCAAAATTTCATCGCGATTGCACCACAGATGGCCGATTCCCCCCCCCGGTCTGAGCATACCCAAAAAAGCGCGGCCCCTTTAGGGTTAAGCAACAGATATTTACATTGTCTATCCTTTTTTTTTTTGTTGGTACATTTCAGACATTCCAAGGATTTGCAGAAGGCAACATCAGCTTTGCACCAACCTACAAGTATGACCTCTTCTCTGATGACTATGACACCAGTGAAAAAATGAGAACTCCTGCCTGGACTGACAGAGTGCTGTGGAGGCGGCGGAAACCATTTTACTTCCAGCAGAGTGCCGATAGTAAGAAACCATCTTCCTTATAGATTAAACGAAATCATTACTGTGTCTGTTACTTCAGTGAGAATAAAGAGGAAAGCAGTAATAGTGAAACTGCTTTGATAGTCAAATGTGGAGAGGAAGGGGAAAGAAACATACTAGAGGACAAACCACATTTTATCAGCATGTTACTAAACTTACGGGTCTTTAGAGGTAAAAGCTTGCTGTTATGTCTTTCAAGATTCTGGAAAAGAGTTCATTTGATGGTTTGATGGTGGTGAAGATATGTCATATGTGAATTTATTCACACTTTTTGTTACATTGCTTGGTTTGATTTTTGTCTTCCAGATCCGTTTGAAGCCTTCCCAGACAACTGGGATCCTGGTCGTGTGCTCCACTATGGCAGAGCAGAGCTGAAGACTTCAGATCACAGGTGGGTAGGACTTCTGGGGACTAAGTCAAACTCTATTTGCATATTTATTTCAATATTAAAATGGTTACCTGAAGGTTTTGAAAATTGAGCCACCTCATTAGGCCCATTCACACTTATGGTGAAATACTGCAGTATTTTGTGATGTGAACACAACATGCTTTGAAATAATACATTGCAAAAATGAATTGTGAATTGAAGTGTGAATTGTGTCATGAAATATCACCCTCCTCACACTGTGGTGTTCTTCTTATGTGACCCGACACACTTACTGCCTTTTCCCCAAGGGAGATATACATAACGTCGCTGGGGCGACAAGACTGCTATTATCTACAAAATGTCAAATGGTCAGGAGAGCAAAAAAAAAAAAAAAAAAATGTCAGCCAAAGCGTAATATCAAATGAGATAGCCTTTCCTATGACATGCCATGGTGGCTTCATTTTGGTTGTAAGACAGCTAGGATTTGAACAGGACATCACTTAATTAACTGATTATCTGACCATTAATCCAAAAATGTAATTTTCACCAAAATTTGAGATACAAGGATTTGTCACCCCAGCAACGATATGCTCAGTGCTTTAACACCTCGTAGATGTGTACTTTTAGGCCAGAAATATGGTATTTTATGAATGAGAATGGTACAATGTGAAATACCGCAGTATTTTTTACCATGGCATTTCACCAATGAGAACAATGGCAACGAATTACCATAGTATTTAATACCATGGTAGTTCTAATCTGAATGCACCTATGGTTAAATAGTATCTTGAAACCATGTTTGGAACAACAGATATTACAACTATGGGTATTCTATGTCTGAAGATTACTATTCGCACAAAAGATTGAATGTTTTTGGTGACTTGTGCTGCAGGCCTGTGGTAGCCATTGTGGAGGTGGAAGTCCAGCTGGTGGATGAGGACACCAGGGAATCCATCTACCATGATGTCTTCTGTCAGCAGGGACCACCTGATGGCACTGTCATCCTGTCTCTTAGTGATCTCCATGGTAACCAAGGGGTGGAGTTTGCAGATGAAGATGTCGACACAGTGCTGGAAATGATGGCAGCTGAGGGAGAGGCCATTTTAGTCAGGTTGGATAATATCAGATTTAAGCATGAAACTTTGAGGAAATCACAAATTGTTATTATGTATTTGTTTATTTACATTGATTAATTAGTTAATTGATTAATTTGTTCATTCATATTGTATTTATTTATTTATTTATTCTTTTTTTTTTTTTTGGGGGGGGGGGAGATATATTTCTCGGTACATCTTGACTTTGAGCCCCAAGTTTGAGGTGAGGTAAGGGTACATTATTTGAAATTATAAAATGGGTTCTTCAAGAATGTAGCCAATAGGAAGCGCTGAAATGAGTCACGTTGGCGTTGTTTATTCTAGTCCCATTGCACTGCGTGTTAAATCCACTGTGGTTAAATGCTATTGCCGATTGTCTGTGCGCGCGGCGGCTCCTTTGAATTGCATGCATACATACAGTGTACGCGCTGTCAATCCTGTAAACAACTTCTAGTTCGGGCTACCGGCCGGCCGGCCTTTCTTCCCTTGTGCAATGGTCATGTGTGGCGTACGTATACTCTTATACGTACACTTTGTACAGTACAGTAGACCAAGCGTTGTGGGACCGGACGCGTACATGGAGTCACTTTGAAGGGCAAATCCAACGATTTAGCAGGTTAATTCTCACGCCGTTTTCAGAGTATGTTGTCTAGTAGGCCTATATGAGGAGTCTATATCAAGTCTTTAAGGTAAAGGGTGCATATTCTATGTAAAATAAGTAAGTTTTCATGCGGGAACTTAAGTGTCTGGAAACCCAACCCCCCATCATACTTACACTGTATGTGCGGGATTTCCGAGTGCGACGCGACGTGCGTAAATGTTTGGGACGAACATCTTTGGGCGTCTTGACCCACAAAGGTACGTGAAAAACGCTGGAAAATGCTGTTAGTTTTCGAATTTTCGACCCATTTTATAAAACAAATGATGCACAGGATTATTTCGTGGCGTTAGTGGAGGCGTAGCTCACTCTCGGGTATTTACAATGTAGTGCAACATGCACTTGGCTTCGCCTTGTGCATGTTTCACAATTGTAAATACCCTCGAGTGCACTATACGCCTCCACTAACGCACTCTATCCTGTGCATTATTTATATATTGTGCAATCAGTTCATGTTTGCAACTGAGGGCAATATTTTCTGAATCATGTTATGTCCTGGAGAAAGTTTTGAGGTACCTTTGTGGTAAATCTTCAACTCACTGCATGTGTGTATTTGGTTGTGTGTGTGTTTCTTGTCCACTGTCTTTAAGTAGGGTAATGATTTAGTACTGAAACAAAATCTAAACAGTTGCTCATTTGTATGTGTTTTTTGTGTAGGTTTGTTGGATCTGACATGTTGGTGACTTTCAGGAATGGATTGAGTGCTCTATCAGCAAGAGACAAGCTCAACAACCAACGGGTATCTCCAATTTTTGTCTTTTTTTTTTGTAATTTGGTTTTCGGCTCTTGCTCTTGCATAATGACTTTGATATGGTGATTAATATCCTGTAAGTGTGTGTCATTCAACCTTTTGCTTACATTATCCTTTTGTCAAAAATCAATCTGGATGGAATATTTGAAACTGGCACAATCCTGCATTTTTGTATATCAGGAAAACATAGTACTCTGTAGATACAATGTGACACCTTCCCAGGAACATCAAGAATAAGTGTTTGTCCAAGTCTTTCTAAAAATATAATGTGCAATCAACCTAATTATTTTAGGAGAGATGACATAATCTGACTATGAGCTAAGGAAAACCAGGTAGAACTACAAATAGTGATAGACTCAAATCTCCCTATTACATTTTGCAAGGAAAGTAAAGAGTTTATTGGGTTGTTCCCAGTTACTTGAATCAATTGTTATTGTACATGGCAAGAGTCCAGATTATAAGACTGTAGTAACAAATTTGTCCTTACTGTGTGGTCACTTTGGTCAGGTTGGGTCCAAGATGTTAGAGGTCAAACTGAAGACAGAGGATTGGTTAGCCCTGCTGGAGAAGGAGCTAGCTATGTGTAGTCCTAACACGGAGAGACTCTTCAACCCTGTTTCTAGCAGTCTACTAGGGGAAGCCTTCACCGTCCCTTCACTCAGCTTTGATGTGGAAGGTATCTCATATTCTTTTTATTCAAATCAATGATTCATGTCTTGAGTCGTTTTTATTGCAACTGATTGACAAAATGCCCTTCATCAACATGAATAAACACCAGTCATTCAGTCTTTTGAGTAATAGCCATGATAAAAAGCATTGACATGAACCAACTGATTGCTAGACAGACAATATATCCATTAGACTACTGAGCTTCCACCCAATAGCCAGTAATGATTCTGCCCCTTATGACAGCAGATATTCCATATTTATTCAACTGAATGATATATATATATATATATATATATATATATATATATATATATATATATATATATATATATATATATATATATATATATATATATTTTTTTTTTTTTGCGTTGTGTTTTGGTTATTACAACTTATTATCAGGGCTATACATCAAAGCACTGATTAATTGGTTTTGATGTACATTGATAAAGGGCAGAATGCCAGTCGCAATATCTCTTAATGTTATTTTTCTGTATTTTTTTTCTGCGCTTTTGTTGAATAGCCACAATCTTCTGCATATTTTCCTTCGTAACATTTCTTGTTATTATAATAGAAGCGTTTATACATGGAGCATGAACTTTTCTCTTTGCAAGTCGGATGAAGGGAATGACAGATAGGACAAGGGATATGCTGGAAAAAATGTGTACAAGCTTTCTGTAAGCTAACTACAAGCTACTGTACCTTCTGGAATTTCAGCATGTTTAATTTGCTTTGTTATGTGGAGATGGAATTTTGTAACAAAAGGAGTTTATTGGCAAACTGACAGCCAGTGCCCCCCCCCCCTTTGTCTATATTGCTCCAGATGAAGAAGAGAATGGCCAGGAGTTTGGGTCAGTGAAACCAGAGCTCCCTGCCCCTCTACTCCCTACGGTCAGTGGGTCCAGGTCAGGCACTCCATCCCCTACTGTTGAGCTGCTAGAAGGGGACCCAGTGGACAGACCCAAGAGACCGCCCCGCCCTGCCCGACCAGGCCGACCCCCTCCCAGGGGAGGAAATGAGGGTGGGGTAGATGGGACAGTGCCTCAGGTGAGCAGCTTGTGTTTTCTATATCTTTCAACTGCCTTGGACTGCCACATGAAGATGTGAAATCTTTCTGTCCCAAATGTGGCACCTCACTGAATTATTGGTGAAATAACAACACCTAAGTATCTTTGGGAGATGTTAAAGTTTATAATTATGATTGTTCTGATTTGCAGTAGCTGGTGTTATAAACAGATTAATTGCACAGAAATTCCATGTTTGCAGTAAAGAAAATTAAGTACTTGTAAAGGATATGACCTTGTAATCTGTCAACAACTGTTAAATTTAAATCCCGCATACCGAAATCCTCACTGTGTATCAGTTATGTTACATAATTTTCCTATTCTAATAACTTTCTTATGCCACTTAAAGCCTTGCATTGTGCTTTCTGAGACTTTAGCAGTGACATAGTGGTTAGAATAAGTGGATGATAATGAGATAGTTCATAAGGTGTAAAGCAGTCACCAAGCATTGTTAAAATGTATTTCAGACAGGAAGACGAGATGAGACTAGGAAGCTGTGAACCTACACTGCTTGCTCACTTTCCATCAAATCAAGAAGGCAATAACAAGTATCCACTGCATTCTGCATATTTTCAAATATTAAAATGCTGTGAGAGGCTGGAAGGTCTGTGCTGGATTGACCTGAGGCTCAGGCCGTATTATAAAACCTGTCCACAGATGCAGGCACCAATGCGGCCAGTGAGTGACCCACGTCAGCCTCCGACGAGGCCAGGACCCCCTCCACGCCCCTCCAGACCCAATATGCCACCTGCTAGGCCCCAGCCTCCTCCCCAGTCAACCAACCAGGATGTGGTGCTAAGAGACCAGGATGCTGGTCGGCAGAAGAAACCAGAGGTGCCTCTTGCACGGGTGAGAACATTATCTACACTTACAAGCTTTTTTCTTGTGAGTGTGCTCACACTGACATGAAGATGGCCAAAAGCAGCAAGATGAAATAAAACAGTAATGAAAAAGGAGGCCTCTCATACGTTTATGAACACATCATGTTTATCATGGAATATTTCGACCTTATGATACAAAATACACAAAAGTTTCAATTTTTCCCATTGGCTTAAAACTATTAATCAAGCCGGTTGGTAGTGTCAGTTAAGTACAAAAAGAGTTTTTCATGAATATTTTAAAACCAATGTTTTCCTCTGTCATGAATTGGTCTTTGCTGTTTGCCACACTTGAGGAATATGAAAGTGTGAATGTAAACCCTACAGAATTGGTACTTTACATAATCAAAAATAGAATGTTGTTCCATTGCATCATTTGTGTACCAAATTAGGTCAACTTGGAATCACTCCCCAGTTTATGCTTATTGTCAGTAAATTTAGTTGGAATCCACTTTTTCTTCTATGTACAATAAAAGGTGACTTGGTGCACTAGAGTATATCCTAAGCCTCAAGGCCCCATTCTGTAAAGCAGCACTCTTGCATGATTTGATGTAGTGAATTAGAAACATCAAGTTTTGAGGAGTTACATAATAATCATCATTCTAAAGCTCAAATAGTCTCATTCTGAATATTACCTGAGCTAAAAATCAAAACTAAAAAAACAAAGTTTTATCCTGTAATATGTTATTGGTTTTGAGATGAAAAATCACAAAAAGTGTTGAATTGTTTGAAATATAAAGCAAAGGCCTGATATCCCTTTGACGTGAATGATCTATTACAAAATAAGCAAAGACACACTCCAAACTGATTCTAAACAAGACATTCTTACAGAGTGTGCAAGAATGCGCTTTGAATAAAGACCTCAACATCATATATAGGGTGACGTACGTCTGACATGCTTTGTCTAACCCAACCATATTGGTTGATGATTTTCACCTCCCCAGTTCAACCAAGATCTTGATGAAGAAGTTGATTTCTTCTTCTGGTATTAGGACTGTCCCCAAAGTAGGTGTGGAATATACAGCATGCCTATCCTGCATCTGCTTGAAGAACAGGCATCTTGCACCAAGGTGCATGGATTTTTTGCATGCAAATGTATAGGAAAAAGGGGATTTGAGTAATAAAGGAAAAGATGACATCAATCAAGAAATAGCAACACACCATGAGCCTGACAGCAATACTGGATTTCCACAAGCACTCTATCATTTACTTGCCCCAGTGCTATATTTACTCTGTCTGTCTGTGAATTGATTTTTTTGTTGTTTTCGTGTTAGATTCCCAACTTTTTTTTTTTAGCTCCTTCACACTATATATTTGGCATGTCTGACCGAATTTCCTTTTTGTGCTTGCATTCACCCCTTCCTTGTAATAAATTTGTATGAATGCTGTTATGTGTGTTCATGTGCACCTTTGATTGCACTTACATAAACATTGTACTCCCATTATAACAAACACCTTTATGACATATTCTTATTACAGTGAAGTTAAAATTCAGGTCCAAAAATAATCACCCATATATGTTTATGTACTTTAATACTCTATTCAACTACTGGGTGTAATGAAATTTCGATATAACATAAAGAGAACCGCTGCTCCCGACAACTTTGTTATAATGGGAATGCACTGTACTGTGAATGCATAATTTTCCTTTACCTGTAATTCCTTCCTACACCCTGGCATGTTTTCCTCATGTGATCATTTACAGTACTCCATTATTAGTGACCCCTACCAAGTGAGCCATGATATGCACGCCAGCACCCAGGATGAAGCTGTTGTTCTCCTGCAACAAATTGGTGTCAGTGTACCACCATCCCTCACCTCCCCACCACCCGACACTTCCACCCCTAAAGTACCAACAGTGGCACCGCGATCTTCCGCTTCCCTCAAGCGAGCTAACAAGACTGCAATCACAAGGCAATCTGCAGTTGACGATGCATGCAATAACAATGCAGGTGCAGTTGACGCCAACATGACAGTAGATATTGGTTCTGAGGCACCCCCTGTGGTTGCTCCTCGGCGCCCGGTGCCTAGACCTCGAAGTTCTCTTGTTTCAGATTCTGATTCCTTTGTCAATCAGGATCTACAGGCTGAGCGACCTACTGCAGAGGTACCTCCAACCAGGGTGCCACCACCTGTGCCGGCCAGTCGCCCTCCACCACGACCAGCACCGCCAGTCATTAATAATGAGTCAGAATCACCAGCAGTTATGTCAGTGGCACCTCCAGTACCAGCCAGCAGACCCCAGAGGGCAGTCATCCCTGAGCCACAGCCTGTGACTTCACAACCTGAGGCAAAGCAGGTGCCATTTGTACCACCAAGACCTTCAGCTCCACCAAGGCCAACCTCCAGTGCTGCCACTGCTTCCTTCTCAGAGGTAGTGCTGGACAGTGAGGTCCAATCATCAGCTGGCAGTGTGAGTACTTTGCCCACTGTCCCACCACCTGTTCCCAGGTCGAGACCCAGTAGGCCACCACAGGCACCTGAAATGTCACCCAGCATGGAAGATTTATCATTAGAAGATGTTACCATGGAAACAGAGTCCACTGACAATTTTTTGAATGAGCAATTTGGGGACTCAAGTGAACCGCCAGCCATTAGTCCTCCTGAGCTGCCCAGTGGTGGTATTAGTGAGCCGCCCTCGGGGCCACCACCAGTACCACGCACCAGACCAAGACCGACTATTGATACCATGTCACCTCCTGAGGTCCCCTCTAGACCAAGTGTCAGGTAGACATCAACTTACACTCACCTGCACATGAATTCCGACAGAGTTGAATATATTCACTTGTAGTTTTTTTGTTGAAAGCAACATGCATCCCAGTCAATGAGAAAGCTGTGAAAATATATATTGTCATATTCCTGTGTATCAGGTTCAGAAAGACAAACATTATAAGGAAGTGGTGATGTGGAGTTGATATACTGAAATGTAGCTCTGGTTCAGAATAATTACAAGATTAATCACATGTATGCATGATTTCGAACAATCAAAATGAAACAGGAAATATCAAATATTCTGTATGAGGAACGTGAAGCGAGAGTGTTTGTCTGCACCAGCCCACAATGGGATTTTTGTGCTAGTGTTAGTGAGCTCAGAACCCACTATTTATGTCTGGTCTCTACATCTGTGTCAAGAAATCTTTTGGTATCAGTTTCCAGTCTAGAGTTTAAGTAAGAGCATAATTAGCTTTACTGTCAGAGGTTTGCATTTTCAAAGATGACATACATTTCAGCTGGAAGTCTCCCTCCACATAGGCCTTGTTTTTCATTTTGCAATGAGGAATTATAAAGTCTGCAATATTTTGTTGTGAGATATCTTCTTATTGCCAAATACGGAATGCAGAGTTTAGTTGTATATTCAAAATTATGTTGACAAATCAAATAATGTGGCATTACTACACATACGTGCTGTCAGTTCAAGCTAGAAGGAACTTGTATCAACCCAACCCCTTTGATGCTCTGGAAATAACATACATTGCCTGTTGAGGACCTGTATTGTACACCTTGGCACTGGTTTTAACAGCATCCCATTTGAGAAACACATGGGAAGGGATGTTTAGTGACACCCAGGACTAACAGTTATTCTGACTAAATCCATGCTTAGACTTTAAACCAGATTGAAACGTTCATTGTGAAAAGTTAACATTTTAGAACAGCTATGAAAAAAAACCAACAACACAAGCATAACTTGCACACCCAAAATTGTTTGTTAAAAAGTCAATTTTCTGGTCAATTCTCTTGTGCCTGAGCTACCTACAGCCACCCTTTCAAGAAAACAAAACCTGACTTGCCTTTCGCTGTCCATATCTGCATACTGTGTCTGTGTGTTTGTGTAAAGTGAAGTGAGTGAAAATTATGTGTTTCTTTTGCCTCATTCATATCTCTATTTTCCTGTAACCTGCCCATTTATCTCAACAAATACAAATCAATTCATTTAAACCAATGCAAAATTGTGGGAATTCAACTTCTTCTGCCAGTGGTGAGAGGTTGACTTTGCAAGACCTTTTATAGGTGCTTCAAAGATTAATGGAGTAAAGGGTCTGCCAATGATGGTAGATTGTTTCTCTTGAATGTTTTGCGTAGTCCCACATGCTTTAATCTGTGTTAGCAATTTGGATTTCAGCACTGTCAGTCGAAGGTGAAAGAGTCTTGTTTTAGGAATGGGAGTTTCTTTCTAGTTCCATCCAGTTACGTTTTGATGAACATATGAATTCATGCAATCATATTACAATGCAGGAAAACCTCGTTATAATGAGCTGATTAGGACCAGCGAAATTTCCTTACTATACTGATTATCTTGTTATATCAGTGATAAAACAAAGAGTGCAAAGGAATGGGACCTGCAAAATTACCTCGTTGTATCAGGTATCGTGCTCACTGAGAATTAATTATGATGAGATTCTGCTGTATTCATAATGACAAGAGACGGAAAACGATCAGAGATTTACATTGATTTTTAATGATTCATAGATTATGGTATACTTGTGTTGCTTGTAATTCCTTTGATGATTGGTGCTACTTTATGTCTTTGATCCTGGACAAAAATGAGTGGGAAGATGTTTCATTTTAGAATTGAAGAATGAAGATAGTTGTGACTTTAAAGCTGCTCTCAGTTTTAATTTCTTTTCCATCATTTTAGCAGTTTGAAAACTAAGAACAAGAGTATTGGTTTTATTTGTAGTGGCTTAATACACGCACATTGTAGGTGTCAATGTCATTTTACATTCCTTTGTCATTTGAATCATAGTAATGGCTTTGTATATGTATCAGATTTACCTGTGATGTGAACTTTGTCAGTATGAGCAAATAGGAGTAAAATCATCATATATTTTTTGAACATATTAAATTGCTCAATCCATCTGTGTCCAGATACTGTCCACAGTGATGCCAAGATATCTGACAGCCATTACTGACTGCAGTCTATTTATTTAGTACAAAGAAAATATGAAGTGTTTGAATAGTATATTATAGTGTTATCATAGTATATACATTGATATAAAAAGTGAAATATTGTTCCCTGTTACGGAAGGCCTATTGTTGTATATCGCTGTGTAATTGCTATTCTTTTGTTTGAAATAAATGTTGTAATCTTTCTGCTGCATAAATGTATATCAGATTGGTATGGGTATATTTGTAGATGTGAAACAAATGCTGAGCTTTTACTCTCAGTTTTTATTTGATTTTACAAAACTGTAGTGTTCGTATTTGATATTATATCTACTTAATTCAAAGAGACAAACAAAAGGTGATATTCTGATACCTGCCCAGTATTTGTGCAGGTATTGCCTCATCTTGAATGTTGGTAAAAGGAAATATTTGTTTACAGAGTTTGTCTTCCCACCAACATTGTAAGGCTGATCCTAATCAAGATTTTTTTTTTTCTCCAATGGATTGGATTTGTGATTGCGAACTGCAAGGGTGGAATGAGAAACAAGTTTTATACCTTTTCAAGAGGAAAATTAGTCAGTACCTACTGTATAAACTGTTATTTTCGTGAGGGTTTAATTTTCACAAATTTTGCGAATCACAGTTGGACTGTGAATTTAACAACACATGAAAATGTCCCCATACACTTTGGTAATAGTGCATTAATGTAAGTGTTGGCGTCAATTTGCGAAAACAACCCTGATGAAATAAGACTAAATAGATAAATAAATAAATAGATAAACAACATCTCGCAAAAAATGTCTAGATGGCCTCATTTGTGAAAATATCTGTATGCAAATATACAACAGCGTATACAGTACTGTACTTCAGAGATAAATTGTACACAGTGAATATTTGTTATGGGAGGTGATATTTTTTGACTTTTTATTTTCACCAATTTTAGTTGACTGGCAAAATTTGTGCAAATATTTACTGTATCAGGCCTGTGCCAAAGAGAGTACATATGTCATTTTAAGAAGATATAGAGCTAATGGTGAGCACACTCCAGTGCAGAATGGGCATGTCATTGAAATTGGCCAAAATGTGTAAAAACCATGTTTTCAGAGCCCTGATCTAGTGTTCGGTAGGGAGTATCTGTTTTAAGAGAAAGTGGCTAAGTTATACACAATTTCTTGTCATAATAGCAGGTGAACCAATGACACAGAAATAGAATCATGGCAGTGTTGATAGAGATCATGGGCTAAGAGATGAATGACAGTTTTCAGGCAAAGCCTTAATTCAGGCATTGGTAGTATCAAAGTCCAGATCCTTTTATGTAGCATTCGGCTACCTCTTCGTCTCCTTCTCAAGGAACTCGATTCATATATCGCTGATGATGATGTTTGAGCGGCTGATATGAGTAAATGTAGGTACGCTAGAAGAAACACGCTATCTCTGGTTGGCACCATCTTCATGTTGTTTACCTTCCCATAAGGCAGTGCGCGCGTGACCCGATCTGTGACCTAAAAATACCCGACTTCCGGAACCACCGCATTTGCACGTCACCTTTGCATCACCGCATATTTTATCGCTCAGTAGAAACAACTCGAGTGGTCGTAAAGTATGAGGTGCTGCGTTGGACAAAATTTGTGGCGATGCGAGGTGCTCTCAGTAGAAACACACTCAAAGTAGCTTCATGTACGGGGTAGATATATTTCAGACCCTCTCTTTCATTTCAACTGATATCCCTTTTTTTAAGAAAAAAGAGAAGAAATGGTAATAATCATCTTTGTTTTAGGAAACTGTTTTCCATGATAATTGTTCATTATGCCACAGGTATTCAACCAAAAATAATTCATAGTTACAGACATACCTTTGTCTATAACTTAAAAACAATTCCCTTCATCATTCCATAGGATTGGGTTATAAAAAATTTTGCCATATTCTTGCTTTAAGCTTTCTAAAATAAAATGTTGAGCAAGGGGAAAAAGATATATTCTACTGAAAATTTTATGAGACCTGAATATGAAAAGGAAAGAAAAAGCATACCAAACTCAATCAAATACCAAGCCTTTCTGCTGCAAATGTAGGTCTGCAAATAATGATTGTTATTGGCTGATACTCTTTGTTTGTCCATATGTACACTTGTAGTTAGAATGCCATAAACATGACATATTTTGTAGTGTATTTATATGTATGCAAATGATTGTTTCCTGCATTTTATCAATGAGAATTAATACTCCTGCTGAAAGTATTGACACTAAATCTGAGGACATAAATTTGCACTCACATCTACAGTTTTTAGGTATGCCATATTTCAGATCTTGTAAGCTTTATTATCTCTCTCATGTGTCTCTTTAGTGTAAACAAATAATACACTTACAGTTTTAAAGCTCCCAATGTCTTCAAATTTTGTCTTCTAAGGAAAACAGGCTTCCAGTGGTATTTTGAAATGTTACATTCCTCTTATTCAGTGAAACATGACAGCAGATGAAATTAGTATTGTTTCAAGTAAAACAGTTTTACTTACTATGATGTGCTTTCCTTTGTGTGAAATCACACCATGTTTGAAGTTTGCAATATTCTTCAAATATATGAACAAATGAATATCATTTAAGAGGGAAGATGTTGCTGTTAGAGAGAAATCACATACTTTAGATTTGTTTTCTTATTTTTGTTCATCTGTCAATCAATTTGATAGTGCAATATAGGCATGTCTAGCTGCTTGTGCCATGGTGTAATTGTAGTGTGTGATGATCTACTTGAATGGTTTACTTTGCCTGTTTTTCTGCATACCTCAGTTTCAATGTTAAATGATTATTAGGTTTAATTTCAGTCAGTGTCAGTTCTAACATCATTGAATGGCTGCGAGCACCACTGTGATAGAGAGTTACAGTATTTCTTGATTGGGAGTTAGTAACAAGTCATAACACATTTCACTTCTTTTTATATCGTCTCTATATCACGGTTGCATTATGTAATCGCAGATACCCAATGGTAAACAAGTGTGGCGGCTCCCCTGTGTCACTATTTTAGATATTCTGTCTGTCATATTCTGTATTTAAATGTATTTATAGCTCCATACACACCTACAAAAGCCCACAGCAATGGACAGCATATGAAGCCTGTGGAAATGAAGAAATGCTCAGTGTCTTGTACTGTGACCATCTATGAGAAACGTTGACAGCTTTGTTGTGGAAAGCAATAAAATGATGGCTAGGCGGTCATTCAGTGATACATATATGAAACAGTGTGGCTTTAATCTCATTCTTTCCAGTCAGAAAGAGATATACAAATGTATATGTATATAAATATATATATATATATATATATATATATATATATGAGAAAGGAAGGACTGAGAAAACGGTGCGTAGCTTTGACATCATTGTTCCTCTCACTGTTTCTCCTTTTCGGAAAAGCGCAGGAGTTGAAAAGTTGGTCTCCGCCGGGAATTGAACCTGGGTCATTGGCATGGAACGCCAAACCTTAAACCGCTTGGCCACAGAGACGTCATAGCGGTTCAGGCAGACCCAAGCTCGATTACCTGTTGGGACCAACCTTTCAACCCTTTATGCGCATGTACTTTTTTTTTGGGCAGAGAGTTATGAATATATATATAATATATATGTATATGTATATGTATATATATATATGCGTAATGTTTACATAAACATACATTTTTATGTTTATATATTTTGATTTGTTTTTCAATCTTTTTATTGATTCCATATTCAATTCAAATACTAGTGTGTTGTACATGAGAAATCAAAATACATACAGTGTATATACCAAAATCAACAGATAGATAGATAGATAGATAGATTGAGAGAGAGAGAGAGAGAGAGAGTAAGAGGCAGGCAAGGAAGCCAAAAGTTTACAGGTACATGTAGTTGCCATGGCAACTGACAACAAGCATGTGCTCACCACGGATTAAAGGAGAAGTCAGTTGTGTGTCGCATTCCGATCAGTGTCAATACGTTGCCCGCCAATATTATGTACATTACTATAAACCCCATTGTCTGAATGTAAACTTGCACTTCTGTCGTGAGAATACCGTTGGCCACATCTAGGTCCTGATTCAGGCGGTCCTTTACAACAGTACACGAATTCATTACGTACTAAAATGTTTGTGTATATACATGAATGTCATAATCACAATGGCACCCTTGACAACAGACATATTGTCACCTTACATAATAAAAAAGTCAATTATTTGGATGCATTTTGCCACAAAGGTTGATAAAGCCTTCACAGCAAAATCTTGACTCGTCGTAGGAGACATTAATCGCTTTGTTTTTTTAAATGCCTTTATATTTGAATAAACTGAGTGTGATCTAGTAAATGCAAATCACAGTCAGAGTGCACTTTGCCAACTTTATCAAAGTTAATGCATACCTTCTTGAATTAAGAAGAGAGAGGACGCCGCTGACAAGAGAAAAGTTTTCCTTAGAATTGCCTGACATAGCAACAACTATTGCAGGTGACCTGGATTCCAAGCTCTGAAATATCGAGTGGATTGAATAGTTTGTCATAAGGGAAAATGTATGCATAAAATTTAATGCAGAGATAGTCAAGCCTGTTGCATTTACTGAAATGTGAACCAGTGAAACAACCAGTCAGCTGAAATCACTGTTATTATTCGTTGCTGTGGTAACTGTGATCATTAGAGTTTACAATTATTGCAAAAATGGGCTTCGATGAAGATGGTGCGTTAGTCCCTTCTGACTGAAATATGAGTTAAGTGATACAATCACTTACTCGAGATCTTGTAATATTGCCATCCTTGCAGAGTTGTTAAAGGATTTTATTTTCAAATGAGATGGTTGCGACAGGAATAAGACATTAAAATGTTGAGTTCCTGAACCCTCAAAATTGAAGCACATGTAGCAAAACTCGTCGCGAAGAAAAGAGCATGGAATTTTCTCTCCATTCACCGCGTCAGTCACAGTCGGTGTATAACACTTTTTGAGCGCAGAGCGTAGAACAGAGCGTACAACAGTGCATTCTGTATTCTGGGATACAGTGTAGTAGGATTTCATAAGTAGAACTGGCTTGTGAATCGTAACGATTAACCTTTTATGTACAGTTAACACAGTATAGACCATAATATGACATTCATTAACTAGTCCCGTAATGAATGGACAGCGCTCATTTCACCGCGACGGGTGGGGGATAGATCATGAAAAAGAAAAGCTCCTCTAACTGCGTCTGCTGATACTACTCGGTTAATGCCAAGGTTATCAGATAACTTTTTCTTTTACAATGAGTTCCTAAAAGAGCCATTACCTTGCTACCGAAGGACACCGATTTTTAGACCAGTGCTTGAGATATTGTTTGATTTCCTATTCGTATCACAATGAACGATTTACCAATATTTGTTCTCTAATCAGCCTGACATCAAGATGGGAAGATAGCAAATAATGGAGCTGGCTATCTCCGGGCTAAAAGTTGCCTCGTAAATTTGACCTCGGGAACAATTTCTTTTTCTGGGGTCTATGGAGGCAAGATGAATTAATAACATTCCTTCATACGTGTTTCCCTTTGTATACTTCTATGTGACACACTGATTAGTACTGATGGTAAGATGTTCAAAATATTTAAAGAAAGGAAGAAGATACATCAGAATTAATGAGAAGGCCAGTGGAAATAATCAGCCGTTTATTCTAACTCTAAAAAACAACAACAGTGGGTTCTAGCTGTTATGTGTATCGAAAATAGTTGACACCAATGTCTTTTTGGTTTGTTTGAAGATTAGATGTAAGATGTAGAGCGAATTATTATTTCTATTTTGTTTTGTTTGTTTTATTTCGACCTCCCATAAAACCCAGTAGGGCTTTAGTCTTTCCCTGCTTTGGATTTCTTTCCTTCACTCTTCTTCATCTTTCTATTTGGTCTCTCCTCTCAGCTTTCTTCATGTCTCCTTCAATTAGCCGCGATCTTTCGACTTAAACTTGTTTGTCTTTGGATGTGAGTCAACAAACCGAGAATCACGATTTGCAAATAGTCTTATTTCAGTAAATCTCTCTTGCTCGTGTTCGTGTAAAGAACACGATTATTATCGCCCAAGTCATCCGACTCTCATTCACATACTTTATACAACTTGAAGCTCTTGATCGTCAGAGAACCAATGGATGCAGCAGGTAAGCGGAGAAATACACATTATTATCTTTTTATTATTATTATTATATATATATATATTTTTTTTTTTTTGGACACGGCCCTAATAGAAGAAGTAAATTTCTTTACATTTGAATTCAGTTTCCAAGATTCATTTTCCTGTATCACCAGGTTATACTCGGCAGTTCCCCACGTTTGGAGTTTACTCCAGAACATTTCAAACTGACATGGATAGGGTAATTGCCACCGAACGCAATATAGCAGGGAGGTGCTTTAGATGGAGTGACAACTTTTCGTAATTCATGTTTTGGTTCAAAGCATTTCAGTGGGATATAACATTTCTCTCAGCTCGAAGGCCTTCATGGCTCCGCTCTTAAGCTCCAAAACAAAAGTTGGAGACGACATAAATGTTTCAAATTTCATCGAATTACAATTAAGCTGAATTTCAACGCAACATTGAATAAATTGTACAATCTATTTAGAATAGTTTAGGAAAAAAATCAGCATAACGTTAATAATGTTATGTATTTCTGTGCTCCTGCAATGCGCAAAACGAAATCAAATGAAAATTAATTTCTCTTATAACAAGGAACATTTGCGCACGTTGATTTCATATCCTTTAATCTTGCATTATCATGTGGTCTTTTAAATAAAGTACTCTTCTTGAGCGCGTTCCAGAGTGTTTTTCAACTCTTGTTACAGTGTACAATGTATTGTGATTCGCTACGCCAATAAGCCAGTTCGGGGTTAGCTCATGGGCACATCGGTACAAATGACCTTTCTTCTTTCTCAGTTGATTAGGCACTCCACGAGTTTTCAAGCGAGAGAAGGTATTTTAGCTTACCCCACGCAACAATTTATGGAATTCATCAGTCATGTTCAAACAAAGAATGAACTTGCGTAGACCAGGTGACCAGAATGATCCATCAATTAGCACTTTGGAAAGCATCCATTTCATTATTTTTGCATTGAATGCATCAACAATCTTTTTCTATTGATATTGTCAAATACCACTTTTGCTGTCAGGTGGATGTGCTGGCAAGCACCACTCATAATGATCACTTGAATAATCATTACATCACAGATGCTTATTTCGGTGAATAAAAAACCAACATGCTCTGCGGGTACAGATGACCTTTTTCTGCTCATGCTCAAAGTGGAACCCCGAACTGGCTTATTCAAAGCGCACATACTAAGTAATCATTCATTGCTGCCAGCACATTGAAAGAGAGAGCGAACTCCAGCAGGGAGAGTCTTTTCTGCTTTGAGAGCGCTACTCCTGCTCACAACTTCTTGGCTATGGCCATAGGGAAGGTGTTACAGGTGGAGAAAGAAACCCTGCTCTCCCTGAAAGTATATCTCAGCACTGCCGAGAAGTTACACATGCGCTTAACTATACAAGTGGTATACCTGGTACCAGCAGTCGCCATGTGTACCAGCGAGGTTGACGTTATCGTCATGAAAAAAAATATGTGCAAAAAAGTCTTTGAGAGCGCTACTCCTGCTCATAACTTCTTGGCTATGACCATAAGGAAGGTGTTACAGGTGGAGAAAGAAACCCTGCTCTCCCTAAAAGTATATCTCAGCACTGCCGAGAAGTTACACATGCGCTTAACTATACAAGTGGTATACCTGGTACCAGCAGTCGCCATGTGTACCAGCGAGATTGACGTTATTGTCATGAAAAAAGTGCAAAAAAGTCTAAAGCTATTATATTTCATTGTTATTTTCTGAATTTCCTTTTTACGAGAAGATTGGCAATATGAGACAGTAATATTAATAAAAATTACTTAATGCCATGCACCATGTTGGTCATAAAAATGCTTTAGATAAAAAATGCGTAAAATCAATCACACGTGGTTGCACCTGATAATTCGTTTCATGTATAGATGTTGGACATAAGTTCATAGCTTGTACTCAATTACGTCACGGTTTCACTCAAATATAAAATAGATTCGACAGCTGACGTCATATCTCGTGCACTCTCTCGACCGGAGGTAGGATTACCCCACTCTACGTCCGAGACGTTAGTATGGTAAGCCAGAATAAAACAAGGCTTAGGTATGACAAACACTATAGAGATGATGATATTGACATGATAATGATAATGACAACACTTTGATGATGATATTGATATCGTGATACAACTTGTACCATTATGATATTAAGACCGAGAATGATAATAAAGTAGATAAAAAGAAACCACATCCGCCTTTTATATCATATAATTATCATCATCATTCTTTGCACCGGAATCCGATAGACTCCTTAAAGGGACTGTACAGTACTGGTTGAGGTGGGGATTCATGTTTTGAACATTCCCAAGTGAGATAATGAGAAACCTTTTAGGAAATATATATGAAAGAGCATGTAATTTTAAAAAGGATTCAACGTTTATTTGATGAAAATCGGTTTTCAAATGGCTAAGATATAAAAAAAAAGTGATAATAATAAAAGGCGACAGGCCACGCCTTTTATTAGGATTCTTTGTTTCACCTTGTTTTTGGATATCTCGGCCATTTCAAAACCGATTTTCATCAAATAAACTTTTGATACCCCTTAGAAATTGAATGCTCTTTGACATCTCATATAGAGTGGTTTCTGAATATCTCGCAAAACGTTAAATGCTAAATCCTCACCTCGACCAGAACTGTACACACCCTTTAAGATGACAAGACTTGTATATAACTATGTAGCACTTCTAACCCCATGTTCCTACATGCAGTAAGGCAGGGATTGTAGTAACTTATACGAACAATTAATGTAATATTGAATATGCTGCTTTGGAATTTCGTCTATGAATTCCAAGCAAATTCACAAATAAGTTAGGCACTTTTAATTCTCTCTACATAAATTTGATGAAGTGGACCATGCATACACTAAATCCATTAATTTATCTCATCAATTAGCATGATAACACTGACACATTTTGATAATCTTAATTATCTCTTGAAAGGTTGGAAGAAAATTACGAGTTGGCAGATGGAGTTTGCATTCCAAGGAACGCCCTCTATGTTCACTATACGGATTTCTGCACTAAAACCAACACCATACCGATCAACGCAGCAAGTTTCGGCAAGGTTCGATGTGCGAGAATAAGCTGTATTCATCACATGCCTAGAGATCCACAACCTTTGATCTTATGACGATTTTCCTCCTCCGTATAAATGGCTAATATCTGTTAAATGCTCTTCATATGGTATGAAGAAAGTCAATGGGAAAGAACGTGGGAAAAGTCAAGTATAAACTGCACAGACCAAGCTACGTCTCTATTAATCTAAGCAAGACTGTAAAGCTGCTTGAGCTATGAAGTTCATCTAAAATAATGGCAGTAGACCTACACACACTGAAGAGGCACAGCAAACTGTATCATTATGTCTATAGGCGTGTTTACAGGGCTGCGAGCCTTCACACATGAAAGTGGTGTTAATAGGGAAGTTTCACAAAGCAAACATTGAGATGATTGAGTGTTAAGTGCATTGAGAGGTGTTTGAGTGTTATATGCATTTCAATGTCTAAAAGTAATTTTCAAATCAATGATGTGTTGTATTTTCTTGTTAGGACGTGATGGGATTAGTTAGGTTTGCAAGGAGCTTCCTGCACACTCAGTGAGATTTGAATGAATAACCGTTTTGAAAAGAACTGCTTAGGATCCTATCTCTCGGAAAAGTCTCGTGGAACCAATAACATCGGAAAGATCTCATCACTGATTATACTATGATAAAATTACACACATAAATTTTCCCTCCGGACTCTGCGTTGACAAATTCAAAAGGTGAATGATCCTATGCACCTTCTTGTTTCTATATAAGGACATTTTGTTGCATTCTTTGACATTATATTTCTTATATTATACTCGTTTGCTTCTTTTATCCTTCTGATAACTCTCTCTCATCCACATCCCCTGCAGATTATCCGACAACAATTTCCGCAGGTTACCACTAGGCGCCTCGGCACTCGTGGTCAATCCAAGTAAGCATGCAGGAATGAAACACAATCCCATGACTTCCTCAAAATTTGTCCGAATAAGTTTAGCATACTAGATTTCTCCTGTACGGATCCACTCGACAATACACATCGTGTACAGTCTCGGTAAAACATAAAACCAAAACAAACCTAACAACAATAATACCAAAACAAACCCCCATGGCCTGTGAGCTTTATGGCCCGAATTCACGAAGGTGGTACAAACTATAAGGATTAGAACCAACACTTGCTGTCGGGCGAAAGCTCGGTGGTCTAGTGGAGATGACGCCTGTCCGGTGATCAGGAGGTCGTAGGTTCGAATCCTGCTCGAGTATGTACGCCCATGATTTTTTATTATGGCTACTACTGAAACACTGATCAATTCAGTGCTTATTTACGTCGATGTAGGGCAATTTGTCAATCAGTTGCAAACAAAACCATGGTTTAAACCATGGACAAAAACCATGGAGTGCCAAGTGTCGCATGGAATATTTCGTCACGACATCAGTCATTTCGTCGATGAAATTATTATTTTGTAACAAAATGACAACATTTTGTAACTAAATGAACATTTCGTCCACGGAATGATAATTTCGTTAACGAAACCTGTCATTTTATCGACGAAATGACCAATTTCGTAACGAAATATTCCGTGCGACACTTGGCGCTCCATGGTTTTTGTCCATGGTTTAAACCATGGTTTTGTTTGTACCACCTTCGTGAATTCGGGCCTCTGAGGCTGTCAGGGCTTGAGTGTTAGATAGAAACGTAGCAAACGGCGGAGTTTAGTACACAAAATAGAAACAACAATTATAACAAAGCGCCGCAACTTTCCAATATCAAAGTCAATTCTTTCCACACTTATATACACTGTCTTAACTGATCGCTGTTTTTTCTTTTTATATAATAGTTCCGTGAATATCGCTGTTTAATTCATCAAAGCCTTTCTTGATTTTTACTATACCCGCTTGATTTGTCTTCAAAAACATAGATACCATTACTACGGCATAGCGGTGAAGGAGTCGTCTGTTTATTACGACGCTACGTTTTCAAGAAAGGCTCAGACCAGGTATGATTGGCACTAGAAGAAAACTTTCCGTCAAGGAAAGTATACTATTATAAAGTGGCATGACTAGATAATCCGCTAATCTTATTTACATTATACTCTTTTATTTCACGTAGTTACGAAAAAGTGGTTTTATGGGTATAGCTTTTAATACTATCGGAAAACGGATCCACAATCACACGAAATCTATGGAGGCCTATAGAGCTCAGAATCGAAGTTAGGAAATTAACGTGAAAGTGTTTTGTCGGCAATCGTAGACATGGTGGAGAAGAGAGAGAAAGAGAGAGAGAGACAGACAGACAGAGAAAGAGGGGGGGGGGCACTCCAGGCTGGTAATCAATTTGATTTCTTCAGGATCGTGACATTTCTGATGTCTACAAATCAAAGGTGAAGTAGTGAAGTAGGAACTAAGTGTGTGTGTGTGTAGACAATATCGTAAGATGAACACTAAATCTAATTGATGGTATATCTATTTCTCGCACTACTTGAAGACAGTCGTTTGAGCATGGGAAATACAAACTTATTAATCGAGTATGACAAGTATACTCTGATGTCGTTTGCAGGACATTCATTAACTACAATACGACATTGCTGTCTTTCCTCAGCACAAATTCAAGTCTGTTTTATCATTCCAGACAGAAGGTATAGATCTAACAGCACGGAAATTCAAGCCCAAATAATGGAAATAACAATAGCATAAAACCACCGATCGTGCTAGGGGCAGTCTTTCTCTGTACTTGAAGGAGCGAGAAAAGCTAACATGTTTCACCCGTCTCTCCTGGTGAAGTTTGTTGAGTTGATGGGCTCTTCAAAGTGACAATAATTGCCCTCAACACGAAGACACCTCAGCGTCAGGGAACCGAGAACAATACAACCAACCAAATATTGTCATTCCGAAGTCAAATACTCCAAGGGGAGGGGGGGGGGGGGGATAGATTTGATTCGATTCTCCAGTCGCAACGCACGTGTGCAAAGCAACATTCTACAGTTGGTATAGGAATAGAGGCTGGCTGTCCCAATGGTTCTATGATTATGACTCATCGACGGAATGTGATAACATTTAAGTGATAACCAGACCTGAAAGGGATGTTTACATGAATATTAGATAGCGAAACGTCAGACTGTCTCAACACACCTCCTCGACAAACAGACAATGTTCTAATAAAAAAACAAAAACAACAACAACAACTTCGGTTTAAATTTTCGTTGCCTGGCGAGAAGTGGTGAAGATGTTAAACTGTACACCATATAGATAAAATGAGACGGACATCTTATACTCGTCACGACATAAAGCACCATCAAAATGATTACTGGTGCTTATTTAGGATGTTGTTGTTTATATCGTATACCGGTACATAACATATTTTCAAACGCTTCCATCATGACAAGATTCATCAGAAGGCCAACCCGGAGTCCTTCCTTGTGTGCCGCGTCTCCATCACTTTTCATCTCATATTCTGTTCTCATTCTGTTCATCGTTTATTGTTACTTATTTCAATTATATATATATATATATATATATATATATGTATATATATATATATATATATATATATATTTCTTTTACGTGTAAACTATAGATTAAAGCAAGAATAATAGAATAATGTCGATTAAAGAAAGTAATGTGTTTACGGGCTTCAAAGCTTCAAAGTTTGAATCACGTAGAAGAAGGTCACGGTGCACTGAGGTGACGTCCTACTTAAAGGACAAGTTCACCTTCATTAACATAAGGATTGAGAGAATGTGGAAATATTAGTAGAACACATCATTGAAAGTTTGAGGAAAATCGGACAATCCGTTCAAAAGTTATGAATTTTTGAAGTTTTTGTGCAGTCACCGCTGGATGAGAAGACTACTGCAGTGTATGATGTCACATGCGTACAACAACATAAGGAAAATATAGAGAGAATTTCACAAAATTTCATCTTTTGAAAAAAGTACACAATCCCTTGACTCGTTACTGACATATGTTATGGGTAATATTATTCCTATTGCCTTTAGAAAGAGGCAAGTCAAGTGCTCTTTTATTATGCGACAAAAGTGAAAATAATATGTTGAATTTTCTTTACATTTTCTTTATACTGTTGTACTCATATGACACAACGAGCCTTAGTAGTCTCCTCATCCAGCGGTTCCAACACAAAAGTTTTAAAAATTCATAACTTTTGCGTCGATTGTCCAATTTTCCTCAAACTAATGTTGCTGCATTCTCTCAATCCTTATGTTAATGAAGGTGAACTTGCCCTTTAAAGGGGTATTCCAGACGATTTTCACAATATCACATGATGTAGTACATAAATCGACAGCTCCATGTATAGATTCATGGAATTTATGGTGGTTCTTGAGCAGAGAAATCAATTAACCGAAAATCCGAAACAAATTACACTGAACAGTGGTGATGGCATCAGAGCCTCACATAGTTCAGAAATGTAGCAGTGTAATTTCATTACAATACCGCTTGCTCAACAAGTTCACCCGTGAAGAATCTATGCATGCCTTTTTCTTTTGTTCTGCTTCCATGAGCCCCAACTCATGCATTTTTATGGTGAGGCTACCATGTCATCATCCTTGTTCATTGCAATTTGTTACAAATTTTCAAAACATTCTCATTCCTCATCCCAATCACTATTAGTACTCTGTACTCAGCTTAACTAATTTATAGTTGTTCAAATGTAAAGTTCTGAAAATCATTTGGAGGTCCCCTTGAAAGCGTTGCTTCCATTTTACCTTTCTCCCTGGAGGTGGACTTCATTATGAAGAAGTAATGTAATCCATTTACGATGGTGTTGGAATTTACGATGTCATTTTTTTTCCCCAAGCGATGTTAAAGAGAGCACCAAGAAGGAGCCGCCCAAACAGACTGTGTCCTATTCACCTCGTACCAAGCTCGGCTCGCTTCTGCCCAAATTTCCGGATGTCAGTACGATTAACCTACCCTCTGAAATCAACAAGGAATCGGTATGTACCGTCCCCATGATGTATCTTCGAATTCAACTTGTCGGATTTCCATTTTTTCCCATATTTGTTCTGTTCGACACGTATTCAGTTCTTTAATGAAAACACATACTAGATATGTAAGTTATAAGATCAAAATAGTAAGGGATCGATGCATTTTAATTTACCGATTACGCACACGGTTTTTCCCTTTTTTCAGTTTGCTTCCCTGCTTGCGGAGCAGCATAATTCTTTGTAAATTCAGTTTTTATGACTTATTTCTGACATTGCTTTCCAATATGAAAACAGGTTTCTACTTTCCTGGTCATGTATCGCACGCATTGTCAGCGGATAGTTGACACGGTTATCCGGGCAAGCTTCGACGAGGTACAACACTACTTACTACACTTCTGGCAGGGTATGCCAACACACATACTACCCATCCTGGAATCCGATAGTGTTGCTCGGATAGTTGGTATTTGTGACATAATTCTTTACAAGGTGAGAATGCGCGCGCATAAACATGTTCGAGAGGTGCTGATGTGTTGGTTGTAACGGCGTAAATCCGTACTGAGGAGTGGGGGGGATGGTCACCATCACCACGATTACAAGCCCATAACCGGACCGGCGCAGCCTTGGGGGGGGGGGGGGGGGGGGGGGGGGAAGGGAAGCTTGGTGAACCCCCCCCCCCCCCCACACACACACTTTACAGGGATCGGATGTCCCATTCTTTTGCATGGAATAAGTTATAGTGGGAGGAAAGTGGCAGCAAAAATATGAAGACGTTTTGTTCTTGTTGCTTTTTTTTTTTGCTTGTCAGATGACTTTCGGCGGAAAATGAGACCTTAAAAGTATGAAAACATTTTTCTTTTTGTTTTTGAAATATCTGTGAGAGGGAGCGGAACGACCTAACGGGGGGAGGGTGTGTATCCCTCTCCCACACGAGGAAGATTTTGCATTTTCAGACCTGAAATTCAGCGATCTGGTGCACACTTTTGGTGAAATTGTTTTTTTTTCTTTTCTTTAAAAAACAATAAGCAAATGAAATATTCACAATATATTATTTAATGACTAAATCGTGGTATTTCAGCTCTTGCTCCGCCTGTGCAACATCACTGTGAAGGCCTACTAAATAATGGGGCCTATCACCGGCGTAGACAGGATTTGATCTTAGGAGGAGCGGTTATGTGCCACGGAGGGAGCGAAGCAAGCGGGGGGGGGGGGGGGGGAGGGGAGGGTATGGTAGGGAGGTTTCCCCCTCCCACGATGAAATCTTTTTGCATTAATAATTTAGACATTTTACAGTCCCAAAACTGCCGTTGTAGCTATATTTTTCGCTTTGGAAACTAAGGAGGGCCGCATCGGGCGCAACTGCTGTCAATCACTGGCAGCAACATCAGGAGAATGGCATAGCAATTAAATGCGAGCGAGCGGAGCGAGCGAGCTTGAAATTTTTGACATTTTACAGTCTAAAAACTGCCGTTTGTAGCTATATTTTTCGCTTTGGAAATTAAGGGGGGCCGCACCGGGCGCAATTGCTGTCAATCACTGGCAGCAACATCAGGAGAATGACATAGTGGTTAAATGCGAGCGAGCTTGAAAATTTTTGACATTTTACAGTCCAAAGATTGCCGTTTGTGGCTGTATTTTTTCGCTTTGGAAATTAAGGGGGGGGGAGGGGGCACACCGGGCGCAACTCCTGGCAATTACTGGCAGCAACATCAGGAAAATGGCATAACGATTAAATGCGAGCGAGCGAAGCGAGTGAGCTTGAAAATTTTGATATTTTACAGTCTAAAAAACTGTCCTTTGTGGCTGTACTTTTTTGCTTTGGAAATTAAGGGGGGGGGGGGGCGCACCGGGCGTAAACTGCTAGCAATTACTGGCAGCAACATCATGAGAATGGCATAATGATTAAATGCGAGGGAGCGAAGCGAGTAAGCTTGAAAATTTTGACATTTTACAGTCTAAAAAACTGTCGTTTGTGGCTGTATTTTTTCGCTTTGGATATTAAGGGGGCGCACCGGGCGAAAACTACTGGCAATTACTGGCAGCAGCATCAGGAGGATGGCATAATGGTTAAATGCGAGCGAGCGAAGCGATCGAGCTTCAAAATTTTGACATTTTGCAGTCCCAAAACAGCCGTTTGTAGCTATATTTTTCGCTTTGGAAATTAAGGGGGGGGGGCGCACCGGGCGAAAACTGCTGGCAATTACTGGCAGCAACAAAAGGAGAATGGAATAATGATTAGTAATGCGAGCGAGCGAAGCGAGAGAGCTTCAAAATTTTGACATTTTACAGTCCCAAAACTGCCGTTTGTAGCTATATTTTTCGCTTTGGCAATTAAGGGGGGGGGGGGGCGCACCGGGCGCAACTGCTGTCAATCACTGGCAGCAACATCAGGAGAATGGCATAGCGGTTAAATGCGAGCGAGCGGAGCGAGCGAGCTTTAAAATTTTGACATATTACACTCCAAAAACTGCCGTTTGTAGCTATATTTTTCGCTTTTGTTTGTCCCACTTTTATGGGGAAGCCACCCCCCCCATCGACGCCTCTTCATAATTTATGAGGGTGCTTTTGTTAAAGGACAAGTTCACCTTCATAAACATAAGGATTGAGAGAATGCAGCAATATTAGTAGAACACATCAGTGAAAGTTTGAGGAAAATTGGACAATCGATGCAAAAGTTATGAATTTTTAAAATTTTTGTGTTGGAACCGCTGGATGAGGAGACTACTACAGCTTGTGAGTCATAATATGCGTACAACAGTATAAAGAAAATGTAAAGAAAATTCAACATATTTTCACTTTTTTCGCATAATAAAAGAGCACTTGACCTGCCTCTTTCTAAAGGCAGGGGGAATTATATTACCCCTAACACAATGTCGGTAACGAGTCAAGGGAATGTGTACTTTTTTCAAAAGATGAAATTTTGTGAAATTCTCTTTGTATTTTCCTTATATTGTTGTACGCATGTGACATCTAAGTTATTCATACAATGCAGTAGTCTTCTCATCCAGTGGTTACTGCATTAAAACTTCAAAAATTCATAACTTTTGAACGGATTGTCCGATTTTCCTCAAACTTTCAATGATGTGTTCTGCTAATATTGCTACATTCTCTCAATCCTTATGTTTATGAAGGTGAACTTGTCCTTTAAGTGAAAGATCTGCTCTACACTCTTTGATAAATTAGGGAAATATACGTCAATATCAAAAGTGTACAAAGTTTATCGAAAGGGATCCTGTATAGCAGAGCATTTGCATGTTTATGATTGCAATACAACGATCTGGTGCTTAATTCTGGCGATATTTGGACAATATTTTCCATTAAGAAAGTTCGAGATTTGTCCTCATCTCGGGAATTGCTTGGGGGATAATGATTTGTCTGCCTAAACACATCCGTATAGGGGCGGGGCAAAATGCCCCTTTGCCCCCCCCCCCCATAGATTCGACGCCCCTGATCTTCCCTGGGTATGCCCATAGATGTATCCTAACTGAGTCATCAGTGTCACTGTCGTTTCTCAATAATGATTCAGGAAATGGAGGGGGTTCAATTATGACGATATATTTTTTGTTATTGTTTGTTTGTTTGTTTTCGTACATATTTTGCAGATGGTCCCCAGTTACTCGCGTCATAGGATGTTTACATGTAGGCCTATACTATTTGACGTTGTCAACGTCTGAGCCATGCCTCGCAGTGTATGCCGATGTTACTTTCTTCGCGAGCGAGCGAAGCGAGCGAGCGCCTGAGAAAATTGTGTATACATTTTCCTACAAGATAGCATATATTGTTCAGCTCTGTTACCTGTCTGAAGGCCGGCGTACAAACGTCATGCAATATGCCAAAATTGATACATATCACATTTCTGCTTCCTCCATTTTTTTCCTAAAGATTCAGGGGGGGGGATGATTGTACAGGCCATCCCCCCTCCTCCATTTCAGGGGGGATATATCCCCCCCCATCCCCCCGGGATTTACGCCCATGGTTGGTTGGCATCCATTCGTCTCGAGAAACGATGGCGTAGCACTAGCTAGGCAAGAAGTTTGCACTGCCTTGAGTGGCTGTAAAGCCCCACTCTTGAGTGGCAATCCTTAGAGCACTTGCAGCAGATGAAGTCTGTTGGGGCCAATACTAAGACTGCCCGTGCCTTTCTCTTAGCTCTCATGTCGGTCTGCTGTACGTGCCTTACAGCTTCAGCTCTCTGAACGCCCTCCCTGACGGTGCCTCTCCATAGCGGACGATCTTCAGCTACACCTTCCCATGTGTTGGTGTTGATGTCCATCGTCTTCATGTCGCGTTTGCACACATCTTTGAAGATGTACTGATGTGTAGATGTGCATTATCACAGTATTATAAAATTTATACTCTGAGGATGTGAACAAAGTTATGACTTACCGATAAAAGCCATCGGATGAAGCGATTAGGATGATCCGGTTCGTGAGCTGGTAGGCTGTCAGCAAAATGTCCGCTGAAAACCTGGAAGATTGTTCCCAACCTAGTAATATCCCTCTTGCCTCGTCCATGAGAGAATGCTCACCTGAGTCCATTTAGTTCATTGCACCAAGGAGGTTTAACCTCCTTGATTGCACCAAACTCATGGTAGAAGCGGGTGGTGGACTGTTATGTCGTTGGCGAGTCAGATACACCTCAAAGACCACTGAGCAACGGTGTACGTGACAGTCTTAGTTTTGACAAGGGTAAGGACAAAGTTAACCTCAAGTGTTCCTTGCAATCAGCCGGATGGCAAGGTGGAACGAGGCGCAAGAATGATTCCACTGCACGAATGATTCCACTGCAAAATATCGTTACAAAAAATCCCGACTTCTGTGTGCGCGTTACGGAGGTTCACGGTAAAACACACAATGTGGTGACACAGTCACACCAACCCGCGCTCAATGTCCGAGAGCGTCCAGCTTAAATCATGCAACACAAATGAAATATAACTGGAGTAACTGCAGATAAATGATATAACATACAGAAAGGCCAGACGAACTAGCAGATACACAAAAGAGGGAGGTAAATTTACAGTGATGGATGCCCGACTCGTGGGTGGAAGCCTCCTGGATACTTGGTGGACTCTGCGTGGGTTGAAACACCTCCCTCGTTAAAACCAGTGACTACGACGTGTTATTTTCCCTCAACGTAAACTGGAATTTGACTTGCTATTCTGTTTTGGCGCGACGAGAGAACAAAAAGGAGAACATTGACGGAAACGTGGTGATGATTGGTCAATGGCCAACTTGACATGTCAAGTTACCATGTCAAGTTCCATGAGATCCAAGGTATCTGTGGGAAGAGATTGGAATGTTCACCTGGCTAATGTTGCCATCATGAATGGTATAGCATGCAGGGCACGTGTTCTTTGTCAGGCTGATCCATCAAATGCTTGTAAACAGTCAAGAATATTACTATAGCGTATTCGAATTTCTGAATATTTTCACGTATTCATGAATTAGTAACAAGTTATCCCATACACCTGTCCATTTTCGATGCATTTCGATACTCGCATACACTTTGCATGTAGGCCTATTGAGCGATGCTCTGTCGGGTAGCCCTGAGGGTTTCTCATTCAACTATATTATTGATTTTGACATTTAACACCAATAATACACACATAATAGTTATTCTTTGGTGGGCCCAATGCCTCGGGGACCTTCTCGTTTGGCGGCGTTTCGACGTCCTCTTATAGACAAAATTATTCATCATTAAAAGAAATGATCAAGACTAAAGATGCTAGGCCTATATCAACAGCAAATTTTCCTTTTTTTCTGGTGCTGTTCTCCTCACAAATATGGAAGCATCAATGCACATGTGAATTTTTGTGTTTTAACACTAACTAATACCAAATCGTTGATAATCCACATCCCTTGTCTTTGTTTCTTTCCTCCAATGTGTTAATTCATTACTGTCAGTAAGTCTGTCATCTGTTTGTCTGTCAGTCAGTCTGTTATCTGTTTGTCTGTCAGTCAGTCTGTCATCTGTTTGTCTGTCAGTCAGTCTGTCATCTGTTTGTCTGTCAGTCAGTCTGTCATCTGTTTGTCTGTCAGTCAGTCTGTCATCTGTTTGTCTGTCAGTCAGTCTGTCATCTGTTTGTCTGTCAGTCAGTCTGTTATCTGTTTGTCTGTCAGTCTGTCTGTCCATCTATCTACTATGGATTTTTTTTTCACATCAAACCACAGGGGAATAACATGACGCACTATACTGTATATCTCTTTCTGTATACCAGACGGTTTCATCGGTTTTAGTACCATCTGCACTGCAGCCACTGCCTGAAAGTTTGAGCCACGTGATCCGATGGTTTGCCGGTGAACTGCATTCTTGGCTGGAGGGGGCGCTAGACAAGTTACCCGCAGGACTCAAGATCGTGAAATTTACAGGTCAACATTACACAAAATAATGATTTTGCCTTTATTCATTATTTTTCTCTAAGCAATTAACTTCATGGCACTAAAGATTGCAATAAAAAATCACAAAACTCTTGTCCAAGTGAAGGAATTTCATCTACTGTATTTAGCTTATCTAAAGGCATGACATGATTTTTTAAGGCTATATAAAGGAAGTATCATTTTGTTTCCGTGCAGATTAGAATAATAAAGAAACCATTTTCATTCACTGAATGTCTCTTTATGCATATTGTGAAATTAATAGATGATTATTCTTCTACATTTCAGAAGCGGAGAGGTTCTCATCATTCATGGGAAAACAAATGTCTCTCAACCATTTGGCTCAGGTGGGTTTTGTTCCAGCATACCCGTTTAGGTATGAGTCGTCAGTCTAATTTTGTGTCTGTTCACTATTCACCCAGAGATTTATCGTTTGTCTTTTCTCGTCAAAATTTTATCATGCAAAAAGCTTTCGATTGTTGTTTTACGTATCATGCAGTATGAATCAACTTCAAATTTGACGCTCTTTCTTCAGGCAGCGAGGTCTGTGACCCAGGCGAGTGACGTCATCCTTCAGATGGCCGATGATTGGACGTTCCTCGACCTCGACGGTATCTGCAGACAGACAGTCGCCATGACAGCAAGCCGAAATCCAGCCAAAAAGTACACCGCTATCATGAATTGTGCGTAACTGATATCATGTGTGACGATTTTGCATTAATCCCCATACTCCTTCCTTCGTCTCTCTCACTTCTGTCCTCTCACATTGTTGATTCTTGGGGGGGGGGGGGGGGGTGTTTCATAAAGCTGTTCGTAAAGTTACGAACGACTTACGAGCAACTGGTTATCAGTTCTTGTGCTGAATTATGGAAATTCTGATAAGTACAGCACATCAGAACTGATCACCAGTCGCTCGTAATTTGTTCGTAACTTTACGAACAGCTTTATGAAACAGGGCCCAGAAGGATATAAAACTGATAATATAAAATATTTCGGATAAAATCGTAAGGAACATCCAAACATTTGCGACAGTACTTGAAAGGTGATACAAAAATAACAGGCGGCATTGTCTTTCATATTCTCATCCCAGTTTTATTCCTTTCTTTACAGTGTGTGACGACTTTGAGAAAGTGCTTGAGGATGACGTCACTCTGGAGAAACTCATTGGTTGGCTGGACAGACTTCTAGACACCTATGTCACGAAGGTGACTAATGATCCATTTCTCTTTTATTTTGGTGTATATTTTGATGGGACTAAGCCCCCTGTACGACGTGGCGTATCAATATCTGATTTTGGTTTTGGCACGGCACAAGATGTATCAATTTTATGCTTGAAATTTTATGTTTCAAGTACATTAAATTGTGTATAAAACGTTTGCTGTACATCGCATCCATGAACTTGGTGCAGAATATCGGCAGAAGTATGAATAAAACAGGACAACCTCTGAATAAAGGCCACCCTCACGTGACTGTGAGGTTGATTGCTATCTCACAACATCCTCATTATTATTTTTCCCCATACATCAATCAATAGAGTACAAATGTTCTGGAATTTGTATGAGTAATCTCATTATCTTGTCTTGGGATAGAAATGGCATGTTATGTTCGATATCATGAGCAGAATTATGAGTGAAATACGTGAAAATAATAAGAGACGACAGACCGGTGCGATATCCCTTGCAGAATTAAACAGTCACATACTCACATCATGTCTATGACTTTTCAAGGGTGTTCAGTGGAAAAATTACGTTACTAAACGTTTCATGACCTCGACTTTATTGTAATAATCTTCTTATATCACAAACGTTCCACATTGTGTGTGGACCATTTTCATTAATCTTAATTTGCGCGTAAGAATCTCGCGCACTGTCTGTAGTCGCCTAATTGAACAACATTGTGTCTTCACATTGTCCTCATCATTTTGACCTTCATCACACAGCCCGGTAGCGACCAATCTGATAGTGTCGCAAACCTGACCCGGAAGTTCTTGCTGACCTGGTCAATCATGAGCACAAAGGTCATGCGTGATCTTACATTGAATAGCGCCCCCAGCTTCGGTGAGTGTCTTCTGACAATGAAGATCTCCTTTGCAAATGCTTGGTGTTGATGAGAGAAATCATTACGCATTTCAGTGCCGGGAGTGAATTTTGGTATACAGTATATGTCCCCACCCAAAAAAACATAAACAAAAAACCCACACACACAAAAAAAACAAAAAAATAAAACAAAAACAAAAACAAAACAAACAATCGGATTTTCGCACTGATAACTTCCAATATGATTAAATTGCCTGAATGATATTCCAGGATGAGTATAACATCTTACCCATATTTTGCAGAAAACCCCATTCAATTTGGTTAAGTGGTCACAGAGAAATGTGGACCGTTGTAAAGCATGTCATGGGTCTGATTCTTCCAGGTTTAGTACGTGGATACTCTTGGAACTGCATAATGTGTGAACACAATGGACAGAACTTGGGGGGGGGGGGAAGCGATTTTTGACATGCTGTACAAAAATTCTCATTTCTCTTTGACCACCGAAGCAAATCGGATGGGGTTTTCTGTAAGATATGGGCAATAAATTATAGTTTTATACCCTAAAATTGTATTTGGATTGATTAACAAGTTTAAAAAGTTATCATTGCGGAGGGTCCCGTTGTAATTCTCTTTTTACATACGGTATAACAATGAAAAAATATGACAGTGATTATGAAGAATTGGTGTTAGTGACGCTGTAAAGCGAGGTTCGGAAAAACTGACGCATGTCCATAGACGGGTTATGCCTGTTTGTGTGTGAAAATGTGTATTTGTGTATGATATGATTATTTTTTAAAAGTTTTTCTGAACGTCGACACATCGCACTAACTGATCGATCCGTAGGTTCCTTCCACGTGCTTCATTTGGTGCTTGAGGAGTACCTGCTCTACAAGTCTGACCTCATCTTTGCTGAATGGAGGGTTAACATGTCTCTCCGTTATCTACAGGAGGCGCATGTCGAAGGTAGGCGTCAAGACTATCATGAACTGTTCTGGTATATCATTACCTCTATGACGCAAGAAGATTGCTCCTCATTCGGTTTCTAATGCAGGCAAATTCGACAGTTATCACATTAAAGTAGAATATAGGAATTTAGAATTTCTGTGTACAGTATAATGAAACGGTGACTGATACTTCAACATAAATGTAGGAGATTCTTGGATTTCCGCCCGACCCCCAACCCTAAACCTTTAACCTCTTAAAACATAGTCATCATTGTCGTCAGCATAAAAATGAAAATGAAGCACATGCGTACAAATCAAAACAAAAACTATCACTCAATGTGATTAATACCCCATCAAATACCGAGAAAGTAAACTCAGCTAACAATTAATTTGGATACTGTTTGTATAATGTTTATCCTCTTTAGCCTATTTATTCGAGTCTTTAACTGATCATGAATGTTTGTTTGCATCAATGGCACATTCATATTTGTCGTGGCAGCACTATACAGTATTGCGTTTATTTCATCTACTTTGAAGGAGAATTGGAAGACTTGTGGGTTGGTCCGCGGAGAGGTGCTCATGCGCCCCACGAAGTGCTTCAGTTGTCGTCTCGTGGTGTAGCCAATCATGCATCTCTGTCGTCGACCAATGAGAATGCAGCACGCGCAGAGGGATTCAGCTATTGGTCCAGAGTTCAGACCAGCGACGGCAGTCGTACGGATGTAAATCGAACACACCATGCTGTGTATCAGCAACAACAGCACGAATTTCAATACGGGCCTTACGAGCATGCGCACCATGAGAGGCAACTTTCATCGAACGCTTGGAAGGTTGGTTCTTCATTGGACGTTGTGCACGTGGTTGGGTACAATGTATATATACAGTTTAATGTACATTGTAATAAGTACGATGAAAAGGGCCTCCGCGCCGTGTAGCGACCAAAACACGTCCTCACAGGCGTGAGCTTATATATAAATCAGAGACTCCAACCCAAAGCACCTTCTGATCTGGAGATTCTCCCGCCTGAAACCCCTAGCAAACGGGAGACTCCAAGTTGATGTGTGCGAAGCGCAAAGTTCCTAGGGTTCTAGATGCTCTCTGGTGCTATCTAAGGCTTATTTTTTTCAACATACAATAGCAATAAGTAAGAAATCCTTTCCAACGGGAGACACAGAGCCAGGGCGGGAGAAATTAAATCTCAAACGGGAGAACGGGAGATTTTGCAAAAATGGGTTTTCGGCGGGAGATCTCCCGTCGAAAACGGGAGAGTTGGAGTCTCTGTATAGATTAATTATATAAATTATATTCCGTATATCGCTGATATACGGAGTGCATCAGAGAGGAAAAGAAAGCGTTTCATCTAAAAAAAGACCGTATCGTGGAAAAAAAATGATGGTTGGAAGTTGATGGTATAATTCACAAGCCCCAGAAGACTAATTTTTAAATAATTTATTCTATTATTATTATTATTATTATTATTATTATCATTATTATCATCAACATCATCATCATTACTATTATCATTATTATTATTATTATTATTATTATTATTATTATTATTATTATTATTATTATCATTATTATCATCAACATCATCGTCATTACTATTATAATTATCATTATTACATTATGAATACGTTCGGGAGCTCTTACCGATCTATTATGCCTACTGGTATTCTAAGAATGATGCCCACAGAAGTCCTATAATGATAGAAAATTATAGAAGAACTAATAAGCTTATACACAGTGTATCTACGGATATATTCATGTATGATTCAGTGTGCATGTCCCCATGTTGATATCTAAAGGGTTCTGATTATATTCATTACTCATTTGCTCACTTTTCTTCTGTTGAAAACAGACTTTCGAGCATCACCATGTGGGAATCGTGTCCGCCGGTTCCATCATCCATCCGTACGGCCCCACCCAGCATCAACACCACGGCAGCCCGGCTCCCCAGCATGCCTTCGCCACCACACAGCTCACACACTTCTAATTAACCAATAGCGAACGTTCAATCTCCGACGGGAACGCTAAGACGGAGCTAGTTAGGCCAAAAAGGTGTTCTGCTCATGCGCGAGACAGCTGTTTCCGTTACCCACACCGGGAGGCTGCGTCGTCTTAGCGTCGCAGACCTAAAGCTCGCTAATATCAGAAAGTTACTTCACCACAACAACCAGTATCGCTCACAATCACATGAAAGTTATGTGAGGGAAAATCATAGCTTAGTGCCGCCTATCAGTTTGCTCATACGAATAAGAATACACATACTGATAAGTGTCAATTTTGTTTTATTTTTTTGCTGTTGATAATTTACAAACTATAATCCCTCCCCTTCAACACTTCATCATCATGAATTCATAGGAATAATTTGATGCAAAGAGATATCATTAATTTCTTCCTACTGAATTCAGTTTAGTAAAGCTTTGTATGCAGGTCAGTGGGAGGTTTGTGACGAAATGTCGTCACCCTTTCTAATTTGTATGTCATTATGACATGCACTGTTACTTTGCAAACATGTGAATATCATTGTCAAAACAAAATCTACTATTATCACACTTTCATGTTTCACTTTAATGAAAATTTCCACTGTTTACATTGCTTTACTCTACACTTACTTTTTCAAAGTCAACTCTTTGACATGACGTTTCACTTTAAAGTACACGCCCATGTATCTTTGAATGTGGCATTCTTTTCAAAATTATAGTTCTGACAGTCTTTAAACAATATTCAGATGCTTACCTAACTCTTGAGCTTGAGGAAAAAAAAAAATGAAAACACTGCAAAAACCAGCTATATGTTGTAGATAGCTTCACAGTAAACAATCTCAGTTCCGGAAGACATAATGACCTTGAGACCTCTATCTACTCCGATGACCACGATGGTATCATCCCCGTCACGTTATTCAATCCCTTTTTAAGACAATAGCTTCCGCTGCCACAATTAAAAAACAAAACAAAACAAAACAAAAAACAAAGTAAGGTCATCCCTCTCCTTATCTTACGAGAAGGAAATATGAGCGGTCTGAAAGCGGAAGAGAAGCAATCGTAATTTATCATTCACAGATAAATTACACCATGGTAGATGGGTGTTTCAGAAGGGATAGCTTGTGGTATTTGCAGCATTAAGTGTCATGCTTCTTAATGAATCGTATCATGTTGCCCAGTTGAAGAACTTGGATTACACGTATCGGAGGCTGGTTTCTATTGATAAATGTATGGATATGTGAGTTGTATCATGCTGTGCCTTGTATGTCCCATTTTATGATCCATTCTTTTCACAGAAGTCACATGAAAGAAGCAACAACAACTCTCTGATTGCATGATTTAGTTACTTAGGTTTTATTCAATAATTTATTCCTCACACAATCTGGACTCACATGCTACACACAAAAATCTCAAAATCTAGAAGGAAAATAAGAGATGACATGGCTATTGCATCTGTTCAGATATGAATAAACTGTGAATCTAATTTCCTTTAATAGCTCTACCACAATTTAAAGCACTTTTAACATACCTCATTCCTCAATAACAGGCAACTTGGTCCAGAAAACGTTCACTGAATGCTAATCTCATCATATCAAGGTTTCCTTCGTAATCTACTTTTCTGATACCATTCAACACAAATACAAATCAGTTGGTTTTGAGAAGGCTGAATTCATTCTCTACCTCTCTCTTACAGGTGCACAATTATACCCGGACGGTCCTGGACCAAACAGTACCATGACTGTAAATTGGAGTAAGAACCACAGTCTGATTTGCTTGCGACATACAAATATGTCTGGCGGGATTGGTATAGGTGTGGAATAACATTGTACAGTCCTGTATTTTCCTAATCACTCAGTACTGTAAAGAGGTGTTCTAAAAGTGGGTACGAGTACAATGTATGTATAGAATACACTGCTAATCACATGGCACTGTGAGTGCAGCACACACAGTGTACATGATACTGCTACTAGTAACCTCAATTATAGACGTACACTAAGGCATGATGTATATCACTTGATTTGGTTTGCTTTGGCTGTGTTCAATCCTTGCTTAGGAACTGCGTTACTGTTCAGGTATAGCATGCTTTCAAAAAGAGCAAGAAAGACCTTAACACATTCATTACTGATCAATGCATAAAGACATAAGCTTACTACAATTGCCCTTTGTGGACATTTTGTAAAACAATCAATTAAAAATGCATAAACCTTCAATTGCAAAGAGAACCACTAAAATCCTTTGACCACAATTTTCATACAGATCAGCCTGAGTAGAATATGACATGCATGTGCACTCTTTAAATATCTTCTCAACATTGTAAAATCAACTTTATCTCCTTTTGACTCACACTGTAAACTGATTCCACACTGTCAAAATGCCTGCCAAAGGCTTGAATATGATGTTTGTCAAATGACTATTGTTATTACTTATTAGTTAATATTGTAACCACTTTGTTTATCATTATCAATATCATCATCAATGATATCATTTTTTTTTCATGATCATCATATGTAATAGATACTATCATTACATATTGTACAATCATCTAAATTTAAGATGCTTAGCTTTGACCAGGATTCTGTCATGCCCTTTCTGATTATATGAATGATATTTAGTGCACTCATTTTTGCAAAACATATCTAACATGTTAATACCTTTTAGGAAGAGGACAAAGTAATAGAGATTATGAAGATAAAATTGAAATCAATAAAATATATGAGATTACAATCATGTACATCTCCTTAAAGGATGACAACTTTAATGGAGGTAAGGAGTTCAGTAAAAAAAAAAAAACATGTCTTGCCAATCTTCATTGTATGATAATGCCATAATGTTAACCATTGTGTGAAGTAGAAAATTAAGATTACTTTCTAACTGTGGAAGGAGTTAATTCCACAAGATTCTGTAGCAGACTGACCAACTTACTGACATACATTGTAGTCTAATTGCTATGCTACTGTACACCTCTTCAAACTCAGTTTGACAGTCTGAATAAAGTATCACCAGCTACTTCATCTTACACATATTTCAACATAGACGACTTCACTTGTGAGCATCTTTGCAAAACTGCATTATTGCTGATAATTACGTACATGTTTGCAAACATTTCTTCTCAAAGAAATACAATTCAGATTTGAATACAATAAGACAATGTAGAGTTGTGCCTTACAATCAAATTGTTTTGCTCAGATTAAAACAATCAAGCACTTTTTTTTAAACAAGGCTATGTTTCTACACAAATTCCTACAATAATTGACACTTGAAAAATACTTGTGAACAGAGCATGACTATCCCTGTCTATCTTTAACAAATTAGGTATATGACAGCACCAATTAAACCTAAAATATACAGCACATCCTTAGTCACAAAGGACAATAAATCATTCTACCCAAGGGTCTCAACCCAATAGGTCAAATTGAATTCAAATATCAATCCACTGCAAAGAATGCATTTTGTAATGGATGGGGAGATTCATTTAATTGAGTATTGACTTTTACATTATTTAAAACAAAATCTCAATCATTAGCTTCCAAGTGTCAAATGACATGTGAAGACAGAGCTGCCACTGTACCTTGGTACATCAACATTTCCTGCTGATAAAAGACAAGTCTTTCTAATTAATATAGCTAAGTGTGAGTTGGAGCCAATGGCCCAATCAATTGAGAGGTTTGCAGTTATCGAAAGCTGCAATAGTTTGCAGGCACAATGTCTGTAGCCAGGACACACCCATGAGCATGAGCATTTGAAATCTGTTGTTGCTGTTACTGCAACTTTATTCCCACTAATAAGAGTGGCAGTAAATCTTGAGCTGTGATGGGGTTATGAAGGGAACAAGAGTAGTACCAGGAACAGAAGAACTTTGTAAATTGACACTGAGAAATTGTAGAAAGTTTAGTGAAAATTAGGGAAGAAGTTTTGAGGATGACTTAATAGTGTATTTTTTATTCTATACAATCTGTAAAACTAATATGCAGTGTAAGACATTCAGAATATTGCATGGTATGCACATATTGAATGGAGAAAATAAGTGATGTGACAGTCTGATTGAAATATATTTGTTGCATACACCTTGTTTGTTTGCTTTTATTCTTTCACATTGAGATAGTATATGTCCTGAAATAGTTACTTTATCCATGGTAGCAAAACTTGCCACAGATATAACATAAGACTTAGGAAAAAATAATGATTGTACATGAGAAAAAAAAGGTCAAAATTGTATTTAGAATACCTTAGATTAATAAAATTGAGTGATAATGATGAATCAAAAGAGACTGATTATTGATTAAATAAATGCAACATGATTCAGTTGAGGGTATAATACCTCAAAGTGGCAGTGTGTGTATCAGTTTATTTGTCCACCGATGTCTATCATACATAGAATGCTTAAGATATTGCCATTGGTGCTTCCATCCTAATCAACCATTCTACATCATGACAGGATGATCTACACAACCTGCATAATAAAATATGTCAAATTGAAAAAAAGGGTCTCACTGCCAATAAACCCTTCAAAAGACAGTGTACATGATTTTATTTGATTTGAGACTACTGAGTCTACTGAGACAACATTCTTGCATCATACGTGTCATAAAACAGCCCTACATCTCTGCTCTATGGCAAAAATAAAACTTGAAATGCTAACACAAGTCTTTCATTCAGCTTGAATTCAGGATGCTACCATGTTTGCTTGATTTTCTATTTTGTTTACCAATCAACCTCTCTTAATGACAGAATGAGTAGGGTAGAAATACATGTATGGCAAAACACATGCCCCAACTTCCATTATGCTCCCTTCTCACATTCAACCCTGCACTGCTAATAGGATATACATGTAGGCCTACAAATTATGTACAGTAGATGTGATGTTAACCATGGGTACATTATTTTATATGACTGCAAATGGTTATACACCCATAAAGCAATGAATACACTGCCATTCAGTAAGAGCTCTGTGTAATTATGAGCCATGGGTACTGGCCTTTTTTGGTCTAAAAGGTAGGAAGAATATAGCGTATATGGATCGAAAGGGTGATCTTTGTGGGCACGGCAGAAAAATAATTTTTGGGTGAAAAAACAAACAAAGTTCACCCTATTACAAAATAATTTCATTTCAAAGCACTCAGTACAAAAAACATTCCCAAGAAAGACACAACACTGCAAATGAAAAGGATAAAATCTTTTGACTCTATGAGCCAAGCAGTGAGATACACCTACCGGACCTTGTATTACAATTCATATACTGTCCTTGGTCTCAATAGTCTGTTTAATATACTAAGTACTCTGGGTTTCAATAGATCAATATACTGCCTTGGCTTCAAAAATCAGGTCTATATGCTGCTTCCAGGATTATAAGTATAATTTGGTTAGTTTGATATTGCCCTGGGTTTCAATTGTGAAGGCAAGAAGACTACAGTCATTAGACTGCTTTCTCTCACATAGAGACAGCCCACACACGGTGCATCAATACGCAATGAATTTTGATCACATACATTGCAGTGCATCGACAAAAAGCAAAGACCTGATAGTAAAAATAAAGATGATAACCTTAGCAATGATGAATTTAATCAGTCATAATGATAGGAGCAAAAATTACAATTACGACATGATCCTAAGTATAGTATTTTTGTTTGTTTGTTATAAATCTGCAAGTTTGAATGGAAAAATTCTTCGCCAAGGCACACAAGCATTTTTTTTTTTCATGCAGCATGCTAACATCATGATGAAAACAAATCACTGCATTATGCCTTGCAGCTTTAAAAAGCAATATTTTTCTTTTCCTGAAATTGAGGCTAGTCATTGGCACATGCTAGCTCTGATCTCATGAGTCATTTGATTACTCGCGTGTTTGGTATTCACAGGCAGGAGTAGGCTTGGAAAGTCTGTCTAAACAATAAAGTTCTAAAAAATATTTCACATACAAAACGTAACACACTAAACCTGTGAGAGTAAGAATGTAATGTAACAAGTAGCTGATATGCTTCGGATCCTTACATGCACTGTTAACCCATCATCCCTATTCTCATGTAAAACCAGATTTTTTTTTCTTTTTTTTGCTTGAATGATACTTTTATAAATGAGCCAAAACTAGAGTTAGGGCCAGTAGAACATAAAAGAAATAGAGGTTGTTTAATTATTGTTGGCTGAAAATTATTTTACTTTTATTTGGGAGACTGTGCACAAAGACTAACCAACCCAATGTCAGAGGTCACAGGATTTTGATCTTGAGTTGACATGTTGACTATTTGCCTGCCAGTGAGGGAGGCAACACATGACTAACTCCAGCACAATGTCTTCTGTTTGCATATTAGTCTACAGTGACATGCACTGACACTAATACCCTGGATAGTCACCCACCAAGAAACCAAGCAAATGCCACTGAAATACCAGCTAGGCCTACTACTACGGTAGTACTATCGTGTACGTGTATTGTTACATTGTGTCTGTAATGAACCCATCCATTTAGTGCACCATCAGCTTGTCAAGCAATCTACATTGTAATTACTGTATCTATTGTACAGTATGAAAGTGAAATTTTCCCATAAAATTTGCCTGCTGAATTAAAGGTGTGATGGTTTTTATGATAGTAAAAATGTGACAAATTATTTAAAGAGCACATGAATAATACAAACAGGCAATCAAAACACTGTCCCCTCTATTTACTGTAAGCTGAATATTGTACTGATGAACTGATGTCAATTACTCACTTGTAATCTTTTGCACAGTCATTAAGTCAGACAATGAAATACAGTTTTTAATATCATGGACAAAGGGGAAATGAATCCCATTCATAACTTGCCATATCACCTGCAATTATCAAAGTGGTTAGAATGATTAAAATCAACTAAAGTTCAACCCAAAGCAAGGCTTTGTAAATTCATAAGAAAAAAAATATTCCAAAACATTGCTTAAAATAGGACAACAACGATGGTATATGGACATGTGAAACTACCCTAACAGGCAAAGTTATGATTATGCAGTGAGGGTACTTTGTAGACAGTGCAACTTGTATAATTGCACTGATACACCAAACAGTCAATGACATTATGGGCTTCAATTCTGACAAATGATGTGGTTTCAACAACCATTTCACACATGGTCTTATGATCAAGTCCATACATTGTAAGAACAATAATGACACATTTTCATGCTATGGTGCTATGGCCACTGGATGATAGTGTAGTACCTCATGCCCTGAAAAGCAAATTTTACAATTTCATTTTGTATAACCTTCTTTCTGGGGCACAGATCTCAAAACAGTAGAATCAACCAAATACACATAAGTAGCTCTCAGCTACATAAAACCCCTACAACAGCTCTACCTGGAAAAAAAGACTTTTTTGAATTCAAACATTTCACTTCGCAGACATGCACACACAAATATCAACATATAACAGTCTACAGTGCTCTAATTAATTTCTTTATATTTCTACAAAATATAATAGTTACAAATTATGTACCATACATTGCAAAATTATCAACCTACGTTTGCTAAGTGAGTCTCCTCTACATTCTATAATGGCAAGATTCGTGCAGTAACAAATCAACCAAATTTCCAACAAATTTTCACAAAACAAAATGATAGAATGTATCAAACAATTTGAAAAAAGTAAAAGGAAGAAATAAGGGATGGAATTAATCTCTACTGTCATAATAGAATTAAGAGACCTAAGATAGGAATACAGTGTTAAAGTAAAATTTGTCAAAGAATCAGTAACATTAGAACAACAATCTTACACTTTCCATGACAAGAGTTGAGACACTAACTTTAAACTTCAATTGAAATGCATGAAATGAAAAGATGCTGCCAACCCATGCATAGTGTCCACACTTGAGTTGATAAATAGAGCATTGTATCAAAGTCCGCATTCTTTATTCTACAAAATGAGAATTCATTACAGCAACTAGAGTAAATGCTTTTTGTGCAAATAATCTTGACCTAAAATGAATACCGAATGAGAGATTTTAATGTATCAAAGCATGTTGCATTCTGGAAGCAGTGGCTTTTATTTCAATGTAAAAAGAGTGGAAGCAAATACTGTGTTTTAAATAAAAAAGGAAGCATTTTGAAAGCTTGGCTCTTATGCAACACATCACTGGTTTGGTTATGCACAGAACATCGGCACAAAATATCAGCACATGCAAAAAACCCCGACCTGTCCACATTTTTTGCAACATCTTTTTTTTTTTTCCATGATAAAGCATGCAGCAAGCTATTTGGTGCTTTCACCCTTGTTTTGCTGACTGTCTAATACATGCATATTACAGCATTCATACAAAACTTATATGATGTGATTTAATCAAAGAACTATTGTAAGATAAATTGTCTCAGTTTGGATTTCAAAATTGATAAGGGCAAGTTTAGTGCAGTGCTAACAATTTGCAAACCCTGATTAGGCATAAAAAATATAAGAATATTTCATCTTTTGTAGTTGATGAACTATCTGCCTACCCAAGAGAGGGTAGGAGCTGTGGTTAACTCTACATGACTCATGCTACAAATCTAGTCTCTGATCCCAGGTGTTCTGCACCATGTTCCAGACACCATCACACACATTACACATCTGCTGCAATGTAGGAGGGCATTACAGCCTGTGAAAAGTCTACTGAGATTATGTTACTGAACCAGCCTTTGTTAGTGGGTTGTCACTGAGATCCACATAAGACAAATGACCACAGGAGGACTTGATGGAAGGGAAATGTTAATTCTAATTTGCTCTTCAGTCTTAACTATGGTGTTCCATTTCCCTTAATCTTGAGCATGTGATGATATGCTTGAATTACATGGGAAATCCTGACAGTCTAGAAATCACACAGCTAATATGTGGAGAAGGAAGTATGCGTAGTCCGCATGTGTGTGTTTGTGTGTGTGTGTGCGTGTGTGTGTGTGTGTGTGCATGCACGGGGGGGGGGGGGGAGGGAGGGAGGGGGGTATTAAAGTTTGACAGTAAGGATTTGTTAAAGCAGGATACAGACAAACATTTCTAGCAAAAGGATCATTTCATTAAGTGACAGACAAATGCTTCATAAAATATTAGCATTAGCTCTTCTAAATTAGATTTCTGAGTTTGCACTGAAGTGGCCTTGGAAGTCATATTTCTTGTCATTATTCCATTCACAATTGTCTATTACAAGTGTGACTACGAAACTTCGACTATACACTTATGAACAGGAGGGACTGCTCTGAAAGCTATTCGGTGACTCTAATCAAATACGCTACGGTAATTGAATTACATTTGTAATGCACTTCACTTCCAATACCCCCTGAAGGTCTGCCCCTTGATCATATCTGTCTGACATTACTTGTTTTGTAGAATGTCCCAGCTGGTGTATTACCTCATGCAGTAATTAAACCAGTTTGTTAGTGTGAACACCACTGACAACCTCACCTAAAATGCAAAAGGATTTCACTACAATGAGATGACATACACGATAACATCACAACCTCTTCAAGTCACTGTATCACTCCCTTAACCCAGTACCTACATTGTACTGGAACCAGGCATTATCTGTATTCACTCAATAGTAGATTTCCACACCTTGGAGGCAATGAATTGAGCTATAAGTGCTACTGAACACAATCTCATCAGTAGTGTCTTAGTCATGGGGGAGGGGGGGAGGGGGGAGGGGGAGGGGGAGGGGGAGGGGGAGGGGGAGGGGGAGGGGGAGGGGGAGGGGGAGGGGGAGGGGGAGGGGGAGGGGGAGGGGGAGGGGGAGGGGGAGGGGGAGGGGGAGGGGGGAGGGGGAGGGGGGAGGGGGAGGGGGGAGGGGGAGGGGGGAGGGGGAGGGGGGAGGGGGAGGGCATTAGAAGAATGGAGACTTTGATATCACAAAATTTCCCATTGGGTCTGTGTAAGAGATTATTCTCAGGCTGTCACTCGAATGAAGCTACCAAATAATTATAATACTGGTATTTGCTTTCTTAAGATGAAGGAGCATCCAAAATGTACACATGCATACAGGTAGGCCTAACCTGGGTACTCTTATTTCTGTGCCTGCGTGGATCAGCACAATACCTACAGCTGTAAATGTACGGTGTACATACAAGCGCATACATTACAGTTGAACCTCTCTTATCCGGCCTCCCTTTATCCGGATCTCTCTATTATACGGATGCAATCTCGCCGTGATTTTTGTTTTAATAATTACGGGAGGAAAGGGGGATTCCTAACTCCTTGAGAACTCCTACACAAACACACATGAATTACATATTACTTCGAACATGATTAACATACATTACATCAAATTTATTTCCAAATTGCTTACCTTCAGACATTTTAACATTCCCAAACATCCCCAAATGTAACAACGAAAGGTTGCAGTATACACATTACTACATGTGGTACTACAATTCGCTACATCAGTACATGTGTATGTATATGTACGTGTATAAAGCATTGAGTCTCCCGTATCCGGCCAAATCCCTTATCCGGATGAGCCCCGATCCCGACTTGTCCGGATACGAGAGGTTCAACTGTATATGCATAGTATGTGTATGTGTTGTGGGGGTGGGTTGGATGGGGGGAGCAACACACATTTTGAAAACTCCTGAAAATGAGTCTAAATCTATGCTCTTTTTGCTTGTACATATTAGTCACGAAGCCAATACAATCATTCCATTTCACAGCATCATAGATGCATTCTACAGTCACACTCACTATCATTTATAGTGGGCAAATGTGACACACAGTCAGCACTGCATATCAAAAGTTGAGTCAACTGGGGTAGGAAAATATGCTGCAGTTCAAGCAAACTTCACTATTCATAATGAGATTCAAACAAATTCTAGTCTTGTAATTTTCTTCTACTTGGGAACAAATTTGAGATATGTATTTTAACATATTAAAACATAGTTGACAAATGCATCTCACAGGACTGTATGACACACCTTGCTCTAAAATACTTGTAATACTCCAAATTGCAGCATGGCCTATGCATGGGGAATTCCTTGAACTAAAATGACTCATTTTTAGATGATGTGAATTTAGTTGCCCTCTGCCTAACAAACCAGAATTCGTAAAACCACAAGAAGATGCAACCCTTTTCCCATGAAATGAAGACTCATTCATGAAGAGGGTTTACAGTGCAGCTGCACTTCCCTCTGGTACAATAACAGTCGTGTGCATCTGAGGAAGTCAGCCATAAGATAACGAGCACAGCCAAAGTCACTGCAGCGATAATCAAATTTTTCCATCTGTGAAAGCTGATTAAGGGAAGCAAGGCAGAGCATGACAAAGAATGTAACCTCAAGAACAACTTTCCGACCATGTACATGCATAGAACTAAGATGTGAAAAAGTGTTTGATCCTAGCGGGGAGGCATTTAATAAAAGAATCTCCCTGGTTCTGGCATTAGTTGTGTGGTGAGTTGCTAAAAAGTCATTTTTTTTCAAGTATTACTTGCATCAATGACATCATCGACACCTGCCTCTCCTCTGGTGATCTTCTTACCCCGTGGTCCCTTCCCCTTCTCGTCTGAGGAGTGCTCGTCGGGTGTGGCCAGGTCAACTGATGTAGGGTCGTGACCCATGACCCTCACAGGGTCGTGGGCAATGTTACGGATGTTGAAGGGGCACGTCTTCAGGTGTTCAGCAATAGGGGGATTGTCGCAGAAGCCCCAGGAGGTCACAGGGGTGAAGGCAGTACTGAAATGCCACACCTATTGAATGAGCAGAAGAGTAAACACACCCTAATTGGTCTACGGTCTCAATACATTGGTTCATGATATTGCAACACACATTCTTAGATGTTTCATTAAAAAATATATACTTTAAATTTCATAAAGTTGACAATCAGCTTGAATTATTGATTTTTACCCTGATCCTCACGGCAGTCAAACCAATAGTACACCAATACGAATCACTGATGATCTACAATGAATGGCTTTTGAAAGCCTGTTAAACTTCAAAACCTGACAAACTTCCTTATTCTTTGTCAATTTTGATGACACTTGTACAATTCTCTTTGCTTTGTTCTCCTCTACTCATGTGTATTCATACTACCATGACTGAGTAGGGTTTCCCTTTTTAATCACACTCATTCTTGAGAGCTGCTGACTGTGTCAAACTGCTTCCATTTTGCTTCAGTGAAGATGGTAAAAGTAAAAGGATTTAGACTGCCTCATTGCTACTGCCATCCCTGCCCCCAGCTTACCTTCATGGTGGTTCTCCAGCGCCCTCGATGCCTCTCCCACTGTAAGACCACCATACCCCGCTCCTCCAGGAGACTGCAGCACACCTGACGAAGGAGCTTGGAGACCATGGCCACGTGGTTGATAGTGAAAGAGTCCAGGAAGCGCAGCAGGTAGCGCAGGAGCTCAAAGGGCAGCTGGCTGAGATGGTCAGTCTCCTTGGAGACTCCTTGGGAGTGTTCCCCAGATGGCAGACAATCCTGGTGGGATCCACCTTCCACCTCCTCAACCTCCAATCTCTCCTTTTCTATACTCTGGACACCACCATTAACAATCATGTCGATGCTTTGATCACCCGCATGAAGATGAACATGTTCTCTCTCTGAGGCACTGGGGTCAGATGTGGCAGGAATGGAGGAGACCTCCACTCCAGATTTCTTGCTGCTGGTTTCCATGGAAATGACAGCATCTTCCTCCTCATCCTCCAGACCATTCACCCCTGAGCCAAAGTCTTTATCTAAATCTGAATTGCACTTTGTTGGTATACACTCATCACTGTGATTATCTCCAGGCATTCTTGTACCTAATCCATCATGTTCTCTGTCATCCTTTACATTAATGCTGCTTTCACTGGAGCTAGAATTCATCAATCCATTACAATGAACTCCACTGTCATTTTCCTTTCCACCAATTCTCTGGACATCTTTGACTGGTATCACAGTTGACATACTCATAGAGTTTTCTGGCATCCCACATGTGTCTTCCTCCATGCTCCCAACACACAACGATTCCTCTAGCATTGCAGGCCCACTGCTGAAACCCGAAGACTGGACATTCTCGTCGAGACACAAGCCAAAACTCTCCAGGTTTTCACTGTGCACTATGTGAGCGCCACGGGAACTGGGAAAGAGGCGGCGCTGTGAGTAAGTGCAGCCATATGGTGCTAGGGGGCAGCGCTGCTCCATCCATCCATTCAGACCACCGTGGATGTCACTGTGAACATTCTGGAAGTGGTATGGGTATTCATCCCTACGAAATTCCTGCCATGAGAAATGTTTCACAAAAATATACACTTTATTCCCGCACATCTGTGGGGCAAAAATGATCACTCACGAATTGGAACCACGCCAACTCTAATTACCTATTGAAATGTAACTGTATTCACGCACATGTACACATTCTAAACACATTCACTGTTGCAGAGGTATGGGCACAAAAACAAGAGAATTTAAGAGAGCTGGGCATATGCTTTGCACATACACTGTACACAATTTACACAGGAAGGTGCACTTTATCTACAATGTAAGTAACACTACTTGTTATTCCACATAATATTTTAACTGCCACTTCAATTTGACCATAGAACAAGTGTGTGAAGGTATTTGTCAGAACTTTGTCAAGTCTACAGTTCGGCATTACAGGCATTGATTGGTCCTGTAAGTGAAATTGATTTTCTCTTGTACTTTATATGTACCTGTATGTATCATCTGGTGGTCTTACGTGTATGTAGAAAAGTGTTTACTGCATCTATAGGATATCATTATGATTTCAATACTGCATTGCATTATAGCGTAGAGTATAGAAATGAAATCTTACTGTCTGAGAGGTCTCTCTCTTTCCCTTTCCAATACCAGGGATAAGTTTTAACAGTTACTTGTAGTTTGCATGAATATCTCAGCTCTTGCTAACCTGTGCACAGAGGAAGGTGTACATGGAGTCCGGCTTGGCCTGATATCTAGTGATAGACTCTAGGGAAAGGTCGAGGCTGAGTGAGTGTCGGCTGTCCACTGAGCCGTTAGAGGATGACGAGAGGCGGTGTGACTTGTCCGAGGAGCTGGACAACACTGTTGGTGGCTGGATGATGATGGGCTTGGAGTGACCACGGGTCGGCGCTGCCGAGACGTCCCCAGTCCTGGACTGTGTGACAAAGACGGCCGGAGTATGCATGTCCAGATCTTCACTGGACAGAGTAGAGTTGAGTGAGGTTGGCTGAAGAATGTCTGGACTCAGCTGGTGGGATGTGAGGATAAAAAGGACATGAGTATGCTGGTATGGTATGCTGGAAAGTAGGTTTTTGGTATTACAATTCCCTTGGTGAATTAAAACTATTCATACATGTAGTTGCCAACATTTCTGACACATGGTCACTTTTGTTCAGTTCTTCCACTCTTACTTAATAGCGGTGCAGTTTTATGACCTTTGATCAATTCGATATGAAATCTAGCTTTGGTGCAATAGTCATTGAAATATGGTACCAAATGTAAAGAAACAAATGCTGTGTTCACTGTTTATATTTGGAGATAGCATTAAAGAGAGATCATGCACTGATAGCACTGAATAAAAGAACAGGCTTATGGTATTTGACCGAGATATAATAAGAAATTCATGTTGTGAGTCTACTCTTGACTTCACTATAAAAGAAGAAATGATGTATGAATTTGAAGTTCAGTTTTCTCTTTACATCATAGATGATGCTCAAAAGAATGCCTGCAAAAATTAAACCAGGAAATAAGGTACCATGGGTGGATTGAAGATATAATTGTTTTAATTGTTAAAAGTCTTAAATATACCTCCCCATTGATATCCATGAAGACATGTTCTTCCTTCCCATTATGAAAATGAGTTTTGTCAGCACATGGGTCACTTGTGATTCCATTATGATGTTTATGTTCAAGTTTATGATCAGCACATGAAGGATCACCACTGGCTGACCCCTCCAGTCCCCCAGTAGCACCAAATGATTCACTTCCAGTCTCCTCCACCTGCATAGCATGGTGGGAGGCCAGCACCCTTTCCATGCGCTCCTTACGCCGTGCACAGTGTGAGCAATGGATGAAAGGGTCTCTGGGCGGTGCAACCGGTGAATATGGGTACGCAACCCCATTACTGGCACTGCTATCGTGGTTCTGACGGTACAGTTCGTTGCATATACTGCGCTGCAGTCCTGGAGGAGTGCGGGCTCTCTCGCGATCTGCTGCTTCCTTCTCATCCTGCATTGCCTGCAGCAGGTTGTCCAGTTCTTTGCGCTCTTCTTCGGTGTCATGCACCTCATTAGAAGTCAGCTGTGCTGATAAAGGCACCGCCGGGTGCCTACGGTTCAGTGCATTGGTAAGGATCTGCCGTGTCCGCTTTGACGCTCTCATTGATTTTGTCAGCATTCGCTGATCTCTCAGTGCAAGGGCAATGTCCAGTTGGTTGTAATTATCTGGTACCAGCTGCAAGGGTTGTTGTGGTTGGCGCTCACTGGCATACACCGGCCATCGGTTCCATTCCATGGTGCAATTTATGACACTGGCGGGGCATACCTCAAGGTGCCTGCATATAAGGCGACGCTGCATCTCCACGGGGCAGCCATAGATAGCATTCACGCACTCAACCTTGGCATTTGGACAGAGCTCACGATGATCCTCAGCCTTACACCGATGGAACCGAGCACCACAGTCAGCGTCACAGTTTACCAGACTGCAGGCATTACCCGGCTGTGGTGACACCGAGCAATGGCGATCGTAGCAGGCATCACAATGGCCATGGGGAAGATCTGGTTCCACTTCCACCACCATGTCTGCAAAGGTATGTATAAAAATTAACTTGATGCTTTCAGGAACTGGATGTCTTTTGTCTCACATGTAAATGCAGAATTGCCATATAAATTTAAGTTTAAATATGATCAGGAAAAGCTCACCTTATTCATCAATTTAGTGAGTTTAATCCAGATCAAGAGAAGTTATTCTTTTTCAAGTGGGGATCTCAATGTGTGGCTTTAAAGTATCTAAAGCAGAAAAGGCAATTATGCAAATCATTATATCTCAGCATGATCAACGAACATGATTCCGATAATTTGCTTGCACCATGTTACATGGAAAAGCTACCTAAATGTCTCATTACAGTGTAAGGTTTGCTAAGTATCAATCATCCAAATTTATGAGCAAAAGTAACAACTTTATACAGTGCATTCATGCATACACACACACACACACAGTGCACATGATGTAAAAATGTATATGTATGTACACTGGTAAGTGTACAGATTAACACAGACACACAGGCATGCACACAAACACGTAAATGGGGGTCTGCAATGCAGTAAGTGACTGTTTTTGCTTTTGTTTTTGTTTTCCATGCCAACTATGGCATACATGTGTGATGAAAAGGTGGTCAAAGGCTGGACACTTAGAAAAGACTAAAGAAGCCAAAGTACATGGTGTATAAAGAGGCCTGTAATATACACGTACACTGTCCATGCAGTAATTCACAGGCCTTTTAAAATTCACCAATGCTAACAATATGTGAGCTGTATAGAATGCAGTGCCTCTACGCAATGTGCAGATTATACACTATACATGTATGAACAGTGGTTTTATAATGGGTATAAATCAACATTTACAGACAGGTTCATTTTCATGGAGTGGACCATGGTGGGGCATACAGTAGACATGTCTACCAGCAAAATTTCAAGCTAAAGGTGGGTACCAGTGTCGCTGATATTTTTTGAAGGAATTTCAGGATAAGTTTTCCCCAATAAAGTTCTGATAAAACAGACAGAATGTCTGCAACAGTAGTACACTGTAGTTCCAACATTAAGCATGGATTTTGTAAGCCTACATGAACATCCTGTAGTATTGATGCCCACCTGACCTATTAGCATTGGGAAAGGAAGAGACAATACAATGCCAGGTATACTCATACACAATGCTTGCATCTAAAAAGAACTTACAGTTATACAGCTATTACAGGACACAGACATTGTATGATCCTATCACAGCATTGTTCATTTTCGAATGATACATACTGTGTGGTGGAACAAATAAACAAATATGATCCATCAAGGACTATTTTCCAAATAGCTAGATGTAGGTAGCACACTCGTGAGGTTTGTGAATGAACATTTTTTTTTTTCTCCCTCTCTGCCTGAACTTCTAACAAAAAAAAAAATCTACAAAGCACAATCAGCAATGAACAGGAAATTCCTTCACAGTTAGATCTACACTTGAGACCCTGAAATTCTTGGTCATTATTTATTTTGTTTAACCGTTTTGTACTGCTTATTGCCATCGTATGATATTATCACTTAATATGGCTTAATGGATTTTATAAATGTTTAGTGTCTGTCACTCTAATTAATCAATTTGATTAGAAATCTTTTCCTTGTTGAACTGAATTCTTCTCATTTAAGAATGTATCAAGCCAGAGACAGATGATGAGCAGAAGAACTTGTAAATCCAGAGAATGCTATTAAAGTGAACATTACAATGTAGCTCCACCACCAACTCCAATTCTATTTCTGACTCATTGTACAGTATAATTCAGTATGTAAAGTACAGGGGCCAATGTTCCTAGTCACACAAAATGTAGAGTGAAAACATACAGTGTATCTTACAAGTGTGTGTCATGAGTCAGAAGTTACTTAATTGAAATCTCATTAAAGGAAACACTCTGAATGATTCAATGAAAGGGAAGTTAAAAAAAAGGAGATTTTACTCTCGAGGAAATTGGGAAGATGAACAAACCACCACCACCACCACGACATACACTAAAAACTTTTGTTTTTACACAAAACTGCAAATTAGCATTTTCAGCTAAAGAAAAAAAGCTTTAGGTTTTGTTTATTTTTCTTTTCATGTTGATCAAACAAACAAAAAAATTTTTTTATAGGAAAATGTTCAGCATCATCACTGTGAAAATCTACTTGGCATTATGAGATTGTGGTAAAAGTATAATTTTTCAAGAAGACATGTGAACATGATGAACTCCCCATTCTAGTTATTTCAGTCTGATTTCATGAATGCTCACAGTTCTTAGAGTTACAGTACAATTCATGGCATCATTTTTTGAACAGAAAAACCTTTTTTGAAATACAACTTGCATTCTGACAGTTCATAACGATCAATGAATCAAAAACTAAAAAAAAAACCCAAAAACCAAAAAACAAAGCAACACAGACTATGATAGTCGACTAAATGCATGCCATTCAAGCATTGAGTAGATACTGCTACATTGTTTGGAAATACAAAAGAAAAAAAAAAGGTTTTAATACAAGATTGAAAAAAAAACATGTATTTAATACTTTCTCTGTCATATCATTGAATAATGAGCATTTTCAGTCCCAGTGTATTTCATTTCAGCTGAAGCTATACATTGTAAGCACTGATTGGAAAATTCAATGTCTCAACCCTTCCATATATGTAACATACCTGCCAACATTTCAAGATGAAATATCTTACTCGTGGATTGCAAAAATCTTATTTTATATGCAAACTGAAGTTAAAAATCTTACTTTCGGTCAAATCTTCAGAAAATAAACATGAAAGGTATACGGTATCTAAATATTTTTTAAAAATCTGATTTCTCTGACAGAAAATCTGATTTTGCTATTTTTAACGTAAAAAATCTTACTGAATCTGATAAAATCTTACTAGTTGGCAAGTATGATGTAAGTGTTCATAATGATGAAAATTAAATTCATTACAGTCTGACAGTCTAACTTCTTTGTACATGTAGACCAACGTCAAGGAATCCATCCTTTCTTTGATGGATATGGTTCAGAGTCCAGACAAGATCCCTCTCCATAACTGATCTCTATCATACAACCAAGTACCGGATACCGGTGTGGTAGGCCATTCATGTATATTTGAATATGACATTTATCTTTCTCTCTAAACATGTTTACATTTCTAGCCATGGATCTTATATTAAAATCAATGTCGTTGAAAAACAATTTACATAATCAATGCCATGACTTTTGAAAAAGAGCTCCAAATCTGAGTATGCAACTCAAGTCAATGCAAGAAAGATGTCTTCACGTTAGGATTTTGATATCAGAATGGATTTATTCAACCCGTTGAGGACGGTTTGATTTTGCTACAACACGCATTTCCCATAGACACTTGCCCGAGTATACACGGGACTCGTCCTCAACGGGTTAAAAACAGTGGGATAGGATTAGTGAAATGGTTTAAAGTTAAGCTGGTGTTTGTTTGAGGGATGTACGTAGCATCACTGCATTTTTGCATTGGTTATAGCATACAATTGTAGCTATGGTCACTTCCTAAAATCAAATGAAATGGTATAATTCTAAACAACCTACAGTAGCTAGTAAACTAGTTAGTAGTAGCTAACCTTACTATTATAATACTACAACAAAACGCCGGCAAAGATATTTCCAGAGCATCATGTAATTTACAGTGTAGGATCTACTATTACAACGTGCCAACTGATATTGATACAGGATGTGATGGACGTACAGTAATTGAGTGGGCTGTGAATATACACTGTAACGTTCGATCTGACAAGTGAAAGACTGTAAATTAATAAACAATCATCAGTCAACATCGAACCACTGTGACGTCCAGTCTGTGCATGCTCATACATAGGGATAGCACACATACATGTATGTGATCATGAGTGCATGTCGGTTGTAACGTTAGAGTTCATTCATTCATTCATTCATACGCCACAACCGGCAACCTACGGGATCGTACGCGACGGTACCCCGCATTGCTCTTCGAAAGTTACGTACACTGACTGTACGTAACAAACACGAGAAATAATCATCGGGAATGAAACCTGAATGACATAATCTTACCTTCTCACAGTTTCTTGCACCAAAGACCGAAATTCAAAGTGTCACTTCATTTACGAACATTGCCTGTCTCACGCTCGGACATAAACAAGGGTGATTTTGTCCGAGTCATCGGCCCTTTGTTTGCGCAATGCCTCCCTGTCAAATAGTTGAGATGTTTCCCAACGAGTTATTTACCTTTTACGGAGAGAGCATGTGTGAAAGGTCATCGATAGTGATATCACCATGACCGATCCCAAGATCGATCTTGTCTGTGATCGTCAGATTAAAACGATTTCACAGGCAGCTTTATCACGACTGATCAAGTCGTATTTTAGATCACATATTAGAATAGATTGCAAGTGTAAATCTACAATTTATCATTACCAAGTACTCCGTTCGGCAATTGTCTCGTTGTTGTTCTACACTCTTTAAATAAATTTTTACAAAACACCTTCACAAAAATGGTATGATTGCATTGGTGCCCTCTTTTGTCAAAAAACAAAGAGGCTACGCAACCCGTTTGTCTTTCTTGTACGCACGCGTTGCTTGCGTCGAAAGAAAATTTGACCGAAATCTGTCGACAAGCTGAGAAAAAAAACAAACAAACAAAGAAAAGATAAAATCAAGAAACCGACTGCCTGAGCCAAACTGACAATAGGTTCCGCACCCCCGGGCAATTTAGGCCTACTGATTTTTAAGTCAGTCAACTCTCTCACGTTGGTGGCGCCCATTATGGAAGAATAATTCTCTATCGTTGAATTTTCATAATATATTCGACTGTGTTTTGTTTGACTTTTATCTCTTAGCTTTCGTTGATCAAATCAAAGCTCAAGGCCTACATCAAGACTGATGCGATTGAACGCAAAATTGGGTGGTGTTTTAGACAGCCTTGCTTCTTTCGGGGTCCTAAAAAAACCATGTAAATTTTTGTATCAGCGATTTGTGTTTATCTTGCTATTCATGTTTGGTTTTTGAGTAAACTTGAATAAAATTGAATTAAATAAATTGACTGCAGGCCTAACTTGCAACTGGAAAAAAAAAAAAACCAACCCAAAACCCAAACCTCTCATTTTTCAGGTTAATTTGTGCATGAAAGTCGAATTACTTGAAACAAACTCTCTATTAACGTCATGTGACGTTAAAAAGGGGTATTAAAACAAAAGAAACCATTCATTCCTGGATTACCCTACAAGGCAATTTCAGAATGTATTTTACACTGCAGTATTAATTAAGATTAACATTACGTTTTTCGATTTGTGACCAGCAGTTAGTGGAAATGCAGGAGTCAGGTGCATAAATCTGCTTACTTTGGCACGTCCGTCCACACACGCCATAAGTCACTAGAGTGACAACGGTGCACTGTAAAAACATCGGTGTTAGATTTAACACCATGGGTGTTAAATCTAACACCGATCAATCTTCAATAGAGGACCACACCCACAGGTGTAGAAAATGTATTGTGACGGTGTTAAAAAGTGTTCACCTGGCACTTCGTGAATTTGACACTGTAGCTGGTGATATTTTTGACACTGCGCTAGAGTTAATTCATTAATGACACTGCATGGTGTTGATTTGATATCGGTGGTGTTAATTTCAATGGTATAACACCCGTCCAGTTCAATAGGAGACCACACCAACTGGTGTTACTGTGGTGTAAATGTGTTTACACATTTTTTTTCTTCAAAAATCAAGTACTTTATCGGAAAATTCTTCATCGTCTTGTTGAAGTTCAGAATTAACAAGAAATTCAGTAGCTAAGAAACTATCAACCCCCCCACAATTTTATATTTTGAAATGACACCCGGAGGTGTTAATCTAACACCATGAATGAGCACCGAAAATTTAACACCAGCTCGGTGTTTCATATTTAACACCGGACTTTTTGCAGTGTGGGCACGTGGGCATTGCACAAACCAACAAGTCGGAGGGGCTCTGATTTGTCGTCAATGCAATATGTATAATCTTTTGAAGACGAACTTTTGTGTGCTCTTTTAAGAATAAAAACGTGAAAAAGCAAATTTTCAGCAGTTTCATATGAAATTTTGAAGTTTAAGATTTTTCCCTGTCCCTCGGATAGGACATAAAATGGAGGTCCCATGTATGAGAGAGTAACAACTCATTCACGTAATAGATCCCGCTTCATTCATTTATCGCAAAGAGCAGGGTGTTTAACCCGGTGAAGTGGTCCCACCTCACATCCAACTGGACCCCATGGAAGACCAGCTTAACGTAGCTGAATATGGACTATCCAGCCATCTTCTTAGATGGAAATGAACAAACAAACAAACAAAAAGCAAAAACAAACAGTCAAACAATTATAACCATGGCGTTTTTGCCATCCTATTTCTTGCCAAATTTTTCATGCAGTACGAAGAAGTTTGTATAGGAGGTGTCTTTTCAATCTCCGTTGGGACCATCTTCCGCAAAGCAGCAAAAACTGCTGCAACTCTTATAGTTCTTTTTATTAACTGTGAAGGTAACTGATATTCTTCCCTGCTCGAAAAATCTAAAACTTCATAATTTCATATGAAACTATTTGCTTTTTGTCCATGCCTTCTGCCCTTTATGTATATATATATATATATATATATATATATATATATATATATATATATGTGTGTGTGTGAGTATAATGTATATATATATATATATATATATATATATATATATATATATATATATATGTGTGTGTGTGTGAGTATAATGTATATATATATATATATATATATATATATATATATATATTATTATTATTGTTACTATATATCTTTGAAGATATCAAATAACAATCAGATTAGTAAAGTAATCGCATTCATCATCAGCTTCATGGATTATGTAGTTAGTTAAAGCAATTAATGAATTTGAATTCAAGGTATACTGATAGACAAATCTTTCGAATTTTTATCATGCTGTCGTCGGAAAGCCCGTGTTTGACCTATTATTCAAAGCCACACGAGATAATTTTTTTTTTCACGCTACGCAAGGCAAATATCAAGTGTATGTCTGATTAGAATGTCTCGACATCAAGCCGATTTTCACCACACGAGGACACACAATCATCTGGCAATGAGATGTGAGTAATCAAGGTTACATCGAAAATACACTTGAATTTCTGTTTAATGTGAAACAGCATCAGATCGTAATATGACCGTATCATTTAGAATGTATCAGAGAAATCTATAGCGCTAAATCATTATAAATTGCATGCACTGCATTATATGACACAGACTTACATTTCACACGATTACTATGTGTAATAAACTAAGAATATGCACAAAATATTTAAAGACAATAACTATTTCATCATGATTTTGGTTTCTATTTTCCTTTATTATGCGAAGCATGAAGGTACGTACAAGTAGTATAGGCCTACTATCAATAATTGTTCAATGACACCCAGGCTTGTGTTGGGGGTTTTGCCACATAGATATATATGCGTATAGTTTTCGAAGAGAAGATGGTGGTCCTCCAATGCACACGTGTCATTTATGTGACACTGAACAATGGAAATCCTGCATCACCGCCGAAAGGAATCGACAGTTAAGAACTAATTTTATATCTCGAGCTCTAGGTGTATGATTTCTTTTCACTCCAGCAACATTTCATCACGTGAGTTTCCTCGAACGAATTTATGAATACATTAATTGGCATGGTGCATATTCATGAAAATATCACGCACTATCTTAAGCACTAAAATACAAGCAAATTTCGGGAATAAGACTACAGCCTATACTTTTACTTCGTAAAATCTCTGTAAAATCTGCACGTCAGTTGCTATGATACATAGACAAAAAAGCATAAAGTAGTTTATAACACAATCTCGAAAAATCATTAAATGCACTGATGATGATGATGCTGATGATGATCCACAGCATTTGTAATCTGTTTTAAAAACATTCATAGGTGCAGACTCCTCCAAGAGAATTAGCTCCAATGATCCAAGAGGTGAATGTGCTATACATAACTAATCATATGGCACTGTAATGTGACAACGTCAAACACGGACGTTTGACAATGTTTGATTTGCAGACACATAGAAAATACCAGCTGCATTGAAAGTAATCGAAATAGTTTCAATTCTTACTTACGTAAGCCAACGGACTGATGTTGATATACAAAGTCTTATTCTGACACAAACTGACAAAAAGACTTAAATGGAAATCCTTGTGAAATACGTGACTGCGGTTGAAAAAAAAGAAGAAATATGTTGAGTTCTTTATCAGTCCTATACGGATACGTTTCTAACTTATACATGATGCTGTCACGGGTTGTGATTCGTCTTATATAATGATAATGTATCGGGATACGATACATAATTATACAGTGTTTTTGTTGTAGGTCCTACCAAAGGTTTTACACGTGTAACAATGAGCTTTCCATGACATCGTGTTTTTAAATTGCGTTGAAGCAGACATGGAAAAAAAAAATAACACCTTCATTTAAATGAAAAGGAGTTTATTCTTACCTGTCAGCAGAATCTTGCTGCTGCCTATCACAAGACTTTTGTTATTTCGTTTTTGAGATCAAAGTTTGGGATATAATTACTTAAGAATATAAAATTATTTAAAAATTTGGGCACACAGTTCGGCTCGAAAAGCAAGAACGACAATGATGCAAATCAACATTTTTATGATGGTTTGAAATCAAGCTGGGTTTTCGGCCTTTTAACTATAGGCCTATGGCTTAAGAATAGCATATACTGGTACAGTAAATATGCGAATATCATGTGTATTGTTTGTCAGAGTGCAATACAGCGTGTACGCAGATTATATAAAAAAAAAATGCATTAACACATCTACAATGACGATGCTGAATGTTAAAAAACAGGAAAAGAAAAACTACGGTAAGCATTGCATGCAACTTTTGAAAGCTGAACACCGAAGTGTACAAATGGGAGAGTTTAAAGATTATATTGACAAAAAGTGCTGGATCATGATATTGTGTGAGAGCGAATTAATACAGATGACTACTCTCATTAACAGCTTTCTGGAGCTGAAGTTTTGAATTCTGATTAGCCAATCATGACTTTGCATGAGACAAATTCAAAGTTCTCAGCTTTTGTGATAGGCTGCTGCAGCTCAAAACCCAATACATTAATTTATCTATCAATGAAAAAAAAAATGAAAAGGTTTCATTCCAAACGTATGTGAAATAACCATGAACGATAGAAGAAGATTGTCCAGTTTCAAAGCAATTTTTTAAAAGTCATGATAGCGTCGTCATTGTAAAACTGCAAGACTCAATATCGGAGAATAAAATCAAAGGAAAGAAAGCATGAGCAATGAATCCATTATGATGTAATGTAACTGATTTGCTTATTGTGTCCTTAAAAAGATATATTTGCGGCTGCACTATATATAGTAAAGATTTACAGTACTATTTCCAGTTGCAATATCGTTTAATATGGCTTCTATTTTCTCTTGCTGATCATGATCTTGTATGGTATCAGCAGACGCCCGGCGGCTGTCTTCGGGATAAGGTTGATAAGACTCTCACTCTCCTTGCCCGGTACTTTGGAGAAGGTGTAGTTCTGGAGGAACCAGGAGAAGATGAGGAAGAGGTCGGCCTTAGCAACCGCCTCTCCGAGACAGCTACGGCGACCCGCTCCGAACGGCATAAAGCTGGGAGGGTGCTGGCGGAATGTGCCGGCCCCGTCTAAGAAGTGCTCTGGTAGGGAGTGGAAGAACATACACGAAGATATGTCATGAGAAAAATATACAATGTAGTATGTTAATGAACTTAAGTTTCAAAATATCGTATCTGATAGTCAGCTTACAGGTTCTCACAAATCCCGAAATTGCCGACACGCTCCTAATAGACCTACCATCGTGTTCCACAGTGCAATAATGAAGCAGGCTCTCTCGACGAGACGTTTAGTTGTATTGGTGGTATTCTACATCTTTTGCCCATCAGTATATAACACATGTTTGCAGCCATGTCGGTAATCATCGACGTCATTCGTTGGCTACATTCGTATGCCATTGTGTGTGATGTACTTCATTGTTGTCGATATTCTGATTTTCGTGTCACATCTCCAGCCATCCCGGCAAATCTCGGCACGTGTCGGTACATGTCGAGACATCTCGTCAAATCTCGGCACGTGTCGGTACATATCGAGACATCGAGGCAAATCCGAGCACATTGAGTCGACACTTTTCTGTGGACACGCCGCGCCGATTGATTATTCCAACTGAAAACACCACATATAGACCATGGTGAGCATTATTTCTGAAAGATTGTTTGTTTGTTATGCGTTTCTCCAAATCACTAAAATCTACACAGAGAATACCGACTACATTTTTGTTTGTGAAATTAAAAAAAAAACAACAACAACTATAGTCCTACACTCTCACACGGTCCTTTCATGCAAGTTCGGAGACGCTACATACATAAATCACAAAGATTGCACTTCTGTTTCTATCTGAATAGGATCGATATTCCCTGAATTTCCATGTGGAAATACAAGACACAGAAATGCCAAGCATATGCTGACGACCAGGTCCTAGGATTGCCTACCTGGCTTGAAGGAGTGTGGGTCATCCCATTCCTGGGGGTCAAAGTGCATTGAGTGAGTGTTCATGATCACAACGGCGTCTTTGGGGATGACGTAATCACCTACATCATAATAAACAAAAATGTGAAAATAACTATTTCCGTGTCTATGAGCGGTGGCTAGATTTTAGTCATCATATTCAATAGAGAAAGAAAAAGTAGTCTCGACGTTTCATGAAAAACCCGACCGGTGTCTATTACATGTATATCACCAGTGACTGTTGTCTGCCAGGGAAAGGCTCTAAGATGCTGTGACTCAGTGGACAAGACCACGGGCCCTCAATTTTGAGGTCATCGATTCGATTCCGCTGAAACCAACCGTACCCCCTTGACAAGGTACTGTACGTTGTCATCGCATTTCCCTAGAGCACTGACAGCCCGTTGCTTGTAAAACACAAGATCCCTTTCTCACTGGGTACGTAAAATCAGGAAACTCGATTCAATATTTTTGGAACACAATATGAAGAATTGTGTTTCATGAACAATATAATATTGATAATATGTCCTCTTATTTCAGATTGTTCTAAATCAAAGGACACGCCCCTCTGTCACACCGGTCATACATCAGTATTGTATTATATGAGACAAACATTTTTTTCTTTCGGTAGATCTGAGAAAAACAAACAAATGGTTGAAAAAAATCATTTCTTATCAGTATATTTACTTTTTTTTTTATTATTTTTATCATTTTTTGGGGGCATGGGAGATAACCAGAGTGCATGGCTCTCTATGCTATGTTAAATAAATATTTCCCCCCAAATATTGTCATGATTATGATTCCTGTATTCTACTAGTGTATTGAAGGTGTCCTGAAATTACAGTGGAATGGAATACACCGCTGGATTACAACTATATTCATTCGTTACTTTACGTCGAAAGTAGCGCATTCGAAATATACATTTCTTCTCAATCTTCCGTGGCAGCATTAAATTCAGTCAGTATCAACGTATATACATCGGAGGGAATGACTCGAACTTAAAGTGCTTATACCTATCGATACTCACGTATCTTGGTATCGCACATGGTTGAATGCGGCAGGGAGGTAGGAACGATCGTGCTGTACCGCATCACCTCATACAAAGTGGCCTCGGTGTACGGCAGTGTCCCACGGTCCTCGATGGTTGGCACACGATCACGGCCGACCACGGAGTCGATCTCCGCTTGGGCTTTCTTCTGAATCCCAGGGTTCTCGGACATCAAGGCGAGTGACCAGTACAACGTCTCTATGGTAGTCTGTGTTCCAGCTGGATGAATTCGTAAAAAAGGAATGACATATAAGAGACCCACTGGTTCTGCAAGTGCTCACCTGAGTATCGGAACTTCACCCTTCCCGCATTCTTGCAGACATAAATTAAGAGGAATATAGAAAACTTTGGAGACTTTGGGGGTCTCCATGGGACATGATGTCCATTATCTTGTATATTCCATCACATTGGCAATGGTGCCTGCCAAGTTTGTGATTAATTTGACCATGCGTTTTCAAAAAGAAGATTGAAATTTGAAAAATTTCCACTAATTTGGTCGAGGCCCGAAAGAGAGATCTGCCACAAACAAACTACAAAGTGTATATTCATTACGTGAGATTATATCACCAGTTTCATAGCCCCGAAATAAAATGTTCTTATTATTCGAAGGCATTTGCGAGCTCAATATAGATAATGTGCAATGGCACTTGCTGGGAGATATCATGTGATGTGCTTTCGACCAACCCCCACCCCGTTTTATGATTCTAAATGTTGTTGCCGTTATATTGCTATAGTGTTCAGGCGCTGCTCATTCAGTTGTGAATGATTATTTACACCTAGGACCCTAAAATTATTAATTTTTTTGAAACTGAGAAAAAAATGCAATGGAAAATGCCTCGCGGTGTCATTTTTACCGCCTGTTTGCAGATACTGAACAGATCGTCATCAGAAATCATTGGCCTTTGATTGTTTAGTTTCTGGGCACTGAATGGTAACCTTAATCCCGGTCGCCTTGTGTCACCAAAACGTAATGATACCGTTGAAGAAATTATTAGAAATACTGCAGTCTTTTGTAAAAGCGAACAAAGTAATGCCGGGATTGAGATGAAAATAAGAATAAAAAGTTAATGTCATTGTCTTTACCGCCAAAGATGTCCAGAAGAGTCTGCAAAATGTGGACATCGGTCAGTTTGTCCACATTCTCTCCAGCTCGCTTTGCATCTTCTTGGGTCTTCAGCAGCATACTGTAGAAGTCGCTGATGTTGTCTTGAAAAAAAGAAGACAACGAAGGAATGAATCTTTCCTTATTCATCATGTCAATAATTTTCAGTGTAAGTTGTTTCGGACGCCATTGCACGCTGCGATCATAACTGATCTTGAGAGTAATTCAATCAATCTTTGATTGAAAACAAAAAGCACAATTTCTGAACTGTCGACAAGTTCCAAGATTGCTTAAATGAAGAGAAGGACTGAATGAGAACATCAATATGCAAACGCTTTCAACTGCGAAGAAATGCTTTGATTGAATAGTGGGTGCACGCTCTAGGGACTCTATTACACCAATTCTGCGAAAACTTCGTTAGTTTTCAGTTGAAAAACGTGCTGTATTAAGATAATTTGACAATATAATGTTTTTAAACTCAGAATAATCTTTCTCCTTCTTACATTACAGAATTTATTCATCACCACATTCCAACACGAACTCTTCGATCATCATCACAACATCTTTTGTCAGTCTATCCTGTAAACACACAAACATGGCAACATCGTTCACATCGTCAGCTACCTACTCTTTGGAATTCATTTCCTCTTTCAATTAGAACCATATCTTCCTTTGATTCTTTCAAGACGGTACTGAAAACTTACCTATTCAAGTATTGATGATTGTATATGTCATGATTGATTGTATATGGTATGTCAAGTGCATAGAGAATTTTGTTAATTATTATGCGCTTTATAAATGTGAATTATCATTATTATCTTATATAGAAGTGTGGTTCTTTATTTGATCGATTATATTGATCCACCCATATAGTGAGTTAAAATCGCAATTTTAGATCCAATCTACTCCACACCTAATGCACATGCAAACTATAATCGTCAAAGAGTTTCAACTGCCCTTAAACCTGATCGCGGCGAGTGCCGGTCGGCCAGAAAGAGCGATCGAAAAAACAGCCGGACGGAGTCGTTCAGCATTTTTTTCCCCCAAGGACTTATGGCTTACGTGTAAAATGTAGTTATCAGGATTCGGAACTTGTGTTGCGCACTACTTGTAATGCACACGAATGTGCAGTATATCTTACCAGGGTCATAGGTTTGCCTTTTGTGTTGCTCAAGTTCGGCTTTGATGATATTTTCGAACTCTTCCGTGAGCTCTTTGATCCTCCGTGGCCCGCTGGTAGGAACGTACTTGGCCCAGGAGAAGAAATCAGCTGCAAGACCGAGACCGAACTCGGCATTGAGCTTGTCGTTTACCTGCATCCATTCCTTTACTTTGGGATCGTGAAGGTCGTAGCTAGATTGACAAAGATCAGCAGGATTCTTTCAAAAGTTCATCGAGATATTAAGGATACAAAGAAATTGTCCCCAAGAAAGGAAACGATGAAAGCTTGTTAGCAAGCAACTAGAGAACTGTTATTGCTGTTATTATCATTACTATTATTGTTGTTACTACTACTACTACTACTCCTATTATTTTTCGGCATTTCAGACATGACATTGTGTACATCGACAAATACAAAACAAATTTGATTCAGCATAACAAAGAATGAGATAAACAATAACGAAGACTGAAAACTTTCATGTCATCTCTGAAGACAAGCCAATGAGGATCGAGTAATAGAGCACCAAACCATGCACCATTCAGCAGTGGTTGTATACAATGTTGCAGTGTTGGCATTGAGCTCGTCCAGTGTCGTCATTTAACTGCATCCATTCCTTGATACTGGGGTCGTTATGCATTAGGAATTATCACTAAACAGTTAAAAACCCATACACATCACGTGTGTATAAGTGCTTATTGTGTATGTTTATACTGAGATCATGATGATTTGTGTAATACCTCTTTCCAAAGCACATCTGTGAGAGGACATTGAACATGATCAGAGTAAGGAGGAGTCGAGGGTCGATCGGCTTCCCGTCATTCTCGGCTAGCTCCTTCTCCACCTTCGGGTACACACTGGAGACCAACTTTTGCAGGGGCTTGCCGGTCGCAAAGTGCCTTGAAAATAGAAGAAAAAATTCACGATATAAGACCATAATTATGATGATTATCATTATCATTACCGTTCTCATATAGCCCATAATACCTTTGGCAAGGTCTCTATGTGCTTTAAAGGAAAAAAAGACAAACAGGAAAAGATAATTACAGAAACAATAAAATGTTGCATAAATCATCTGACAATCATTATGTCACTTTTTGAACAGATAAGTTCTTTAAGGATGTTTTGAACTTATTGATGGAACTTGTATGCTTAATATCACTTGGGATGTGTTCCACAGTTCTGGGACAGCATGCTTGAATGAAACTACGTTTACCATATCAGTTTGTTGAAATGGAGTGTATAACATGTAGATCCTCCCGTGACGATCTAAGAACTCTCCTAGGCCCATATTTTACAAGAAGTTATGAGAGATAAGAAGGAGCAATTTCGTGAAAACATTGATAAACGAGCAATAAGATCTTAAATCCAATACGCGCTCTGACAGGATGCCAATGCAAGGCCCCTCAGACAGGTGATATGGTCTCATATTTCTTGGTCTTTGTCACAAACCTTGCAGCAGCGTTTTGTATGACTTGTAGTTTCTGGAGTTGGTGATGATGATGGTGATGATGAGGAGGACAATAACATTAAAATTCATGATAGTGATAGATAGCAATATAGGGTGTAGACCCTATTGAAAGGTTCTTGAAGCACAATGGTAGAAATAATATGAAAACAAAGACATTGCTATGCTATTAAGGAAAATGATGATGATGACGATGAACAGCATTTATATTGCGCCATTTGTCTGTATAGACATGATAGAGAACATTCAAAGGCGCCCGGCTTCCCAAATATAACACATATTATTCATGAGTTGATAGAAGCTAGCAGCTTGTAGGCATTTTACAGTCATGTTGTTTACACTCTTGTCTTTGTTTTTTTCTGTCCCGACATGTCTGTTTGGAAAGATGACATGCTTTGATTTACTTTATATCTTACTTTTGAAAGTTTGGAAGTCTAAGATTTTGAGTTAATTGTAGGAGATGACTACTAAGCACCGCTTTTTAGTGGAACCCTCATTTTTTTTTTTTCAGATCATAGATGACATTACAAATTTGGTTTGAAGCTATACGCTTTGAATTAATTAGTTACCTCTGATTAGCATCTTACACTGTCAACAAAAATGTTTACTCAAGATCATTTATATTTTTTATGTAATGTTCTGAGAAAAAAAAAGAAAAATGAAACGAAGTGAATTTAATTTAATTGATATAGTGTCAATTGTTATCATCATTATATCTTTGTTGTTCTGAACGTTGTTTTTAACAACTCTATACCCAACCTTTCGATGTATACAAGCCTTTGATGAATCAGCGATAATCAAACAATACCTAACACAAAATAACTTGCTGTGATTCCTTGTAAAATTCAGCAGACACTTTCCCTTGATCGGTTGCATTTCTATGACAATTTTGTTTCATAATCATTATCTTTGTTTTGATGATAAAAATTGGCTCTATTTTTCAAACCTGAAAGAGTTTCCAACACATTTAGCTTTCTCGCCTGGAAATGAGACTACTTTCTGGAATAAATGGTCAATCGTCCTACCACGGAGTTATATAGCTCAATAGGGTTTTATACCTGAGTGCAGTGTGTCCAAGTTTCCGATGAAGCTTCCACGTATCAGAGTAAGTGGTGAAGGCAATGTCCTTAAACCCTTCCGTGAACAGGTCGACTGCGATGAATCATCAAAAAGTGCGAGTAAATAGTTTTATCTAGGGTAAAAGAAATGAACTTTGGCTCTTCTTCGTATGCATTACACTAGAAGGACTACATCACCGCACCTCTACAATCTGGCTCACGTAGCTTATTATTCAAAGCTGCATTTCTACTGCAAAATAGCGTCCATCAAAAATACCACAACAATATAACTGCTACTAATATACTTCTAGTACCCCCCTCTGTGACTTTATAATGAATGGAAACAATTACAATGACTGGAATAACCCACAAAGCAAATATTTTCCCCACTTTCATGTACGTAAAGCCAAAAATATGAAATCCCCACCCCCTAAAAAAAGCAAGTTAAGTAGGGAAATGACGGAATATGTTTGCCAGGCAGAAGAGCTTATTTATCATGATAAAGATTGTTTATTCAAAATACTAGTAGAGGATTTCTCCTCAAAGAGAGAATATTTCTGTCATGGGGGATAAACCTTCCAGCAGTATCATTTCTTCTGACAGAATCTTTTTTAAACACAAGAGAGTGAGTAGTTTACAGCTAAGGAGTGCTTTTCTCGTTTGAGGGTTATACATGTGGATTAGACATTATAGTCCGAGCACCTTAATTACCTATACACGGAGGGGGGGGGGGGGGTGGTCAATGGTCAATGGTGAATTTGTGTTGTCATTTCTTTTCCAATTATACCATTTTGTTTTCCATTATCCAATTTTTAAGACGAAAAATGGGGGGGGGGGGGAGGGGTACATAGCCCCACCTCCCGCGGGTCCAAAGACACTCAACCAACATAATCATCTCCAATATAGTCCTCGATAAAACGGCTACTGTTTCTTACATGTGTGGAAATCAGGACGTCCTGCGAACTCCACACCCTGCTTTATCACAGCCTCCTTTATGATGTCTTTGCGATTTAAGACCACCATCCACCGCTGTCCCATCTTGAGGCCAAAGATGTCACCGTACTTCTTGGCCCATTTACCGAACACTACCTCTGGGCTGTCATTCATATCTTGAATATAACAACGAGAGACGGAGAAACAAATCTGGCACAAGTGCAATTGTTTAACGACGCTCAGCACAACGCTGTTCAGACATGTCAGAGACAATCGATTTTGATCAAGGAAGAGGCCGGAATCAATCAATCAATCAATCAATCAATCAATCAATCAATCAATCAATCAATCAATCAATCAATCAATCAATCAATCAATCAATCACTCACTCACTCACTCAATGAATGAATGAATGAATGAATGAATCAATCAATCAATCAATCTATTAGTTATTCTATCTATCTATCTATCTATCTATCTATCTATCTATCTATCTATCTATCTATCTATCGCGATCTATCTACCAATCTATATTCATCTAACTATTACTGTATGTCGGTCTCTCTGTAGATGTGCATGTGTGTTTGCATTAAGAAACATGATATTGCAGGTTATTATACAGTTGGCACATCAAGAAATACAGCTATGATTTATTCCCTACACGAGACAATAAGCATGCAGAGGGTAGAGAATAGCGGAAACCTGTTACAGGACATCCTATAAAAGAAAGACAAAAATACCGACGGTTTCCTATCAAAAAAAGGGAGAGAGAAAGATTGCAAGAGATAAGGAAGAATAGAAAGAAAAACAAATTAAACATAACCCGAAACGACACACCATTCATTCTATCTAACTCACCATAGATGCTACCCACAATGGGAAGACCCCTTGGTCCGGGAGGGAACTTGCTTGGTCGGCTGACGCTCCATATTGCCATGGAGACCAGAAGGACTCCAAGAGTTGCTGTGATGGTCAAGCCATTGACCTGTCCGAGACTGGACTCCGTTAGGGTTCCTAGGAAGTCGATCATGGTGGTGACTGCAGCTGACGTATTTCACTCTGCTGATCTGTACAGTGTTTAGTGTGTAACATTCTGGCATGAAAGATACCATGAATTATCAACGCATTTAAACAGATCTGTGTACAACGTCTTATATACTCATCAAGATTACACCACATTAAAACATCGAAGAAAGTCTATGACAACGCAATTAAGTGGAACTTAAACTGGACTGAGTGTTCTTAAGCCTTGAATCTTGCAGATAATATAATCCTAAGAGGAGTTTGTCCACGAAGCTCATATGAAATGGGATGAATGTGCAACAAGACAGTGAGAGTATCGAAAACAGGGTAAGTGATAGTGGAAAAACATGCAGTTTTATGTGCAGTAAAAAGGTGACCGTGCATGCAAGGAAAATCCAGGGTTGGGTTCAGAGTAGTTTAGAGAAATCCGGAGCCTACAGGAGGGTGTACCTCTACTATATGCAAGTGGGGCAGGTAAAAAAAAATAAGAAGTTGTGAATTTCTGTAATTCTTAGCAAAAAATTCTCGAAAAAAGTCGATATTGATATGCAAATGAGTGAGTTGATTCCATCACGTCAAACTTTGCCATGTAGTTTGCACACAAAATCCTGAATTTGTTAATCTATTTTTTGTTCAAACGCAATCATGCCCCAATCTCAAATCCTACTATATGTGACTGATCATTATTTGGAAGTATTCAGTCTGGAGGAACATTAAGTTTTATACTTTTACACATTTTGGGGGTCTTTTTTTCGTACATAATCAGTAAAAGATTGTGAGATAATGACATCTTCAGCTCACTAATTTGCATGAATGTTCGAAAACTGTTTTGCAAGAATTAGTATAGCTTCAGAATTTCCTAACTTCATCAATTTTCAACGGATTTTGATTAAATTTTACTACTGCTTTCCAGATAAACTCTTTGATTGGTCCGGATTGCTACGATGCGATATCCGTTGATGTTAAGAAGAACATGATGCAAAATCAAGAGTACGATAAAGGATAATGAACGATGTTAAATTTCCACCTCCATTTCCGGCAGCCTCCAAAGTGCGACATTCCTCGCAAAAACTCTTCCCTATACAGAGGAACTTCGAAAATTGCTGTTGTCAAATCGTGTGATGGCGAGATTACAGGTCGGTATTCATTTGAAGTTAATAGACACTTCATTCAAAGTTAGGAGTAATGCGAGGTGGAAAGTTCTACATTTCCACACTTGCTTCTGAGCGGTCCCATTATATCCATTGGTTGCTGGTGCGCGAATTGTGCTCAGACGGTGAGCTCAACGTGAATACGTTTTAAGCCACATTGATGCTGTAGACCGATGTGGAACACCTCCATCATGAGATTCAAGCACCTTCATGTGAATACACAATATCATGTCTTTTTTTGTGTGTCGTAATGTGAATTCTACACACAAGGCATAGAAAGAGATTAATCATGAATTCAACTCACCAACTGTATCCTGATCAATCACAATAACTCCTCGTTGCTCTCAGAAAAATTTGCTTTTCCTTTTTGTTTCCAAACCTTCTCCGCGTACATGACTGTGAGCGGAGGGGGGGGGGGGGGGGTGCTCTATGCAAATCGCTTCAAGCTATATACTGAACAAAATAAACACTGTTGATGGTAGGAGATAGTTCCAAATAGTTTTGGGGGATGCTGCTGCAGCTATCCTATTGAGGGATACAGTGTTTTCGATCATATAGGCCTACTCATTGTGCCATTACAGAGTATTATTTTTATCAAAATTTCTAGTACTATTTTATAAAAAAAACTATGAATATGGGGGAATATATCAACACGAGAAAGCAAAGTCACGCTTTCTCCAGCGGCAATGTGGAGACAGTGCCATACAGGAGCTATCTGAGAGAGTTTATAGGGTTTTGGTGTTGTTATGCCCCTCGATCTGATCGACCGTAAGAAAATCATTACACATTTCATTACTAGAAAATTGCAGGGCCATGCATAGGCCTACTAGCTAGCTGATGTAATTATGAAAATTAACATGTGAGCATGCATGTACATGTAGCTTTTAATTTAGGGGCATTTGTCATTGAACTTTGGAATGGCTCTGTGATTCCCTAAGGCCACCAAAGGTCCTTGGAAGAGTTCATATGTTGTTTTAGTCTATATTGTGGACCACTGTTACTTTTCACCGTCCCAATAGCGCAACGTACACTTTGGACGAAATCTCGACTCGTTAGGTCAACTCAAACACACGGTTTGGTGTACCGAGTGTACGTTGCGCTTTCACGATGAAATACTGGAAGAAGGTGAGAAAAAAGAAAACACAATCAAAATCTAGACTATAAAGGGAGTCTCTGATATACGGAGTGCAAAGACAGCATTGACAGAATCTGAGAAGCTTTGTGGAGCGCAGAGCAGACTTTGTACCCTTTATAGCCCGTAGGCCCTGTTTGACATTCGAAAGCGTTTAAAGGATCTATGCATTCCAAATTTGTTTACTGTAGTGCTGATTTTTAATATTAAAACCTGATCTCCACGTATGAGTATCCAAATATGAGAATATATTTTACAATATTTTTTGTCTGCGATTTTTCTTCAGATTTGGGACCTACTTGCATCCGCGCCCACAAAACTATTCTAAACAAGATTCTGTCAAAGACGTCGTGTGTCAATCACTACTATCAATTTTTATCATTTTTTTTTTAATATCAAGAGAAGGCATTGGAATGCAAAAATACCTGCTTTAACTTGTTTTACCTGTTGATTAAGTTAAACCTAAATTTGCCTTCTCTTGCTTTGATTTTGCTCCATGAGCATGTATACAGTATTTTTAATTTTGTGCCTTTCGTGTTCTGTGTGGCGTATGCAAATATTGTTCGTTGACATGCAGTCTGCAGCGCGAACTTTTTGATCTGTTGTATGCTAAATTTTGCATATCTTTACAGCGATGTGGCGCAATACCTTTTATCTGTGTGCGCACATATTTGAAGAGCTTCATACATGTAGTACACGTATATCGCAGCACTTTCCCTTTCCATATCATTAGCAAAGAAGACCTGATAACTGAGATTAATTGAAAAAAAAATATTTTGTTCTAATGTTGAGTGACAAACGTATTGATGGGAGAGTCGCGTTTTAAATGCAAGGAAGGCAATGCAATTCAGTGGCAATCGCGATGCTATTTGACCTTGAATTGCATTACGCAACGGACCAATCAAAACATTCGCCTTGAAACAAGCTCACTTTTAAGTAGGTTCCTTCATATTTCTGTAGCATTCATTCACAGATTCCAAACTTCATAGATCGACCACTATATGTCTTATATATTTGTAATATTCTATGTATGTCTGCAGCTGGATATCATGTATTTCATTTAATTTTGTTGTATTTGATGTATTTTTTCATCGAGAAATATGAAAATAAATTGAAATTGAAAAAATTGAAATTGATATTGAAATTGAATACTTTATAGCTGCAATGCCGATTGCAAATAACCAGGAAGGTGCTGCAAAAGGAGACCCCCCTACACACACACACAAACACACACACACACACACACACACACACACACACTTAAATCTCTCCTTTGTACTCATGCTCCTGTCGCGAAGGAGTTATACGCTCTGTCGTGGGTGTAAAATTGCTCTTTATGCAAAGAGAGAACTTCTGTTCAGGTATTTACCTAAATCACAATGAATATATACTGCGAACAGCAGGTCGCTGTCCCTTCAATATATTCGGTAAAAATCATTTCATGTATAAGGAGCAGGGCAAACGAACAAACAATCTTTATAACTGTATAAAAGCGCAGCTGGGAGCATGTAACAACAAAGCCAGTGGAATATAATACTAGCATGCAATTGCCATTCTATAGAACCTCATACGCACAAATTTGCACACACTGCGTCGACTGCGAAGAGATCCCCCTCCTCCTAAAACATTACCCTGCAATGACCATTGGCAAGCTTGAGGTACATGTATAAGGCTGGGGGGGGGGGGGGGGTAATGGCAGCCATCCTCCGGGCTGAAAATACGTTTCCCGCTCAGAGTAAATAATAATAATAATAATAATAATAATAATAATAATAATAATAATAATAATAATAATAATAATAAGAAGAAGAAGAAGAAGAAGAAGAAGAAGAAGAAGAAGAAGAAGAAAAAGATGAATAAGAAGAAAATGAGTCATTAAACTACAACATAGTACATTGCTTTACGAATCGTTGTGTGACAGAATAAGAACATTCTAATGCATTCAAATCCTCACCATATTTCCGAAACAAAGGTAAACTTCGACAAACAAATTCTGCAAGAGGCTTGCCTGGCGACCGATCAGCAACGCGCCATGGAAATGATTTAAAACTTTAGACAATAACATTTTAAGTAAATGTAACTGGTTCGAGAAGAGTTGTTGGTGAGATAATTGCCAGTATGAATAAAGTAAACGTGCATAATTAACGAAACTATACTACACTAATCGGATATCTTATCCAAGCTGTGAACACTCACCCGTCCTTTCCTACGCCCAGCTGAGAAGACTAGTGAGGTTCGATCTGGTTTCAAAGCCGCCCTTTATATGAAAGTATGCTCAGTGCAAGGTTATTTCAACTTTGTATTATTTGTAGCACGCACGGCTGAGTGGAAGTTGACACAAAAGAAGGCAGGAGAATGAAGTGATCAAAGTTCCTGGCAAACTAAACAAGATATCATGAGACACTCGGTGTCTCGTGATTCTTCATCAGTATTTACTTCAATGTGAATTATATATATATATATATATATATATATATATATGTATATATATATATATATATATATATATATATATATATATATATACGATACTTGTAGTCCGCGTGTTGATACCAGTACCGTAGAGAAGATGACGAAGTACGGTGGTAATGCATTTCTGTCCAACAGTGCTATTTATTCAGACCAATTTGGTCTGGATAGATAGCACTGTTGGACTGAAATGCATTACCACCCTACTTCGTCATCTTCTCATATATATATATATATATTAGGGGAGCGAGATGTGATTTTGAGAGGGCTTGATAGTTGAAAACAATGACATGAAAATTAATTGCTTTACAAAACAAGTTTTTTTTTTCTGATATCTTTTATATTAATGTCAATAGAGAAAACGGACGAATATTTGTAACGTGTGTAGGATCATCTCTTTTTCATAACTTGGTAATACTTATATTGTGATAGTTATGATAGATTAGTACAACGTCCATTGGAGAGTGAAACATTAAAATGAAGTTCTGTCGGTAAAATTGTATTACAAATAATTTACTGTATAGTTTGTACAAAATTCAGTCCAGTACTAATTTCATTTTATTTCATTTTATTTCACTTCATTTCTTTTTCCATTTTCAAAAAAAAAAATATGCACACAATCACTAACATAACGTAATTATGTGACCACCAATTTTTTTCTAAAGTATTCATATGGGCTCGTAAATTGTTCAGTGATAAGATAACAAACCTTGAATAAAGTCGCATAAAACTACGAAAATAAATATTGAACAAAGTCGTATAGACTTTAATACCACCATATCCTGTAGTATTTCTGGTTCTCAAAAGTTTTGACTACTCCAACTATTTCATGTTAATCCGTTGAAATAAAACACTTTGTATTTTGACTAGATTCGAAAAGATATTATTCTAGAATAGGGTTATTTTTTGCTTTTGCATAATTTTCATCCGTCTGTTTTAGTATATTTTGCTTTTCATATTATGTTTTATGGGGACTTTCACTGAATGACAAAAAAAAAAAACCCATTGAACAATGTTTCGAACATTTATTAAGCATGTTAAGGTTATAAGAGGGTCAAATTTGTTCTTGAATTTACGGGATGAGCATCACTCTAATAGTTCTCACACATAATCATGTGATACCCTCTATCACATTATAAATATATATTGTAAGACATAATATAATATAATATAATATGATATAATATAATATAATATAATATAATATAATATAATATGATATAATATAATATAATATAATATAATATAATATAACATAATATAATAGTAATATATGACATGATATGATATAACATTATATCATAATATGATATAAATACAATATTATTGTATTTATATTGTATTACATATAAAACACTTTCAGTAATGAACATATATCAACCTTAGATTTTACAAATTATTGTCTTACCAATAACTATCGTATTGAAATATAATCACTTTCTCATTAAAATCGTCATGATGGTCATGTTTGTGTTGTTGTTTGGGCACTAAGATTTCGATTTGAGCTATTACGGGTGACCTTTTTATAATATTATTATCCCGGTATGTATAGGCAAAGACAAGGTTATTTTACCATCAAACTGAACCTATATACCCCCTTTTCTCATGTCTTTCTCATCCTCTTGTTTTATTTATCCACGTTCTTCTGTTTTCTTTCTTTCTAAATTCTTTCTCACTTCTCTATGACTTTGTCAAAAGCGTCAGATTGCAGATTCCAATTGTATATGTCAACTTTTAAATGTCAAATGTTACAACAACGATATATCTGGGTAAAACATAATCAAATTCTTTGAAAATAAAAAAAAGATTGAAGATTGAAACGGCATTTCTTTTATGACCAAAACAAATCAATGTGATTTAGATTTCTTAATTTTGGTTAGACGCGGGATACATTCATCGCTTGTTTATTTCCTCTCTTTGATCACGATTTCGTATGGTGTCAGTAGACGTCCGGCGGCCGTCTTGGGGATGATGTTGATAAGGTTCTCGCTCTCCTCGTCCGGTACCTTAGAGAAGGTGTAGTTCTGGAGGAACCAGGAGAAGATGAGGAAGAGGTCGGCCTTAGCAACCGCCTCACCGAGACAGCTACGGCGACCCGCTCCGAACGGCATGAAGCTGGGAGGGTGCTGGCGGACTGTCCCGGCCTCGTCTAAGAAGTGTTCTGGTAGAGAGTGGAAGAACACACCAAATAATTGGCCAGAACCTAAATATCACTGAACTTAAGTTACAATATTTCACAGTCAGTTAGTAGGTTTCTACGACTCCCGCATGTGCCGATATAAATGTTGCACCTGGTCCCATTCGTGTACCACGTACGAAGAAGCAGGCTGTATAATACAGACCAAACGTTTAATAAGCTCATGTGCACGTTGGAACAAATGACCTTTCTATTTTCTTAGTTGATTAGGCACTTTACTCATATTCAAATCAACATGATGCGTACCGGTTAGTTTGCCCGGCATAACAATTTATGGAAATTGTGTTAAACAAAAAATGATCTTGCATAGCGAGACCAGGTGACCAGAATGGTCCGTCAAACAACCCTTGGGGAAAGCATCCATTTCTTTGTTTTGATTTGAATGCATTAAAACATGTTTATATTCGTATTACCGATACCAGGTTTGCAGTCAGGTGGATGTAATGGCAAGTATCATGTACAAGGATTACATGAATAATCATTATATGACAGATGCTTATCTCCTTGAATTTAAAAACCATCATGCGTTTTGGTACCAATGACCCTTTTCTGCTCATGCGCAAAGTGCCTCGAACACTAGCTTTAGAGGCAACTTAAAGGAGACCTCCGGATGATTTTCAAATATTTACATTTGAACATATATAAATTAGTTATACTGGGTACAGAGTTTCAGTATTTATAATGATTGGGATGAAAAATAAGAATGTTTTCGAAATTTGTAACAAATTGCAATGAACAAGGATGATGACATGGCAGCCTCACCATAAGAATGCATGAGATGTGGCTCAAGGAAGCAGCACAAAAGAAGAAGGCATGCATAGATTACACACAGGTGAGCTTGCAAGCATGCGGTATTGTAATGGAATGACACTGCTACATTTCTGAGATATGTGAGGCTCCTATGTCATTATCTTTGTTCAGTGTAATTTGTTTAAGGTTTTTGAAAGTACTGTTTCTCTGCTCAAGAACCACAATAAATTCTACAAATCTATACATGAAGCTGTTGATTTATGTACTACATGATGTGAAATTATGAAAATCGTCCGGAATGCCCCTTTAACGCCTTATCCAGGGAGGTGCTACAGAGACGGAGTGGCAACTCTTCGTAATTCATGCAAACACATGTTTGAGTTCAAGGCGTTACAATAATTGGATGTCTAGCATTCCACTACGCTTTGAAGTCATGCTCGCCACCGCTCTAGTTGCAAGACGAAATTCGGAGACGAAGAACGCATTTCACCTTTCGATGAATTACAAGCTTTATTTTACCGTAAAATTTTAAATGAAATACTCGAATTGATTGATAATAGTTTAGGAAAGAATTCAATATTATAAACACGTGTTTCTAGTTTCTTCGTAGTGCGCAAATCGAAATGAAATGAAACTTAGGCCCTCTTGAAAACCTAATATTTTTCTATAATGCGCACATTTTCGCATGTTAGTTTTTATATCTGCATTTTGATTCGCTGCTCCAATTCAAGGTACACAAATCCATTGTTGCCATCACATTAAGAGAGAGAGAGAGAGAGAGAGAGAGAGAGAGAGAGAGCGAATTGCAGTAGGGGCAAGTATTTCTAGATGTTAGAGCGCTAGTCATGATTATTGATGCTCTCTTTTGTCAAAGCACCTGGTTTCCACCTGTAGTTTGGCGCATAACTTCTCGGCGGTGCCAAGCATGACTTCAAAGGAGAGCAGGATATGAGGAGTTGTATCTCCTTCTCTAGCACCTCCCTGCCTTATTCTCAAGCGACGTTTTGTACCTTTTGTCCAGCAGCAACACTGGATAGTGGTGCTGTGATGTTGTGCTGGTGTTGATTATCATTGACAAAACTTATTGATTGTGCACTTCAAGGGGTGCAATGTATATACGACCTTTGGTTGATATTCTGTATTTCATGTCACGCTACCGGTTATCTCGGCAAAATCTCGGCTCACTTTGTCAAGACGTTTCCCGTCAACCGGGAAACACTCAACCTAAGAACAGTACGTAGAATGTATCGAATATTTTTCTTGTGTGCGTGTGTGCGTATTCGTTTTCCTTCTTTTTGCATGTCTCCAAAACAGTAAAAATTACATGGAAAACATCAACTTCGTTTGTTTGATAAAAACTAATCATACACTCTCGCACAGTCTTTACATGAGTTCGATAAGACCATGGACCTATGTAGGTCCATGATAAGACTACCGAATACATAGACAGGCTCGTAACTATGATTTTTTTTTTTTCGGGGGGGGGGGGGGAGGGGGATTGGATATGGGTCGAAATCGAAATGAGTGAACCTTTCTGACAAAGTGAAGAGATCTTTTTTTCCCCCTGTGGGAGGGGAAACAAAAATGTAACGTTCAATGTTGGAATACACACATACACACAATAGCGTGAGAACGTAGTGTCCGAGCTGGGGGGGGGGGGGGGGGGGATATAGAATCTCTTCCATGTTAGGGAACTTCTGCACTTTAAGAAATTAAATCTAACAATGTGATGCACGCTTCGGGTGGAAATGTTTAAAAATTTGAAGTCATATGTTGGCTATGTATCGTTAAACACCCCCAACAAACCGAATTCTTAATTGCTGCATGATTTTGTAATTTGCTGAAGCTTGTCCTAGGATTACCTACCTGGCTTGAAGGAGTCTGGGTCATCCCATTCCTGGGGGTCAAAGTGCATTGAATGAAGGTTGACGATCACAATGGCTTCTCTGGGGATGACGTAATCACCTGTATCATTTTATATCATCAAAAGAATGAACTTTTTTTTTTTTACCGTGTATATGACCGGCGGCCAGTCATTTTCATTAAAGAAAACAAATACAATTTCGAAATTATTCATAATATAGTATAAATTATCATAGTCGGACATCCGGGTAACACCTAGAGTCAAAACAAACCCACGACCGGCGTGTTTTTGTAGGCGAAGTTGTCAACCTTTCTTCCATGATTGGCTTTCGGTAAATTCCATGAAACTATAAGACATGGTAAATGTTAACATATCTGGTAGGCAGTAGAAACTTTAATAAGAAATTACGATAAAGTCCCCTCTTGAATCTGTTGAATCCGCATAGTACTATACTTGTGTGTAGTCATCACTGCTGATTTGAAGTGAACCCAACACATTAACAGTGCTGTCCACAAAGCAAATGAAGTCCAGGCCTTTCTCACACCCAATTTTTGCATAAAATCCTCCCTTGTCAAAGCCACAACTTACAAAACGTTAATTTGACCAATGTAGAATTTCAAAGAACCTCATGCGCAAAGTGGAAATGGCCCAGAGAATAGCTGCGAGATTTATTCTGAATCGCCACCATAATAGTGTCACCAAAGTGTCACCAAAATGCTGCAAGAACTTGATTGAACCACTTTGTAACAGCGCAGAGAAAATGACAGACTAACCATGTTATATAAAATACACAATAATTAATCAAACTTCTTTGGACGAGGATCAGGTGAGTGTCAGACATGTCGCGCGTGATCCTCATCGGACGATCCTGCCTCATCGGATCACCGCCCTCATGTCTAAATCTGAACTGATAGTCGACAACACAAGTCGGATCCACCGGACTGCGATTTGATACTCTTCGGTGGCTGCTCGGTCACACTGCGGTCACCGGAATCGATAAACTTAACTTCCGATGAGTGACCGATGAGAGAAAATCTCTGTGGAATGGGGGTATCAGATACCATACTCGCGAACTGAATTGCATTGTCATTCATTCTTTCCGAGAACAGCAAGGCCGAAGCTGGATTCCTTGTCCTCGGAAATTGTTGCAGCGCCATCTGTGGGGGCATTCCGTAATTGACTGACGGTTGATAACAGTGGCTAGTCTTTGTTCTTTATATTTGCTATCTATGTGCTTGTAAATATCGTCTGTAGATAAACTGTATGATAATGTCAATGACACTCAAATGGACGCCAATTACGGTGAACGCACAGAGTCTGAAAAAAATCTTTAAATTATTGACGGAAGCAGAACATCTAACGTATACCTACAATACAACCAAATAGTAAATGAATGTTGAGAGAGTAAGAAAGACAGAGAGAGGGAAAGAGGGAAATGCAATTAACCATCATCTATCTACTGGTATATTTCCAATCCAAATGTACATATGCAAGCTATTTAGTGCTACTCAGATTGTCACTCAAACTACATGTGTTCGGTTTTCTGTAACCATACTCGACTAATCACTGACTGATGTTTTGATTTGTTTTTTTTCCCCTAAGAATCTAGACATAAAGACAAATGATAACAACAATCTTCTCAATTTTGCTTTACTGCATTTACTTCTTTTCTTCGGGGAAATCGTTTTTTGTCATGGAAAAACACCAGAGAGTAAAACCATCTAGTATTGAGATAAGGAGAAAAAAGCGTTCTATTCCTTAATTCTATAGATCTATTCGGAGTATAGGGGTGGGGGAGGGGCTTCAAAAATAGGAGTACACTATCAAGGATAATACAATAGGTTATGCAATTAGTATTATAGATGCATAGGCTAAGTCAGTTCATAAATTAACTATTGTTAGACATACCGATGGCTCCCAGTTGTGACTGGAATTGACATTAACATAAAAATAGTGCCCAAATTCAACAGGTTTTTGGTATCCTGGAATAATAATGGAACGGACTTACACACCTAAGAGGTATCTAATGTATTCAATACGGAAGTGGCTCATTCCTTTTGTCCGTTCCGCATGTAGCTATTATATGAAGTGGTGTAGCAGGAATGAATTCCTTCATAACATAGTTCCTGGCAATCAATACTCACCTATTTTGGTATCGCACATGGCCGAATGTGGTAAAGCAACAGGAACGATCGAGCTGTATCTCATCACTTCATACAAAGTGGCCTCGGTGTACGGCAGCGTCCCGCGGTCCTCGATGGTTGGCACACGACCACGGCCGACCACGGAGTCGATTTCCGCCTGGGCCTTCTTCTGCATCCCCGGGTTCTCGGACATCAAGGCAAATGCCCAGTACAAAGTGTCAATGGTAGTTTGTGTTCCAGCTGCATGCATTTACACAAAAAACAAAAAACAAAAAAAAAAACCAAACAAACAAACAAACATACATACATACATACAAACATACAAAGCAATCAAACGAAGACCCAAATACCAATAAGAAAGATTTTAATGAAGCAGCTGCAGAAAGCAAACGCTTATCAATTATCTAACATTTTCACAAGATTGCATAGTAGTCCTTAATAATACGCTTACATCATGTTCCCAGCGGCTATGGCAGCCCCATTTGCCCCAAACTAGTGAGCTGTGGGTAGGGAGGATATTCTACTGCCCCCCCCCCTCCGGATTCTAGTCTTGTTCCTTCCAGTCCTCCCTAACGACCGCATCTAAAGCCCTGTTTCAACAGACCTTACCCTGACAACGGTCGGTGCAACGGCCGGGTTACCAAATGTATCGTCTCAAGCAATAAAACCGCAGGAGAGAGGGAGGAGTAGCGTTTAAACATTTTTCTTTAGAATTTAAATTCTAGTAAGCTATCATTTCCTTTTAAATGGTGAAAAGTTGAAAAGCTTTGATGGTTTTAACCTATATCAAGGGAGCTGAATCCGAATATGGATAAGACAACTTTTGTATCCCTGAGGTTCTGAGATATCCAAAATAGTCGCCAAAAATTGAAAATTTGATATTGAGTATTTCCGTATTTAAATAATGTTCAAATTGAGAATAAATCGACGGTTTTATCTTGTTTCGAGAGTGCTAAATCCGAATCTAGTTGATTTGCAACTATTTCACCTATGAGATTTTTTTTTTTTAATATCCAAAAATTGAAATTCCACGTTAAGTGTTTCCTTATAGATGGTGAATTAATCAATACGAAAATTATGGTTTCACCCTATTTCGAGGGTACTGAATCTGGATCTGGTTGATACAACTGTTGAATTCTTGAGATTTTTGAGATATCTAAGATTTCTTGTATTCTTTTTTGGGAGCCATCTTGAATATCTCAAAAAAACTCAATGATGCAAGACTTGCTGAACCAGGGCGCAGTTTCACAAAATTTGTCGACAGTGACAAGCTGCGATAATTGTTATAAGCTACTGAAACCCTTGCATCCAATTGGCTGAATGCTATTTGTCATAGAAATGCGGCAGTTGTCACTGATAACAACTTTTAAGAAACGGGACCCAGATTTGGATTCAGTACCCTCGAAATAGGGTAAAAACCATCAATCTATTTCAAATTTATTTGTATCTTATAAGGAAATACCAATATCAGTATTTACATTTGGCGGTCGATTTTGGATATTCAAAAATATCTGGAATGTAAGATTTGTTTTAGTCAGATTCGGATTCAGCATCAATAGGGTAGGAACATCAGCTTTTTCACATATTCACTGTTTCAAAGGAAATATGGGAATTTCCATTTTTTTTTGCGAACATGTCGAATATCTAAAAATCCTCAACAAGAATGCAATAGTTGCATCATCCTGATTCGGATTCAGTACCCTGGAAATGCTATAAAATGCCATTTCTTATCCAATTTTTCACTGTTTATAAGGAAATAGAAATTTCAGATTTTGGTAGTCATATCAGCGGCCATTTTGAATATATCAAAACCCTTACGGATGCAAGAGTTGCATTATCCAGATTCAAAATACGGTAAAACCACCTACGAAAGAAAAAAAAAAAAACATCGGGCAGACGGTAAAACAACGTTCAGCCTCTGGCAACCAGACAAACAGAAGAATCTCTCATCTAAACCCACGGCGTGTTACGTTTCGGGCAAGCGGGGCCGCCGTGGCCGCCGGGACTCACATTGTGTAAATGCAGCATAAAAAGTCTGAGATGGTTTTCCACGGGACTCACGTCCTGTTACGTTTGCCATCCCGTCATTCCGCGTTGTGTCACGTCTACTATCCCGTATAGCTGCATGAAACGTGACTGCCGCGGCCGCCGGGAGACGTACCATTATTGCGATTCATATGGCTGTAGTCGCATGTGCGTGTGAGCAGGGAGGTGGAAGAAGGTGTGAGCGCGTGTTTGTGCGAACAACAGGAGAAATGCGAATAACCCTTCATGCTTTCACCAGATTCTATTATGATTAAACTGAAATATATTGCATTTCCAGGAAGGGCTAATTTTAAATACTCTCATAATGTCAATTCTTGTCCCTACAGCGATGTACAGTACGAACATTAGGTGTTTCATGATTCTGATGCTCAACATTGTTGCAGCCTCAGCTCTGTTTGTTTTGATATTGATGAAAAATTATCATGAATACTGTATTCTGTTTTTAAGAGCGAACGTCTCAATCTCAGTCAATCTGACCAGTGTATTTACCTGTGAAGATGTCCAGCAGTGTCTGCAGGATATGGACATCGGTCAATTTATCCACGTCCTCCCCTGCTCGCTTTGCGTCTTCTTGTGCCTTTAGCAGCATGCTGTAGAAATCGCTGATGTTGTCTAAAAAAAAAAACACACACACCAAAAACGTATAGATGAATCTACTTCATGTAACATGTTAGTTTTGCTCTGTGTGATTTCTTGGACGCTGCCATCATATTGGTATTATGGTATGTTTTATTCTGATAGTAAGAGTAATTTAGCTCAGTGAATACTCCATGAAAAAAAAAAAAAATCTAAAGGGCAGCAAATCTGAACTGCAAACCAACTTTATGATTCCAAATTATATTGAAATGATAAATACACCAATTTGCAAACGTTAATACTGTAAGTCGGGAAAATATTCTAATTAAAATGTCCCTTCGGACGTTGGAATTATGATACACTTCAATCAAGGAAGTATTGGCCGATGAATAAAATGACGTATATATATATACATATATATATATATATATATACGGTCGGGACCCCTTCTTGCACTCTCTATATATAACTGCGCACATGACAATTTACACAGTCGTCACTACCTCTTGAACAGTTTGAAACTGCCTTTCCACCACACCCCGGGATTGTTGGCCGGCCAGGGGAGCCAAGGAAGCAATCCGACTGAGTTGCCAAGACATTTTGTAATTTGTGTTTACTTGCACTTGGCAAAATTAAAACTTACTTTAGTTCTTGAAATTCACTAAAAACCTCAATTGCCAGGGTCGTTGGATTGCTGGTTGTGTTGCACCAGTTCAGATTTGATGACATTTATGAAGTCATTCATAAGATCCTTCATCAAACGTGGCCCGCTGCTAGGGACGTACTTGGCCCAAGAGAAGTAGTCAGCTGCAAGACCGAGACCAAAGTAACTGTTAAACTCGTCATTCAGCTGCATCCATTCCCTCACTTTGGGGTCGTGAAGGGCGTAGCTAGATTGATGGAGAGGAGGTTAATGCTATAAATGGTAGTACAGATATTAACGGCGAAGAAAGTGTCTTAAAGAGGCTTTACAATGTTGAGATCGGGGTAGGTACAAATTACAAATAAAGATGTTATTAAGATTTATGTATTATTTTACGATTTTCTCCAGAAAACAAAATGGAATGTATATAAAAATATTCAAGTATGAACGAAAAGTTAGAATACAAGGAAGACGAAAGCAGATGATGAAGAATATTTTTGTCACGTCGCTGCACGTCACTATATTTTTGGTGTCTCTCTTTCACTACAAAACACAAAACTCCTTCATTCTCCAATCTCCTCTCTCTTTTCTTCTTTCACTCTCTATTTTTTGTCTATCTCCTTCTTTCTATATCTCTGTACACGTTTGATTGGATTTGAATCGACTTTGAATTTGAATTATTATCGTTTGTTTTTCACTGCCCTCAACTCAGGTAATAATAAATGCTTGTTATCAAGCGACCATGGGACTGACAGGCAGTTTTCAAGTCATCCTCGAAGACTGGCAATATTGCCTCGAGAGGCAGAATCACTGCCGGTTATCAGAAACCTTATACACATCACATGTGTGTAAGTGCTTGTTGTGTATGTTTATACTGAAATCACCGGGTTTTCCTGTCGTGTGTAGTACCTCTTTCCAAAGCACATCTGTGACAGGACACTGGACGTAAGCAGGGTAAGGAGGAGTCGAGGGTCCATCGGCTTCCCGCCATTCTCGGCTAGCTCCTTCTCCACTTTCGGGTACACGCTGGAGACCAGCTTTTGCAGGGGCTTTCCGGTCGCAAAATGCCTTGATAATCCAGAAAATATGTGAAAAATCACATGGGCTATAATTTTGTATGTGAAATAGACTTGTATTCGGCGTGAGACATCAAAGTCATGCAGTCAAGGAATACTGGATGAATATTCAATCAAATGCCGTCCATAACACAACACAATCTGCGTACAATGTATTATTCTTACTAAATGTTCCCTTATCCGCCTGCTTTTACGGGAATATAGGATATCATTTTCAAAATATCTGTGTTTTAATGGTAAAATTTATAGAAATTGGTTTCTATTCAAACATGATTATACAAGTCTCAAACACATTATATTTGTTCGTCTTGGAATACGACTGGTTACTTGAAATGGCTCTACATACCTGAGGGCAGTGTGACCTAATTTCCTATGAAGCTTCCAAGTATCAGAGTAAGTACTGAGGATTATGTCCTTAAATCCACTTGTGAACAGCTCGGCTGCCAGGAATAAGTAAAAAAAAACCCCAAAGTGATAGAAACATGGTTTCATCTAGGGTAAAGGAAATGAATCTCACATTCATATGAAATACAATCCGACTCAAGTAGATTGCTAGATTGACGTAGCTTACCCTATTCGGCTTTTATACTTGTTACTGCAATACACACTTCATTATAAATACCACCATGTAAACAGAACCATCACTTACACTTTTTCCTGTGACTATGAAATAAATGGAAATGATAACAATTAGTCCAGTAACCGATAGAGCAAATGTTCTTTGGCCAACTTCGCGCAAAGAAAACAACAAAGATAAAAAAGCAAGTCATGTAGGGTGTCACAATGCGACCAGTTTTAACCCCCCTTCTCCTCTCATTTGCATTAGGATTATGCATGCTCACATCTTAGCTTTATTTTGAACACATTAGCTAGGGACTATTATAAGGACTAGGATAAGGTGCCAGTCTGACTAGCAAGTCAATAACACATAGCCCAAGATTTTAGCATAGTTCAGAGAGGTGAGTTTAATTGGGTAGGATGCAAAACCTTTTGTGTTTGTGTATGCAAGTGAGTATGAGAGTGCCTAGTTATGAGAGAGAGTGTGTGAGAGTAGACAGATGATACCAAGAGCTCCTTGCAGAAGGACGAAAAGCTGAGGAGCTGCAACCAGGCCCCTATATGTGTAGCCATAGGGAATTGGTTGAGGCACTGAGGCTAAGGCACACCCAATTTGCAAGGTGGTTTTAGCATGCCTGGCAAAACTAAACATTTGCAGACAGCGTGACTTCTGGCAACACAGGCCAGGAGAAGCCAATTCCAACGCAACTTTTGGCAGCACAGGCCAGGAGAAGCCCCACCTTCCCCCAGCTCGACTCACCCCTTTTATGAACTGGATGAGCTGGGCTCATGACAACGCTCATAACAGTTCACGACAAAGCTCACGACAAAGCTCCCGACAAAGTTTCAGTCCGTCTCGCTATATAACGTGACATCCTGCAGGATCAACCCCGAGATGCTATTCAGCGCGCAACTCTATCTGCACTCAGCATTACGCCACTCGTCAAACACTCGTCATTATTCGGCATTGTTCGCCGTCGGTCGGACTTCGGAGTCCCGCTATCAGAACTGATCGCCGTCCTCGTCCTACAGGATGACGCGTTTGCCCGTCGTTCATCCGCGCGTACGACCCGGGGACACCGCAATGTTGTAGACGTCACGATCGTGAACCGAAGGACTCGATAGAGCGATCTGCACCCCCCTTTTGAAGGTGCTACTTATCCCTTTAAAGTCCTTGCTTATGTTTACGTCTGCCACAATGTAAAATTGGTAGGATAACATTTTTTTGCAGCAACACTGTTTATGTAATTCCTTGGAAGTGTCAATTGTTGTACCCTTTGATTTTTATTTCATTTTGACGAGCCGGAAAGCACCGAGCTTCGTCAATAATAAACAATTTATTTCAAGGAATACATTTGTGCAACGCCGCCTTTCCTTGGAGTTCATAATTTATACCATTATACCACTGTAACAGGACTTAATCTATCGTCAGCCAGACTACTCAGAGCCAAGAGCTGACATAGGGAAACATTTGAACGTTTTACACACATGAGAGCTTTTGCTTTAAACGAATTCTGAAAAAATTCTGAAAATGAATGATTTCATCGATCGTGAACTGAAGGACTCGATAGAGCGATCTGCACCCCCCTTTTCAAGGTGCTACTTATCCCTTTAAAGTCCTTGCTTATGTTTACGTCTGCCACAATGTAAAATTGGTAGGATAACATTTCTTGCAGCAACACTGTTTATGTAATTCCTTGGAAGTGTGAATTGTTGTACCCTTTGATTTTTATTTCATTTTGACGAGCCGGAAAGCACCGAGCTTCGTCAATAATATACAATTTATTTCAAGGAATACATTTGTGCAACGCCGCCTTTCTTTGGAGTTCATAATTTATACCATTATACCACTGTAACAGGACTTAATTTATCGTCAGCCCAAGGAGCTTCATTGTGTTTGAAGCTCCTTGGTCAGCCAGACTACTCAGAGCCAAGAGCTGACATAGGAAAACAATTGAACGTTTTACACACAAGAGAGCTTTTGCGTTCAACGAATTCTGAAAAAATTCTGAAAATGAATGATTTCATTCACAAGAATTTTTTTTTCAGCAAAGGGAATTTCTTCTAATAAAAGTTTTTTTTTCCTTTTAAAAAGTGTTTTTCCCCGTACAAGAGAGCCCCTTTTCCCACATAAAGGCGAGTGTTTCTCTTAAAAGAGAGTAATATTTGTTTTTGCATCAAGGGAAAGTTTTCCTCGCAAGAGTTTTCTTTTATCTTTTTCTTTTTAATGGAAAGCAAGAGATTTTTGGAGGTGAAGTTACATAACGCGTCCGGATCAATGTGGAGTAGTGGTGCAATTTGCATCACATGCAATCTCCAGTATATCTTCAGATAAACCACAACTATTTCTTACCCGAGTAGAAATCAGGTCGTCCGGCGAACTCCACACCCTGCTTTATCACAGCCTCCTTTACAAGGTCCTTGCGATTTAAGACCACCATCCATCGCTGTCCAATCTTGAGGCCAAAGATATCACCGTACTTCTTGGCCCATTTACCGAACACTACCTCTGGGCTGTCAGTCATGTCTACACAAGAGATGGAGATACTAAATTGACTCAGGTGAAATGGTTTAACCCTCTGTGCCCTTTTGGTGCTAATTGGATTTAAAACGAAAGGGTGGACGAAATAATCGTGAAAAAGCGGTCCAGGTACTAGTAGTTCCATTTATACAACGAGGAAGAGCTAGGAATCCGAACATGAAAGGCCTTCCTATTCTGTTCATAGGGTGTTGGGAGAAGTCTGTTCATGGAGCTACGTAGCTCCATGGTCTGTTGTTAACATTTTCCTGGTTTTATAGAGAATCTTGATTTTTCAGAACTACAAGCCTTACAACCATCTATCTATCAAACACCATCTATCGATCTATCTTTCTTCTGAAATTACTCAGTACATATAGGGCCGATATTATGTGTTTGTTAAAAAAAGAAAACCGTGCTTTGGGGGTGTTTATTATGAGATGAACAGTTGGAACGTATGTGAAAATAATCATTCACCACACAACATGCCTGCAATGGACTGAAAATTAAAAAAGGATATCCCTCACAGACCTTGCTAAAAAAAAAAAGAGAAGAAAGAAGAAGATCCCAAAAATCTTCCCGTTAAGAGAGAGGGAAAAAAGATACAAAGAGATGAAGAACTACAGAAATGAAAATAAACAAAATAAAGCCAAAACAACATCACTTGTTGTTTTAACTCACCATAGATGCTACCCACAATGGGAAGACCCCTTGGTCCGGGCGGGAACCTGCTTGGTCGGCTGACGCTCCATATTGCCATGGAGACCAGAAGGACTCCAAGAGTAGCTGTGATGGTCAACCCATTGACCTGTCCGAGGCTGGACTCCGTCATGTCCGTTAGGGTTCCAAGGATGTTGATCATGGTGGTGTTACGACCAAAATCACTCTGAGAATGATCGCACAAAAGAAACCATCAACTAATGCTCAGGCGGTTTATTAACAGTGATATTGTGGGTACAGACTCGTAATCGGTTTTCACATTGATCATTACAATAATGATCAAGAGAAACAATTATAAAACAGTAATGGAATCACATACACGCATGACAGCCAAATCTGAAATCACAAGGTTCCCTTTGGAAATATCCAAATACGATGTTCGATGCACAGATGAATGATCCTTGACGCACCGATGAATAATTCCTCCGATGTAAATCCAGAGGCGAGGGTTGTGATAATCCTCGGTATAGATCCGGGGTAAAAATCCAGGATATACGTCCACGGCGAAATGTGCAGAATCCAACGTTATGACGACCACGTCCAGTCGATGCGTTGAACGATGATTCACTTTATAATGTTCAGCTAGGAATCCAGCCCGTCACAGCTCTGCCATAGCAATGTCCGTTGACATTAAGATATGGAGTCTATCTCCAATGAAGGCAAATCAATTCTCTGCAGGCAAAATGTCTCCCGGGCCTTATCTCCACAAACATAACAGGTCAGCAGGTAACACAGGACTGACTATAACAAGTTGCTTCAGAGCCAGAAGTGACGTAACTCTCAGAGCAGAGGTGTTGGGCACTCTGCCTACAGCAGAATTTCCCCGGCTTTCATATCCATTCACCCCTTTCTAGCACATTCTGTAACTCTCTCCAACCTGGGGCCACACACCTGAACAAACTAGCAAGTCCAAGTTCCAGGAATCCTGGATGACTCACTGCCTACGCATAACTATGTGCATAATATGATCATTGCCAAATATAACTACCAATCACATAGGGCTACAGGGACAGTGCCTCACTCTGCCAAATATGTTAGCACTTCCTAGAACATTCTAGACTGAGTGAGAAATCATTCTAGATCGAGTGAGCTATAATGTATTCCCTGTCACATGCATGTACTGTAGCTACATTGTATACCACCTAGAAAATTCTCCACTGATCTGGTCAGCCTGTATGTACTCTATCTATACCAAATAGAATGTTCTCCATTGATCTGGTCAACCTGTGTACATACACATTAAAACGACCATGCATACAGTACATAATACATAATACATGTACATATAGTGTGTACATTTGTGACAGTGGTGATCGCAGCTAATCGACTGATTCCCGCGTTGTGCACTGTGGAAGACATTTGCTTGCTTTAACTTCATCAACGCAATTTACTCAAAACAAGAACATGAATCACTTTCTGTAACAGGAGACATATTCCATTGTAAGTCGATGGCATTTGAAATTACAAATGACGAACGGATATATCTATTATCGGAAGTATAAAATCCCGCTCTTTCTTTAGCAACAATGTGTAAAAAAGGCAAGAAGGTAGCTCTTTGATAAACACGGCTGAGTGAGATAAAATGATTATTGGCCGCTAAAATGAATGCCATTCTGATAGGCAGTAAATAGAATATGGCATCGCATAACTCTTGTGAGGCCAGGAACCCGGGAAAATAAGAGGACCAAAAATATTAGTCCAGGGAAAACAAGTACTGTATACAAGGCACAATACTTTGTGTAAACCATCTGGTATATGATTTTGCCTTAGAATTTCCACCAACAAATTAAAGACGGCAAACCTTTTTCCCTCTCAGATAACCACTTTAAGGAAATGCTGTGAACTTGAAGAAGTATAAACATTCCAAAATGTTCCGGACCTTCAGGGCAAAATGTAAGGTTTTCTTCAATGACAAAGCCAAATTTCTACTGCTTAAATTCTGTGCTACAGTATGGCCTATTCAATTGTCAATGTCGTTTTCCTTTAAAAACATTTGATAAAAAGGTTTCAAAGTTAGTAGGTATCTACATGAGACTTCTTTTACAAGTTATGATTTTCCATTTATGAAAATTTTGAACGATTATGGGACTCTAAAGCCTGTAAATGAAATTTGTAACATTTTCAAGGATTACATGCAATTTTTGTGAAAAGTCACGTCACGATATACCAACCCAACGAAAGTGATTGATGACTACTGGGGATTCAGTCTAGCCAGGGAGGTGGTTTCCTCTCACCTCCCTGGTCTAGCAGACCGCAACTGCAGCGCTAGTAACCGTGCATTCAATTGGTTTAAGCAATGAGGAGCTCTGTGTACACAACTTCTACTACTTCGATTCCACCGATTTTTTTTTTTCTCATCGGTTAGTCGTCGGACGCAAAGTGTTTTGCTTGATGAGGCAGGATCGTCCGATGAGGATCACCCGTTACATGTCTGACATTCACCTGATACTCCACCAACTAAATTGGATTCATCAGACGGCGATCCTATTCACTTCGGCGGGTGGCCGGAAGCCACAATCTTTGCTTCTGATGTGTGACCAATGGGAAACAATCTCTGCGGGAGCTGCCCAACACAAATCGACCCCTCATCTGAGGGTAAACGATATTCTGCTCCTTCAGATTGCTATCCGTATCGGAAATCGAAATGGACTGGTCATTAACAATTATCAGATGCTCATCTGATTGCAATCTGCGATCTGCCTGAGTGTCCGAGAGCCGCCCAATACAAATCCAATCCTCATCTGAGGGTACACGATATTCTGCTCCTTCCGATTGCTATCCGTATCGGAAATCGAAATCAGAGGGTTACACCTCAATAATCCACTTGTCATCGGACATTCATCGCATAACGTGTGATGGCAATCTGACGACCAACGGATTATAAAAGGAGGATGGGATCCCAGGGTCAGCTGGTACTTGCGCCTGACAGATGTTCACCTCACAAGTGACACTTCTTCACTCTAGAAACAGCTCTTCACTTAACACCTGCATTGGAAAATGGTTCCAAGGGAGATAGCAACGAGGCAGGGAGAGGGCTCAAGTTAAAGAACTAAAAGTTAAAGTCCTAATTCCCCTCCAGCATCTCAAGTGTCAGTAGATTCCACTGCCTCTCAAACGCCACTACCAGCACTCGTGATTACCTGTAGGACAGCTCAGGATGATTCGGAGGTAAAGGAGGCTCACATCAACCCCATTGCTACTGTTACTGAGACCAAGGGCTCCCTCAGTATTTATTGATAACAACACTTGAGTTAAAAAACAAAGTGAAATGAAGGGAAAAATTGTTATGATGAAAGCATTGTTTTGAAACGCTTTAATCCTTACTTATCTAAAGATCTCACAGATATTCTGGACGTGACACTTAAACTCAAATGTTTTGTACATTGTGAATTTTCAGGAACCAATGGGCCAGGCAGTTTCCATGACTGCTGCTGTTACCACCACTACCACTACCTCCACTACCTCTTCTACTGCGACTCTCGCCGATGGATATAATGAAGATAGAGATGATCAGGGAAGGGACCCTGATGGAGAAGACACCCAGCTCCTACCAGAGAGGACGCAGAAACCAAGGCCTCCCGTCCTTCCCTCCGAAGAAGAGATGGCTGTGATGGCCAAATTCCTCAAGGAGAACGATGGCCTTTGGGGCCTACAACAAATCAAGAGACCTGTGGAATGACACCCAGGCAAGAGCACGTCTGTGGGATCAGCAGAGACATGTCATGAATGATAAACAGGAAGGGGGACACACCATGAGCAGGGCGAGGATGGAGCTGCAGCAGTACACGAGAGCAAAGCTTGGTCGGTGGTTAAAGAAGAAGAACAAAGTGGGTCTGGAGTTGAGGTCTTTACTGATGTCAACAGGCACCTGCTGCAGCTGATCAGCTTCTCGATCCTTCATAATGTGCACGGAGCAAAGGTGGAACGTACGTGATTTGTGTTAGGGCATGAAAACGTAATTGTGCAAGATACATGATACAATAAATTAAAAAGTATACAGTTCAACACATTTTTTTTTTTTTTGGGGGGGGGAGGGTTTCATGAACCATCTTGAATCATCTTTGATTCATATTTTCAGATTTCTTCATATCAAAATTATTAAGATCTGAAAACAATACTTGTATTGTATATTTTCAGCCACAGGAACATGGCCAGAGGACCAGCACCTCAGGAGGTGTGGTGGTGGTGGTGATGGTGGTGGGGGGGGGGGGGGGGGGAGGGAGGAGGGGGGGGGGTAGGGAGAACCAGGAGGAAGGAGCAGAACAAGAGGTACAGCCTAGCCATAGGACAGGGAGGTGACTGTCATAAGAAGTCTGCATATGGAACATGGAACCAGCAGAGATAAAACTCCAGTTCCAAAGGAGAGCAAGGAAAGCAACTGATTGCTCTGATAGTGAATTTGAATGACCGGATTTTAAATTTGATTGCTGATTCAGTGCTGCGAGCGTGGAATGCATGAACTTGAATGCTCGGAATAGGAACGTGAATGACAAAATTATGAAATTTACCGGGAAAACCTATATGCTGATAGGAGCTTAATCAAAACCGTACTCACCCGTTCTTGCCTGCACGCCCTGTCGAGAAGAGTATTGGGCTCCCGTTACAGAACCGCCCACTGTAGAGGTTGCTTTACAGTACAAGGTTATTTAACTTTGGACTATAACATTATTGGTAGCACCATGGGTCCATGGTAGCACGTACGGCTATACGGTGCAAGTAGACACAAACGAAGGAAGAAGGACGAACTGATCAAAGTTCCAGATATCATGAGACACTCGACGTCTCATGAGTCTTCAATGTGAACATTATTTACACATTATCTATATGCGTACATTTAAGATCACACACACAAAAACATTCCACACATTCATACATACTTACATGCACGCATGAATGCATGTATCCACACACGAAGGAGGTTTTTGGTCATACAATAATTTACCCACACATATTAAATCCCTCATATAGTCCCCATAATGATATCATGTATTAACAAATAAGAACTTCTTTTTATGATATAAAGGATATTATAAGTGGTGGGTAGGTGATGATGGTTAAGTTTTTGACATTCTACAGTCATAAATAGACAGTGTTATAGACCGCACTGCATAAAACAATATTATGTACAATGCAGATGGAAACGTGGAGTGATAGCTACATAGCTCTTCGCATGGCGTCTGGTCGGGCTAATGGAATGGGAGCTAGATTTATGCAGACGGCATTGACCAGGCCTGTGATCATACCGACTTTAGGGTTTCACGTATCACCATGTAGTCTAGTTGTGACTGTAATATATTACATAAATATATTTAATTACATAAATATCTTTAATCTTTCGATAATGAGTTTTGATGATCAAATCATGCAAAAATACCACTATGATGTGTTGTGGAGCCTCCTCTAAGGCATATAGAATAGGCTGACGTCATGTCTGCGTTTGCTGGTCATATCATTTTGTCGGATTTTTTTTTTATAAATTTCATGCCTTGTTTGCCACGGTCATTAAAAATTATCTTTTGAAGTAACTGAAGATGAATCCGTATTTGGGTTTAAGTCAATTGATATTGAAGTGTTTCGAAGACTACTGGTAGTAATTAGATACTTAATGTAGTAGGATATATGGTCCATGTAGTTTGTAGATTGTTTAAATACACATTGTTATAGGGTTTTATTGTGATTTATACAGAAAATTTATAATGTGCTAGTACTGTAGGCCTATATCTGAAACTATGTAACATCTATTTTGGAAGATGTTACAGCCAATAATTTTTCATATTCTATAATTGTATTAATTTTGTTATTTTAGGTCTGTGTATACATCGTGTCGCTTTCTGTGATATTATTTACATCTTTGTATAACCGTTCTGTATTTCTTGTTGTATCATCCAAAATGCTGCAATTTAGTTGTTCGTTGTGCTAACCCTTTCTCAATAAAACATTTCTAACTAACAAATCGTTGATTTTGTCACGTTATCACTATAAAATCTATAATAATAATGCTAACAATGACAAATCACTGTTTTAATAGACCTGAGCAAAAAAAAAAAAAAAAAAGAGACTAAAATAAACTTGAACTTCAAACCACACAGATGACACGAGCACATTTCAGATATCGTTCATTCTTGCTTCTCACATAAGGGGTATGGAGGAGGAAGAAGGATGTTTCATAATTCGTAGTATACTACAATGAACGAGGGTGATGACACAGTAGCTGCACATAAGAATGCATGATTGGGTGCTTATTGAAGCAGAACAAAAGAAGAAAGCAATACTAAATTTTTACACAGGTGAGCCTTTAAAGCACGTAGTATTGTCATGGATTGACATTGTCACATTCAGCGTGACATTACTGGAATAATATGTGAGCTTCCGACTCCATCAATCTTGTTCACTGTCATGTCTTGGTTTTTTGAGAGTATTGGTTTATCTCGCATGCTCAAAGACCACAATAAATCACGAAAAGCTTTACATGGTACAGTCGATTCATGCACTGCATGACATGATATTATACAATTATGATATAAATCATCTGGAATGCCCCTATAAGACGCAGAAGCTGGTTTTCACGAGATCGTATTTAGCGAGATGCTTGATATAACGAGGTAATTTTGTTGATCTTTTCCTGTAATATTCTTTTGTTTTTATTCTGATAAAACGAGATACCCGATACGACAAGGAAATTTCAGTGCCCCTAAGCAGTTGGTAAAATAGAGATTCATGTAAAAGCAGGAGTTTATAACAACTGAACATCCATTTGAAAATTTCATATTTAACTTTGTTTCCTGCTAATTTTTCACTGTCAAAATTTCACAAAGAAAATACATGTGCAAAGAATCATGAAACCAGGGGTGAATTTTGCATTTGAACTCGTGATATAACTGAACAAAAGATGACATAAGATAATAGAGCAATATGATTTTTATTTTTTAGTGTTTGACAGGGTTTCAGGGATTGACACAAAAGCAGTGCTGCAAAGCGTGATAACCCTAGAAGAAATCTATACTATATATATCAACTTTCTTTAATAATACAAAGTGCAGTAACATGTGCATAAAAGGCTAAAGACAGACCGGGGGGGGGGGGGGATGTGTTTTATACTTTATGTTAGGCGTAGGCATATGTTATGTATATAAGTATTAAACTACATCTAACAATTACTTCTTGTAAAATGAAAAAAAAAATCTAATTCATGATTGATTAATTTTTGACATTTCTTTATACGTTTGTCAGTGTTTGTACTTCCTTTAAAGGGAGTCAGCAGGTGTATCTGTCTGAGGGGATTTGGTAGGTGAAATGGTTATACACTGTATTATCCAAGTTTTATTGTCAATTAAGGGCTTTGTGTGTCACTACTATCTTACAATCATTTTCCTGGCAAATGGATATTATTGCAGTACGTATTTAATATAAGTTGCTGGTTTATTGTATGAAGAGAGCTTACAGAATACAGAGGAGAAACGCTTATAAAATGATTTTGAGAAATGATATATATATATATATATATATATTTGTAGGGTATTTATAATAATACGTACATTTTCAAATGATTAGAGAGAGGATTCGTGTGTGAGAGATAATTCAAACATAATGATTTTGTGCACATCATAACCGCTTATTTTTGTAATAAAAGTACATGATCTAGCTGGTTCTCAGTGCAATTCTTTCAAACAATATTCCAATACCAATATTCATCATGGCAAAATCAATACATTGTAAGTATGTCGCAAGAATTAGAGAGCAATATGGAACACTGGAGATTGTACATCATCAATAGAAAACTATCGCTGCCGATTTTAGATATCACCTTTGATCTACTACCAAGTTATGCCCTGTATCTCGTAAACACTATTTTACCGAGTAAAACATTACGGTCGACTGTATCAAAAGTTCTACTAAAATCCATAATGTTTTTATTTTTGTTTGAGTGCAAGTTTGTAATTTTTCTCTGTAGAAGTCCATTTATTGCAAAATCAGTGAAAATCTTGTGCTAAAGCCCAATTGAGCTCGGTGAATAATTCTATTCATCGAAAAAAAAATGTTCTATCGCTGTTTACATACAAGTTTTGAGTTAGTTTTGATATGCATGCAAAAAAAAAGAAGAAAAAAAAAGAACTCAGACCATACTGTAAAACAAGGAATTTTCGCGTGCATTTTAATTTCGCGAATTTTGTGAGAGCCAAGATTCGCGAAATTAAAATGCACGCGAAAGTTCTTACCTACGGGTGTACACTATATGCATTGATTGCCAGTGGCAATTCGCAAAAATTTCATGCCACGAAAATGGCCGTCGGCTCCAATTCGCAAACAATATCAAGCCGCAAATGTATCGTGTTTTACAGTATTTTTGAAAGGTAAGTAGGATAAACCCTTTTTCAAAATAAATTGGTATAATTTTTGGTAAGTTTAGTGAATCAGGACAACGTTCAGTGCAGAGTGATTTAAGATCAAACAAACGTCCTATTGTAGAATTGTGGTACAAAATGATTTGCTTTAAAGGTTTAGATCTAATGTCATCATAATATTCTGTACTCTTGTTGGATCTTTGACGATTTCAAATATTTTGTGACCGTGCATCACAAAACGAACAAAAAATCGCATGCAGTGATTTTGTGTGACGACTAAAAATAGGTGAAATGGGTCAACTTAGCCAATCTTGAGTTTTTCATATTTTCGGAAAGAGCAAGTCTTCCTCTACATTATGTTAAAGTTTGGGATCTTAAAACAAACAGGAAACTGTGTTTTTAGCAGTTTTTCTCGAGCACTTTTTTGTAGAACAGTGCGATTAGATATGAAGACCTGAATATAAGAACGACCCAAGTCCAAATTTTGGCCAAATTCAGTTTGACATCGGAAATTGTAGCTTATGCATGGACTCATCTTGCGTATAAATGATAAATCCTAATAACCCCCGGAAGTGCCTGAAATGAATGAGTCAAATCTTATATGAATGTAAGAATTAAGGACTTGGGTCATTCTTACATTCATATTATAGCGCCCTCTCTCATCCTTCTCCCATCTCTATAGCAGAATATCATGTACATGATTCAAAGAATGACCCAAGTCCGTATGATTCAAAGAACGACCCAAGTCCATCACACAAAATGGCCTCTCCACAATTAATGTAAATGTTAATTGTCATAATATGTTCTAATTTGTATATACAATGTTGACTTCCCATCACAGTTAAATAGAATTTCATTGGACAAATAAAAATAATATGAAGTTTTTGTTAAGTTTACTCGAAATGGTCTTTCATGGACTTGGGTCGTTCTTATATTCAGATACTCATATGCCTAATAGAGTCCCCTTTTCAATTTCTTAAAAACCGTGTACACACTCTTCACTTTAAACTTTAGTAACTTTAGAATCGATAATGCTACTGCTTTGAAAGTTCACATTTATCATGGACAGAATATGTTAATAAAGCATGCTTAATTTCAGCTTAATCTGATAATCCTTTCATTGTATTGCTTTGGTGATTAACATCCTGTTTTTTGTCCCGTTCATCGCGCAGCTAGCACGGCTTGGTAAAGATTAAGTGCTTGAATAGACCCTTTACTTCAGAGCCTATTTTCTCAGTTCACACTTTTCTAGAGAGTGTGCTTTCTTTCCCATATTTAGATAGGTTAGAAGACTCCATTTGAATTCAGTTATATATCATATGAAGAGTCTGCTCTTTTAGAATCTGCCCTTGACTAAAAATCCATGTCTGGCGACTTTTTGTTGGTTTTGTGATGCAGGGTCGTAATGTTGGTCTGTTGGAATAACATACATTGTGATTTGATTTTGTTCGAAAAACATATCCTAAAATAGGTTAGGAATAAAGTCCTGCTATTCAAGTTTCTGCTGCATGATCTTCATCCATGTGTTTGAATGTAGGGCTATCTACTTTCCACATCATATTTCGCAATTATTTCATACAATGCGATGATCAAATTCGTTCTCTAATTCAATGAATAGGCATCATTCCAGTAGTTGCTACCATATGACATACGTACACATAATATACGTATACACATTATGATATACGTATTCATGAATTATTCTCGGACATACAAAGAATTACATCAATACACTCAATACACAACTTTTTTCCCCTACACATCGTCATGTGGATCATGTCTTGTCTGCCTGTATCAGTTAGAGCACTTTAATATTGTTTTCAGCTCTTAAGATTAAGTGGGCCCTAGTTATACTGTAATTGCCATAGTATGAATTTGCACAGATAATTTTCTTTTACCATCAAAGTGAACTCATCAACCTGCTTCTCTTATCTTCGTCTCCTCCCAGTGCTGTACCTATCCAAATTCCTATCTTCTCTCACTCACGATCTGAATTCTTTCTCACATATCTATTACCTTGTCAAGAAAGTCAGCATGGTCAGGTTGCGGATTCCAATTGAATGATTATGTCAACTCTTAAGCATAAAATGTTACAATAACGATGATAAGTGGGTAGGTATTAAATCATAACTGAAGTTTTTGATAGGTATTAAATCATAACTAAAGTTTTTGATAATAACAAGATAAGGGGCATAGCTGCATTGCGTTCATGACGTACGATTACATTTCCAAAGTGGTTTAAATTTCCTTATTTTGGTTATAGGCGAGGGACTCTATCGATTGTTTATTTCCTCTCTTTGATCACGATTTCGTATGGTGTCAGCAGACGCCCAGCGATTGTCTTTGGGATGAGGTTGATAAGGCTCTCACTCTCCTTGCCCGGTACCTTGGAGAAGGTGTAGTTCTGGAGGAACCAGGAGAAGATGAGGAAGAGGTCGGCCTTAGCAACCGCCTCACCGAGACAGCTACGGCGACCCGCTCCGAATGGCATGAAGCTGGGAGGGTGTTGGCGGACTGTGCCGGTCTCGTCAAGGAAGTGCTCTGTTAAGGAGTGTGAGAACACGCAAAAATATCCATTGACCAGAACCTTAATATTGAACTTGGTCTAAATGTTTCACAGTCAGATAACAGGTTCACACAAATCCCGAAAGTGCCGATACCTTGCGCCTAGCGACATACTATGAGGCACCATCATCCACAATACTTTGGCTTTGACATTGCGTGTACCTTCGGTCCAGCAGCAATGTTGGATTCTGGTGCTGCGGTGTTGTGCTGGTGACGTCACTTACTGATTATACACTTTATCGTGTGCAATATACGACGTTTTGTTGATACTCTGTATTTCATGTCATACTTCTGGTCATCTCAACAAACCGCGGCTCACTTTGTCGACACTTTTCCCACCATTCGGGAAACATCGATCCTCAGAAGACCACATGGACTAGAGTAAACAATTTGTCTTTGTTTCGCATGTCTCCAAAAAGGTTAAGCCTTTATGGAGAACATCAACTTTTTCTGATAAAAGATAGTCCTACTCTCTCATACGGTCTTTTGCCGTGTTTGCATTAGAGGGCCTGGATTTTGTGTCCATCAAACGTGCCCACCGGGTCATTGAATTATATTCTAAAAATAGAAAAGTTATGTGGAGGGCATGTACCCCTATGAACGTATTTCTGCCCCCTTTAACAGGAAAAAAATATGTATCAGGTATTTGAAATTTTGGAATGTTAAAGTAAAGATTCAACATTCTGAGACGCATTTGAGTGCAATATTTGTAAATTTTTCGATAAAAAAACCCGAGATATGTTGGTTATTAATCATTGCATTGAAAAAGCACCAACCCCCTCCCCCCCAACAAAATAAATGTTCAAATTGATGGGTGATTTTAGCATCGTCGAATCAAATTATCTGAATTATCTAAATGCAGAGACAGAGGCGGATGACAGTATGAAGGTGGGAGGGGGGAGATCCACACACTTGATCTTTGCATTTCTAAAATTTGAATTTCAACCATGTGTTGAACACATAAGGGAGGAATACTGGGAAATTTTTTATCTTGATCATTATCATATTTATCGTTATCAATTCATGTATTTCATTGCAACTCATTGCAACTGATTGACAAATTGCCCTACATCGACGTAAATAAGCACTGAATTGATCAGTGTCTTAGTAGTAGCCATGATAAAAAATCATGGGCGTACATACTCGAGCAGGATTTGAACCTACGACCTCATGTATTTCAGTTGCAAAAACACAAGACAAACACCCCGCAGCGTGCGGCCATTGGGAGGAGAGTTGATATTTGTAAGCTCTGTAATCAATTAAATGTTCTATTCAAGCAGAACCTACTCGCCAGCGGGAGGAGTACGACCCCCCCCCCCCAGTTTACGGGCCTCATAAATCATATATATTGCAGTTCTTTTCCTGTCTCAATAAAGTACCCCCTAAAGTACTAAAATAGCAGGTAGAAAAATGTCCCAAATACCCCGAGGACCAGGTCCTATTACCTACCTGGTTTGAAGGAGTCTGGGTCATCCCACTCTTGGGGGTCAAAGTGCATCGAATAAATGTTGGTTATCACAATAGCTCCTTTGGGGACGACGTAATCACCTATATCATATCAAAAGAATGTGAATCATTATTACCGCATCTATGAGCAATGACCAAAGTAACCATGTTTAATACAGAAATTAGATATCATCTTAGCATATCAGGTAATATCGAACAGTACCACATGTATATTGACTATCACCAATGACTCTGGTCTGCTGAACAAAGCCTCAAAGTTGTAGCCCAATAGAAGTAAAAGCTGTGGCTCAGTGGAAACTAAGGACTCTCAGTGTCAAGGTCTTGAGGCCATGTCGTTGTGTATGAAGCAATTATTGCTTCCTCAGTGAATACATGAATATATGAAATATTTATTATTACTGTATAGAGAATAATGGTTTTGATGCCTTCTAATTATAAATTCTCCAATCCAACTGTATAATGGTGTGCAAACTGTTAGGCGTATTAGGACTTTTGTATAATGCCCTAGAAATTGTGCTTTGGGGCTTTTCTATGTAAGAATTGAATGGTAAAAGCAAACGATTCAGCAACAACAACAAAAATAATTTCACTTTGGCATGTACTGCATTTACTATTTTCCTTTCAGGAAATCGTTTTGGTATAGAAAGTGCTAGAGAGTGAGAGATATACAGTGCTAGGATTAGAAAAAAAAAAGTGTATTTGATTCCTCTTTTTTGTGTAGGTGACTTGGAATTACAATAAAATGGAAGTACACTACTTGATCAGAAATGTATAGCTAATCATTCCATACTTCCACACTGGAAGTAGTTCATCCCCAAAATATATTCCTTTTGTATCTTTCGCTAGTGTTTTAGGAGGTACTGCAGCTTTTAGTCATTACTTAGCTATTTTTAGAAGGTGACGAATGAATTTGAAGAACCTGACGATTAATACTCACGTATTTTGGCATCACACATGGCAGCATGCGGCAGGGAGACAGGACCGATCGTGCTGTACCTCATCACCTCATACAAAGTGGCCTCCGTGTACGGCAGCGTCCCACGGTCCTCAATGGTTGGCACTCGATCACGGCCGACCACGGAGTCGATCTCTGCCTGGGCCTTCTTCTGAATCCCGGGGTTCTCGGACATCAAGGCAAAAGCCCAGTACAAAGTGTCAATGGTAGTCTGTGTCCCAGCTGGATGCATTCGCACAAAACAACAAACACACAAAGGAGACCAACACGAGAAGATTTATTCACTGCCAAAGCAGTATTACGAAAGCAAGATATTCAGAAAAGAAATTGTGGGAAGCAAAGACTTGTTTATAAATTTATAAAACAGCACACAGTTTCCATTAGATTTTCATGATATCCCTTCATCACGCATGGGTTTAGGCGCACCAACAAGTAAAAACCATTATGCTCGAAAGAACTGATTGCATAGTTCCTTTGTGAACAATAAAAGGAAAGTGGACAACACTACCTATATTCACACGATTGTATTGAGAATGAAGTTAAATGCATAATATTTTCAAAGGAGGGCAAATTTGACATGAGATAATAGAAAATGAAAGATTAGCAGCGTTCCGAACTGAACTTAACAGAAGTTTACATTGGGTGCATTCGCTGATCATTACGAGATTTCGTAAGAGGCACAAGATGAAACGTTTAATTCAGCTTACTTCTATTCACTGAATGCGAAATCTTGCTCATTTATAGCCTACACGAATTGAGACAAAATTTCAATTGTTTTATAAAACAGCTTGGATGTAAGCTGCCATTCATACAAGCCAAGAACGGAAAACACCCCATAGGTTTGGTAGAAAGCATAAAAAGTGAAAGTGATGCACATGGTTTTGACGTCATCGTGGGCTATCTAATATGGGTGTCACCAGGGGGTGGGTGCGTGGGTGTGAACGCACCCCCCCTTTTTTTTTGCTTATCAGCTGAAGAAATTAGAAGTGGAATCAGAAAGTTGCGCTGAAGGCTCTTTTTGGTGGTTTTTTTTTTTGCTTGTTAACTGATGAAACGCAGAAGTGGAACCAGAAATATAAACGCACCCCCCTTGAAAAAAGCTGGTGACGCCCCTGTCTAAAACTGTTCGACGGTATTCGTACGCTCGATTGAGAATGTGCAATGACTGGGAACGTGAAGAACTGTTAACAACATAACGTATGTAAACTGATTAAGAAATAATTAGAAATACTGCGAACTGTCTTAAGATCGAACATATTAATTCCGGGTTTTACATAAACAACACTATAGAATTTCGGTTTGTGTCTTTACCGGAAAATATGTCCAGGAGTGTCTGCAGGATATGGACATCAGTCAATTTATCCACGTCCTCCCCTGCTCGCTTTGCGTCTTCTTGGGCCTTGAGCAACATGCTGTAGAAATCACTGATGTTGTCTAAAAAAAGATAGTGAAGGAATAAATCTTAACTTATTCATCATGCCAGTTTGCTAGCGTGTTGTATAGGACCCTGCGACCATGATACATCATATTTTGATCTTGATCTTAAGAAAAAGCAGTATATCTGTGCTACAGACAAGTGTCATGATTGAGAAATTCAAGAACTAAAATAATGAGTGGATAAAATATTGAAACGTTCTTATCCTCGTTTATTTGAATGTTCCTTGGAAAGATGAATCTACTTCATTCGATAAAATTATTGCCTACCGATAAGATGAGATCAAAATCTAGTCAACTGCATACAATTTAAGTACCTCACCAACAGTTTCACACTATTCTTTCCACCAGAACTTAGTGATTGTCGGCCAGCCAGAGGAGCCGAGAAAGAAACCTGACTGAAGCTGTTTTTTGAAGTAGGATCACCTTGGTCACGGTTGGTAATCTTAGTAATAATAGTAACCAAGGAAGTAGTATATCTCCTTGATTTTATATTTACAGCATTAAAACATTCACAATACATGTAATCACTTGTACGTGTACAAGTGATGTGCGTGTGTTTCTACTTATCATGTATACAAACAGCAGTGGTTTGCTCAGTTCCCTAGGCAAGGGACTGTATCGTCACTTCCCAGTCCTTCGCTTACAAGGATTCAGTGTTTCCTTAGTGGTACGTAGTCAAAAATGATCGTAATTCTAATTGTGTTGCTACAATATTTCACTCAAAATTGCAACAAAGTTTACCTGGGTCGTAGGCTTGCCGTTTATGTTGTGCCAGTTCGGATTTGATGAATTTCTCGAAGTCTTTTGTGAGATCCTTCATCAAACGTGGCCCGCTTGTAGGGACGTACTTGGCCCAGGAGAAGTAGTCGGCTGCAAGACCAAGACCGAAATTGGCGTTGAGCTCGTCATTCACCTGCATCCATTCCTCAACGTTGGGGTCGTGAAGGGCGTAGCTGGATTGACAAAGATCGCGATATATTTGAAAGTGAATCGAGATGAATAGGGCGCAAAGAAAGCATTTCGGAGGATCATTTCAATATTGAGAATTGGGTAGGTACATATTACGCATAATATAGCAATTGTGCATTGGCCCAATCCCGTTGGACCAACATGTTGGTCCAATGTCATTTCAGCCGTCTGGCCAACATTGGCCCACGTGAAGTTTGACGTTGGACAAAGGTCTGTACAATGTTAGACCAACGTTATATCAACCATTATTTTCCAATTTGAATGCACCGTCGGCCCAATATTGGTCCGACATCACGCTTGTACATGCGCCCTACATCAGAGACTTGACGTTGGTGCAATATCACTTTGGCCGACGGGCCAACAATGGCCTAACAGTGAAAGCTTGGCGTCAGACCGACGTTGTTACAATGTTTACCAACCGTCATAAACATGACAATTGTCCAACGTCACTCTGGCCGGCGGGCTAACAGTGGATTGGCAAGAAAAAAAAATGAGCCAACGTCTTGTCTTTGAAGTTGAGACAGCGTAGTATTGCTATCTGGTCAATTCTGTACATTCTATTCTTGTTAGTATATTTTTTCTAACAGATAAGTGCATAACCCTAGTTTTATAAAGTGACACTTTCATAGTGGCAGTGCTTTGAAACATATTTACTAACCATATTAGCCGTTATTACACTTCATGAAAATGAAAACACATCTTCGTAACACAATTGGAAATTGTGAAAAAACAAAGCAATAATGTAACTGCAATTTCTAAGACAGCTTATAGTCTTGTCCTAGCACGACTACTTGATTAAACGTCTTTTAACTACTGTAAATCGTAGAACATTCTATGACGTTATCCTAACGTTTGCTCAACGTTATACAAACCATTTTCCACGTGGTAATGACGTGGAGAATTGAAATATCTTTCACCTCTTCATTACACATAGAAGTTGAAATTGTGAATAACTGTAAGCTCTTCCTTAAGCAGTTTAAAGTTTAATCTCGGTGTAAATACTTTTTGAATTAAAGATGTTTGACATATTTTCACTATAGTTTTAAAACGGCAGATTCTCCCTTATAAATGTTCAGGATGAATATTGACGTTATCCTAACATTGGACCAACGCACGCGTAATAACCACCTTTCCACCTTGTAATGACTTCATCGAACTATAGGCCAACTTTATACAGAACGTACTAAAGCATCATAGCAATGCTACACCAACCACATTCAAGTTCATGCCAATATTGAGCCATTGAACCGACACTGACTTCAACTCTCTGTCATATTGCTTAACATTTTGACAATATGGACACTGTTATACATGACACATGCTATAATCACCCAAACGTGTGCTAAAAAAATAACTATACTCTTTGCCAATGAGCTAGCATTTAGCAATATCCTAGCAACAGTTGTAACTAGCTTATGTCTCAGTCATTCAAACGTAAGCAAATAACTATTGGTTTGAGGGAATGGTAGAGTCTGGTTGAGGTGAGGATTCAGCTTTCAACTTATTGCAAGATACCTAGAAGGCACTCTATCAAAAATTAATGAGCAAATCATTCTAAGAGAAATACAAAGTTGAGTTCCACCTTTCATCAGGATTGCTTTGTTTAAGATATGTTAGCCATTTAAAAACCAGTTTTAATCAAATAAATATTAAATTCCCCTTTAAGTTATGTAATCAAGTTCAAACAAATTCATATTTCCTAAGATGTTTCTCGTCATATCAAAGAAATATCATTAAGAAAAAATAAGTCCGAAACCCAATCCCTTGAATATTTTTGCAATCTTTCCTTAAATGATATACAATCTGGTCACAAACTATGATCTGGCCGACCATTGCTACCGCCATGACCGCTGGCCCACGGTAGGAAACCCAACCAGCATCCATCGTACCTCAGTGACAAAAGTAAGACGTTGACCCAAAGTTGTGCCAATGTTAGTTCAAGGACTTTGATCTCGCAGACCTTTGCTCACGTTGGCTACTAACGATCACCGTGCATCAATTACAAAAGTAAAACGATGGCCCAACAACGTTCACCGACCTCGAAATTGCCGATCACTGCCAACGTTGGACCAATATAAGATAACCAACGTCTATCCACCGTGATTCATTATTGACAATAGAAAGGCAACGGCCCAACGTTGCACTAACGTCAGATTACCAACTACGGCAATGACGATCATCACAAACGTTTGCCAAACGTAGGATACTCAACCTATTTCCACCGTGCATCAGTGGCAAAAGTGAGACAGTGGTCCAGTGTTAAGCCAACGTTACTGCGACCATGCCGGCAATTGCCAACGTTGGCCCAACGTAGGCTAACCGACTAATATCCACTGTGCATCAGTGACAAAAGTGAGACAATGGCCGAACTTTGTGCCAACGTTAGTTTCCAAACTTCGTCTTTGCCGATCATTGCCAACGTTGACCCAACATACGTAGCCAATAGATGTAAGTTCTGATTCATCCATTCAATAAAGTTACAACATTAAATAAATACAACTGTCGATCGGCGCATACACACAACCGACGTTATTGTTCGGAGTAAGTCGTCATCTCTGGATTACAGAACTGAAAACCAGCTACATGAAGTCGTTCTTGAAATTGAAACAATAAATATAGATGCATTTATTAATTTTGCACCTCTACTCATACGATACAACCAATATCAACCGTGCATCACAGACGACCATAAAGACAGTGGCCCAACGTTGGCCAACGTTAGCTTAACGACTGCGACCGTTTCGACCTTTGTCAACGTAGGCCCAACGGAGGACTGCTTTCTGGGTATTGACAAAGTATTTAAATTTTCTTTATATTTTTCTCTCCAAATAGATTATGTATCCAGAAATATCCAGATGTAAAAAGATGAAAGGAAATGATGAAGAAGAATCATTCGGTTACATCGCTTTTTGTTTTTACTAGTGTCTCTCCCCAGCTTTCAATATTAAGCACAAATTTAACCTCCTCCTTCATTCTTCACTTTCCTTCCTCCCTTCTTCTTTCATTATCTCCCTCTGTCTTTCTTATTTTAGTTATACACATTTTAATCAGATTTCAATGGAAATTTAGTTCGGACTAGATCCGAAATTTGTCAAGACTGAAAAATCAGATGATTCTTTTAATCCGTAACTGAGATGACTGGATGGCCGCGCAATCTTTTGAGATATTCATCAAAATACAGGGATTCAAACATGATATCTTGCGGACGATACGTTTCATGTTATGCCCATATAAAATACGTATTGCTTCAAGGCTGAGTTTCAATTTCAACCATTTTCAAAGACGTGATCCGCACATGCAATAAAAAGGGCACATTCCAAAAGCTTAAATTGTCAGCTACAACATGACTACATTTTTAAGAAATCCGTGGAAAGATTATATCTTTTTTTTTGTCGATGAAGGGCATTTTGACAATCAGTTACAACATATCACTAATATAAACATCACATAACATTTACAAATCGATACACATCACGTGTGCGTAAGTGCTTATTTTGTATGTGTTACAAAGACCACGGAGAGACCTCCTTGCTAAGATCACCCGTGCTCATGTCGTATATGTAATACCTCTTTCCAAAGCACATCTGCGAGAGGACATTGTACATGATCAGGGTGAGGAGGAGTCGCGGGTCGATCGGTTTCCCGCCATTCTCGGCCAGCTCCTTCTCCACCTTCGGGTACACGCTGGAGACCAGCTTTTGCAGGGGCTTTCCGGTCGCAAAGTGCCTTGATAATAGAAATGAAAATCCTTAACAAATGATATAAGATTGTATTTTTTATGCAAGATAGACTAGGATCATTTGGCGTGAGACATCGGGAACTCTATATATAGCCACGAGTCATACGGGAGCGTGTCACGAGCTCGACCATCACGAGTCCATACAGCCCACGAAATGAACAACCCCAAGAACTCGACGTCTGGCAAAATCGACCTAAAAGTAAGATACCAACCAAACAAGCTCACCAGTCAAAAAAGTCCACGAGCTCAGACACTAGATTAATAAGGCCCACGAGCTCCACACTGGGCAAAAAGGGTCCATGAACTCGACATTACATCACGTTGCTTATCGAGATCGTTGGGCTTATTTGCATAGTGTCTTGCTCGCGGCCCGTATGACTCGTGGGTGTATGACTCATGGCCTTTTTTTCAATGTCTAACTTGTTGGATGACCCCGAGACATCAAGGCATGTTGTCGTGGAATATTAGATGAATCATTACATAATCAAATGGCGACTAACACAGCATACTTGCCGTGATACCTTGTAAACTTCTGCCGATATTTCCTCTAATCGACTGCTTTTACGGGACAAACTGATTTTCATAACATCCGTGTTTTGATAGTGAACATGGTGAATCTTTTAGATATTGACTCTTTTCAAGCATGATCTAATTTCTGACACAGTTTTCTCGTGCGCCTTGAAATAAGACTACCTTAGGAGTATAAAGTAAATCGTCCCATTGTTGTACCTGAGTGCCGTGTGTCCTAGTTTCCGATGAAGCTTCCACGTGTCAGAGTACGTGCTGAAGGCAATATCCTTAAACCCATCCGTGAACAGCTCCACTGCGACAATATATCAAAAAGCGATGATAACATGGTTTCATCTGGAGTTAAGGAAATGAAACTTTAGCTCCTCCTCTTTGAACATCCCCACACGTGCTACAAGTACCGACTCAAGTACCGTATACATGATATCCGGTACATGACTGCACTTATATTCTGCACAACACTTCGTGATTATCACCACAACTGAAATAGACTCATTACCTTCGATTCTTGTACTGATAATCATCTACTACTCCTGTTTTTCTAAATAACTATCAAATGAATGGGAACTTTATTCCAATTTCCGATAAAGCAAATGTTTTCCCACCTTCAAAAACATTACTATAATAACATATCAAAAAAGATTAAAAAACTAGAAATATCACTATATACGGCGCCTGGTATGTCTCTGCCATATCGCATTATCCCAGTAGGTTTACAGTATAGTTTATTGACAATGTGAGACAACATTATGACCTGATTAGCAAATAATCGTATTCTAGTAAGCATACACCAATTTTCACAACACTTAAGGTCACTTTTAAAATACAGATAGTGGGTGAAATTTTAGCATTTTACTAAACCTTTCACCCAATGGCCCAAACTTTTCCTACATAATAATTGTGTGGCAACGTATACATATACATGTACCAAGTTTTGTTATACGGCAAGAATTGAATATGCAGTCATTCATTTTCAGTATATGGAGAAAATAATGTATATATGTAATTTCAGCATTGAATAGTACAGTTTTAGCATTTTAAGGTGACCTTTGGCCCTTGACCTTTTGACAGAAAAATTCCAAAGAGAATAAATTTCAGGCAGTGCATGTATTATAGTAAGTTTCATGAAGACAGCTTGAATCATTTCAAATACATGGAGTAAAAAATTAAAATTTTATATTTTTCACTTAACGTCTGACCTCTGACCTCTGACCCCATTGCCCAAACCCGGGAAACATAATGCCTCCGGCGACACTTCTTGGCGGAGGCAGAAACAACAACAAATCCAAACAAATAAGAAATGGAGTCAAGTTTGGAAGCTTCGAAACATGTTTTTAACGCAAGAGGGCAGATTTTAACGAGAAAAACTTTTTCTTCGAAGAGAGGATTTTCCCCCAAAAGAGATTGTTTCGCCGGTAAGGCAATATCTTCTCATGAGAGAGAATTTTTAAAGATTTGTAAGAGAGTGCGTGCGCAACTAAGGAGAGGTTTTTTTTTTTTTTTTTCACAATAAAGAGTTCTTTCCAACAAGCGAGAGTTTTTCTCCTCACTAGAAAACTTTTTTCCCCATTAAAAGCTAGTGTTCCTCCTGAGAGATGTCTTTCGTTGTTTTTTTTGCAAAAAAAACAAACAAGAGTTTTCCTCATATGAGAAGAGATAAGTACAGGTGCTTTGCATCAGTAGCATAACATCTTAGGGTTAACGTGGGTTAGGCAGTATAGCGATATTTTGCAGCATGACAGAGACACATGTCATCATATCCAATACATCTCTTGATAAAAGTAATGATTACTCTTTCTTACTTGAGTAGAGATCAGGGCGTCCGGCGAACTCCACACCCTGCTTTATCACAGCCTCCTTTATAAGGTCTTTGCGATTTAAAACCACCATCCATCGCTGTCCAATCTTGAGGCCAAATATGTCACCGTACTTCTTGGCCCATTTACCGAACACTACCTCTGGGCTGTCAGTCATGTCTTGAATATGATATAAGATATGGAGATGCAGAAACCAAACTGGCTGTTGTAAGTGAAATGCATAAGATTAAAAAATAATGCAACATAAAAATCCATATTCAATTTGATTTGCTGTTGCTGGCGCCAGTAACTGATTCTACGGTCGGAAATGGTTTAACCCTCCTTGTGCCCAAAATGGCGGCCATTTCCCGTTTTTCTCATAACCCTGCAAATAAGTAACCCCGATACGCACATGAAATGTCTGAATTTATATTATGAGACATAAGGAACCCAACGAAATACTTATTCGGAGATCATGAAGCGTGTAAGTACCAATAAAACCGCGCGACTTATTCCCACATTTCTATCAACACATTGCTGTTTTTTAATTCAATATAATGTTAGAGATTCAGAAACTCAGCGGAATCTTTACCTTAAATATGCACAACCAGGGTATGGGTTGGGTTGGATGCATCCCCACCCCACCCCCTCCCACGCTCTTGGGGAAGGGGGGGGGGGGGGTGGCGGCCTGTACAATCATTGTTGTCCAAATTAAACCTGAAGTATATGCACTTTATCGTTGAATTACAATCATAAAAATGCAAAACGTTCCTCGCTCGGCCCCTTTCAATAAGACTTTGAACACTAATGTCTTTTGAGATTGATAAATTTCTGAATTTGTCATTAAAAAGTGTGCACTAGATCTTTCACTTACAAAATGTAAAAGTTTCCTCGTATTGGAGGGTGATACGCCCTTCCTGACCCTTCCGCTCTCAGTTCCCCGATATAAACTAAGTACCCCTTTGATTAACAATTCCCCAATATTGCATCAAGTATAAGTGTAAATAATATAGTTATTTTCATTTCAAGTGTAAAAGCTCCCTCGTGTTGGAGGGGTTTGGGATTCTGAGACTATGGATTATCTACTCTTTGAGGATGGACAATTTTCTCAATAGAACACGTCAAGGGTGCACCAGGCCGTTTAATGACGATCATATAAAAATGCAAGCACTCCCTCCAGTGGAAAGGGATTTTCCCTCCCACATCTTCCACCAGCTCATTGCCTTGGATATGCTAGTCTTTATTCTACCTACACTTTTGATAGACACAAAAATCTAGTATTTCATCAACAGTGGGCACCTTCAAACCCGAGAATTTCAGGTCTGAAAAAAGAAGAAAATTCCCTCTTGTGGGAGTGTGCATCAACTCCTACACCTCCCCGGCATATTTCCATAATACATATTTTCTCACTTTTATGATAAAAACAGATATCAAATATTCAACCAAAAGAGTGCGCTCAATTTCTGAATTTCAAGTTGGAAAAAGCCAAAATCTCCGACCTATGTGAAAGAGTATTCTCCTCCCACACTCTCCCCTTGCCGACACTATCCTGAATACATATTTTCCTAACTTTTTTTAAATATGAGAATATATCGAATTTATCACCAAAAAGGTGCACCACATCTTTGAATTCCAATTCTTAAAATACCAAAATCTCCCTCGTGGTGAAGGGGTCAACCCCACCACCCCACACTTCCACCAATTATCTTTGTGTTCCTTTTTTTGAGGGAAACAAAAGTCTAATATTTCACTAATAGAGTGGATCAGATGTCTGAATATCAAGTCTGAAAATGCAAAATCTCCCTCAATGGGGGGGGGGGGGGGGGGATCCCTCTGCCACACTCTACCGTTGGCCGTTTCCTTGAATACTACTTTATATTTTTCTTACTCTTTGATGGAAACAATTCAAGATGTTACCAAACGTGTGCACTATATGTTCATCCTCAATTCTAAAAAACAAAACAAAACAAAACAACAACAACAACAACAAAACTCCCTTGTGTGGGAGGGGAGTATCCCTCCTCCAGGTACCAATAACTATTAATGTCCTATTCTCCGATTTCTATGTATTATTTATGTAATCTACATGAAATGAATAATATAATTTCATCACTATGTTTTTAGGTGGAGCAATAAACTGCACCACAGAAATGTACTGTCATGCTATAGATTACACATTAATTTGTAGCACATATACATGTAGGCACTTATTTTGAACATGTATTTGGTACAGATACCAAAAAGAATTGTCTTTACTTCCTTAGTTATTATTGACAGTTTCAAATGGAACTCATCTTCTGGTAGACATCAAATACGTTGGTAAAAAAAGGGGGCTAGCACTAAATGTTCATCTCATGTGCTTGAGTTGAATGTGGTAAAATATATCGCCTTGTAGTAGGCTGCCTATTTAGCAACAGAGTTGATGGTTAAATGATTCGTTACAAGGACATCTCCTTGATTTTTAACATTCACATGATTTAATTTGTATACTTTAAATTTTTTTTTTTCGGAATACTTTCCGGATGAAAAATCACATGATAATCATAAACTGATATATATTTACATAAATGCGAGATTAAATGGTTATTGCCGGCTATTTTGCACGCCATTTTACATTTTAGGAAGAGCTCAAGCGGTCTTATCGGTACTTGCGTGCTTAAACATTTCTTTTATTGTGTTGTACCTGTTTCAAAACATATATTTAGACATTTAAGTTTTGTATTTGGGTAACCTGGTTGAAAAGCTATGAGAATGGTAATTGCGTGCGTCAACATCCCTTAATATGTATTTTATTGAGTTCTTCATCCTTAAAAACGTATATTTAGATATCAACATTTTGTATTTGGGTTCCCTGGGTGAAAAGTTGTAAGAATGTCAGGAAATTTCAATTTTTCAATTTCAATTTCAATCTATTTTCATATTTCTCGATGAAAAATTACATCAAATATAACAAAATCAAATGAAATACATGACATACATAGAATATTGTAAATATATAAAACATAATAGTGGTCGATCTGTTAAGTTTGGAATCTGTGAATTAATGCTAAAGAAATATGAAGGAACCCACTTAAAAGCGAGCTTGTTGAGAGTAGGTCCCAGTTAAAATCGAGTTTAAGATTGAGAAGGTGAGCACGGGTACAACAATGACCGGAACATAAGAGAAAAACAAAATAAACAAGTATATTATACAGTTATATAGCATGACGGCCATGACGGCCATTGTGGACGCAATTTTGGATTATAGTACTTGTGTGCGCCAACTTCTCTTAATATGTATTCTATTGAGTTCTTCATGTTTCAAAACATATTTTTAATAGACACTTAAATATTATATTGGGTTGCCTGGTTGAAAGGTAATAAGAATCTCAGGAAATGGCAGCCAGTGTGGACGCTATCTTGGACAACGGTACTTGTGTGAGTCAACATCCTTGAATATGTACTTTATTGAGTTCTTCATCCTATAAACGTATATTTAGACATTAAAATTTTGTATTTGGGTTCCCTGGGTGAAAGGTTGTAAGAATATCGTGAAATGACGGCCATTGCGGACGCAATGTTGGATTATGGTACTTGTGTGCGCCAACATCACTTAATATGTATTCTATTGAGTTCTTCATGTTTCAAAACATATATTTAGACATTAAAATTTTGTATTGGGTTGCCTGGTTGAAAGGTTATAAGAATTTCAAGAAATGGCAGCCAGTATGGACGCCATCTGGGATTACGGTACTTGTGTGAGTCAACATCCTTTAATATGTATTTTTTTTTTTGAGTTCTTCATGCTTCAAAACACATATTTAGACATTTAAATTTTGCATTGGGTTCCCTGGTTGAAAAGTTATTAGAATTTCAGGAAATGGCGGTCATTTTGGACGCCACTCGGATCGCGGAAAACTCTCAAGGAGTACTTATAAGTACTTTCAGTATGTTATTCTAGACATATTTTTGGACCTATCCTAATAAAAAAACAACAACAGATTGTTACCAGAAATGTCCAGGTTTACGCCTATTTTGACCGAACGCTCTTTGATTATAATGACAATCATGCAACGTTGTCCGGACCGTATCATACATACAGGTCCTATCGAGGGAAGAATGAGAACGTTGTTTAATATAAGACTTTCATCAAACATAATCAGTCTGAAATGCTGCGAGGTATTTATTGTGTAATGTACAGTTGGAAAGGATTGAATAACTACAGGCAATCAGCTTGCCGAGCATAGAGAATTACAAAAATCCCTTACAGGACTGTCAAAAAAGGGAAAAAGTCTTCCTATCAAGGAAGATTAAAAGAAGATGGTAATAAATACAAAAATAAGCTAAACCAACCCTAAAACAACACCAATTGTTCTGTTCTATCTAACTCACCAAAAATGCTACCCACAATGGGAAGACCCCTTGGCCCGGGCGGGAACTTGTTTGGTCGGCTGACGCTCCATATTGCCATGGAGACAAGAAGGACTCCAAGAGTAGCTGTGACGGTCAACCCATTGACCTGTCCGAGACTGGACTCCGTTAGGGTTCCTAGGAAGTCGATCATGGTGGTGACTGCAGCTGACGTAGCTGACTGATCCGATTTCTTCGGTGTGTAGTGTGGTACACCTGCATGCAGTTGCTCTAAATTAATCAACGCTATTTTGAATATTAAAAACAGGGAACATAGTATAATTTTCCTTAACTTGAGACATAGTCAGTAATACCACTTGAAATTTCAAAAGAGATTATAAGGATATACCTATCAACGTGATCCGAGCAAGAGCGCCGCAACACTCTTTTTACTTTTATTTTTACTTATTTATTTATTTATCCATTTTTTTTTTTGGGGGGGGGGGGGCAAAATCTCGACGGGAGCACATCTATGCGACGGTGTGAGATCCTCGGCGATAGAGCAAAGCGACCGAGCAGGGTGAGGGTGTTGGAGGGCGGAATACCCCTCTCCCACGGTAGGGAATTTTTTTAACAGCAGAGTATAAATGTCGCGTTTACAGAGCATTAAAAAAATTAAAGAGAATTAAACAGAGTACAAAATCACTGCGAATGAACATGATTAAAACTTACGGGCCTCAACGAGGGAGCGACGTGACATCTAAAAACACATTTGTAGGGAATTAAACGTAGTTAAAAAAACACTGTGAAGGACTATGATTATAACTTATGAAAACTATTCATTTTACTACATGTAAGTACGGGCAGATTGGGCGAGGGCTTCGGTATCTAGCCTTACACGTCTGATCAACTTAATTTGTATTACGCTATTATTGGCTCAAAATAGCAAAAGTCACATTTGTCGTACAATATCCTTTCAGAAACATTTATTTGTACACATTTATATGCGCGAACGACGCGAGCGAGAGCTCAGAATCATCGTAACTTGTCGTTATTAAAGTATACGTACACTGATAGCTGCTTCTACCGATGATCCATTATACATGAGTCAAAACTGTTGGAAATGTTCATGGTAAAGTCGCTAGAGTGTTACTCATTCACCATCTTGGGATTGACCATTACCTTTAAGATCATATGGTGATTAGCCTCTGGGTGCATTGCGTGCATAGGCTAGGTCAGGGCCAGCATACATTTGTGAGCCACTTTCACTTTGACATTCGGTTTTAGTCACAAATGTATTCATTAAAAGTTTAAATGTGATCGCATTGTTAGAGTAATGAAAAATTATTCTTATATTGTTAGAAAGCTTAAAATAAAAGACAAAATGAAAAGATTTACTAAGGGAATGTTTCAGGGGCACATTCGTCGACGGACGCGAGGCTATTATGCACTAGATTTACTTTTAAGTGTAAATGGCCCGTTAGGGGCGAAAATTTCGCATAATGAAATTGACAAGTTCTAGACAAGAAATTTGTCTTAATTATTTGTTACAGAGACACATGGGGGGGGGGGGGGGCAAAAACTCGTTTTGTTGCCCCCTCAAATATGCATATATCTATTTATCTATCTATCTATATATATATATATATATATATAATTTTTTTTTTTGGGGGGGGGGAGGGGGTAAGTAGCCCCTCTGCCCCCCTCCCCCCACTTCCGGTGCCCGTGACCTCACTTATTTTTTCCTTTTTCCTCAACAAATTGTGTCGAAAAGGCAAGAAGGTATCTCTTTTAACAGGGTTGAGTAAGATGAAAATAAACTATCACTCTTACGTAACAAATACCACTCTGATCGCCAGTAACTATTTTTCGGTAGAATGAATCTGTAACTCGTGTACGGTTAACCCGGTGCAATAATCAAGAGTGGACCAAATGTTTGTCCAGCCAAAACATGAATGCAACGTACAGAAAATCTAACCGAATGGTTCATTTATTTACCCATTATAAAGCACTAGTATTAACATATGACAATAAAACTTTCACTCAAATAATCAGTTTCATTGAGTACTATGAACAATTTCAGTTTACCCTTAAACCAAAGTAAAACGGTGTCTTCAATATCGAAACTACATTTTGCCTACTACATTGCAGTGCTATATAACATGGCCTTATCACATCCTTGCATAATATTTGATGTCCTGGTTCCTTTAAAAGCATAGCACAATGATTTTTAAATCATGGTGTTATAAACCTTATTTTTCCATTAAAGAACATTTTCGATGTATTCTGAAAATGTATTTCCTGTAGAAAACAGACAATCTGTAACATATAATTTTAAATTTTCCGGAACAGTGTCATGCAGTCAAGATAGTGTGTTACAGAGGATCATTTTCATTAACGATTTACGACAGAAAGTTGTAATACTATCGTAACAACAGGTTTTCTTAGATTTCAAAAGTAGAATATTTCTAGGTTTAACTTCTGTTGCAGGGATAAAGAATAACGATAGGGGTTTGTCTGAATCTGTTAAATGGAAAAAAAAAAAAATCAAAATTGAATATCTAAATCAGGAACGTTGTCTGTAAAACGTTTTCCTATATCAACAATGTAGTTACTGAATTCTTCTGCGATCTTTGGAAAGTCATCAATTTGGATACCATTACTCAAAATGCGTTTAGGAGGTGATTGTCCTACGAGAATGATTTCTATCATTATGAGATCTATCTATCTATCTAGTAATCCACGGCAACCTTACACTTCTGTTTTTAAATGAGTAATACGCGATGATGTTGCTGATGTGACAACTATAGCCATGGTAACCCCGAAACTTACCACTGGAGACTTGCCTGAGCGAGCAAACGTCACTTGTGCAGTATATATACACAATTATAATTAGGCAAGAGAAATTTACCTAACGAGGTAGGAAAAGAGATGTTGCAAGGTTTTTGGGATGGAGCAATTTAAAAGGAAACGATTACATTACTAGGAGCGAATCAAAGGCGTACTCACCCGTGCTTGCCTACGCCCTGTCGAAGAGCTGACTAGTTTAGGCTTCGTGACAGAGCCGCACTATAGGATGTGCCTTATCCATGGTTATTGCAACATTGGACAAAAAATTTGCAGCACGTACGGCTGAGTTGAAGTTGACACAGACGGATGGTGAAGAATGTATTGATCAAAGGTCCAGACAAACTAAACAAGTTATCAGGAGGCATTCGAGGTCCCATGACTCTACGTCATTGCTCATTTCAATGTGAACATTACGTATGCATACGTATATATTTGCATAGGCCCAGAGATGCAGAGTTCAAAAAACTTTTATGAATGAGATTTTCATGGCTCGGCGTTTCAGCACTCGCGCCCATGCGCACGCGAACGAAGAGGGTGTCACCCCTCCCATGGTAGGGAGCTTTTTTTAGAATTATTAGCTCTTAATGATGCGATCTGGTGCATACTTAAGTGACTATTTCTTACTAATTTTGAAAGACAAAAGGGAAATATACCTTCAATTGCAACTATCACTTGAATCCTTTGAGCTATGCTCCTTATTTTTGGCACAAATTGCAGACTTCACCCGATGCGTGAGAAAAATGGGTGCCCTGCGTGAGACAGGCCCTAAATGCTCGAGTCTCACGCAGAATGCGTGAGACTTGGTAGCTCTGTAGGCCTACACACTTACGTTCATACATATAACACACAGATATTGATCTATAATTACATACACACATACATACATACATGCACGTATGATTGCATGCATTTATACGGGAAAAAGAAACTGGCCGTACAATTCAAAACACATCAAACTTTTCCCATATAGTCTCCATTACGATTTCATGTTATGTATCATAAAGATTTTTTTTTAGTCATGATTGAAATAGTGCAATACCTATTAAGTAGAAAATGATGATTAAATCTGTTACATTCTACATGTATTCATAGACAGTAGATTTATTAGATGACACTGCTTCATGATATTATTTGCTACCTCCGCACAATTAGAAGTAGAACGTGGAATGACAGCAAGATTATGCAGACTGCTTTGACTAGGCTTGTGATCCCTTAGAGTTTACTTTCACTTTCGTCTAGATGTGTAACTGAATGGCAGAAAAATATGTCCTTTATCTTTGGACGAACCCAAGCATAGATATATAAGAATACACATACCATATTTTGTTCTTTGGTGAACTTCCGTCAAAATACAGTATACGTCGTGCATACAATTGTTTGACATGTCGGCTATACACTGTTCATACAATATTCTGATCAATTGCTAATCGCATTTATTTGACTTCATGCCAACATTATTAGGCTTGTCCCGTTTGCTGCACAGTGAACTTCAGTTTTTATTTTGTTTTGTTTATGTGTGTGTGTGTTGTTGTTGTTGTTATTGTTGTTGTTGTTGTTTTTTTTTTTTTTGGGGGGGGGGGCAGCATTTTTGTCCTTGGCTAATTTTTTTTTTCCAAATACGTTAATAATCTATTCACACTGTTCCCTCAGGATAACTGCATTTATGAATAGATGACTGACAAATTCATAAACGTTGTTGATACAAAACGGTTTAACGAGACATTTACATGATTTATGTCCATCTGTGACTGAGGCTGTAGGAATGAATATGTGTGTGTGTGTGTGTGTGTGTGTGTGCTCCACGTGTGTATAGGGAAAGAACGAATATCGGGTAAGTGAAGGCGAAACAAAACGAGGGAAATAACTAAAGATATCATATGAATTCGTGATTGGGTTGTAATTATGTGATATTGACGAATTTTGACGATTACTGTTTGTATATAATCACATACTAGGCACCTACACAAATATATTCAAGGATTTGGTGCATACAATAGTTTATAGATTTGCAACTGATTGACAAATTGCCCTACATTGACGTAAATAAGAACTGAATTGATCAGTGTTTTAGCAGCAGCCATGCTAAAAAAAAAAAAAAAAAAAAAAAAAAAAAAATCACGGGTGTAGGTACTCGAGCACGCTTTGAACCTACGACCTCCTGATCTCCGGACAGGCGTCATCTCCACTAGACCTCCGAAGCTTCCGCCCGATAGCAAGTGTTGGTTCTAATCCTTATAGCATGCAGCGGGTACTGCGTAGTTATTCAAATTTATGAAATTCTTCCATCGAGGTTTTTTTCATTCAACCGATCGGTTTCGCGTACGTAGGCCCTACGTGCACGCTGCTGACTGTGACTCAGAGAGTTTTTTTGTCCTCTCCATCACTGGGGAAAAGCTCTTTGCTGTGACTATACTGTGCTACTCAAGTTAAATTATTGCCATTCTTGTGCTAAAATAGAGCGCCTCTATCTTTCATCTAGTGCGAAATGTTGTACCATCGCACTCGTCACCATTCATTATTTGTATAATGACATTTAAACATAGTAACTTTAGCGTTGTAAGGAATCTATATTTCGTATAATGAAAATTTTCACACGATCAAAGAGAGGATCCCTATATGGGAGATAATTCAAGTACATGTATAACGATTTCGTGCAGATCCTAACCGCTTCTTTAGTATTAAAGTATGTCATCTAGCTTGTTCTCAGTGCAATGCCCTCGAACAACGTTTCCGTATTAACATTCATTGTGGTGAAATCAATGCATTGTGTATCGTAAGAATTAGAGAGCAATAATCACTGGGGATTGTACATCTATTGAAAAGAATTGCTGCTGATTTGAGATAAAACTTTTCATCCAAATTATGCCATGAATCTCATAATCACACTTTCTATCGAGTAAAAACATCACGGTAAATTGTATCAAGAGTTTTGACTAAGATCCACTTTGTTTGTAGGACAGCGAGTTTGTAATTTTATCAAATATTTCAGTTCTTGCAAAATCAGTGGAGAATTTCTTGCTGAAGAAAACTGAGCTTGATTCTATTTAGTGACATATAAAAAGAATGGTTTTATCGCTGTTATAACACTTTTTCAATAGTTTAGATATGCAGTTTAAACGAGAACTCGGACAATAATTTGTAACATGGTTAGGATGATTTTTTTGAATAAATTAGTATACTTTGTGCTGATTTAAGTGAATCAGGACTTAATCCAACGGAGAGCGATGAATAAAAGATACGTTCTATCTATAAAATGCATCGCAAACTATTGGCTCTAAAGGCTTCAGTTCCATGTGATATCCTGTACACTCTTTGGATCTTTGACCATTTCAAATGTTTCACGTTGGCCTTTGGAATATTATTATTATTATTATCATTATTATTATTATCATTATTGTTATTTTTTATTATCATTATTATTATCATTATCATTATTATCATTATAATTATCATTATTATTGATATTGATATTATTCATAGTGCGCTTTTCCCACAAGGCCCAAAGCGCTTACAATCAATTCAAAGCATGTACAACAATATGTGTAACTGGATAAATGTTACAGCTACGAACTAGTTGCTACTAAAAAGATGTGCTTTCAAGGCTTTTTTGAAAACACTGACTGATGGAGAATGTCTAACGGTAAGTGGTAAATAATGTTCCAGTGCTTTGAAGCAGACAATGTCATATCACCGGCTAAGGTGCGAGTAACAGAGTATGTGAGACGAAGCGGATCACTGGATGACCTCAAATTTCTGGTTGGTGTATAATTATGAAGTCAAACAGGCGTCTAGATATTTCGGATCTTGATTGTTGAGGAGTTTTTAGACAAACAAAACTAGTTTGAAGATTATGCGTTGCTTCAATATTATGATTCGGTTGATTTCAAAAAGATATTTTAAAATAGGTAAAAGATTCATCTTTTTTTTTTCTGCACAGTTTTCACTGATGTATTCAAATCTATATGTTTTTTTTTTCATCCATTCATTTATTCATTCATTCGTCTTTTCCCATTTCCAATAGAAACATATATTTTACAGATATTGATTACATGAATTACATCATAATACATAATAAAAGGTGAGTTTGCATAATACATTTTCAATTACATCAAAATGCTTGAACACGTTGAAATGGGGAGGACTGCTAAAAAAGCAGTGCTGCTAGGGTGCATTCCCCCATCCCACACGTAATACAACAAACTGTATGATTGATATACTGTTAAACATAAAAAGGAAGAAACACAAAAGAAACTTAAACATATAAACCTTACTAACCTGAAACAAAGATCCTGGACAAAATATCCCTACACTAAGTTGTTGTCATGCAGGAAGAGAAAGGATAGATAGAGAGAGAGAGATGGAGTGTGTGTGTGTGTGAGTGTGTGTGAGGGAAAATTATTACGTGGTGTGACGATAAAAGATAAAAAAAGATAGAAGACTATAACAAGACGAGAGTTAATGGATGGCTGGAACCGCTCAGCAGTGATTGCTTGATTTTAAAAGAAAATAGAGTTAGATTTTCCAGTTTTTAGCAACAATTCAAAAATCAGCATAATTTTACAATTTCAAGATGTTGATGATACTCAGATAGATTCTTGTAAATAATCAGGAATTTTTTCTTCAAATCATTTTTAAAAGAACTTTAAGTTGGGGACGCATTTTAACTATCACAGAGGTAATTCCAATATTAAAGTCCAACATATGGAAATATGAATTTTGTAAAAAAAATGTCTTAGTTAAAGGCAATCATATTAGTCTGAGTGACGAGTCGGGTATTTATTGAAGGAGCGGTTTCTCGGAAACATGTGAAAATGGACGGTTATAAATTATTCCTGAGTTTGGACATAAACTGGGCAAGATGATAATGGAACAGATTGGTTATCTCAAAGATTCTATTTCTGGAAAACAAAACATAGGTGTTAGATCTCCAAGATAAGTGACAAATTATTAGAGTGTCTTTTTTTTTTTGGGGGGGGGGGGAGATGGGACAGTCGGTCGAGAAAAGCTGTATGAGTGTTCCCCCAAGATATGATACCATAATCAAACTTAGGTAGAATTAAAACTGAATAAAGGGTTGGAGTGGAAAATACCTCCTTCAATAACACCAATATTTCGAGATATTGTGTGGCAAACACGATCAATATCTAACTTCGAGGAGAGTTTATTGTCAATAATCAAACATAAAAGAATCTTTGATGTAACTTACTCAACAACTGTATCATCTATCATTGTATTATTGGGGAGACTGTTGAAAGCATTACTGAATAATAAACATTTAGATTTAAGAAGATTTAAGGACAACTTGTTTGAACTTATCCAACATAACAATTTTCAGTTCAGAGTTTCATTTATAAACCAAAATTTAGGGATCTGAATGAGAAAGAAATACATTTCAGTCATCATCAAACAGTACAAAAGATAAACTATTAGAAGCATTTGTTACATCATTAATGTATACAAAATGAGCAAAAGAGGTCCCATTAAACTACTATTAACCTGATGAACACCAAAGTTGGCAGATTGATTGCAGGAGTTCTGACCAAATAACGAAACGTACTGTTTGCGATTCGTAAGATAGCTTCTTAACCACTCCAAGGCCTTACTACGAATACCATAGTGACATAATTTCACATAATTTCACTACTTATATAAAAAAAACATACAATACAATACAATGATCAAATTCTTCTTCTAATTCATGGGATGAGCACTCGCTCTAACAGTTGCTACACATTATGAAACTTATATTTACATACATGTAAATATGTGCATGTATTGGATTATATCATATTATGATACCATGAACATAATCATACTAACATCAAATCACGCTTTTGAAATACATTATTTTTTTCCCGCGCCATCGTCATGTTGGTCATGTCTGCTATACCGGTTGGTAAGTTCACTTAAGTTTTGATTTTAGCTATAAAATGAACATTTTTATACTGTCATCGCTACGGTATATGATTTTTAAAAAACATAATAACATAAATTATCATGATAACTAAGTAGGTTTTAAACCATCACCGAAGTATTTGAAAATGACAAGAAAAGAAAAAAGACATCGCGTATATGACGAAAAACTACATTTTCAAAGTGGATGATTTTTCATGTAAGGTGACTGATTCATTCCTCGTTTATTTCCTCTTTTTGATCACGATTTCGTATGGTTCTAGTATACGTCCGGCAACTGTCTGAGGAATAAGGTTGATAACGTTCTCGCTCTCCTTGCCCGGTACCTTGGAGAAGGTGTAGTTCTGGAGGAACCAGGAGAAGATGAGGAAGAGGTCGGCCTTAGCAGCCGCCTCACCGAGACAGGTACGGCGACCCGCTCCGAACGGCATGAAGCTGGGAGGGTGCTGGCGGACTGTGCCGGCCTCGTCAAGGAAATGCTCTGTTATGGAGTGTAAGAACATACAAAAATATCTATTCACCAGAACCTAAATATTGTTGATCTTGGTTTCAATGTTTAACAGATAGATGACTGGTTCATACGGAAGAGTAAAACAAAACAGTAAAATCTACATGGAGATCATCAACTTTGTTAGATAAAAGATAATCGTACTCTTTTGTGCGGTCTTTTAACTGGTTCGGAGACCATCGAATGTATTAAAGGGCCTGTATTGTTTGGTCTATGAAGCCTGCCAACCAGTTCGTTAGAGTTCAATTCTGAAACTGCAAAAGCTTCGTCCAGGGCATGTACTCCTACTTATTGTGAACGTATTCTTGCCCCCTAGGAAAGAAAACAAAATCAGGCATACAGCCATGCCCTTGGAAAGTTTTGGATTTTTTGAAATAGAAAATCAACGATTTGATGCACATTTCAGTGCAACATGTGGGTTTTTTTTTTTCGATACAGAACTCAATACACTCAATTGGATATCAATTATTGCGCTGAAAACACAAACAAACAAACAAACGATTTTTTTTTCGATAGATCAAAATAAATTGTCGGATCAATTCATTACTAAGCACACGACAGAGCCAGGGGAGGGTGTCCGAGGGGGTATCCCCTTCCGTCACTCTTGCTTGATCTTTGCCCTTTTAGGTTAGACACTCAACAATCTGGGGAACACTTTGCGTGGAATATTTGCAAACTTTTCAATCGGAAAGTAAAATGAAACGTTACTTACTTACTTACAAAAACTCAACACAAACACGTCGCTGCCTGCTGCCATGGGGAGGAGAGTTATTATCATCAAACTTTGTCAAATTAATGTTTTGTTAAAGCGGAACCTGCTCGCCAGCAGGGGATGAAGTTCAACCCCCCCCCCCCCCACGGGCCTGATGAATCACAACAATTGCAGTTTGATTACTGTCTAAATGAAATATCTCCAATTATCCCATCTCGGAATAGTAGGCAGAGAAATGCCCTGAATACGCTAAGGACCAGGTCCGAGAATTACCTACCTGGCTTGAAGGAGTCTGGGTCATCCCATTCCTGGGGGTCAAAGTGCATCGAATGAAGATTGATCATCACAATAGCTCCTTTTGGGATGACGTAATCACCTACATCATATGCCAGGAATGTGATAATCATTATTACTGCATTTCTGAGCGGTGTCGATGGTAGTCACGTCCAACACAGAAATCAAATTCATAATCTCAGTACCGGTATTTCACGAAATAGCGAACAATAGCTACATTGGATTGACTGCGGTCAGTGATTGTGGTCTGCCGGACAAAGCCTATACCGAACAATAGCTACACTGGATTGACTACGGTCAGTGATTGTGGTCTGCCGGACAAAGCCTATACCGAACAATAGCTACATTGGATTGACTACGGTCAGTGATTGTGGTCTGCCGGACAAAGCCTATACCGAACAATAGCTACATTGGATTGACTACGGTCAGTGATTGTGGTATGCCGGACAAAGCCTATACCGAACAATAGCTACATTGGATTGACTACGGTCAGTGATTGTGGTATGCCGGACAAAGCCTATACCGAACAATAGCTACATTGGATTGACTACGGTCAGTGATTGTGGTCTGCCGGACAAAGCCTCTAAGCTGCCATGGCTCAATAGATGAGAAAACTGTGGCTCTGTGAACAAAACCACGGATCCTCAAAATTGAGGTCCTCAATTCGATTCCACTGAAACCAACGCTCGTGCCTAGGGCACTGAAAGCAGTCGGAATTAGGCGACGGCCTTCTTGTTGCTGATGAAGCATTTATCACTTCCTCAACGGATGCGTGAACTCAACAAACTCGTACCAATGTTTCTGTTTTGAATACTGTAAAAAATAAGTGCTTACCACTATATTTAATATCGCAGTACACGACCCTTTGTAACAAGATTTAAAATGCCTTCATCGTTGTAATTGTACATTTTTCAATCCTACTGTTAATAAAGAGCAAACTGTTCAAGGGATGCCGCTCAATGTCAAGAATGTGTGTACTGGACAGAATTGTGCTTGTGCTTTGGGTTATTAATGTACGACATTGAAAAAAAAACCCACAAATGATTGAAAAAATCCCCTCTTACTCTAGCAGATACTGCATTTACTATACTTTCCTTTCAAGAAATCATTTTGGCATGGGACATTGTTGGAGCGTAGAGATTAACTTTGTACTCAGATTTAAAAAGTAGTGTGTACGAGTCCTCTATTCTATTGAAGAATTGAAATGGTAAAGAATTGCGCCACTTGATCAGAAAAGTCTAGTCAATCATTCCATACTTCCACATCTGAAGTAGCTCATCCCCCGAACATACTTCTTTTGTATCCGTCGCTAGTATCGTTGGAGGTATTGCAGCAATAAATCTAGTCATTACGTCGCTAATTCATGAGAAGAAGATGACGTGAATTTGAAGAGCCTGGCGATTGATACTCACGTATCTCTGCATCACATATGGTTGAATGCGGCAGGGAGAGTGGACCGACCGTGCTGTACCTCATCACCTCGTACAAAGTGGCCTCGGTGTACGGCAGCGTCCCGCGGTCCTCGATAGTTGGCACTCGATCACGGCCAATAACGGAGTCGATCTCCGTCTGGGCCTTCTTCTGAATCTCGGAGTACTCGGACATCAAGGCAAATGCCCAGTACAATGTGTCGACGGTACTCTGTATACCACCTGGACGTAAAAAAATTTTTTCTGTATGTTTTCTTTATAATTATAGTTCTACGTCTGTGACATCACATGCTGTAGTCGTCTTTTCATTTAGCAGTGACTGCACAGAAATGTAAAAATTCATAACTTTTGAACGGAATGTCCAATTATCCTAAAATTTTCATTTATGTGTTCTAGTATTTGCTGCATCATCTCCATCCACATGTATATTATAAAGAAGAACTTGTCCTGTAATGTTCGGACCTTTAATGATTCTGCAGTACATGTGTTCCTGCCATATGAAGAGCCTCGGTTTGCAATATATATATTGTGCTGGAATTGATATTGTCTGGGACCAGTGCAGTGACAACAGTGTAAAAGATCATGCGAGAAATAAACGTGAGAAAGGAGCCAAAAGACGAGTTCTTGGATCAAGGAAGAACACAAAGTCGTTTGCTTCTCTGGCAAGCACATTGCTAATTTGAGAGTGAAAACCATCAAACAATTTATAACCACACCTAGAAGTGCTCTGCTACCCTCCTCGACACAGACACAAGGATGATCTTACACCTGGCAGATGTTTTTATGACCCATTTGAATGAGGAAAACGGCACTACTTTACTCTGCACAGGAGACAGAGACGCAACATGTTCAGCAGTAGCTACGGCTGGCAAGCTCAAGATCTCAAAACTGTGGTCAACATTCTTGACAGGGAAACACCTTAGCTATATTCCATCTTATGATATCGCAGCACATATTGGGCCAGAGGAGTATCAGGCTCTTCCAATGTTGCATGCATTCATTTGATGTAATACTTTCTTGTTATTCAATACCCAGGGGAAGAAAACGGTCTTGGAAACGTCTGGAATGTATTATGTGCTTGTTATGCCTTCTCAGGCAATGTTCTATTTGAGTAATTTTTTTTCCAAGTAGTCCTTAATTTATGGAGAATTGAATGATCCAAGTAAGGTGTTTGAATCAGTGGCTATTTTTAAAAATGGCCGCCATGGATGACGTTTGAAAAGATTTTTTCAGGTGGCTCCACCCGGAAAAATACTTCCCCTGTGTTAGTGTACAACTGTACCAAATTCCGCATTTATAGGTAAAATGCACAATTCCACCCAAATATTTCTGTAATCTGCCGACTATAAGATGCGCAAGGTGAAACGCTTTATTCACCTTTTCTTCACCGAAAACGAAATCTCGTCCGATTAGCCTTCACGAATTAAGACATTTTTTATGTTTTATACAACTCAGTGTATAAATGGCCATCTATACAAGAACGAAAGGAAAATTGTGAGTTTGATAAAGAAGATAAAGAACATAAAATATCAAAGGGATGCACACGGTTTGTGATCTTATCGTGGGCTATCCAAAACTGCTAGACGGCATTCGTACGCTCGATAGAGAAACGTGCAGTTATACTTGGTATGGCATTTCATGTGATGAGTTGTCGACCAATCGGGATGCAAAAATCTTTCAGGTGTTTAATAATTCTAAAATGCCGAGCACTGTGGCAGCCTAAACTCCGTTTGTTTAAATGTCAACAAACATATGGATTTGTTCTTTTCACAAAATTTACACGCATGAATACGAGGCTTTAGATCAATCTGGCGAGTGTCTTTACCCGAAAAGATGTCCAAGATTGTCTGCAGGATATGGACATCAGTCAATTTATCCACGTCCTCCCCTGCTCGCTTTGCGTCTTCTTGGGCCTTGAGCAACATGCTGTAGAAATCGCTGATGTTGTCTAAAAAAAGATATTGAAGGAATAAATCTTACGTTATTCATCATGTCAGTTTGCATGCGTGTTGTATCAGACCCGGCGACCATGATATATTATATTTTGATTTTCATCTTAAGTGTAATTTAACCAATCTCTAACTGAAAAGAAAAAGCAGTATATCTGTACTACAGACATGATTGTCAAATTCAAGAACTAAAAATCTTGAAACGTTCTTATCCTCAAAGAAATTTCTAATTCGATTGTTCATTGGAGAAATGAATCTACTTCAATCATACCAGAACTTGATGATTGCCTCCGAGCCAGAGGAGCCGAGAAAGCAACCTGACTGAGTCGTAAAGCTGTTTTTCGAGGCAGGAGCACCTTGGTGATCTCAGTAAAACCAAGGAGGTTGTATCCCCTTGGTAAGTCATAAACAGTAAGCACCTTTGCGTGTACACGTGATGTGTATGGGGTTCTAAATGGTACATAATGTATATATATATATATATATATATATATATATATATATATAAAGGTCGTGTATCATCATTTCATAGTCCTTCGTTTAAAAGCATTCATTTTTTTTTCTTCAGTGGTCAGGTAGATAGATAATAATAATTCAAATCCCCTAACATTTGATTCAGATCAAATTCAGATGTGCAGGGCTGTATAAGGAGATTGTGCCTGTAGTTGCAGTAGTACGATAGTTAATAGGGTTCGTAAATTGTGTTGCTACGTAATACATTTCACACAAACTGCAACAAATCTGACCAGGGTCGTACGATTGCTCTTTGTGTTTCGACAGTTCGGACTCGACGAATGTTTCGAAGTCTACTGTGAGAGCCTTCATCAAACGTGGCCCGCTGGTAGGGAAGTACTTAGCCCAGTAGAAGTAGTCGGCTGCAAGACCAAGACCGAAGTTAGCATTGAGCTCGTCATTCATCCGCATCCAGTCCTTCACGTTAGGGTCGTGAAGGTCGTAGCTGGATTGACAAAGATCAGGATATATTTGGAATGTGAATCGAGATAAAAAAGCGTTTCCAAAAAATCATTACAATTTTTAGTTCGGGAGTAGGTACGTTTTACCTAGATAGCAATGCTGCGTTGGCCCAACATTGGTTTAAGGCCATTTTTGCTGGCGGGTCAACATTGGCCCACCTAAAGTTTGAGGTTGGACCAATTTTTTATAGACCATACATCAACTATTTTTCCAACTTGATGCTCCTTTGGCTCAACGTTGGTCCAACTGCACGCCTGTACGTTCGCCCAATGCCAGAAACATGATATTGGCTCAATATTACTTTGGTAGGCGGACCACCATTATCCCAACAGCGAAAGCTTGACATCTGACTGACGATGTTACAATGTTGATCAAAATAATGTCAGAAATATGACATTGGCCCAACGTTGGCCGGCGGGACAAAATTGAATTGGCCAGAAAATATTTTTTCGCCAACGTCATGTTCTGATGTTAGGCCACAGTAGGATTGCTATCAGGACAAATCTATACATCTTACATCTCCGATCGCTTTTCTAGTTGTGTTTGTGTTCTGATCAGGGAAATGTGAGCGAGACCTCCTGCTAAGATCACCCACATTTTCAGGTCAAGTGTAATACCTCTTTCCATAGCACATCTGTGAGAAGACATTGTACATGATCAGAGTAAGGAGGAGTCGCGTGTCGATCGGTTTCTCGCCATTCTCGGCTAGCTCCTTCTCCACCTTCGGGTACACACTGGAGACCAACTTTTGTAGGGGCTTACCGGTTGCAAAGTGCCTTGATAACAGAAAAGAACGTTCAAACAAAATGATATAGGTCCAAGATTATGATTTACATGCAAGCTTGACTAGGATCATTTGGAGTGCGACATCGGGTGCTTGTTACAAGCTCAACGCCCACGAACCATACAGCTCACAAGTCAACTTTCTCTCTCTAAGAAAAAAAAAAAGACGAGTATAATGAAAGCGTTCACTCTTGAAGGACTGGAGTAAATAACAGACAAGAGTGAGATAAGAATGAAACTGGAGTGAATTTTTGGCGAAAATGTTTATTTTCTCTAATTTTCAAGTGACCTGAGGGATCACTCCAAGATTTTCGAGTTATACCTTAATGGTCACTTCAAAATTAATGAAAATGATCATTTTCTTTCAAAATTCACTCTTTTCTGTTATTCATTCTTTCAAGAGAAAACATGTTCACTCCTTTTTGTGTTGCTTTTGTTTTTGCTTTTTGTTTTGTTGTTGTTTTGTTTAGAGAGAGAGAGTACAGTCCACGGGGTCCCACTAGACCGACACCCACGAGTCACACAGCCCGCAGGTTCGACATTGAATAGAGGTCAATGAGTCTTTGAAAAGGTTCATCTGATTGGTAATTCTCTAATTAAGGCGAATTTTCGTTTGTACACAGCCAAAGAAAACTAATTACTTTGCGTGAGCTTTCGCCTACTGTCTGCAGGCTTCATCAGACTGGCGTTGACTCGCCGTAGATGGGGTGTAGGCAGTCTTATTTTTTTACACACCACCCACTTCATCAGAAGCTTGGCGTTTACAGAACACTTATGGATAGGGCCCATGGTATCACCACAGACTCAGAGGATGTACAGACTGAAGAAGAACATATCAAGTCCTCCCTCAGATTATGTGGATACCCTGGCTGGTCGTTTAGACAGGTTAACGAACAGATGACCCAATTGCCCAAGGATAAACCCAAGTCTACTCAGAACACCAAGAAGAAATGCATGGTCACGATCCCTTATGTAAAGGGCACGTCTGAAGCACTCCAAAGGATCTTCACCAAATGCAATGTTGCTACCACCATGCGCCCCCTCACCAAACTGCGAGGTTTGTTGGTTCACCCCAAGGACAAAAGATCACCTGAAAACTCGACAGGAGTAGTGATCCAACTACCACATACCTTGTAAAGATTGTGACAAGGTTTACATAGGGGAGACGGGCAGGAAATTTGGAGTCAGGAAATCAGAACATCAAAATGAGGCAGAGTCACTGGGGAAGACACATTTCACAAGGGCTAAAAAGAAGGAGGCAGATCTCACTCCTAAAAAGTCAGCCATAAGTGATCACGTGGCGCAGGAAAACCACATCATTAACTGAAAAAAAGAGCAAGATTGTGTCCAAAGACAGCAACAAATTCACAAGTTGGATAAGAGAGGCTATCCACATACAACGGGGGCGGGAACACATGATGAATCATTCCCTTTCTCTCGGACTTTAAGACTACCTACACCCCATCTACGGCGAGCCAACGCCAGTCTGATGAAGCCTGCAGACAGTGGGCGAAAGCTCACACAAGGTAAATAGTTTCCTTTGGTTGTGTACAAACGAAATTTCGCCTTAATTAGGTCAATGAGTCATACAGCTCACGAGTAATACAGTCCATGAGTTCGACACTAGCTAAGCACAGCCCACGAATTCGACAGATACAACACGGCGTTTGATATGTCGGTCTCGTGGGTCTTGTTAGCTTAGTGTCGAACTAATGGACTGTGTGGCTCGTGAGCTGTAAAAGTCACGGGCTGTATGACTTGTGAGCTGTATTACTCGTGGGCTGTATGACTCGTGGGTGTCGGTCTCGTAACGTGCACCCCAGTCCACGAGCTAGACGCCATAAGTCAACACGTCCCACAAGCTCGACGTCTGGTAAAATAGGCCCACGAACAATAATTATGCTAAGCAAATAATTTCCACGAGCAAGACACTAGTATGAAATTGAGGTCCATGAGCCCCACGCGAGGCAAAAAGGGCCCATGAGCTCGATATTACATCATGTGTCTTAGACCCCATTTACAGTGAGTGAAAGGGCCGGGATCGGCCGCGGCCGAGCCCGGCCTTCATTTCACTGTAAACGCGCAAAAGGCCAATAATGCAGTACCAAAATCAGCAGCGCATTTGTCCAAGCTCTGGAGGTAAACTCGGCCGCGGTTCGGTAGCGGCCGAACTGGCCTGAGCCAAATAAAGTTCCAAATTTAGTCTGGCTTCCAGACCCTCTGCCCATACTATTTCGCTATTTAGGAAATAACGCCCTCAAAAACTAATAGAGTTCAAGTTGGTTTTGTCCTGCAAAGGCCTTTGCCTTCGGCATAGGCGGCGACTTCGTCGCCGGAGAATCTAGTTGGCAAAGGGTCTGGGAACTAGACTATACCAAATTGCGACCGGCGGCGCCCTCCAAATAATAGGGAGCTTTAGATTTTAGACGCGCGGACGTTCAAAGAGAAAAAAACATCATCTGAGCGTGCGCAGTAGCGCGGATCAAGTTACTGCGCAAAGTTAAAGCTCCCTATTAGTGTTTGTTCACAAGCAGAGCGCCACTACGACAAACTATTGAAAGGTTTGAATTAAGAGCCAGGCCGAGCCCGGCACTGTAAACGGACAAAATTGCGGGGCCGAGTACCACAATTGTGATCAGGCTCGGCCGCTGCTCGGCCCGGCCCTGCACCCCGTTTACAGTGAGAGAAAGGCCGGGCTTGGCCGCGGCCGAGCCTGGCTTTCATTTCATTGCAAACGTGCAAAAGGCCAAATGCGGTACCAAAATCGGCCGCGGCTCGGCCACGGCCGAGCCCGGCCTTTTCTCACAGTGTGGAGATCGTGGGGCTTATTTGCCAAGTGTCTAGCCGATGGGCGGGTCATGACTATTGTGTGTGTTACGTATGGCTCGTGGATGTATGATTCATGGACCTCTTTTTCAATGTCTAGCTCGTGGGATGACCCCGAGACATCAAAGCCATGTTGTCGTGGGATATTATATGAATGATTACATAATCAAATAGCAACTAAGTTAGCAGGTTTATTCCTTGTAAAATTCTGTCGACATTTCTCCCATATCGCCTGCACTTATGGGACAAAATGGTTTAAAAAAAAATGTTGAATTTTCTATAAATAGGCTCTTTTCAAACATGTAGAATATTACAATGCATTGTTTCTCCTGTAATACACTACACCAAATAGGAGTAAATAGTAAAACGTCCTATAATATATAGACCTACCTGAGTGCAGTGTGTCCTAGTTTCCGATGAAGCTTCCACGTGTCAGTGAAGGTGCTAAAGGCAATGTCCTTAAACCCTTCAGTGAACAGCTCCACTGCAATGGCATATCAAAAAGAGGTACTAACATGTTCTTTTTTCTACACATTTAACGAAATGAAACTTTAGCTCCTCCTCATCATAATACAATGTGTACAATCCGACTCATGTAGCTTTAATGTACATGATACACAAATGCATGTAATTCTACTGCACTGCAGTTTCAGCATCTATCATTACCACCACAACTAAAACAGAATTATCATTCGTCCTTCTTCTACTGCCACTCATCCACTACCCCATTTTTTCTGAATGACTATCTGACTATTGAATAAATGGAAACAACAACAATTACTCCAATAACTGATAAAGCAAATGTTCTTTCCTACCTTCAAACTTGTAAAACAAAGATTGACAACTAGAAATGTCGTTATCTATGGCGACTGGTATGCTCCCTTATCCATTTATCCCAATAGCTTTACAGTACATATTACCAATGTGAGACCACAATGCACTATGACTGGCAAACAATAATTCCTGGTAATCATACACCCAATTTTCATGGCAACACTTAGAGCCACTTTCAAAATATGGAAAATAGGGGATATTTCAGCATTTTCTTTGACCAAATGGCACAAAACTTCTCCATCATAATAAATGCGTGGTAATGTATGCATTCACCTATAATAAGTTTGATTACACAGAAAGTATATAAGTTCAGTCAGTAGGAGAAAACAAAAATGTAATTTAGCATTTGATAGTACAATTTTAGCACTTTAAGGTGATCTTTTATACTTGATCTTCCACTTTGTGATCCACAACTTCCAAAGAGAATCAGTATCAAGAATTGCATTTATATGTACTAAGTCTAATGAAGATGCCTTGGAGAGATTTTCAAAATATGAACTAACAAAGTTAGATTTTGGTATATTCACTTGATCTTTGACTTCTGACCTTTGACCCCATTGCCCAAATCTTCCCTTACGAATGTTTATTTGGTAATAATACATTTGGCCAATCAAGTTCAAGTTCAAGTTCAAATTTATAGAAATGGAGAGTTCCGCCAAAAAGCAAAGCTTAAGCGATATGTGACCCTCTGAAAATACATAAGAAAACGAAAAGTGAATTAACGAAACTACAAACCGATATAAAATAAAATCAAAGGAAGCAATGTCAACTGACATGAAATCAAATTAGGGAGAAAAAATGAAACTACAACACGTGCCATGTTCGACACAAGCAATCTGGATTCAGTGATGCAAGAGTAATGATAAAATACAACCTGGATTGAATATATTGGAAAGAAATGTGGGATACCGGTAAGAGTGCAGAAGAGGGGACATAAAAAGAGAGAATAAACACAATGGTATATTCAGTACAATAACAGGAACATCCGAGGAGAACTTGTGTTTGACAGATTATTTTTCTGTAATGAAAAAAAGAAAGAATAATGATTAGCATACTATTGTTTAATGTTTAAAGAAATGATGAATTTACTTAGATGGTGAGGTGAACCTAATTCGGTTGTATATTATAAGATTCCAATAAAAATAATCTTAATTTATTCTTTCTTAATTTATTCTTAAAAGAATTCATAATGTTAGCTGTTATCACATTGCTATGATGAAAATGAAAGATGAAGGTGTTCTGAGCCAGCAAAATTCTCAACAATGGCAAATGGAATTCATTCGATCGCCTTGTTGGATAGCTGTGAACGGATTGATTTCTTCGAAACATTGTTTCAAACATATCTGGAAGATTATTTTTGTTATAATTATACATAACTTACCCTTGATTAAGCAAATATAAATCTTTGATATTAAATATTTTGTGTCCACAAAATAACGGGTAAGAATGAGACAAAAATGCAGTATATGGCATACGATACAGAGTGACTTCTTTAGTAATAGAAGTAATTCATCTAAAATTGTTTGATGTGAATTTCCCCACACGAGAATACTATAATTCAAAGTAAGGCAATATCAGGGATGAATATAATGTAAGCAGGGACGATAAAGGAAGAAAAACGATTCTTAACTAGTATGTTGTCCACAAAATTGATTACTGACGGACGGACAGACAGCCCGAAAAGACAATGCCTCCGGCGACACTTCGTGGCAGATTCATAGAACCCCCCCCCCAAAAAAAAAAAACAAAAAACAAAAAACACAACACCCAACAACAACAAACAAACAAACAAACAAAAACGCAAACACAAACCTCCAAACAAACAAGAAATCAAGTCAAGTCTGCAAACTACGAAACATTTTTCCACGCAAGAGAGCTTGTTTCCAACGAAAGAAAGTCTTTTTTTTTTTCTACCAAGAGAGGACTTCTCCCAGAAAAGAAAATGTTTCTCTGGCAAGGAAATTTATTCTCATGACAGACTTTTTCAAACATGTAAGAGAGTGTAGTTACAATCAAGTAGAGCTTTTCTTATATGATACAGACTTCTTTCCATCAAGGGAGTGTTTCACCTAAGAGATTTCTCCTGTTTTTGTTTTTGCAAGAAGAGAGAGTTTACCCCAGGTGTTCATTTATCTATCATTATTATTTTTTACGGACAACTTTATATATATATATATATATATATATATATATATATATATATATATATATATATATATATATATATATATATATATATATATATATATATATATATATATATATATATCAAGAGAGGTGCAGGTGTTTTGCATTGGTAGCATATACCACATCCGGCTTAAAGCGGGTTAGGTAGCATATAAGCAACATTTCGCAGCACGACAGTCAGAGATATCTCTTGATAAAAGCAATGGCAACTGTTTCTTACTTGAGTAGAAATCCGGGCGTCCGGCGAACTCCACATCCTGCTTTATCACAGCCTCCTTTATGATGTCTTTGCGATTTAAGACCACCATCCACCGCTGTCCCACCTTGAGGCCAAAGATGTCACCGTACTTCTTGGCCCATTTACCGAACACTACCTCTGGGCTGTCAGTCATGTCTTGAACATAATACAAGAGATGGAGAAGCTAAATCGGCTCAAATGAAAGGGTTAAACCTTTCGTGTGTTTTTGGTGCTAATTGGGTAAAAAATAAAAGTTTAAGAACAACCATGCAACGCTGTCTGGACAGCATCATTTATGCAAGTTCTTTTGAGGGAGAGGAATCAGAATATTACTATTTCACATGAGACCTTCATTACGTGTTCAATGTTCATAGAGCTTCTTGATAAATCTGTTGGTTATCGTTTCCTTTTTTCTTATAGAATCAAAAATTTTCCAAAGGAATATAGGCCTAACATCTATTTAATATCTTTCTTTTCATCTGTAATATGTGGATCCATCTATCTACTGTTGATCTATATCTATCTCTCTCACTGTGTCTCTGCACATTATGCTTGCATGTTTGTGAAAACAAACATGATGCTGTGGGATATTTCTTATGCAATAAACAGTGGAAAAGGTTTGAATGGTAACTACCAGACAATCAGCCTGCAGAAGACAGAGAATTACAGAAATCTCTGACGGGACTAGCTTAGAAAAAGAAAAGAAAAAAAAGGGTTGCGATCTCCCTGTCGAGAAATATGGGAGAAAAGTAAAACGAAAAAAGAAAGAAGGAGCAAAACAAAACCTCAAACAACGCCACTTATTCACTCACCAAAGATACTACCCACAATGGGAAGACCCCTTGGTCCTGGCGGGAACTTGCTTGGTCGGCTGACGCTCCATATTGCCATGGAGACCAGAAGGACTGTAAGAGTAGCTGTGATGGTCAAGCCATTGACCTGTCCGAGACTGGACTCCGTCAGGGTTCCTAGGAAGTCGATCATGGCGATGACTGCTGCAGCAGCTGAAGTACGTGACTCTAATCTGATTTCTGCTTTAGTGCGTAAAACGTTTGCGTGCCAAAAAGCTGGAATTAACAAGACACTGAAACAACATGATGTGATCATCTTGACATGTGTGTATCAAATAATATCTCTGTCATGATAATTTTTTTATGACAATAGAATGTACTGAACGGGCAAAACAACACAAAACAAACAAACAAAAAAAAAATTATAGGGATACACCCACTTTGTAAGCGCTAATTAACTGTACCTGATTCGTTAGAACTATACAACGCAACTCATCAGGATCGATAGCTAGATGATAGAGAAGTATATTAAATGCGGTTTTCAAGATTCAGATTGATTTGAATTACTTTCGTTTCGGCGTCGATTCAGAAAAAGGAAACGTTCCATTCTCTAGTGGTAAAATAAGTAGCCTTCTTTTGAGGACTCACTTGCCATAACATGTACAAGGACGTAATCAAAAATTAGGAGTAATAATAAAGGACGAAGTGCAAGAGGTTGGTTATCCTAATCAGAAGCCTCGACATTCGCAACATGCGATATTCCGAATTTTATTCCTCTCCACAACGCTTCCCTCTAAAGAGACAAGATCAGATCTAGTTGTAACGAATGAGAATTCGTGTGTGACGCTTGCATAGTGTAGTCAATTCCCTTTCAACGGGGGTCGCAGCACGGTGCGTGGAGGGACATATTTTTTTAAAACAATTTTCCACGAAGTGTGTTGAGTGTGAAGGCGGTAGCAATCAGGTTGGATTGAAGGTCCGGTCACACTGCCCAATAGACGCGTAAACGCATGAATCACGTAAAGAAATTTGAGCCTTACGCGATACATGCGTTTGTTTGACGTGGAACCTTCGTAGTTGTCCGCCGATGTGCGCCGGATCGGCGCTTTACGCGATTCCAGATTTTGAGCAGCTCAAAACTCGGCTTCGCGTAAAAGTTTAGGAAGTATTGCGTTGTTTTACGTAATATTTGCGTAAATATGCGTGGAATATCAGTAATCGTTCGCGAAAATGTTGCCGCTATCGCGTTCATGCGCGATTCATATGCAGTTCATTAGTGATAATGAGCAGATTATGCGTGGTTCTCCGTGGACCTCAGTCGTCGCGCACAACCACGAATTCGCCCTATTTGGGGCCTTTGCGTGCCTATGCGCTGAAAGTGCGTGATTTGTCAGTGATTTTTCCGTGATCTTTTCATAGTTCTTGCGCAATTCATCGGTGATTTTCATCGCGTAAATCAGCGAAAATTCTCGACGGACAAGCACGCACAACCAAATTTCTTGCGTGATTCATGCGTTTACGCGACTTTAGGGCAGTGTGACCGGGCCTTTACAATTTTGCAATTCAGGTGTAGTCTAGGACCTTACCATTACTTTTCAACATCATTTCATCCATACTTTGCATTCAATTTGAATTTCAATTGAATTTTTGAGACGCGGACGTCTATACAACGATTGCGTCGGCCGTTCTCGCCTCTCCGTGCGTCTTGTTCTTAAATAGCTTTAGATTACGCGAGGACGCAGCCTATATACGAACTAAAACGGCGCCCCCATAGGATCATAATAATAATAATAATAGTGAGACTCTTAAAAATTCTGGAAAAAATTATTCATAAACGCCTGTACATTTTTCTTCTTGTAAATGACCTACTTATACCTAATCAGTTTGGATTTAGAAAGGGCCATTCCACCGATTTAGCTATAATTCAATTGTTAGATAAGATTACTGAATCTTTTGCAAATAAAAAACACTTTATAGGAATTTTCATGGATTTATCAAAGGCTTTTGATACCATAGATCATGATATATTGATTTACAAATTAAAAAGATATGGTATTCGTGGTTTAGCACTTTCTTGGATTATTGATTATCTATCCAACAGAAAGCAATATGTACTATTTAAGTCATCTAAATCTTCGAATTCTAATATTGTATGTGGTGTTCCCCAGGGATCAATTCTTGGCCCCTACTGTTCCTTGTATATATCAATGATATTATAAATACATCAAAAACTCTTAAATTTATACTTTTTGCGGATGATACTAATATTTTTTACTCCCATGAGAACCTCGAAACACTGTTTGATACTCTTAACACGGAAATAGACAAAGTCTCCCAATGGTTTATATGTAATAAATTATCCCTTAATGTCTCTAAAACAAATTTTATACGTTTCAGACCTACTTATATTAATATTAATATTGATGGATTATCCTTAACTGAAGTAAGATCTACTAAATTTTTAGGAATCATAATTGACTCGAGTTTAACTTGGAACGATCACATTCATAATATCCACACGTCTGTCTCGAGAACTGTAGGAATTTTATATCGACTGAAAAACTTCATTTCTCAAAATTCCCTGACTATTCTATACAATGCATTGATCTTTCCACATATCACATACTGCAATATCGTTTGGGGAAACTGTGGCTCAACTAAAATTAATCCAATTCTTACCCTCCAAAAACGTGCTGTACGTTTGATTACCAATTCCCGGTACTTATCCCCATCCAATCCCCTATTTCGTCAACTAAAAACATTGAAAATTGAGGATCTTCACACCTTTCAAACTGCTGTTTTTATGTATAAATATACATTTAATTGTCTTCCAAAAATTTTTGATGGCTTCTTCACTCCAAATTCCACCGTTCATTCATATCCAACACGTCAGTCGTCCGATTACCATCTCGAAAACCCCAGAATCATTTTAGCTCAAAAATCATTAAAACACAATGGACCAGATATTTGGAATTCTTTACCCCCTCATTTAAAACAATGTACGTCGTTGAACATTTTCAAACGAGAATTAAAAAGCACCCTCATAATCCAGTATACTTCTGACACATAAATATTCATACCACCTGGTCAACAAACACCCTAAACAATGAGTTCACGGCCATAACTGAAGTAACATTCACCTCATCACACTGATCAAATACACAAAATAACACTCAACGTACAAACCAAGATTCATCCCAACACAATGCACACCGCACTGCACCGCACGTCCTTCGCACAATTACTTCCCACTCAGTGAGTGGCAAGATTTTCTTTATGTATCTCTTTATTGTGCCCTTTGCACAATAACCCCCCACTCAGTGAGTGGCAAGATTTTCTTTATGTATCTCTTTACCTGGGACCATCTTCCTCGTCAAGCTTAGCTTATGATGATGGTCCCCTGCATTTCATTTTTATCATTTCCTATTGCTTCCTTTCATACATGATATTCGTTCTTGAAAAAAAAAAAAGAAAATGTATGTAAGATCCAAACGTTACGAATATTAGCTGTGTAAATGACTATATAAGTATTTTGTTGATTTGTTGATTTGTATTGATTATGAAATGCAGAAATAAAAACTGAACTGAACTGAACATTTCTACCTAAAAAAGATACTCAAGGCGCTATAGAACAGAGTACATATTGTGTCACATTACAACAGTATCACAGAAACTAAGACAATAAACCAACAAACAATAGGCCTATATACGTACACATACTATACATACAGGTATACAATATTGTTAATTTAAATTGAAAATCTTTGTCTTGAGATTCTTTTTGAAACCATCAATGGAAGATGTTTCTCTAAGAGATTTTGGTAGGCCATTCCATAGTTTTGGGCCCATATATGAAAAAGCCCGATCCCCCCAATTATGCTTGATTCGAGGTACCTGTAATTTTAGCGAGTTTGATGAACGGAGATTACGTGGTGGTTGGTGAAGATGAAGAGTATTTTGAAAGTAGACAGGGGCAAATTTGTGCAATGTACGGTAAACAAGAAGAAGAATCTTGAAGTTAATACGTTTTTCTACAGGAAACCAGTGTAGGGACCGAAGTAGTAATATTGGGGTAGTATGCACAGTACTATGCACAATGTTTTCATTGCATCAAGTAGCTCTCTGCGTCGTGAACATGAGCGGAAGCTAAAATGAAACAGAACCGACCGGTAAACTCAGACGACGCGAGATCGATTTTGATAAGCGATTTTGCGCATGCGCATTTTTCCCCCTCTGAAATTCCCTTCTATTACCGCTTTACTGAGGGAATGCACCTGTCCGGCTAGAGATATGACCGCAAGAACAGACGGATAAAGGAAATAATTTTTACTGGTTGTTTCTGCTCCAAAACATTAATGTTACGTTGCAACTGATTGACAAATTGCCCTACATCGACGTAAATAAGCACTGAATTGATTAGTGTTTTTTAGTAGTAGCCATGATAACAAATCATGGGCGTACACACTCGAGCAGGATTCGAACCTACGACCTCCTGATCACCGGACAGGCGTCATCTCCACTAGACCACCGAGCTTTCGCCCGAAAGCAAGTGTTGGTTCTAATCCTTATAGCATGCAGCGGGTACTGCTTTGTTATTCAAATTCATGATTTTCTTCCGTCGGGATGTTTTCATTGCAACTGATTGACAAATTGCCTAACATCGACGTAAATAAGCACTGAATTGATCAGTGTTTTAGTAGTAGCCATGATAAAAAAATCATGGGCGTACATACTCGAGCAGGATTCGAACCTACGACCTCCTGATCACCGGACAGGCGTCATCTCCACTAGACCACCGAGCTTTCGCCCGACAGCAAGTGTTGGTTCTAATCCTTATAGCATGCAGCGGGTACTGCTTTGTTATTCAAATTCATGAATTTCTTCCGTCGAGATGTTTTCATTGCAACTGATTGACAAATTGCCCTACATCGACGTATAAAATAAGCACTGAATTGATCAGTGTTTTTTAGTAGTAGCCATGATAAAAAATCATGGGCGTACATACTCGAGCAGGATTCGAACCTACGACCTCCTGATCACCGGACAGGCGTCATCTCCACTAGACCACCGAGCTTTCGCCCGACCGCAAGTGTTGGTTCTAATCCTAAGCAGTACTCGCAGTACCCGCTGCATGCTATAAGGATTAGGAGGTCGTAGGTTCGAATCCTGCTCGAGTATGTACGCCCATGATTTTTTATCATGGCTACTACTAAAACACTGATCAATTCAGTGCTTATTTACGTCGATATAGGGCAATTTGTCAATCACTTGCAATGAAAACATCTCGACGGAAGAAAATCATGAATTTGAATAACAAAGCAGTACCCGCTGCATGCTATAAGGATTAGAACCAACACCTGCTTTCGGGCGAAAGCTCGGTGGTCTAGTGATCAATTCAGTGCTTATTTACGTCGATGTAGGGCAATTTGTCAATCAGTTGCAATGAAAACATCTCGACGGAAGAAATTCATGAATTTGATTAATGTTACGTTGTTCATAAGACTGCCTACGTATCCAAATAATATCTGACATACAAAAGTATCAATGCATTTTCAATGTATTAAAGTCCTCTGCAGTCGTTTAACCCTATAGAGTCTGCCAAAGGCTTGCATGTGCGGCAAATATTGGCCTTTCAGGGTTTGCCAAGGGCTTGCCTGAACGGACAATATCTGCCGCACATTTAAATAGATTTAGGCAGGAGCTTTTTAACTGTATGTACCACGTGCGATAAGAGATATTGGTGAGGTTACATACATTGTATACATTTGAATTCATGAGGAAACTTATGTACTGATTGGAGCAAATCCATGTCGTACTCACCGGTCCTTGTCTACGCCCTGTCGAAGAGCTGAGTCGTGGGACGCCCGTGCCTATACAGATCTACCCTTTAAAGTATAGAAGTGATAATATTATAGTCGTCATGCACGGTTCGTGCAATTATGGACAAGTATTATTTGTAGCACGTATGACTGATTGGAAGTTGACATAGGCGGATGAAGAAGAATGCATTGATCAAAGTTCCTCGCTAACTAAACAAGATATTATCATGAGCTGTTTGATGTCTCGCGATTCTGCGTCATTACTCATTACAATGTGAACATTATCTACATATAATTTACATACATACATTCATACATACCCACGCACACTAGAATGCTAGTGATAATAGTAGGCCACGAACGCTCCGCACTGTCGCCGAAAGGCAACCCCAGCTCCGCGCTTGAGTGCACGTACCGCTTTTTTGTGTTTCCCGTGGAGGATTATGGGAGGTAACCACCCCCTAAAAAGACGTTGAGCGAAAAAAGACCTTCAGCTAAAAAAGGCCTTCAGCGGAAAAAGGCCTTCATCGAAAAAAGGCCTTCAGCGCAACTTTCTGATTACACTTTCGGGTTTTTCAGCAAACAAGGCCCCTCCCCCCCCCCCCCCAAAAAAAAAAAATGGCCTTGTGGTTTCAGCGAATGACAAATGAAAAAAAAAAAAAAGGTCGCTCTGGTAGGCCCTACTTGAAATCTTCGGGTGCCACTTGCCCGGAATAAAAAAAAAAAAAAAATGGAGGGACCCAAAGTGGTTACATCTTATGTACTCCTATGTTTTGTGGAAAAAGAAGTAGGGGCCCGAGCCCCTGAGAACCCCCCCCCCCCCCCCCGTTCCGCTTTCCATGGGAAATACACGCCATTGCCATCGCCGGCACTCACTGCATGCAGTGCAGCAAACAATTTCGAACGCGTTGTTGTTGTTATTTGAATTCATTTGGCGTTCATCATTCCCGTAGGAATATTTACGCGTACTACAGTAGTAGCCTTTTGACAAGGCCCATTCACTGAATGATGGTGAGCTAATAAAGGTTTCGCGCTCTTCTAGGCACTACATGTGGGGACTACCAAAATGGCGCCAGTCACGTGACATCTCGTCGCCACTGCTAGTTGCAAGCGTTGGGCCCTGGCGACTTGCGCGCTCGGATAAGCTCCTGCTTTCTTATACTTCCGTGGCATCTGTACGTGAAAGGGGCACTGGCTGTACAATCTCCATCCCATGCAATCAAATACTCAAATAGTCTCCAATGGCATATAAACCTTTTTTTTTTTTCAATGATTGAAATATTGCAATACATATTGAGTAGATAAATATGACGGAATCTTTGGCATTCTACATTAATTAATAGACGGTGTTAGACGGTACTGCATAGAATAATATTTGATATGTGCTTGAACGTAGAATGAAAGTTATATCTTTAATGCAGACGGCATTGAATGGGCTGATACCACCGATAGCTGCAGGCTTTCATGTATCATCCATATTGTGCTTACACTTTCACTGTTGACTAGTTGTGCAATTATTGTACTGGAAAACGTCCCTTATCTTTGAAGGCTCTTCGTGAATAGTCAAAAAATCAAATGAAATAGACAAACACATCAACATATTGCTGATTGGTGATGGAACTTCCTCTAAGATGAAGTATACGTAGTGTTTATGTATGATATGTCGGCAATTAACTAACTCGTGCAATCTTTCTAATCGGATTTCTTTAACTTCTTGCCAATATAGGCTATCTCGTTTGCTGTACAGTGAACATCCAAAATTATTTGAATGACAAATTAAACAACGTTGTTCATACAAAAATTATTTGCGAAACATCTATGTCTATCTGTGATTGTGGGAATGATCGGATGTCATGTGTGTACTTTTTGGGAAGGAAAGACTGCCTGGTATAGGCAAAGTAAATTGAGACATAATGAGCGGAATAATAACTTTAGATATCATAATGAATCCATATGACTCCCAATAAGGATTGAAATTAAGTGATAAATGCTATTTATTCCTTAAAGGGCCGCTAAAATCCAAATGCATGTTGATTTGTGTTGATTTATGATACCCTCAACATCACTTTTGCGGTGAAACGAATATCTAGAAACATTCCATATATTTTTAACGATTTTTATTTTATTTTTCTTCAGATTACTTAGGAACGCCCACAAAAAATACTTCCAAACCCATATTCCTCAGATGACCTCGTCTGTCAATCATTAGTAAAGTACTGAAATGTTTAATAAAAGACATTGGAATGCACCTTTCCCTCGACTCAGCATAACTTGCATGTTTCTGTGATATTAATGTGACTAACAAAAGACATGGCGAGGGAACATGCCAGTTATGCTGAGTCGAGGGGAAGGTGCAAAAGTGATGTTGAGGGTATCATAAATCAACACAAATCAACATGCATTTGGATTTCAGGGGCCCTTTAAAGAATAAATAGCATTTTAAACTTGGTCGGTTTGAACTAAACTGATCTGTGCTGCTGTGTGCATTGTGACATATATTTTAGTGAGCTGAACTGCTTCACTGAGAATGAAGACATGACTATTCCATTCATTTTGCAGACATGCTATTCATCTCCACTCGGTAGACATACACGAAACAGTCATACAGTATAGTTTATTCCACTCCGTCATCAATTTCAGTATTTTTGTAACATCGTTTTTCTACATGATTGCCCGGAGATGGTTTGCAGTACACAGCTTTGAACAATACATAATGTCTCATGTTAGGTTGTTGTGCAAGTATGGCTTTCTGCGTACATTGTCTGCCGTCAGTCTTTGGAACATTATGTTGTGTAGATGTTGTGGAGCATTATTGAAAGATCTGCACCTCGGTGGGGGGGGGGGGGGGTGGGGTGGGGGTGGGGGTGGGGGGGGGGGGAGGTGGGGACTAGCCTTCAGTGCAGTAATTGCAAGAAAGGCAACCAGGGCCCTGTTGCTAGAAACTTTGCGTTTAAACGCAACTTGCAACTGATTGTCACTGGCCAGTCAAAATCATTGTTGCATGCATGTCTTCTTGATAGGACAGACCCTGAGCCAATCAGAATGGTTGTTTCAAAATTAGCAATTATTTGCAATTAATTGCAACTTTCTTGCAACGGGGCCCTGCAAATGGCCGTCAAATGAGACAGATGCAAGACAAGCTCGGCTTGCTTACAGTTCTTTCTTTCGAAAGTTTGTTAATCCGGAAACGAAATAAGTTTTCCTACAACTGTAGTAACGCACTTTACTTTATATTCAGCGAACTTCTAATATTCAGGAATTAATGTGTGTTTCGGAATATCAAACTTTATTTCATTTTTGGATGAACGAGCCCTCGGAATAACGAACATCATCCGCTCGGCTTAGCATTTTGGACGTGGGGGCGCTGTGGCATAGTGGATAAGACTCTCGACTCCCAATCGGAGGACCCGAGTTCGAGTCCCGCCCAGTGCTTACGTCCTTGGACAAGATGTTTTTACCCACCATGTCCCTCTCGACCCAGATGTATAAATGGGTACCTGGCAACGCTGGGTAAATGATAATGGCAGGGCCCTCTGGTAGAGCAGTGGCAACACTGAAGAGGCTACCTTGGATAAATATGACCTTATAGCCTCTCCTCAGCCACTACAGTCAGCGCTAAACAACAGCGTTACCATGGTTACAGCCTTCGATAAAGGCTTCTTCGTTCTCTCTGTCATCCATCTCCTCTACAGTGTGTCTCCTTCCCCCTCAAAAAAAAGAAGAAGAAGAAAGAAATACAATCAGATTTTCGCATCGACAACTTCCAATATGATTAAATTGTCTCAATGCTATTTCATTCCTAAAACCATAATATCTCACATATATTTTGCAAAAAATCCAATTCAATTTGGTTAAATGGTCACAGAGAAATATGGATCGTTGTAAAGCGTGCTATGGGTCTGATTCTTCCAAGTTTACCACTTGCATGCTCTTGGAACTACATATTAATGTGTAAACACAATGGACAGAACTTATAGGGAAGAGATTTCTGGCATGCTCTCCAAACAATCTTCATTTCGACCTCCTTCGGCCGTGGGTCATTTTCATACACAGAGATCAGGGATAAAGTTTTAAACAGTTTGTTCCGGGGATTCTCGAATATATCAGAGTCGGATAGCCTTCGTATTCCATGAATCAGTAAGCGGTTAAGTCTAGAAACAATTTTATTTTAACTACTGTTCACATTTTGTATATTAGATACTTAACAGTGATTATATTGTTTAACTTTTATACACTCGTTGTTTCTATCCCTAACTAACATTTTAGAACTATTTTGAAGCACTGAAGTTGGGTTTTCTGTCATCTGCAAATGGTAAATGATGCCTTTAATGTAATGCAGACATGTGACGACATGCATTATTTGAACAAGCGCACAGAGTGTGCTGTGAGTGAATACATCACAGCGTTCAGTGCTTTGACGTGTGGAACACAGGCTGGGAACCTTGTCTGTCGCCTGCACCTCGCCTAGGGGAGACAGTGATGTGAGAATGTGTACTCTATTATAGCTCTGAGTTACTGATAAAGCAGACGAGATTCAACGTCGTCAGTGCGTGAAGAAATGAACACACAATCATGTACAGCTCTCCGCCACTTTAAAAAGACAGCCATTCGCATGCTATAATGTACACAAAGGAAGCCATTCGTCACAATACACAAATGTGATCCGAGGCACAAAGGAGTTGTTGCGTGGTTGCAAAAGAATTCAGTACAAGAAAGAGACTGCAAGGGTGGATATAGCATTGGATTTGGACTAGAAGAAATCAATACATGCTGTGAATCTGTGATTTATGTTGCGATGCGTGTTTTCGTGATGACTGAGATGGGCCACCAAATTGTAATCTATAATAATTTCATTAGCATAACACGTGTGCATAAACGAAAAACGAAACAAAATGGAGCAACAACAAAGTATATTTCAACGCACGTTTTAATTATGACCTTGAATAACGTCTCCCCACGAGCAAGATGGCGCATCTTGGATTCGAACTCGGGTCCTCCGATCGGGAGTCGGGAGTCTTAGCGCCCCCACCGAATCGAATTTTGTTTCTTGACGATATCACAAACAGGACTAATGTTTCCACGAATTTAGTGAGACTGGATGACGCTTATGTCCCGATAAAGACATCAAACAAGCTTCCGGGTGATAAGAAGGCATCCAGAATGATGTCCTTATTATTGATCATAGGGTGCATGAGATGAGAGTGGATCGAGAGGTTTTCAAAGTGTACATTAACCCTATTCCCACGGGGGGGGGGGGGCATTTTGCCCCTGCCCTCAACGTTTCGCGTGATTATTCCGCAACGCGTGATGCTCTCGCCGCTTACGACTTTTTTCTTTCAAGTATCGCGCAACTTTTAAGACCAAATTTGTCGCTCCCGGGTATACCGTTTTGAAGCCACGCCCCTTTGAAAAAAATTCGTCGACCCCAAAATTGCTCATAAACATGATTTTGTGTTCAAATCCAATGTAAATTGTGTTTTTGCAATTAATTCATATAAAGATAAATATTTTCACTTTCAATGGCTGATAATGATTTATTTTAGCCTGATTATGCTTTAAAAAGTTTCTACGACAAATTTTGACGAAAAAACCCCCCCAACAAAAACAAAAAGAAAAAAGAAAGAAATACATAAGAAATTCAATAAACAATAAAATACATAAGAAATAATTATGAAGCCGAATTTTTGCTTCAATATTATTGTTGACGATATTGAAAAGATTATGTCCACCAAAAATAAGAAGTCTTGGAGCTTATTTTTTTATTTATAGGCAAAAAATTATTTTTGCATAAATTAGCATAAATTAAAATATAAAAATACATTATAATTTGAAAAACCTAACTATACAGTCTTTTAGATTACATTGGCCTCTACCTTAGTGCAAATTTTCGCGAGGATCGCGACCCCCCCCCCCCCCGGTGGTTTCAAGTCCCTCAAAAAACCCGGCGGGATTAGGGTTAAGGGTCTCCAAACACCAACCATTGCCAAGCAAGTACTGCGTTGATGCTGGAGTCGGTGTGTTAAGCGTACAATTGGGACACTTACACACACACACTCACACACACACACACACACACACACGCACACACACACACTGACCGATTTTTTTCAATAATCTGTATTTATTGACATTCAAATCAATATATAACACAATAATATCATCAGCTGATGCAACTGTACAAACAGAAAAAATCGCACATTTTTTTTTTTTTCAAACCAAACAACAGTCTTATTGACCGATTCTGTGACGCGCTATGTGTATTTTTGGCATGGGCGCAGCCATAGTGGGTGTATCAGCCGACCCCCCCCCCCCCCTCCGCACTCCCCCACCCCTCTCCCTACACTAGCACGCGCGCAGAATGAAAAACTGCTTTAGCCAATAGGCGTCTCGTACTGAGTGCGCGAATGCTTGCTTAGTGCGCGAACCTTTGTTACAAGTGCGTGTAAACATGTTGCCCCGGGGTGGGGGAGAGCAGGGGGGGGGGGGGGTCGGCTGATACACCCACTATGGCTGTAGTTTACAGGCACAAACCCTTGTTGGTCGTATAGAAGTCTGCATGCGCCAAGACTAATACACGCACCACTACACTGCAGCCTCGAGTAGCTTCAACACAGGGCCTATGGGACAGTGCCAAAGTGGTGCATGTAGTAGTCTGGGCGCAGACTCCTTTACGACCAACAAGGGTTTGTGCCTGCAAACTACTATGGCTGCGCCCTGTGCCGTAAAATGTCTGCTGCCCTCAACGAACCCGAATCGGTCAATACCCAGGAGGTACTACACACTGACACACATAAACACACAAACACATACACACACTCATACATTATGACTGTTTAAGTGTGTGTGTGTGGGGTGTGCGTGTATCTCTAATCAGAATGAAGAAAAAAAAAAACCCTATTTTCTCACTACTCTTAGTCTTCGACAGACTTTGCTGCTTTTATGCAACTTCAGTATTATCATTTTGAGACGTGGAAGTGGTGTCAAATCAATTCATCTGCTCGTCTTGTTTATGTGACGATAGTATGCGTGCCAAAGTCAGATTTTTACCCCCAGAAGTAATCTTTCCCTCTTACCTCATTATGAGCACATGTACGTTGCAAATTTTGTGAAAATTCGTTCATCCGTTCTCGAGTTATCTTATAGATACAGAGCTCGATATATTCGATATATACACAGCAGACAGCAGACAGACAGACATATGGAACAGAAAACATAGGTCTCACCTAATGGCGGAGGTCTGCTTTGTGTTAACCTGGAGTCCATTCTGCGAGCCAACTGTCATGGTAAAACATGCCTATCCCTATCACTACCACGACCATTATACCTCCATTATCCTCAAGAAAATCAATGCAGGCTGACAACGAATAAGGTTATGTACCCCGTTTTTATATCATTACACATTCTCGTTCAACTGTGACGGTATAAAACATGCCTTTAAACAGTATTAAGCGCCAAAACCGATTTTCTTTGTACGTACACATCGCGGGCATGTAGGTATTTTGGGCTTGTAATCGTGATAACTATCGCCAATCATCCACCCCTTCCTCGGCACGGATTAATGCCCGTATGTGCTTGTACTGTGCTTTAGGGTTCCGTGAATTGGACTGACACATATGCATTTGTCAGTGACGTGTCATTGTTTGCAGCTCAGGGCATTGCTAGTATAGTTATGTTTCTCATTATACTATACGCCTAAAGACAGAATCATATTTTTCATCACGTATAGATAGATATATATTATATAGCAACAGTATTAAGAGAAAACAGATATACTACGGTTATCATTGGTTATCTCCTCGTGCAACTGATGGTGCTATGACAGTCATTCTGTATATATATATATATATATATATTCTTTTTTTTTTCTATTTACAACATAAAGCACTTCCGATGATGGAATCTATAACAGATTTTCTTTTTCAAGCACAATGCAATCGAGTAATAACAAGGATTGAAATGAAATCCTGACTTTTTTTTTTTTGTCTTTGTACAATTTTCATCTTTTATCTCTCCATTAATTCACATTTCTTTACGGACTGTCATTAAAAACCCAGAGAATCAGTAAATCTTTCAAACATTTTTCACTAATACGATGTGATGATCAAATTCCTTTTTTTTAGTTCATAAGATGAACATCACTCGAGCAGTTGTTAAAAGTATGAAATATCCATTAATATAGATATATTTGTCATTTGTACATACTGTAGATCAATAATGAACATGAGATATTAACATAAAACGAATATCATACTGAAACATTAATCCTCAAAATTGTTATGTTGGTACTTTCTGCTATATCGGTAAGGGCACCTAAGTTTTGATTTGATCTATTGCGTGAGCCCTTTTCCTGATGTGATTGCTAAGGTATGAACAGACAAAAACAATTTTACCATAGAAGTGAAGCTATCAACCCGTTTTTTTTTTAAATCCCTTTCTCTCACCCTCGTGTTTAGTCTATCCACCTTTCCATTTTCTCCTTCTCTCTCTATCTGAATTCACTCCCGCCTCTCTATTGCATTATCAAGAAAGTCAGGGTGTAGATTCAAATTGCATGTCCAGCGATATAGTGCTTCAGTGATTTTTTTTTTTTTCGTTGCCAAACTGTAAAGTAATCTATACATGTGACGAACGCGCACTTAGATTCATCTTTGATATTGGACCAACTCTTTAACATAAAATTTTACAATCACGATAATGACTTTCAGGGCTTTAAAATTTCATCAAAGTCTTTGAAAAATGACAAGAAAAAAGTAACCAAAACGTATCACGTTTATGACGTAAACTCACAATACTACATTTCAACATGGTTTAGATTTCCTTACTTTGTCCAAGTAAGAGGTTAATCTGCGTATTTCTGTTTATTTCCTCTCGTTGATAAGGATCTTGTATGGTGTCAGCAGACGCCCAGAGGCTGTCTTAGGGATGAGGTTGATCAGGCTCTCGCTCTCCTTGCCCGGTACTTTGGAGAAGGTGTAGTTCTGGAGGAACCAGGAGAAGATGAGGAAGAGGTCGGCCTTAGCAACCGCCTCTCCGAGACAGCTACGGCGACCCGCTCCGAACGGCATGAAGCTGGGAGGGTGCTGACGGATGGTTCCTCCCTCGTCTAGGAAGTGCTCTGGCAGCGGGCGAGAAAAAAAAATATTACTAGGAAATTTAAACTGATATGACAACTTGGGTGTTGACATTTCATTTCCAAGCGTCTATCTGTTTGTTTGTTTTTTGTTTCATTTCAATGCTATTGAGAAACACCACAATCAGCCTTAGAGATGTCTTTCAGGGAGTCCGCCTATCAGTTTATGATACATCACAAAAAAGAACATTCACAACGAGAGAGACAACATATTGGCCAAAATGCAAAATGGAACAGAGGTTGATTAAATGTTGTATTGAGAGAAAAAAGGAGGAACATTTTTTTCTTTGAAATATCATAGATCATGTTAATGGACAGAGCAGAAAAAAAAAACTATAATTGTTATATACAGATCTCGATTCAGCTGATTACAACGGAGTTTGGAACATGAAGTGACCAATATTCGACAAAAATCGTTTAACATGGATTTACTTGTGAAACTTATTTAAAGGCTCTCATAGACTTTGGATGCAGCATGCACTATGCTATTTCTCTTGAAATTTGTGTTCGGTTTGTATCTCCGCTCCTTCTGGCGCATTGCGACACATCTTCGGACATATCGACACATCCCGGGACATTTCGAAACATCTCGGCACATTTCGACACGATCATGTTGACACTTGGCTGCATCCATTGGCCAATCACTCCCTAGCACAGTGTCACATGGATAAATGGTGTACACTCATGGGGACTGAAAAATTATATTAAAAGTGGAAAATTTCGCGGTGTTGAAATTTTCGCGCATTTCGCGCAACGAGAAGCTAGCGGGAAAATAAAAACACGCGAATATTTTTGCGTGCCATATGGTCCAGTAGTTGATGTCTTTATTCCATGGAATTAAAAATATGCAGAACTCTTCTTACTCGGCCGAGCGCGAAAAATTAGTCGCGCGAAAATATCCACTTTCACAGAAGAATTTTTTTAATGTTTCCAGAACACTAAAATCTACACGGAGAACATTAAACAGCCCTATTAGTTGGTTCTTAGATGAAATCTTATCCTACAGTCTAAATGGGTCTTTTCGAGGATGACCGAATGACGTTATTACAGGGAGTGCTATGTAGATCCTTTCTGAATAAGATCCCCCGAATAGGAAGCACAGAAAAGACCAGAATATGCCGACGACCAGGTCCTAGGATTGCCTACCTGGCTTGAAGGAGTCTGGGTCATCCCATTCCTGGGGGTCAAAGTGCATCGAATGAATGTTGACAATCACAATGGCTCCTTTGGGGATGACGTAATCACCTGTACCATATAGAGGGATGTGAAAATGGTTACTTCCATGACCATGAGCGCTATAGTCGTCATTACTTATGTCGATGATTGTATGATTTATGGACTATTTTACTCGTATTTGATTTATATGTTTGTTTCCCTTGTTAATAGAAACAATGTGGTCAAAAGCGCTTTATGACTTGTTTTTTTCATATCATTAGTATTCTACTACTACTTCTAATATACTACAACTGCTACTACTACTTCAATCGAGAACCAAATACTAAACCAGTATTTCATGGAAAATCCGAACACAAGTATACATTCGTTTATCAGGCAGAGCCTCTGAGCGGTTGTGGCTCAGTGGAAAAGACCGGAAACTGAAAGTTCGCAATTAATCTGAAAGTTCGCAATTCGAGTCCTCTGTACAAAGCAACTCTCAAGGCCTATATAGGGCAAGGCACATTGTCATCACACCATAAGGTCCTTGGGGAGGAAGTTACTATCGTCGCGGCCGCTGCGTCTGTCCCATCGTTACTTAAGAGACATTTAATTGTTTCCCTTATGGTGACGTCAAAGAACTCCATTCAACTCGATATTGCTGTACACCAGACAGAGTAATTTCACCGTGGAAAAGTCCATGCATCTACTATACAGCCTGTAACTATTCATTGTAGAGTACCTTTGTAAAATGGTTTGAAGCATTTTATCTCGTGATCCTACATGTCTCCTGCCCCAGACAAACATAACTGCACACACACACACACACACACACAGAATGGAGTAATAATTGGAAAAGAGAGATAAGTATAGAACTTGCCTTCATTCGTTCTATTACACAATCATTTTCTGAGCATATGCATTCCCTCATCCCTTTTTCAGTTCCCCTAGCCACTTTTACTATTTTTGTTTGCATACATTTTGAGACTGTATTACCGTGAAAAAAAAAATCACCAGTGTATAGGGACTTACATGTATATACTTGTGATTTTTCATGACGAGAATCCGATCTCAATGGAACCCCCTGTTTCAGAGGCTCAGGTATCCCATACCGTGTTCACAGTGGTGTTCACAGTGGTATCTTACACCGGGTTCACGGTGGCCATGCTCCATTTGCCCGTGAATTGTGCGGCACCGATGCTAAATGTGAACACCGGATATGAACACTCGCTCACAGTATCAATTTTAGGCGTTGTGGTTGGTCTCACATCAACGCCGTCTTAAACTTATCCGGCAGGCTTGACTGAGGAGCTAGTACAGAACACCATCTCGCATCACTCCCGGCTCAAATTAAAGGGCCAATGTGAATATCGTACGAGAAATTCATACATTTTTTTTTTGATTTCAAATCGATTCAGTATGGCATGAAGCCATTCATGTAATGCAAAGATGAATTCAATCATTGCGTAACTGATTCATGAGAAGGAGAGAAAAGATATATCGAAGTACCGAGCGATCGATACTCACGTATCTTGGTATCACACAAGGTCGAATGTGGCAAGGCGACAGGAGCGATCGTGCTGTACCTCATCACCTCATACAAAGTGGCCTCGGTGTACGGCAGCGTCCCGCGGTCCTCGATAGTTGGCACACGATCACGGCCGACCACGGAGTCGATCTCTGCCTGGACTTTCTTCTGAATCCCAGGGTTCTCGGACATCAAGGCAAAAGCCCAGTACAATGTGTCAATGGTAGTCTGCGTTCCAGCTGAGATGCATCCATATAAAATCAAACAAACACAAATATCAAAAAAATATATAATATATACACCCAGCTATCAGTTCGATGAACAATCGCGATGGTTCATTTAACGACACAAGTGACGTCTTCGTGAAAGCGATGCAAATATTTCTCATCAATGTCAGAATCCCGTATGTGTACATACTTGACAAGTTTCTTGGATTTGCGTTACTATAAAGTCCTAGGATTGTTCCTCGCGTATTGTCGCACCTTTATTGTACAAACCAGGTGGGTTGTTAGAACCGATTTTACGGTTCATTAAACATGTGAACGATACAATATAACACGAAAAACCCTACCTGGATTCACAAGACTGTATTATAACAAAAATGAATTCTATTATTGAGGGCACTTTAAGCATCAATTCAACTATACAGAAGGATATAGAATACGCTAAGAGTGTGGTATAACGGATTATCTGAGAAAGACTGTTTGATGGTGAAGTAAGAGCTGAATAGATCTCGGGGCTACCAGAGGGAAGAGGTAGAAAAAGTGTAGACAATAATTAAGTTGACGTGGTCATAAGGTAACGAATAACACTGTCATGTGATCGGTGTGATCTTGTTTAGAAGGGTCTAATTTGACTTCAAAAACTCTTGATGTGTGTCCTTTCCTTCATCGAAATTCGTCATCAGTGACGCATATCATACAAAACTAAGGGGAAAGGAGAATGGAAAACGGAAATGAAAAAGCGTGTGATAAATGAACGTAGTTGGTGACGTCATCTTACTTTGTATAATATTGCAGATTGTACAAAGAGCGAATATCTTGAGATTTAATTAGCTTCAGCTAAAACCCCGGACTTTAATATGGCAAGTGTCGGTACCAAAGAAGACGTCCATTAGAGTCTGTAGAATGTGGACATCGGTCAGTTTATCCGCGTTCTCCCCTTCTCGCTTTGCGTCTTCTTGGGCCTTCAGTAACATGCTGTAGAAATCGCTGATGTTGTCTAGAAAACAGAGACCAATGGAATGAATATCATTTTATCATCTCCAAAAATTTGCATTGCTTCGCGTCTGAAAAACTGCAAGTAATGGTGTTTTAAGTTCATTCTGATTTTGGTAATCTACCATCCAATCCTTACATAACGAAATAATGGTCATGCAGCTAATCTGAAGTTTCGTGAAAAACTGAAAACTGGAGTACTGGTACTTAGTATTGAAAACGTTGTCATCCTGGATTCTTTGAGTGTTACTTTGGTGCAGGGTGCTACTTCAAATGATTAAGATTTTATTAGTCCAGGAAGTAAGATGATAACAGCATAGTGGTTTTTCATGTAATTAACTGCAAACGTTGAAATTACTCCTCAAACAATTTCAATCTGTATTTCCATCTGGCTTTGGTGATTGCTTACCAAAGAAGCAACCTCTACTGAGTCGTGGAGGTGTTTTCGATTATGCACGCAACTACAGCTGGCAAGTTTACAGTGTAAAGTGACACTTAACATATCTTACCGGGGTCGTAGGTTTGCTGTTTGTGTTGCTCCAATTCGACCTTGAGGAACTTTTGGAGCTCACCCGTCAGGTTCTTTACCAATCGGGGCCCGCTGGTAGGGACGTACTTGGCCCAGGAGAAGAAGTCAGCTGCAAGTCCGAGACCGAACTCGGCATTGGCCTCGTCATTCAGTTGCATCCATTCCTTCACGTTAGGGTCATGAAGAGCGTAGCTGAAGATGAATATATATCAGAATATGCTCGTTATATGATAAAATATCATGGTAATTGATGTTTGACAGAGAAAACGTCAATCACATTTACAACGCCGAGATGGGGAGGGGAAAACTGCATGGGAATGTCCTTTTCTCTTGCCTAAACAAAAAGAACTATGTTTCGAAGATCCACTTTCTCTTTGTTCTTTTTTTTTTTTTCAGTGCAGTCGCTCTAACACACAGTGAAAACAAAAACAAAAACACGAAGAATCTTAAAAAGTGAATTACATGAATTAGTACAAGAAGAGGAAAGGAGCTGAAGAAAAAGAAAAACTTCAGTTTGTCATTCCATTTGTTTCCATTTGACTCTTTCTCTTTACTGCTTTCTTTCATTCGTCAATGTTCTCCCTGTAACATAATACACATACATGTGTATACGCATATTTTTACATGAATTAACAAAACCAAAAAATATAAAACAAGAATAATTATGTCGCTGGTATGTCTCCAACAAATCGCATTATTTCCTAATTGGTCTTTCATACAGTAGAATAAGTTACTTCTCTTTAAAAACTTTGATTTAACGTCCCTTTTTAAATTAGGGTTTTTGTTTTTTTTTTTCCCAAAAACAATCTCCTCCCTACAACTCCGTGTACCTTGGTAAGCCCATAAATCTCGTGCCTCACGTGCTCTGGTCATGCTGGTTTTGACCCACCATCTCCTCTCCCTTCTTCCTTTTCCTATCCGCACACACACACACACACATGAACACACACACAGTGACACACACTCATAACAACCAAGTGTGTTTTATACTGAGATATGTGTCGTATGTAATACCTCTTTCCAAAGCACATCTGTGAGAGGACATTGTACATGATCAGAGTAAGGAGGAGTCGAGGGTCGATCGGCTTCCCGTCATTCTCGGCTAGCTCCTTCTCCACCTTCGGGTACACGCTGGAGATCAGTTTTTGCAGGGGCTTTCCTGTTGCAAAATGTCTTGATAAAAGAACAGAAAAGATTAATAGATTTTGAATGATAACATTTACGATAATAATGAAAATAATCTTCATGAAAATTAAATGAAAATAATAATGGAAATGATATGGCCAATGATAATGATTCCTAGTCATACTGCTAAAAGGATGATAATGGAGGTGTGAACATTTACCTACGAAGACATTTGTTTAGATAAACTGAAAAAAAAAAAATCCGGCTGATTTTCAGACTTTTACATTTAAACAACTATAAATTGGTTATACTGGGTATATGGAGTTTCAGAAGTTATAATTGGGATATGGAATACTCAGTAAGATTTTTTTTTCAAAATTTATACCAAATCACAATGAGAAAGGATAATGACATAGCAGCTCCACCATAGGAATGCCTGAGTGGGGGCTCAAGGAAGCAGAGCAAACGATGAAAGCATGCATAGATTCTACATAGCTGACATTGGGCCTTTTCACACGTACCGAATTGCTTAAAGGGCCCCTGAAATCCAAATGCATGTTGATTTGTGTTGATTTATAATACCCTCAACACCACTTTTGCGGTGAAACGAATATCTTGAAACATTCCATATATTTTTAACGATTTTTTCTTCTATTTTTCTTCAGATTACTTGGGAACGCCCACAAAAAATCCTTCCAAACCAACATTCCCCAGATGACCTCATCTGTCAATCATTGCTGAAGTACTGAAATGTTTAACAAAAGACATTGGAATGCACCTTCCCCTCGACCCAGCATAACATGCAGTTCCCTCGCCCTGTCTTTTGTTAGTCACATTAATACCACAGAAACATGCAAAAAAAAAAAAAAAGAAGAAGAAAAAACTCGTCTGGTGGCACTGAATATTCTCCGAGAATTGATAAAGGAACAGGATTATCGATCCTATTCTGACGCATTTGGTTATTTCACCTTGAAATACAGTTAATTTGAGAACAGTTAACGGAAATCGTCTGCTACCTGAGTGCAGTGTGACCTAGTTTCCGATGAAGCTTCCACGTGTCAGAGTAAGTACTGAAAACAATGTCCTTGAATCCATCCGTAAACAGTTCGGCTGTAGTGAAACATAAAAAAATAACGGTGCAGTTTTATTATTGTTGAGTAGAGGAAATCAAAGCGAAAAGTAAGTCATAACTGCACATCTGCTGAAGTCCGATCCTGGTAGCTAACATGACTTCACAACTATATTCATACTCAAAGTTAATGAGAATCGGTCAGTAAACTACCATTATACTTAAACAAAAATAACACACACCATTTCCTTTTTTTCTTCCATTACTTATCCCCTACTCATTTTTAATGATAATTTACGTGTTGAGTGTTTTACGACAAAAGCTGGAGCTATGATAATTGCTTGAATGTCGATAACGATACCATTTACCGCGATTGCTGGTTTTCTCTGAAAAGTTTTATACACAGATTACTTAAAAACAATTTCCCTTTTAACCTTTCTCAGTGAATGGCATAAGTGTACTTTGCCTTCAGGGTTTTCGATGAAAACTGTGGGAAGAGGTCACTTAGATAGAAGATTGTTCAACGAGGGGCACACCCCGAAATGGATAGTACTTGTGATGGCACCGACGCCTATTAACCAGACACTCGAAATTACACAAAGTTTACTTCTTTTATATTTGCGATCAAAAATGTAAACAAAAGAAAGGGGTGATTATGACGGAAGTGTTGTGGAGGGATCCTACACTGACTATACGAAGGGCGTGACGCCAGAATTGCCGCGTGATGGCACAATCGTTTTGTGTCATCACTTAAACAGAAATTCACAAAATAGTGCACGATTTGGAAAATGTCATAAATAGTGACTTCACTTTCCAAATAGTATAACATGGAGTGTCAAACAAGCCAAAATTCTTAAATAGTTGGAAAAAACCCTTATACAGTATTCAAGTGAAGCTCTTTCACCCGATCACTATAGAGGATTAATTTTGATCCAAAATATAATGGAAACTATTTCTTACTTGAGTAGAAATCAGGACGTCCGGCGAACTCCACACCCTGCTTTATCACAGCCTCCTTTATGAGGTCTTTGCTATTTAAGACCACCATCCATCGTTGTCCAATCTTGAGACCAAAGATATCACCGTACTTCTTGGCCCATTTACCGAACACCACCTCTGGGCTGTCAGTCATGTCTGCAATAAAATAATGAGAGATAGAGAAACTACACCGGCTCTAATGAAATTTGACACTCACGGTACGCTGTCCAGATATAATAATAATAATAATAATAATAATGATGATGATGATGATGATGATTTGATTAGATTTGATTTATTTCTGCATTCGATCAAATATAAATTGAATACAAATTTCAAAAGCACAAAGACACAGAATAATAAGTGCAGTGAAATAAAACGATAACAGTATACAAATAAATAAACAAAGGTAATGATGATAATGATAACAATAATAAACCACATTGATATAGCGCATATGACTAAAATACATTGCCTCTATCGACATTGAATGAAGAAATGATTATAGAAATATGGAAAATGACAGAAAGCAGAGGAAACGAGGCAAGAAGAAGAATGACAAAATTCTGACATGCAGTAGGCCTGCAAAACCTGTGGACTCATCGCTCACTAAGTCTTATTAAAAGGAATGAGAACATGATATCATCAAAGGCCTTCTTCGTGTTCGTAGTGTTATCTTTTCTTGGTATCCCAGAAAGTTTGTAATACTGTATAATGTTCTACAATCTGAATAATACCTACCAAGCTATTTGTCTATCTATCTCTCTATCTCTCTATCTGAATCTATCTATATATCTCTCTGCACAAGTGTGTTTATGTGTTGCTTATGTGTACGGTTGGTACATAAAATAGTATTATTTACCTGACAATAATATTGGGTGGTGCGAGAACAGATATTTTATGTAAGAGAGAGAAAGGGAGAGAGAGAGAGAGAGAGAGAGAGAGAAAGAAGCGGTCTTTCTGTTCAAAGAAAGGAAAAAAAGTCAAAAGAGGCGGGCAGAAATAGAAAGGAAAACAACTATAACAAGAAAAATCAAAACAAGTGAAACCCATGCAGACAAAACCACTTGTTCGATCTCACTCACCGTATATACTACCCACAAGGGGAAGGCCCCGCGGTCCGGGTGGGAACCTGCTTGGTCGGCTAACGCTCCATATTGCCATGGAGACCAGAAGGACTCCAAGAGTTGCTGTGATGGTCAAGCCATTGACCTGTCCGAGACTGGACTCCGTTAGGGTTCCTAGGAAGTCGATCATGGTGGTGACTGCAGCTGACGTATTTCACTCTGCTGATCTGTACAGTGTTTAGTGTGTAGAATATTTGCATACAAGATATTTTGAATTATCAACGCACTTAAACACTGTATTGTATAAACGTCTTATACTTCATTCTGATCTGATCTGTACAGTGTATTAGTGTGTAAAATATTCAAGGGCAAGATATCTTTATTATCTGCGCATGTAAACAGATTTCTGTAAACATTTTGATACGTAAATACCATGTCTATCACGATATAAAGACATATTATCAATATTTATGATAAAAATGGAATATTAATATGCTGTATGAAATGGGGAAATAAGAAAGAAATGATTAAAAAAGGCATGCCACCTTCGTGAGAGCTAGATATGGGCGAATCCCTTCACATAATGCAAGTCGTCATGAAGAATGACTTTACAGAATTCCTTACAGAAATTTACTCTTCCTGTTGAATGCAGAGGTACTGTCATTATTGATCGGTTCAGACTTTACGAGTGATGAAACCATAACATTCTATAAGTACCTATACTTGCTGTAGTGCGATTTTAATTGAAATTTAAACGTCACTTAACTAAATTTCGGAGTAATGATAAACTATATAAAGCGAATACCGAGGTTGGCCGTCTTTAATCATGCACCAGCAACCTCGCTGCAGCCTATTCGGGAAGGGTATTAACATTTTGTTACGCTGAGGAGTTACTGGTAAACTTTCTGTAGTAACTCACTTTAGTTACACCTGCGACTCTGCGAGGTAGAAAACAACGTTTCCATATTCTCCTTAGCAGTATCCACTGGCCTTATAATGTGTCTCGCATTGTGAATACGGTACCATTTCCCGTGCCGTAACATGAAGTGTATACAAGACAAAGAAAGATACCAATTGCGAATTCAACTCACCGACTGTTGTGTATCCTGATCAACACTCTGCCTTGCTTCTCCGCTCTCTCTTCTCGATTGGTGTGCACTGTACTCTTTTCTTTATTTGGGGGCACTGTACTGAACAAAGAAAACACGAGGGGGGTTGGGGTTAGGGTTGTTCCAAATATTTTTCGGGTATGCTGGACACTGAGGGATAAAATGTGTCGATTATTCTACGTACTTCTTGTGGCACTAGGCCTACATAACACTATTCTCAGTACCGAGTACACATATGTATATGCCTTGCAGTCCGAGGCTGAATAATTATAGTACTTTTTTTCCTTCTTCTAATCGATAGGGTTGCTCGTGTTTGAGCCCCTCATATCGACCGTGACATATTCCGTGTCTCGGTAGAATGGTGATGTATAGACTCATGAAGGTCTATATCTAACTGATGTACAGATACTATAGAAAAAAGCAGGGGTGTGCATGTGGCCTAGATTTAAAAGGGCCCTGAAATCCAAATGCATGTTGATAAGCGTTGATTTATGATACCCTCAACATCACTTTTGCGGTAAAACAAATATCTAGAAACATTTCATATATTTTTAACGATTTTTTTTTCTTCTATTTTTCTTCAGATTACTTGGGAACGCGCCCACAAAAATCCTTCCAAACCAATCAATATTAATATTCTTGAGATGACCTCATCTGTCAATGTTATCATTGCTGAAGTACTGAAATGTTTAACAAAAGACATTGGAATGCACCTTCCTCTCGACTCAGCATAACTTGCATGTTTCTGTCATATTAATGTGACTAACAAAAGAATTGGCGAGGGAACATGCAAGTTATGCTGAGTCGAGAGGAAGGTGCATTCCAATGTCTTTTGTTAAACATTTCAGTACTTTAGCAATGATTGACAGATGAGGTCATCTCAAGAATATTAATATTGATTGGTTTGGAAGGATTTTTTTTTGTGGGCGTTCCCAAGTAATCTGAAGAAAAATAGAAGAAAAAATCGTTAAAAATATATGGAATGTTTCTAGATATTCGTTTCACCGCAAAAGTGATGTTGAGGGTATCAATAATCAACACAAATCAACGTGCATTTGGATTTCAGGGCCCCTTTAAAGCCATTTGTCAGTGAACTTCATAAAGGGTCTGTGGTTCCCCAAGGTAACCAGAGCGGTCGCGTGGCAATGGAAAAGTTCGTAGGCCTTCTTAGTCTATATGCTGTAAACCTTTTTTTTTTTTTTTTTGTCGTCATTGCAAAAACACATAGGGTAAACTTATTGAATCCAAATTGTGTAATGGCGCGATCCCAATTTGTCCTTAGAGAGATTTGAATAACTGTCCCGCGCCAGCACACGGAGTCGTACATGGAGTTTACCTTGAGCTATATATGACGAAGAAATGAGAAAACCAAAAGAAAGTGAAAAACAGACCAAGGAAATCTTGACCAAGGAGGTCTAGACTAAGAGACACTCTGCGACCTGGAGCAGAAAAAAAAAAAACAAACATCAATAGGTATAATCTTACAGATGACTACCAGCACTCTTGAGCGCTGAGCAGACTTTGTACCCCAACACTGACAATTATTTGTCATGTGACAGTAGGAGAACGATGTAAACAAGTGATAATATTTTCTCTGTGAAAAAGTTCATATGTTCACTTGTTACTGTCGTGTTACGTATTGTATATAGTGTAATATTACTCCTCTGCCTTCTAAATGTGGTAATTGGAGAAAGCCAATTACAGTGCTTCTTCATTAGAGCCTAAATGCCAGAAAGATATAAAAATGATGAATTCTCTTTACGTGTATTTCCTAATATCTTTGTCATATTGTGAAAATAAGACTATAGGCCTACATATAAATCCTCTGCATGGAACAAAATATAAACCACGACAACTTAGTAGGCCTGCCGGAGTTTTGCTTGACAGCGACAGGGTAACGGCCTTGTGAATAGATAAGGCAACTAACAGGTGAAAGAATAGCTGTTTGCCAAGTAACCAGGATAAAACGTGCATACATCTGAATGTTTTGATCGGAGCGAATACGTACTCACCGGTCCTTGCCAACGCCCTGCCCAGAAGAGTAGTGGGGTCCCCGTAGAGCCGCCTTTCTATAGAAGCAGGATTTGCGTCATGCAACAATGGACTAGTGGTTGTCTTAATGCATTTGCAGCACGTACGGCTGAGTGGAAGTTGACACAGACGGATGAAGAAGAATGGATCGTTTAAAGCTCCAGACAAACTAAACAAGTTATCATGAGACACTCGACGTCTCGTGACTCTTCATCATTACATTTTATTCTACGGATTTCACATTTTCTTGTAGAACATTCACATTGTTTGATAACTGTTGTCTAGTTGTAAATTCTTATGGCTAAAATATCCACAACCTTTGAATGATGTACTTGGATGGTTGAATAAATAGAAATTAGATATACAATAACCTATCACTATATTGTTGCTTGATAATGGAACTTCCTATACAATGCAGAAAACACCGTATTCATGTTCAAATTCAAATTCAAAGGTTTTATTTTCACTTCTGAGAACAGAATGTACAAAAGTATAAATTCGACATGCATTTTAAGGAATGACGCATAGGTAGTGAGGAATAACATGTACAGTAAGGGTACTAGGTCTCGCGCAGGGACCTAATGATCGCGCATAGCGTAACTGCGTATAGCAAGCGATATTACGCGTAGGACTAAGCGCAAAATTTGCCGATACGCCCGTGGAATAAACATACCTGACTTACCGCTCAACATGAGAAGGAAGCAGGTAAGAAATTTTGATTTCCAACAAATTTTCCACTAAATTTCCAATTTTTTACCTTGTACAAACCTACCTTCCCTTAAAATCTGCTCTAAGGATGTTGTAGCCTAGACGTGTCGTCTCGCTTGTCTCGTCCGTAGTCGATAGAATTCGTAATTTGTTCGATCGATCGTTTACCACGTGACGTCATCATACACAAGAACAATGTATGCTGCCAGCTACGCTGAAATACTGTTAATAAATGTTGTTTTAAGTCCAATTTTAACACAACGATTATAATATTACAAAGGAATAAATATTTCAGTCTATCGAAGTTAAAGTGTGATTTCAATTTGAATTTGCTTGTGATTTCTTGCGCTAACTTGTGATATATTTGTGACAGGGGAGGGCCATAATGATACTAAAGAAAACAAATTAGATGAGAGTGTGACAAATGGGTGACGAAAATGAGAGGGTGACGAATGGGTAAGCACACACACAAACATACACACACACACACAATATATATATGTTCATATTTTACTTTTTTCCATTTTATATTACGTGTATATTATTGGTTAAAGTGATTAGAAATATTGTAAGAAAACTTTATAAATGAAAATCATTAACGATTATGAAAATATCAATGATAAAAATAATGATAATAAGAATGATAAAATGATGATGGTGGTGGAAGTGATAATAATAATAATGAAAATGATGATGATGATGATTATGATGATCGATGATGGTGGTGGTGATAATAGTAATAATGATAATAATAATAATAATAATAATAATAATAATAATAATAATAACAACAACACATACAATAACAATAACAATAATATACACAAGTTAGGTAAAACTGCTGTTGCTTAACAGGGACAAATTTAATATCAAGTGAAAAAATATTCTACGAAAGCCGGAGCACGTTACAGCTGCAGAGGGGCAGACACTTTCACGCATGAAATTACAGAGGGCAGCTGCGCGATCTTTACATACCCCGAGATATTGAACGCATAAAAAAAAAGTCCGACATACAAACGGCGACAGCGCACTACCCCGTCATCGTATCATCAGGAGATTCTGGGAGATGATTTTTCTGCATTTTCGTGATATTCATTGAGAAATACAGGTACGATTATGGAATAACTTCTATTATAAGAGCATTTCAAATTTTCGTGCGCGATATCTAGACACCTCAACCATACATGTCAGTAGTCATTACAAAGTATATACAAACATATGTATACATTCATACTACCAGGTCCTGTTCATACAATTAAATTCTCCTCAGTGGATTCTTCGATTTTGTGCTTTAGGTGGTGGTAATGTAAAAAGCAAAAGTTTTTCACTGCAATTTCGGTATGTATAATTACCAGGGGCTTCTCAAGCAAATCCGTAAAGGGGAGACTTCTTTACAAATTTAACAGAGTTTGCGTGCCCCCTTCATTTTTTTCTTTCTTTTTGTTTCATCTGTTTTAACAAAAATATAAAGAGGGGGCGCTCACCCGGTGCGCCCCCTCTGGATCCGCCTCTGTATATTTGCTAGTAAACATATGAAACTTCATTATTTAATTTCTAATGATATAAGGCAATTAATGCTTCATTCGCTCAAGTGCGTTTTTCTTTTGATGGTTGTGTGGGTATTCATTTCTGTGCTATTTAATTTTTTTTTTTTTTTTTTTTTTTTTTTTTTTTTTTTTTTTGTATAGCCGGATTATGTATATGTGCGTAGACTCTCGGCTGTTCTTCGTGATATCGTTTTTTCAATGTTTTTTTTTTTTCTAAGTTAGAGAAATAATTTTTCTTTATCGTTAACTTCGGTCACTTTAGTACGACCAAAATGATTAATAATCATACTACTAATGACAAATAATCGTCTTCATAAGTTGAAACACACACACACACACACACACAAGAATTCAAACTTCTATTTGATTCAAACCACTCAGATGACACTAACGCCTATCTTATAACTCTGGCACGCTTGACACATCAATGACCTTACACCTCTTTCTTCCATGTACACAGTGTATTGTGCTTGCACTGTGTATTATGATTCAGCCACGTGGTTCATATGCGACTAATATGTCACTGTTCGCAGCCCAGGACTTCGCTGGTACTAAAGTCATATGTCTCACATCAATACAACATGAGATAGAATTTATTTTTCACATCACTCATATTAAAGTACATCAACATCAAGAGTACACAAATGTCACAAAACTAACTTCACCCTCTTGTACAACTAAAACTTAGATACACTATACTACTTGATTACACTTCCAATTTGTTTTATTTGTATTCAATGATAGATCTTCTCGAAGCGCAATACATCCTATGCTTTGAGATTGCAAGGGTCAACATGAAATACAGATTTTTTTTTCTTGTACAGTTTTCCTCAATATGAATAAGTTTATTGACTTTTCACACATATTTCACACAAACTTTTATCAAAACACAGAAAATCAATAAATGCTCAAAATGTTTGTGAAAGAATTGTGATGATCAAATTCGTGTCTTATTTATAGAATGAGCCTCTCTCCAATACTAAGCATACATTATGAAATAGAACAGTAACGACATATTTTAAATCAATGATAAGCATTGAATAAACATACAACCCATATCTTTATCATAATGCTGTAGGTCTACTTGTTCCTATAAATCGTAATGCGTAATGTTTGCCAAAGGCATGAAAAGTATGGTTTGATACTCCTTTATGGTGCAATTGCCAAGCTATATATAGGAATCGGTAACGGAAAGTTTACCATCGGAGCGAACCACTTCTGTAATCCCTCTATCTCTCCCTCTCTCCTTCTCTTCGTGGTGTTTCTAAACCCATCAAATTTTATTATCTTCTTCTTCTTTCTCTATCTTCATTTCTTTCTCACCTCTCTGTTTCCATGTCAAGAAAGTCAGGTTGCAGATTCCATCTATATCAAGCGCTATGGTGTTTCATTGTATTCTCTTTCAGTTGCCAAGCAGTGAAGTATTCGATATCGGTGACGAATGTGCCCTTGTGGATTAATCTTCAAGAAGTTCAATAACGACTCTTCAAATGACCCAAAAATATATGCACAAAAATCTACAACGTCAAATCATAGTGGCAATGTGCTGCAACTTGAGGTTAGGCACACTTCCATCTCGTGTTATTTCCTCTCACTAATTACGATTTCGTATGGTTTCAGTAGACGCCCGGCGATCGTCTTCGGGATGAGGTTGATCAGGCTCTCACTCTCCTTGCCTGGTACCTTGGAGAAGGTGTAGTTCTGGAGGAACCAGGAGAAGATGAGGAAGAGGTCGGCCTTAGCAACCGCCTCTCCGAGACAGCTACGGCGACCCGCTCCGAAGGGCATGAAGCTGGGAGGGTGCTGGCGGACCGTTCCTCCATCATCTAGAAAGTGTTCTGGGAGCGAGTAGAAGATCACAATAAAATATCTATTGGCCGGAAAATAATGATGGTTTTTGAAGTAAATGAATGCTTCAATACATCAAAGTCAGTAAGGATGTTCCTACGAATTCTGAAAGTAGACCCCATACCGATGAGAAGCGCCAAGTGACACAGTGCCATGACGTGACAAGACATATCAGTCAGTGTGACATGACGTGACGTGCCAGGACACGGCCAGACTTTCTCCTAGGCCTTTAGTTGGTGCCCGGGTTGGTGCTATTCTCTCTCCCGTATGCTACGTCAAATACAAGCGTTTTTGTCACTTCCTATTTTAATCACACTGTTTCGAATGTAATAACGCCTACTTTGGTACCGTTAATACTCTCAGACTCGTAGGTACAATGTATATCGCGGCATAACTCAATAGGCGCATCCCACTATACTGTATTAGAGATAATTAGAAACAAATATTAATCGTGAGCCAGCACATATTGGTCTTTATCAGATTCTACTTTATTTTTCTGATTGAGATATTTCCCTAATTTCCGTGCAGAATCTGTAGGCTCATAAATGTCTTGGATACCATAGGTCCTAGGATCGCCTACCTGGCTTGAAGGAGTCTGGGTCATCCCATTCCTGGGGGTCAAAGTGCATTGAATGAATGTTGATGCCCACCGCCGCTCCTTTAGGGATGATGTAGTCACCTATTTCAAGTAATCAATGAGAACCCATCATTGTCCTTACGTCCATAAAGAGGTGACTGCGACTATTTCAAATATACAATTTAATATTGTTTAACAATCAAGTTTTACTTTTATAGGACACGATCGTTACATTTCCGTAATGAAATTCCGAAATTTGAATGTATCTATTTAAGAGATTTTCTGGAAGTTCATTACTCTAAATCACAGAATAAGTTAAATTGAAAAAAAAAAATCGTTATTTCTATTTTCTTTGGTTTGCCGCTGAGAAGATTAATTTAGAAATTGTGTGACTGATGCATCAACTGACGTATTTGACGTGCCTATCGATCGATACTCACGTATCTTGGTATCGCACATGGTCGAATGTGGCAGACCTAAAGGACTGATCGTGCTGTACCTCATCACCTCATACAAATTGGCCTCGGTGTACGGCAGCGTCCCGCGGTCCTCGATGGTTGGCACTCGATCACGGCCGACCACGGCGTCTATCTCCGCCTGGGCCTTCTTCTGAACCACAAGGTTCTCGGACATTAAGGCGAATGCCCAGTACAATGTGTCAATGGTAGTCTGTGTTCCAGCTGGTAGCATATGCGAGAGAGAGAGAGAGAGAGAGAGAGACAGAGAGAGACAGAGAGAGACAGAGTGAGTGACTAAAATGTCTTGCTGAGTAGAGACGAGACAACAAGTAATGTAATCGAGCCACTGGTCCTCCAGATTTGGGGTTAGGCACAGGCCTAATAACCCTGTCTTTTAAAAAAAAAAAAAAAAGAAAACGAAAATGTTACGGAAAAACCGAGAACCAAAACCCAGGAACCTCAGCCGTGATGGGCTTCCAGTTTCATCAATTGCAGTGGTGAAAGCCGCAAGGAAGTCACAGACAGGAAAACGCAAGTTCTAAACACCGGACATAGTACTAAGATAGGCTATTGAAATGTAAAGACACTGTATGAACCGGGAGAGCTGGCACAAGTGACAACAAAATGAGGAATTATCAGATAGATACGCTTGGCATTAGTGACTGCAGATGGATAGGATCTGGTAAGATTACCACCAGCAGTGGAGAGACTGTCCTGTACTCTGGGAGAGATGACAGTCAACATCGTGAAGGAATTTTATTTATATTGAGGAAAGGAATCGAAAAAGTCTACTGAAATGGAAACCTGTAAACAGTAGGCTGATCAAAACTGGACTGAAGGGAAAGCAAATCAATACCTCAATTCTCCAATGCTATGCTTCAACCAGAGAAAGTGACGAATTCGCTAAAGATGATTTTTATTAGCAGTTTCAAGTTGAGTTCGACAATATTCCAGGACATGACATGAAAATTGTCATAGGGGATTTGGATGTAAAAGAAGGTAACGACAACACCAGCTTTGAAAGAGTTCTGGGGAGGCATGGCTGTGGAAATATGAATGACAGTGGTGAAAGGCGGATTGACCTTTGTGAAACAAACGATTTGGTAATAGAAGAGACACTTTTCCCCACACAAGAACATTCATAAACTGACTTGAATTTCACCAAACAGCAGAGACAAGAATCAAGTCGACCACTTAATGATAAATGACACCTGGAGACACTCACTCTCGATGTCAAAGTCGGGAGAGAGGCCAATGCCAGCAGTGGCCACTATCTAATGGTAGAATCACTATAAAGAGTAAAACCGAGAAAAACAGGTATCAAGAAAACAGGGAGGGGACAGTATGATGTTCAGGAACGGAAAGATCCCAAGACCAGAACTTCCTTCGTTCTGGAACTGAAGAACAGATTCCAGGCTTTGGCAGACGTTGATGACACTGTAACCTAAAAATTGATAATATGTGGGAGAAAACCAAGATAACATTCGTTCAGATAAGCGAAGAGTGCCTAGGTTACAAAGAAAAGGAGAGGCAAGAATGGATATCAGCATATGAGGCAAGAATGGATATCAGCAAATACATGAACACCATAAAGATACGAAAGGAAATAAAGAAGCTTGTTATCAATGCAAAGTCAGAACGGTTAAACAAAGGAATACAATATTGCAAGTATCAGGAAATGACTAAAAGAGTAAAGGAAAAGGCGAGATCAGATAAAAGGATCGATACTTATATAATAATAATAATAATAATAATAATAATAATAATAATAATAATAATAAGGTCTTATTTACCCAGGGTAGCCTCTTCAGTGTTGCCACTGCTCTACCAGAGGGCCCTGCTATTATTATTACCCTAGCGTTGCCAGGTACCCATTTATACACCTGGGTCGAGAGGGACACAGTGGGTAAAAACATCTTGTCCAAGGACGTAAGCACTGGGCGGGATTCGAACTCGGGTCCTGCGATCGGGAGTCGGGAGTCTTATCCACTATGCCACAGGGCCCCCTAGACGATCTAGGATCCCAAGCAGAAGATGCAACGAAGAAAGGGTAGCAGGGTACAAACTTACCAAAATAACAGTGGAAAGTGCAAGTGAACGGCAGATACACCAGTTCTTAACAAACAAGGCCTGAGAATTACTACAGAAACAGAACATTTCAGTGAAATGCTGAATAGACCACCGCCATTTCTAGAGGCAGACAATAAAGAAACAGAACAGGACATCGACATAAGCACTGACCCCCACCCCATATAAAGATGAAATCATCTCTGTCATTAAGTCAACAGGACAACCTCAGTGCAGAACTGCTTAAAGAGCCAGATATTGCAGCTGGATATCTTGGACCACTCTTTACAGCTATGTGGGAAATGAAACAAATTCCGCACGATTGGTCCGAAGGTGTAATTGTCAAAATTCCAAAGAAAGGAAACCTGAGGAATTGTAATAACTGGCGTAAATTTACTCTTTTATTGATGTCTTAACAAGACATTCTCAAAGATCATCGTAAAATATTTGACAGATGCAGTTGACCAAGAGCTTAGAAAGGAACAGACAGCAGGGTTCCGCAGAGGAAGGGGGTACATTGACCATTTTTTTTTTGTACTGCGTACTTATCACCGAACAATGCACAGAATGGCAAAGACACATCTACGTTAATTTCGTCGATATGGAGAAGGCTTTGATAGCATCCACAGAGAGAGAGAGAGAGAGAGAGAGAGAGCTTGTGGCAAATTCTGCGCATATATGAAAAAACACAGAAAATGGTTGTAATCATGTTTATTTTTATTTTTCATGCTGTGTAGGAGACAGGGGTATAAAGTTTGAAATGAAGTCTGGAGGAAGGCAGGGCGTGTCAGGACGTGTCATGTCTGCACATCTCTTCATAATTGCCTTTGACTCGGTAATGAAACCAAGAACTGAAGAGCACTCTAGAGGCATCAGATGGTCCATTTTCTCAACCTTAGAAGACCTTGATTTCGCTGATGATCGTCTATACTTTCTCACACACACACCAACATGCAAGCTAAGACATCACGCCTGAGTGAGTTTGCACAGCAAGTTGGCCTAAAGATGAACGAAAGTGAAACAGAAGTAATGACACACCAATACAAGTGAAAACGGGGAAAAATCCTATCTACAGAAGAAACCATACGTTGGTAGCATTGTGAGATGTGATGGAGGAAATTCCCAGCCAGTACAGCCTTCAGAATGTTGAACAAAATACGGAGGACAAAACAGTATAGCACAAGAACAAAGTTTAGGTTTAGATACCAAAGCTGTATCCTCTCCACTTTGTCGTATGGATCAGACTGCTGGAGAATGACAGATTTAGACTTCATTTGTTTGATGAATTTGTTCCTTTACTTAGCATTGATACCTCAAGTTTAATCATAAACATCATACAATACCTTATATATTTCGTAAACTTTATTACATTCTCGACATCTTGTATTCTTGCATGTTTCGTCATTTTTGACACTGACATATTGCACTAAAAGCCTATTATATCTTTGGAATCTACATCCTACCAGCCTTGCTTTTTAGTAGGTTCCTCATATCACACTTCACTTATATGTCCTTACATATTCGTGCAATTTTGTTTCAAATTGACTGTTGTGTTAAACACTTATTTTTCTGAAATCAAATGGAATATAAAACTTGTATCAAATGTGGAATATGGAACATGAATTAAAAAAAACAACAACCAAACTGTCAGTCTTCCATACACGAAGCCTCAGAAGGATCCTTCGAATTTTCTGGCCTAACAGGATATCTAATGAAGAATTACTTTTACTCATTGTATTGTTATCATAGGAATTGTTGTAAACTGCATAGAGACTTCAGTGTAACATACGCTATATAAGCAGCATGTATTATTATTATTATTATTATTATTATTATTATTATTATTATTACTCTCCAAATGTAATCAAGAAGACATGAGTACTATTGTTCTGAGACGAAGATGGAAATGGATTGGGCATGTACTCAGGATCGATGCTCAAAATATCACTCGTGTAGCACTTCACTTGGACACCTGAAGGAAAGAGAAAGCGGGGACGTCCCAAGACCACCTGGAGAAGAACAGTGGAGTGAGAATTAAAGGCCCTAAAACATACATGGGAATCTATCAAGAAACTCGTCCAGGACCGTCAGAAGTGGAGGATGTTCGTTGCTGGTCTTAATGCCAATAGAGACATACCGGGCAGTAAGTGAGTATTTCAGGACAGAATTTTGAACAAAATGCTAGTATTTCAATGGAAGGTGGATATAAAACCAGAACAAACGAGATACAAGTGAGTAAAAAAAAGTGAACCAGAACAAATGAGATGAAAATGAGTGAATATGAATCACATCTAACGACCAGAGGGAAAACTGTCGCTTTCAATGATGGTTATAGAAAAGTAAAAAACTAGAAATTTCTTCGGTACATGTAATGATTTGTTTCATAGTAAATGTTCATCCATTTTGATATGTGCATAAGGTATTAAAAAGAAAACTTCAAAAGAATTGTAACATGCAGCAGGTCAAACTGATTATCAAATTCAATCACTGAAATAACACGAAACACATTTATATGAGTCAATAGTTGATGGAGGTTACTACATGTTTGTAATTTTTCGTAGGATTAAAAAAAGTGAAAGAGTAAATACTTTTAAAGCGATGACAATATCAAACGAGATCATAAACTGTCTGATTTCTTTACCGTTGAAGATGTCCATTAGAGTCTGTAGAATGTGGTCATCGGTCAGTTTGTCCACGTTTTCCCCTTCTCGCTTTGCGTCTTCTTGGGCCTTCAGTAACATGCTGTAGAAATCGCTGATGTTGTCTGGAAAACGGACACCGACGGAAAAAAGTATTACTTTATTCATCATGTCAATTTGTAATGAATGTGCTCAGTCTCGAACACAGCAATAACGACGTTCTTGATTTCTCGATTTTGAAAGTAGATCAACCAAAACATAAGTTAGCACATGTGAAATGACCGAATACCTTCGACAGGTATTGAGTGAACTGCAATTACATCTGAATTCCACAAAAATACAATTTAATGTAATTTGCACATTTCTTTCATTGCGTTACTGACATAATTATGTTCAGACAAAAATTATTTTCCCTTCCACGTGATAGAAATAAGACAGATGTTCTTTTGTTATGCTGAAAACATGAAATTGATAATAGTGGGATTCTCTTATAGAAGTATTATTGCCAGGTTAACCTACTGTGATATCACGAATTGTAGTAGGGCCTACATTGCATTCTCCTTATCCAGCGATGGAAGTACACAGCATTCACATTTCAGGCAACCGTGGACAAAACCGTAACGGGATGGACGTGAAACAACACAAGCAGACAAGAGGACGGGATTGGCAAAAGGGATAGGTCGTGATAATGCGTTTATGGTACATGTAGAACGAAGCCGAAGTGACAGCACTTGAAACTTGGGGTTGTCCGAAATTGGACGCGATATTTCCGTTATCTCCCATTCCCTATAGATCTCCTTATACGTACTTAGTTCGTATGACGAAATAAAACGGAGGACTGTGTTCTATTTCTGCTCTGTGCTTTTGTGCAATAGTAACAATCGCCTGTATGATGATAGCTTACCAGGGTCGTAAGTTTTCTGTCTGTGTTGCGCCAATTCAGATTTAATGAAATTCTGCATCTTAGCGGTGATATCTTTGATCATACGGGGCCCACTTGTAGGGACGTATTTGGCCCAAGAGAAGACGTCGGCTGCGAGACCGAGACCCAATTTGGAATTGGCCTCGTCATTCAACTGCATCCATTCCTTCACGTTAGGATCATGAAGAGCGTAGCTGATGATGGAGAGTATGAGTAGAGAACCATAAAACTGTTTAGTGCTGTCAAAAAGTAAAAACATCGACGACGTATAGATAGAGGTTAGTACTGGTTAGTAAAGAGGTTATAGTAAAGATTAGGGTTAGGGTTAGGATTTAGAGTTAGAGTTTGGGTTAGGGTTAGGATTAGGTTCAGGATTAGGATAGGGTTAGGGTCAGGGGAAGGGTCCGGGGTAATTGTCCGGGGGGTAATTGACCTAGACCCGTATAGTACAGATTATGGGATTCATATCTTGCTCGAACAGGATAGATTAAGACAGAAAGATTTTCTCTGTCTTTATTTTTTTCCTCCGGAAATGTCTATAGAGGGTTAACGCTTACATAATAAAAGAGAAGAATCTCACTTTGTGTATCTTTTTCCTGTCCGCATGTTCCTCTATTTATGGAGCATTATCTCAAATCTGCAATCACTGTGTATATGCATGGCAAAATATATCAAATCATATACATATCAACACACATCAATGGCGTGCGTTTATGAGCTCATTGTGTATGTTTTCATGAGATCACCCGGTGCTTATGCCGTGTGTAATACAATGTGTACCTCTTTCCATAGCACATCTGTGAGAGGACATTGTACATGATCAGGGTAAGGAGGAGTCGAGGGTCGATCGGTTTCCCGTCATTCTCGGCTAGCTCCTTCTCCACCTTCGGGTACACGCTGGAGATCAGCTTTTGCAGAGGTTTTCCGGTTGCGAAATGCCTTGAAAATAGAACAGAAAAAATGAACAGAATACATATTGACAACTGGCGACACTGGGAAGAGTAATAACGTAATCATGATGTTGGTAGACTACTATCACCAATAACAATAGTATTAGTGATAACGGTAGTAGTGTAGACATTTACAAATAAAATAGAAATGCAAACACACTACACAGTACACTACAGTAAACTAGTAAACTGTACACGTTATGACAGGAGTGTAATGATTTGATGTAAAATATACTCATGAAGAGTGACCATGTTGTCTTTAACGGGTGCTCACTCGCGCATGACTCAACACAAAATCATAACCATCACCATTTTCACGCAGAAGTTAGTCAGCAAATGTAAAAAAAAAAAACCCTGCCGAATTATTTTGCTCAAAAAGATTTTATTGAAAAGTGACGTTACACGCTGGGTTAGATTTGTTGTGTGTTGCGTAACTAGCAAAATAAAGAAGATTTTTGGATTTTAAAGAAAAAAAAAAAGGTTCAACTAAACTATGTCAAAGTACTTTTCAGTCTAGATAAAGTACTATTAAACGGAAAGTCGTCTTACATACCTGAGTGCCGTGTGTCCTAGTTTCCTGTGAAGCTTCCATGTCTCAGAGTAAGTTCTGAAGGCGATGTCCTTAAACCCATCCGTGAATAGCTCGGCTGCAATAAAATCATAACAGAAAGTAATAGTTAATGATAATGGTTAATGAACGATGGCTAATTATAAACTTCCTTCACTTTCTTCCTCACCTACCATGATCTTTGATATAATCCGAACTGTGAGCAAGGTGAGTGTACATCATGTAATGTTCCACTTCACATTGTATAATCCATTGTATAATATACTCAGACTGTCAGAGACAAATCAATACCAATACGTCTTGTATAGTCATCAACAACTTGTGCTTTCTCTATAATAACATTGTGAAAAATGGAAGCAGGAACAAAATTTGATTACAAGAAAGGCGAGGATGACACAAGTTTTACGTAAAAAAAAATCATGATATGGCTACAATGATCAGACTAACGATTATTTTTTTTTAAAGGTCAAAATAGATTATGTGACAATCTAATTTGGCAGTATGGTGCTGCACACTCAGCTAACCCATTGTCAACGTCTGGCATTTCTAAGATTTTTCAGCAAACAGCAACTGATTCTTACCCGAGTAGAAATCGGGGCGTCCGGCAAACTCCACACCCTGCTTTATCAAAGCTTCCTTTATGATGTCTTTGCGATTTAAAATCACCATCCACCGCTGTCCAATCTTGAGGCCAAAGATGTCACCGTACTTCTTGGCCCATTTACCGAACACTACCTCTGGGCTGTCAGTCATGTCTTTAATATGATATAAGAGATGAAGAAACTAAAATGTCTTGAACCCAGTGAATGAGACACTTTCACTGACGCCTGGGTATAATCATATCAGTCATTAACAATGGACAGTTACAGAGATATACATCCAGTATTATGCAAAAAAAAAAATATATATATATATATAAGACGAGAACACGAGCACCGGACTAAAAAGAAAACACAAAGAGAAGAGAGAGAGAGAGAGAGAGAGAGAGGGAGAGACAGAGAGAAGAGACAAAATGGGACTGCTTGAAGAAAACACATATTTCTATAGCAATAGAAGCAGCAGAGAGCGGAAGTTTAGGTTCATAGAATAAAATGAATGATCATACCGACTGGCTGGCATAAGTGCCATTAAAATTGGATATAATCTCTTATGTCCAATGAGCATGTGAGGCGAGTCACAACCTCACAGGCTCACAGTATGAAAATTAGAAGAGGTTATGACACGCTATCATGTCCTCACGACCAGTCTCTATTAAACCTGCACAGAAAGGTTCACTGCATCTATTCTTGATTTCGATGAAATGAAAATGCAACAAACTAAACAAAAAATATTACTGTTGTAATAATTTGGCAAATATAACTTTATGGTTCTTATGGAGGGATTGTATACTCTTGTATACGATATTGACACAAAAACGTAATTGTTGTAAAATTGTCGCCACTGCATGAACCAATGGGTGAGTTGTAGGGAGGGGATTCATTTACTTTTCTGACAGTGCACACATTGTTGCTGGGGGAAAAAATCTTTTGATCCGAAAACTCTCCTACTCCATTTTATAGAAATCTGGGGTGAAACATTTATCATTCGCTCTTTTGACATTACTATCCATTAGCGAGGATTATACAGTCAACAGAACGTGGATTGGCGACATGCAAACTCACCATAGATACTACCCAAAATAGGAAGACCCCGCGGTCCTGGCGGGAACCTGCTTGGTCGGCTGACGCTCCATATTGCCATGGAGACCAGAAGGACTCCAAGAGTAGCTGTGATGGTCAACCCATTGACCTGTCCGAGACTGGACTCCGTCAGCGTTCCTAGGAAGTCGATCATGGTGGTGACTGCAGCCGATCTACTTCACTCTGATCTGATCTCTGCAGTATATCAGTCGATAGGATGAAATTTTATTTGTGTGCGAGATGACATATCAATACGTTAATTCAGGCACTCAAACACCGTTGTGTAAACATCTGGACTGATATTAATGAATAGTTATCTCTGACGATTAGCCTAAGTCAGGGAGTAAAGGATAATGTGCAAGGTAACAAAATAATCACAATGTAAGGCCAAGTGCATGTGTACAAGCCATTTTAGTGAAATAGAATACATGTATATAACAGGACCATAAGGCGAACTGACCTTCTCAGACAATCCGATTCCCTCCGAGAGGCGCTTGGATGGGAATTACATGATTAACTTTTTCACGATGAAGAATCAGGTTTGTGGGTGTGAGCGCAGAAGTAGAACTGTATGGGTATAGTGCAGGCCACATATCGCAGTTGTGATTTGTGTGTATATACATCTTTCAGATCAGCAAAGCGCAGCCGAGAGTAACTGCACACAGTGCGATGGCGGCCAGTGTCGCTTACCACGGCGTCGGGTCGGATTGTAGGCCGAGCGGTGCTGACACACAGGACAACACTGCATGTGCACATCAAAGCAGGGAGGTGGAAGAGACCTCTTCCATCTCCCTGATCAATCTGATATTGTTGATTGTCGCGTGATATGTCGCGTCATAATACATTTAGGATTACCCTAGAAGTATGTACAATTTTATTACGTAGTGTGGTGTAACTGGATTTCTCAAGTTAATGTTTTTTATCTTTTTTTTTTTGGAGGGGGGGGGGACATGGTGTAGCGGACATTTCAGTCAGCCTCACGGCAATCACATAACACCATAATCACCACGCCGAGTCGACATCATTAATTCACGCAATCACAATCGAAGTGCATGCGAAGGAGAAGGGCACGAACGACCGATACACACAACGTACAATACAATACAATTAATGTACCTTACAAATTTTCTCGAACTACCCGAGGAAAGCTGAGCTCGGGTATACCCACGTACGACTCGACGCATGCCCCCCCCCCCCCCCCCCCCCCAACTCTTACGGTCATGGCAGAGTCCCTAGGTCACGGGGTCACCGCACACCTACGTCCTACTAGACGTACACGGGACACTGACTTGTCCTGATCTAAACTCATTTCATGACAATTGAATATACCGCGTGATATATCAATAAAAAAAGTAATCCAACTTTAGAGGGCTACTGTTTCATAAATACGGAGAGCGCAATGTTGGTTAAGAGGAGGGGGAACTCTTTCTCTTTCCATTGATACCTAATTATGTTGGAAAACGACATGCATGACTGAGCATATTAACTCTAAAGGCAACAATGACAAGTTGCACTTTTTCCAAGTCATCATGAAGGAACATTGCACGTCTCACTGAAGTGCACGAGACCTGTCAATGTAAGTAATCCCTCACGACTGCGGGTTTGTGTTTATAGGGTTTTCTCTCACTTTTTTATGGTCCATAACCTAAACCTGGCGGATAACCTGGCCATTCCCACAAAGGCCAAACCACTCAATTCATTTTCTCTGTTCATTTTCAATTATACATGGTATGTCGCTGCGAGCTATGTGTGAGACAAAAAGAGTTCGATAATATTATCAGTCAATGTCATCCGTTTCATCCAAGCATCATCACAACTTTGACAATAATAAGGACAATTAATGATCTTTATTACTGAAAGAAACATACATAAGAAGTCAAACGACATAGTTAACACTAACACATTATCATGATTGAATTCTTACATTACTGATTTCATCCTTTCGCAATTATGACGTACGTAACGTGACGGAAATTTATATGAATTCTGCGTCTATTGTGAAATTGCATTGTCTTCTCACTTATTGCAGTTAAGATCAACTGTCAATCTCTACATGTAACGCCGTCATTACTTAATAGGCTCGAAAATTTACAATTGTCCATACCTAGAGTGTCATTTGCCTGCAGGGTATCTTATGATTCTTTGCCTTTTATTAATACATGATTTGATTGACACTGTTATGTCGCTGTGGTGGCGGCCGTGTTGTTTGACCACAAAGTTACATGTCTTACATTATGACAGTGTTATAGAGATTAAATCGATATGTGTAGGCCTATTGCTTTCTCGCTGTTGTTTTGAAGGGCGCTCTCGTGCGACGGATGACGCTTAGAGGGGCATCATCCTATTGCATGTACATACTAAACATCTTATTACATACTGAACATTTTGAATCATTTTTTTTTCTCAATCACTATGCAGCTGTATTCAACACCAAGAACCATCGTCCCACCCACGCATTTCTGTTTCTTTTCAGTCTTCTTACAGTCATTCGAATTTATTCGTTGTTACTCGAATACCTATTCTAGAACATAAATTGGCGTTTTTTTTTCACATATCACATGACATTATGTGTATAGCTGCGATTTTCTGCATTTTAATGATTGCTTCCTTTCTGACAGTAAACTGATTAATCACCACTCAATTGTTTTGCATCTAGAATAGTAAGGAAAAGACAAAGTAATCAACAATAATTCACCTTAACATAAGTGTACAATAAAACAAACATGAAAGCAATGCTATTCTCTTTGTCATGTACAATGTATACTCAAATATCGTCATGATGGTCATGTTTCCTACTTGCGGCAATGAAACTCGTGTTTGAAACTCTCTCTACGCCTTACTCCCTTTCTACTTATCTGTCTTTCCTTTCTTTTTCTTTTCCCGTTTCTCTCTTTTTTTTCAAGAAAAGACGGTTTGCAATTTTTTCATTTGATTTTTTAATGTTGTAAAGCCTGTCAATGATTTCATTCTCAAACATTGCAGCAATGAAGTGTTCAATATCGATGATCAGTTTAGCATTGAGGTTCATCTTACACGGAAAACCGGAAACATGAAATGTTGCAGTTTCTTTTGACATTCTTTATTCGTTCTCATTTCGTTAACAAATACGCATTCGCATATTTCTAAAGTGAAAGCACATCAAAATAACAACTTCAATACATTAAACTGAATTCATCAAGCATCATATACACATGAGTAACAATGGTGGTATCTAATAAAAGAAGAAATAAGATATGGACTCCTTTAACCCCTTACAAATAATACTTTCATTGCCATCGAATTATTTGAAAATGACAAGAAATAAAACAAAACTTTAAGATACCATATCGCATTTGTCAATGTACCATTTGTCTTCAAAAATGTTCTTCGCCTGTTTATTTCCTCTTGCTGATCACAATTTGGTATGGTGTCAGCAGACGCCCAGCGACTGTTTTAGGAATGGTTTTGCAGAGGTTCTCGCTCTCTTTGCCCGGTACCTTGGCGAAGGTATAGTTCTGGAGGAACCAGGAGAAGATGAGGAAGAGGTCGGCCTTAGCAACCGCCTCTCCGAGACAGCTACGGCGACCTGCTCCGAAGGGCATGAAGCTGGGAGGGTGTTGACGAACGGTTCCTCCATCATCTAGGAAGTGTTCTGTAATCAAGTATTATTTGGATAGGAATGGAAAGTAGCTCGTTCGTAAATTGGAATATAATTATCATGATGACATCATGACATTAGTGGAATTGGTCCTGTCTGTTGCCCACTTGTCTTACTCTAGAAATGCCAGGGCGTACAGTTATCGCGATTTACTGAATGATCAACTCAAAGTACAATGTACAATTATTGTATTCGGGCTGTATTACCGTCCCCCCTCCCCCCTCCCCCCCCCCCAAAAAAAAAAAAAAATCAACGCATTATACATTGCTTTTAATTGGCAAATCTTATTACTGAATGGATTGTTTCAAACATTGTTCCAAATAATGACTCTTTGTTACGAAACAAGAATAATTACTAAATTTACATAACATTCTCTAAGCAGTCATTGACAGGATAGTATTATGTTAAAATCAATATTTTTTTCCTTTTGCGAAAGAGAAGAAACTTTGGAAAAAAGACATCAGACTCTACAAATTTTCTTAAAGTGAACATCGCGTTACTGAATAAGCCGTAGTACTATTTTTTGAACAATTCAAGTGTTGTTGTCGGGGGTATTTCTAACAGCAGATATACTTTAACTGAAAGAATCTTTCGTTCAAATTCATCAAAATCATATTTCTTTGTATAGGGTGTTCTTTTCACGTGAGAAATCAAAAGAGTGTTTCATCAAATAAATGCGCTTAGACTCATTATGAAAAAAATAACAAAAATAATGTCTTTCAGACTAAACTTGTAATCCCAATTCTGTTGGTAATGTTCTCTCTTGCGGTAGAATGTAGGAAGCTAAATTGACATGTCGGATTTTTCTTTGATTATTTTTCACCTCGGGAAACATCAATGAGATCACTGCCTGCACTGACAAGACTTTAAAAAGTGTAACAACAACAAAAATCGAACAATGTTTGCTTATTTGCATTAATCGTCCTACTCAATGACGTCAAATGATATACAATTCTCTCAGGGATTTACCTAGATAATCTGTTTTTTTTTTTCACCTTGATAGATTTACATGCTGGTATGTCAACGATGCTTTGTTGTTGTTATGTTTGTGTCTTCGTGTGCGTGTGTTTGTGTGTGTTTGTGTTTGTGTGTGTGTGTGTGTGTTTAAGGCCCGGTCACACCGCCAGAACTTTGCTCGAGCGTTCCTGGAGCGGTGAAAAAGATTCATCACCGCTCGTAACCGTTCTCCACCGTTTAACAGAAGTTGGCCTCCGTTAAGGCAACGCCGTATACGCTCGGCCACCGCTGATGGTCCCTCCTACCGCTCCGAAAGTTTTGAGCTGCACAAAATATTGCGAGCGGTGAGGAGCGGACAATTTTCCGTTCCGGCAAAGTTCACCACCGCTCCAATAACGCCCAGTCAAAGTTTGGCACCGCTAGACGCAAGTTCGTGGAAGCTTGGGTCCGCTAGGCCAACGCAGAAATCTTGAACGCTGGACCACCGCTGCTTCGCCAGCTTTGCCCGGGCGGTGATTAATTGCACAAACTTTGGTGGAGCGGTTGTAAGCGTTTTACGAGCGGACACGGTATTGCTGGAACGGTGTCGGGCGTTGAAGCAGCGATCCATTGCGGTGATGAACTTTGGTTTGGCGTTGGTATGGAGGTGTCGGAGCGGGACCACAATTTGGCTATAAATACGGGGAGAAATGGACCAGGAGCCTATTTGTAATCGAACTGCCGTTGAGTGCAGACCTCATTTACATCGAATTTGCTCAAAGTTACAGTAAAACTGTAATACCATGGATGCTGAGAGACTTGCTATGATTGGTGCACTAGTCCAGCAGCAGAATCTTCTTGGAGGCTGCTGCCTTTCCTTCTCCAGCCTTCCTCTTCTTTTGTCCACGTGGCATGATGAACTTCAACTATCGACTTCTATCAAAAATCTATCAGAACTTCTATCAAAGCGATCCGTTCAGCTCCGTAGTCAAAAGCGGTATGCCGCTAAACCAACTTTAAACCCCCGCAGAGCCAACGCCCGCATGCGCAGAACGCCGCTCTATCAACGCTCGCGTCACCGCTAAACCAACGCTCGCTACCGCTCGCTACCGTTAAACCAACGCTAAAGCAACGCCGGCTTCAGCGGTGCACCGCTAAGGCAACGCCCGTGTTTTCGATTTTTTTTTCCATTTTGTGCGCGGTGACGAGCGTTGTCAAAATTCGGCCCCCTCTCCCTGCCGTTCAAGGAACGCTCCAACAAAGTTCGGGCGGTGTGACCGGGCCTTTAGGAGGTTCTTTTCACCTGGCTTGAACGATTCCGGATCACTCCATTCGTCGGGGTCAAAGTGCATGGAGTGGATGTTGAGCATGACGGTGGTTCCTTTTGGTATGGAGTAGCCACCTATAGGGGAAATGGGGAGTGTGTTATTACAATCATAAATGTGATTCACTGTGAATCAAAGCTGTGCCACAAGAAATATCCGATGGGAGCAGCACACATTATTGCCTCAGTAAACTAACACGACTTTCGTTATCGCTGATGTCCTAGCGACTTACATGAACCGGAGAAATACATTCACAAAATAGTTTATGGTCGCAAATGCATTTGCATTATTCTGTAGGTAGTCAGCATAGAATGGTGAACGATAAACCTTGTCTTCATCCAAGTTCGTAATAGCTTGTCTTTCGGTGTTGACTCGAAATCTTGATTGCGGTAATGCAGTGAGAGAACTTACGAAGTGTAGTATCGCGAGTGGTGGAATGAGGCAGGGCCATTGGCACAATAGTGCTGTACCGCATCACTTCGTACAGTGTGGCCTCGGTGTACGGCAGCGTCCCGCGGTCCTCTATGGTTGGTACACGATCAGGGCCGATCACGGAGTCGATCTCCGACTGGACTTTCTTCTGCACCTCAGGTGTCTCGGCAAGGCAGGCAAAAGCCCAATACAGTGTGTCGATAGTGGTCTGAGTACCAGCTGGATTTGAGCGAATAGATGCGGGATTGGTGTATCAAAATGGCGGATGTGAAACTATTATTCATGGACGCTCGGTTCAGAAAATTGTGTCAAACGAAAGACATCTTTAAAGCATAATATTACCCCTTACACTAAACGGTAATAACATGTCTCACACAAAACAGAGTTGAAACAACAGTAGCTGACAGTGAGGTGAAAACAAACACATATACACATTAATTATGTATACACACAAAAACGCAAAGACAACCTGTCATCATCATCACCGTCATCTTCATCATCATCATCACCATCATCATCATCATCATCATCTTCGTTATCTTCGCTGGTGTTGGACAGTTCACTTCCTTCATGGTTTTCTTCCTAACCATGCTAACCCTTTGGTCGATGTGGGTAATATCAAGGAGGTTTAAGAGTAAGTTTGAGTTCCAACTGGCTGTAATTATTCAAACAGTTGTCAGATTTCTATTGATGTACAAAAGAATTTAACTGGTGCATTTGTGCTTTTGATGATCGATGTTCGAAGCCGCCGTCTTGCTGAGCAATCTGAAGATTCATTTGAACGTTAACATAACATTGGCTATATTTTGCTTATTTATTTCTTAAATGAAATAAAATTTCTCTTAATGATAAAGCATGTAAAACAAAAATCAATCCAGTGCAGAAATTTGTGCAAAAGTGTAAATCAGAGCTGTATCATGTAAAACTGTTTGAAACTGTTGACCATCCTCGAAAGCCGGTTTTATCACTTTTCAGCTTAATTCCGACAAATAAAACTGACCTGGAATAATCTTCAAATATAATTCTTTATTGATAGATATATGAGATTAGTGCCTGGGTATGCCAAGTCGAGTAATTTTCATCTTTATTTCAGCATTTTTTGCGAAATTTCTATTCGCACCTCTCGTATCTGTACCACCTACCTTGTATAAGAAGGGATAGCGAAAAGTAATTACCAGCACAAAGACATATCTTCCTTAGAAAGTGGCTGGTGATTATGCAATGAGACACGAGTCAATTGTCTTCCTTTCTGCGTGGCAGATCCTGTTTGGCACATGCTTCAAATATTTTTGAGCGGCGGCATCGAACATCTAGCAAAGGAAATAAGACAGTTGTGACTCCATTCTCTTGAACCTCGTTGTAATATCAACCACTCTTCTGTCTTCTTTGATTGTTTCTTCCTATGCCTTTCTGGGTCTTCCACGTAGGATTCTTCCCAGCAGCTAACGGGAAATTCCGTATCCTCTACAGTGAACGGGTATCTTCTCTCTTTATTAGCCATAGTTGTAGTCTCACCTCTTCTGGCATCTAATCCGTCTCCAAGGTAACAGAACTTGTCCACATCTTCAAACTTCCTATTCCGGAGTCCGAGTTCCCCTTTTTTTTTGTGGACGTGCAATAGTTCTCCGTCGATTAATGATGATTATGGTGGGGTTTTTTAATATTCTTGAATCAAGTATCTTCTTATACTTCACTTAATTCTCATACTTCACATCGATCATACAGTATAAGATTTGTTGACCAATACCTCCGGAAATCGTCAGTGTTTGACGATAGAATTGTGACGAAATAATTATGTGAAGACAGTTGAGGCGAGCAGGTTCACCCCCTTCCACCCTCACCCCATGGGGGAATCCCCCTCATACTTATCTCAGTAAACGCTTGTCATAAACATCATCATACAAAAATATGAATTGGGCGCAAATTAGGGCGAGGAGTTACAAAAAACAAGATTATGATACAATCGACAGCTACATGCATATTTATTTTATTTTTGTCTCATCAATTACCAGAAAATATATCGATGATTGTCATCAAGATGTGAGCATCGGAAAGCTTGTCCACATTTTCACCTTCCCTTTTGGCGTCCTCTTGGGTCTTTAGCATCATGCTGTAGAAATCATTGATATTTTCTGAAATGAAAATGAAAAAAAGACAGAAAGAGAGAGAAAAAGACAAAAGAAAGAGAGAGCGAGAGAGAAGAAGAAGAAGAAGAAGGATTCATTTTAAGCAGCTTTAAAGATATTTTGCACATACGTTTTTACAAAGAAATTTCATTCAATTATTAACATTCAGGTACAAATAAATGTCACATCATACGACACATAAAGACAAATAATACAATTTGACAGACAGCTACAAGCAGTCTAAATCATATGAATAAGATTCCAGTTAATATTGGATTTTCAGACATATATTCATCTACTTTCTCCGCTTGTTTTAAAAATTAACAAAATTGGCGAAAATCTAATGAGATGGACTACATCTAGTTCTAATGCACCAGATGTAGAAATGACATGTGTAAGACACATTTTTCGAGACAAGCATTGACTAGCGGGAAATTGTATGCAATTATTGTAACAGTGAATAATGACCATGAAATCATCAGTAAATTGTACTCATGATTTACAGTATAATGTTTAAAGTTAATGTTTATCATTCTCGACAGTGCACCAGCACAGAAGTGTTAGAAGGGGTATAATCTGCTTCAGTCATATTTCTAGTTTACTTGCCGCTTGTTATTTAAAAGCCTTCTGAATAGACGCGCGATGTGAATCACAGTACCAAAGAAGCTTATGGTACATTGCATTACCGATAGAGTTCTTTGGATAGCACGCAGTGACCCGACAGATCTTTGTATATTATCATTATTATTTTCTTCTTCCTTTTTTACCATGAACCCGCCTGACCAGTGTGGCATCTATTCATTATCTGGGTTCACATTTACATCACCCGTATTTGCAATTAAGTACACAGTACAAAATACACAGGGAGAAAACGAGAAATTGCATGACTCTCATCGGATATGCAGTAGTTAACTGTTTAATGATTACTAAATCACGTTTTTTTTTTTTTTTTTTTAGTAAGTTCTTCCATCAAGACATCTTCTTTAAACCTACGAATACCCAGTGAATGAAAAAGGAAGAATTAACCTATACCTGGATCGTATTTCTTTTCCCGGTGCTCGGCCAACTCAGCGCTGATCATATCTTTGAAGGCTTCTATTCCTTCCTTGATAAGGCGTGGACCCGAGGTTGGTATATACCGAGCCCACCAAAAGACGTCTGCCGCCAGACCCAGCCCGACACTTTCGTTCCCCTCATCGTTTATTTCCATCCATGCTTTGACTTTCGGGTCGTGCAGCTCATAGCTACAATGGAGTTCAACAGCTGAAATTGTGAGGAAATACTCTCAATTCTTTCAGGAAATGAATCAAATCTAAACTGCAGCGACGTTGATACGCCTTCAAAGAGAAAAATTGTAATTAAAGCGATAAACAGTTATAAGTAGAAAGAGTTTCGTTGCATCAACACATTTTATTCAGAGCTCTTACTCTGAGTTTTAATTCAACAGACATGCTAACTTACCTAAATGTGTTTTGAGATTGTCTAAAATGTTAGTTCAGATCAATTACTATTGAGTATTCTATTTAGATATTTAGAAGATGTAGTCATGAAGAGCATCTAATTGACAGATTTTAAAATTTTGAAGATCAAAATTTTATTAATCGATATCCAGTTTCCAATTGAAAACTGATGAATGGGAACAAGAGTTAGAATATTTCAATGAATTCAAAACTGAAGGATATATCATAAGATCAAGGGCCAATTGGTAAAATACGGAGAACAAAATGTAGAATAAATTCATGTCTTTGGGGGGAAATCAATGTTGACATACCAAGCCAAATTTATCTACTAGGATGATATCATACTGAATTGCAGAAAAGATATACGTAATGCTGAAAATTATTTTTCAAGAAACTATACAGCTGAAAACCCCCATTAATAAGTTTGACTGAATTTTCATCATTAAATCATCCGAAAATTATTTACAGATTTGCAAAAAAATGTGCAGGTGAAATTTCACTTCAAACTTTACCCTATAGTAACACCACTGGTACTTATGGTTTTCACTCTGAATTCTGTCAGTTTTATTTGATACTTAGGACAAAGTCTCATTCAAAGTCTTCATTATTTTTTTTTTACACAATAGAGTAACATTTGATAAAAGGAGATGCGTTATGTATCGTATTTCACATTAGGATAAAGATCTATTATATCTATAGAATTGGCGACCGATACTGATTTTAGATACAGATTATAAAATAATTGCGAATTATTTACCTTAGCTAAGTTTCAGTTAGGGAGGAAAAAGCAAATTGAAAGAAAATCAGTGAATAACAGTAACGAAATAAAGACGCAACAAGAAGATGCAATATCTAATTTGTTCGACATCATCAGAGTATATCGATATTTACACCGAAAACTATGCGACAAGATATTTCAATCACTTATATCTGAATAGAAATGGGTAGATGCCATTTAGACTAGTTTAAAAAGTACAATTTATTCTCTGGAAATCTACTCTGAATCAAAAACTTCGTTATTTGGCAATACAAAATGTTATATAGAATACAATGTACTAGTAATTAAGGTTGATAAATAATAGGCATATCTGACCATCATCTCTTAGTACATTATTTGTTCGAGCTCCATAGAAACAATATCTGGGTTTTCTCTGTTCACAATTTAGAACTTTTGTATGTATTCATATATTCAATCTGTATTATTTCTCTGACATTAAGCGCAACATGATGTAAGAAGGAATTCCCATGAGTGAAATAATTGAATAAAAATGTGTTTCTACGTGAAGAGAGAATATGCTTGTCATTTTTATTTTAAACATAAAGAGATAATTCGACGGGAGGTTAGGGCTTCTACCAACCTTCAGTAATTTTTCAATAATTCAATGATCAGAAAACAAGCAGATGTTACGGTATGTCACGGTGTGACTACTTGGCCTGAAGAAGTCCAACACAGGAGTGGATGGAAGCTCGCCAACAAACTTACTAAGGGTTGACCTTTGATCATCCCGACCAATGAATTTTTTTTTGTATCATTAAGAGACAACACGTACAATAAATCACAGTTCTTATATCAAAGCGACTCGACACAAAACGTTGTGATGTACTAATGACCTAAAACAGCAACAAACGAACCCAAACGCGGCTGAGAAGGAGTTCACATGCAGGTAAAGAAAACATTTTCACATCAAGATACCTCATCCCAAAGCACATCTGTGTGAGGACATTGTACATCAGAAGGGTTAGGAGAAGTCTTGGGTCGATCGGTTTTCCCTCATTCTCGGCCAACTCCTTTTCCAATTTTGGGTAGACATTGGTAATCAGTTTTTGCAAAGGCTTGCCCGTTGCAAAGTGCCTGGAAATGAAGCAAGATGTAACTAATAAGTTAATTTGTTGAAGTTCACGTAATATGAAGTGAATGATTAAACAAGAATAATTTTGAATAAATTCAACTGGACGAAAGACGTACATGTATACATTAGCAATTATCCAATTAAACACACACACACACACACACACACTTTTTTTTTTTTTTTATTCAAGTTCCATATTCCACATTCCATATTCAGGCTTCATATTCCATTTGATTTCAGAGTAAAATATGTATAACACAACATTCAATTGTAGACATAATTTCACAAATGTATAAGGACATGTAATAAAATGATGTGTAAATATGAGGAACCTACTAAAAAGCAATGCTTGTAGGATGTAGGTTCCAAAGAAACAATATAAGCGTTTAGTACAACATGCTAAATTACGAAAGATGACGAAACACAAGCGAAAATCGGTATGTCGAGATGATAATAAACTCTACACAATGTACAAAATAGTTTATGATGGTCAAGGTAAAACTCAGGGATTCAATGCTCCATAAAATTACACTATTGGTCAAAGAAATATAGTCAAATGAAGTCAAATGAAGACACCCGAGCGAGGCATCATTGAGAATAAGAACAGATATATCAAAATGGTCACAGCAAGTAACTATACATAAGATTGTAAAAAATTGGCTTTTAGATTTTGCTTAAAGGAACTTAGAGAACTTGATTGCAGCCGAACAGAATCTAACTCATTCCAGAAAGAAGGACCGGTAGAAGTAATTGTCTTAAGGGCTAGAACTGTACGAACGGGAGAAAAGTGATATGATCCACTTTGTCTTGTAGGGTAATTATGAATTTCACTGTTTTTAACAAACATTGAGGAAAATAAACTAGGAAGATCGCCAATGCTCAACTTATACATAAAAATTCCAACGTGATACAAATACAAATCAGAAACTTTTAGTAATTTACTGGAAACAAACAATTCATCTGTATGATCCAAAAAATGTGCACGATTTATAATCCGCAAGGCCTTTTTCTGAATAAAAAATAACGAATCTATTTTAGTCTTAGAGCAATTACCCCAGGCCAATATTCCGTAATTTAAGTAAGGTAATAATAGAGTTGAATAGAGGGAATGCAATATTGGCTTGGGGAAGAGGTACTTCAATTTGTGAACAACTCCAACGTTTTTACACAACAACTTACATAAATAATCAACATGAACCTTCCAAGAAAGATTACTATCAATATAAATACCTAAAAATTTTGTTGAATCTATTTGATTTAACTGCAAACCATTCACTAATACTGAACCTGGAAGAAACTTTATTGTATTACTAAAAACCATATAATTAGTCTTGTTTATATTGAGCGATAATTTATTCGCCTGTATCCATTCAAATACCAGTTGCAGTTCGTTATTCACAGAATCAAGCAACACATAAGGATCTGAGTGAGAATAAAAAAGACTTGTGTCATCCGCAAACAGAAGAAAAGACAGCAGAGAGGATGAGTTGCGGAAGTCATTAATATAAAGAATAAATAAAAGAGGACCTAAGAGGGAGCCCTGTGGAACGCCACAGCAAATCGAACCTATTTCTGAGTCGTGGTTATTCACAGTAACAAACTGAGTTCTTTCGGTAAGATAACTTCTGAACCACTCCAAGGCCTTTCCACGAATGCCGTAATGATTTAATTTGTACAAAAGTATTTCGTGGTCTATTGTGTCAAAGGCCTTGGAGTAGTCCAGAAACAAGCCGACTGTATGCGACTTTGAGTCTATAGCTTTCGCAACTTTCTCTACAAATAATAATATAGCATGAGTGGTTGCATGTTTTTTCCGGAATCCGAATTGATTATCAGCTAAAATATCACATTCATTTAAGAATTTAAGTAAACGATTATAAACCACCTTCTCAAGTATTTTAGAAAAAGAAGACAGTAATGATATTGGTCGATAATTTCCCAACTCATCCTCTCTACCCTTCTTATAGATTGGTAAAACTTTGGCAATTTTCATTTGAGCGGGCACAATGCCGGTAAGTAAAGACAAATTCAAAATGTGGACTAATGGTGAAAGAATTTCATTTATAATACATTTTATGAGATGATTAGAAAATCCATCGTGACCTGCACTCTTCTTGGGGGAAAGAGAATTGATAATGTCTAAGACCTCTGCTTCAAATACAGGGAGAAAAAATAAAGACTGAGGATTGGAATTTAGTAGGTATGAGTGGAAAGGTCTGTGTGCAGACGAAATGTTGCGTGCCAAATTTGGACCAATGTTAACAAAAAAAGAATTAAATGCTTCCGCAATTTCTCCATCATCTGTTATATTATTGCCTTCATAGACAATCTTATCAATTACACTTTTATTTTCATGTTTATGAATTACATTATTAATTATACACCAAGTAGATTTTACATCTGACTTATGCTGTTCAAACAAAGAACAAAAATAATCCTTTTTCGCTTTACGTAACAGGGATGTAAGGGTATTTCGATACTTGATGTACTTTGATTTATTCAAAGCTGTGTTATGTGATTTATATCTGTAAAACAGAGTATTTTTCTTGTTTATGGATCTAAGTAAAGCTTTAGTTATCCAAGGTGATCGTGGAACTGTTTTATAATTTCCTCTTTGATTTCTCAATGGAAAATGTGAGTGAAATAAGGGTAACAAAGTGTTCATAAATCTATCATACGCATCATTCGGGTCAATGGAATCAAAAACTTCATTCCATTCCATTGAGGATAAACTATGTTTAAACAGCTGAATATTATAATCAGAAAATATTCTTGTTTGCGATGAATTATTACACATCTTTTGTTTCTGTGATTCAGGTATAACAGGATTAGTAGAAACTATAACGGGAAAATGATCTGATATGTCTGTTACAACAATACATTGATCACCATAAGTGTGATTGTTTGAGAATACATTATCAATCAGTGTTGCGGAAGCTCCACATAATCTTGTTGGCTTGGTGATACAAGGAGTGAAAAAGGATGATACCATGGTATTTAGAAAATCACGTGTTTGTGGCTTTTCATAATCGAGTAAGTCTAAATTAAAGTCGCCCATTATATAACTGTGTTTGTTGCGGAGATAGGGCGAATCTAAAATAAATTCAAGGATTGACATAAAATCAGAATGATTACAGTTCGGTGGCTTATAAATTTCTCCTATTAATACATTCTTACCGTCTGGCATACTTATATCAATAAAAATACTTTCAATTGAATCCGACATGTAATTCAACTGGGTTACCATTTCAAATTTTAAATCATTCTTCACATAAAATGCCACACCTCCACCCCTTTTACAAACTCTATTATTTGTGACCAGTGTATAACCGTCTAATTGTACTAGAGAAGTGAAATTTTTGGTCATCCAGGTTTCACACAACCCCAATACTGAGAGTTTTACATTCAAAGTATCAAGAAAAAAGTTTAATTGATCAATGTTTTTAATCAAACTCCTTATGTTATGGTGCAAAACTGAAAAAGTATAATACTCCGTTTTAAAAGACTTCAGCTTTGCGACATGTTGCGGTAATATATAACTAGATGTTCTTGGTTTCTGGTGAGGAAAAATATCATGGTTATCATGAATAAAATCAAAATCAGGCATATCAGCATTAAGAGTTTCGATATCTTCGATTCTATTACATACATTCGCTAACATTTTGTAACCGGCATACCTGAGAAAGATGACAAGATGATATAACATTGGTTGGAATCACCCCCAGAGTTTCTAAAGAATACAACAACATAGGACATTATCAGTTTGGTCAACCAATTCGTAACAATGTGAAATACATGTAAAGCCACACGATCTGTCGCACGGGTGACTTGGCTGCAATAAAGCCATATATAGTATCGTGCAATCGACAATACACGTACCATCAGAGGAGGTATGACATAAATACAATAAACTTTCAATGAACTGTTTGCTTGATTTCAGCAGAAATAGGCTCAGTATAAGGACTAAGAAAGCTGTAAATAAATGTGACATCATAGAGAAGGCGAGGGCAAGAGAATTAAGGAACCATCTGTCTGGTATGACCGATGGAAAGCAATGAAATTGAACTTGGGGGAAAGTGAAAAGGAGTCCCACCTCCATCCAATTCATGAATAACAGGACGACAACAAATATGTGAACGAAAAGCACCTGATTTCTTGAGAGCGGAAGATTCATGGATACATATTGTGTTTCAATGCATAATACATAACAAGATGCATGATGCGTCGCACGGGAGACTAGGGAATACCAAATCTGAAGTACAATGATCTCGACAAGACGTGATACATATAAGAAAGCATGAGAAGAATGTGGCATTTGACTTTTGGTGAACTGAATTCTCGGTTTACATAGAAACAGACTCTGTGATGTGTATGCAATGGCTATGAATAAATGGAACATTAAGATGAGGCGAAAGGCTACAGAATTATGGAACGGTAAACGCACATCTGGTGTGACTGAAATAATGACGTAAAAAGAACTACAGGACTAGAGTTGGGCTGGAATGGAATCCCACCACCACCAAGTTCATTAACATGGCACCAAACAACATGCCAGAGAAATGCACTAGATTCGCTTGTTCTATATAATGCGTATAGGCGTGTTCTCATATGAAGAAGAAGAAAAAAATTGTCGTAATGAGTTTTATATAGAAATTCGGGAGGATTTATCCGAATAAAAACACATCATTCAAACAAGAAATTTCTCTCATAAAGTGCCTATTAGATGCCGGCAGAGAGAGAGAGAGGAAAAAAAGAATGATATCACAAAACAACCAAAATTAATGAGCAAACAGGTTTATGTTATATAAGGCAGCATTACACAATGATCAGGAGAGTTAATCTCTGTATGTTTCCCATTTCCTCGTACCTTTCTCCTTGCAAAACAAGACTACGTCGGTGCCGACGACGGCTATCTTCGTTGACAGGTTTTTATCCTTGCGAAGTTTGAACGCAGTGTTGGCGAGCTTGCTCCGTTTGGCTTTTAGGGCTGGGGGGAGGTCAGATCGGACAGTGATCCTCTTTCCGGTGCTAGGCGCGTTTACACCCGCCTTGCTAGCGGATTCGAATGCCGTGAGGACGCGGTTTCGCTGAGACATATAAACGAATTTGGCAATGATCGGTGGGGGTCTGTCGTCTCCCTCGCGCTGCGGAAGTCGATGGACGTTCACAAGGCTGATGGTATCGGCGTCTTCCTTGGGAATGCCGAGGTGGGTGAACGTGTGTCGAATAACCGCGTCGACATCCTCGTTGGCCGTGGTCTTCACACCATAGAAGAGGAGATTGGCCTTCCGTTGATAGATTTCGGCAGCCATGATCTTCTTTTCCAGGTCAGCAATTTTTGCTTGAAGCTTTGTTTCCACCTCCGGTATCTTAACATTCTCGATCTCGACGACTCTTCAAACTGCTATCTGCTCTATCTAATTTCATAACAACATTTTCGACTTTTTAATCACTCTGCTGTAGTTCATTCTCTGCACAAGAAGCTCAGGTGTTTCAGTTTGATTAATAATTTGATTAATAATTTTCATTATGAGCTGTGGTTAATAGTGGTGGATTTGTCTTCAAAACACAAATCATTCTCAAAGAATGGACACGCTTTCTTCGACATGTAGAGAGACTGCATTTGTTTCGGCATAGCTTCCCAGAAGAGGTAAAATTAAAATAGTAGAATTGTAGTCTTTCTTGAAGGAGCTTCGAGTGGAATGTGAGTAGGATCACCCTTTTTTTTTTTTTTTTTTTTTTTTTTTGCATACACTTCATAACCAACAGATAACTGTAGTGAAGCAGATTTGGTGGTTAACTTGAATACCAAGCTAATAGACTTGTTTTTAAGCTCTCAACTCGCTTCTATATGGATTGGGATTGTGAAATGCGACAGGATGACGCCACTCTGAAGTTCCGCGCATGTGTAATACCTCCCTTCCCTACGAAACAACTGCTGTACTGGAATGTCGAGTAGACTTGACTGCGGTCTTTTCCTTTTTTCTTTCCAAGCTGAAACCTTACGCTTTGTGTGTAGTTGCAATATTATTAATCATAGATAAAACATCCTTCTAGCTTGAAATTCATACCATGTAATCAAACAATATCGTGTCTCACACCTCCTGCATTATATCATGAAGAATGTTTTCAGCTTTGAGAAAATTGAACAAGAAGACAGGCTGATAACTTGTGGCAATTTCTATTGTTTGCCTTCTGAAGATTATTACTTCACGACAGGTGTTAGAATCATGCTTTGCGCAATGATAAACTGATTTCAAGATATGCAGGGGCTATTTATATATTAAAGCATTTTTTTTTTCGATTAGAATACTTTTGTTGTTATATTCAACTATAATTTAACTATATTTAAATTTCGGAATACTTGCGTGGGAAAGCTCAGCCAAGATCAGTATTGATAAGCTATTGATCACCCAAAAGGGAGCTTTAAGACGTAAATATGGACGTAAATTATGTGCGCATTCTGATTCATTTTTCTTAGAAAGTAAATTCTGAAAAATACATGATTTGTATTTAATGGATTTAGGAGTTTTGATGCATAAATTGAATAGTTGTGAATTGCCTGAAGTTTTGGAGTCTTTATTTAAGAAAAATAAAGAAATACATAAATATCCAACAAGACAGAGTGATATGTACCATATACCAAAAATTAGATTATGAATTTTTGCTTATATCTCTAATGTCCATTTAAACGTAAGCGTAAAGATACGTGTTTTTTTTTTTTCAATCTGGTGACAGCATGAATCAACAGAATTTGAAATATTATTGACTAAGACTCTTCTCCATGGTTGCTGAACAGGTTCACATGGTCTCATTTCCAGCATTTTTTTCTTTCATATTTTCTTTTTCTTGTATAATTTTCTTTTCTCTCACAGCTGCAGGCAATGTCATTGTTTTCTACTTGATGCCGTCCCAACGACATTATTGTTGTTGTTTTCTCTTTCTCCTTCTTCTCTCTCTCTCTCTCTCTCTCTCTCTTTGTGTGCGTGCACACATGCTTGTCCAGGTGCACCTGCGTACGTACAGTGTGTGTTTGTGTGTGAGTGATTGTGTTTTTGATTTTTTTTTTCTGGGGATCTACTCCCACAAGCATTTGCTTCTATGTACGTTCCCCCGCATAAAATCTTAATCATCCAATATGAATGTAACGTCCTCTAGATTGGTTTTAAATTCATTCTGTGTCATGAAATATAATTCAAAGTCTCGATATACTGAATTTACAAAAATATCATGTTACTTGTCTTTCATATCTGGATGTATGTTACAAATATAACACTGTATGATTTGTGAGGAAACTTAATAAAAGAAATTAAACGAAAATGAGTCTGATCATGATTGTATGCAAAATTTATCCCTGGACATTTCCTGAGATCAATGGTAGTGTTAGCTCACCCAAATGAACTGTGAATGGGACCTGTGAATGCATGCATAGTGATGTCAAGGCTGATAGGCGTAGACCTACATACCTGAGGGCTGTATGTCCAAGTTTCCGATGGAGTTTCCACGTGTCGGAGTAAGAACTCATTGCGATGTCCTTAAACCCATCACTGAACACTTCGACTGCACGTAAAACCAAAAACAAAAACAAAAACATAACAACAACAACAACAACAACAACAACAACAAATCCATTAACAACCCAAAACAAAAACTCACAACAGGATGTATACGCTTAAAAAGTACGTTGACCTCATAACAATACATCTATGCTTTGATAAGAGACGTAACTAGACTTCCGACAATAAGCCTATAAGCAATGATAAAACTGATTCAACTGCATAAGCTAAATGCGTTTAAACGTATGTTAACATCAAGGAAACAACTATTATACGTCAACCCTCTGTACAGCAAACACGAAACCACCTTTCATTCCGTGACCAAGTGCTACTACATCCTCTACAACAACTACACCTACAACTGCTTCTTGCTTTCAATCAGTATACCGGTATCATACATATGCACACACGCACACCCACACACATACACATATGTATAGCACTGGCATTACCACAGTGAAATCTAAACACAATGACAAGGGAAATCAAGTCATTTCCTCCTATATAATATACTGCGCTGCAAAATATGATTATATTGAAGATATGCAGTCTTTAAATTCACTTCATGTTCTTAACGATATTTATACATTTGAACGTAATTACTGTTGCACAGCGCCAAACAAAACAATCATCTTTTTCTCGACTTACATGAGTAAAAGTCTGGGCGGCCGGCGAACTCCACACTTTGTTTCACGACAGCCTCTTTGATAACGTCTTTGCGATTTAAGACCACCATCCATCGCTCTCCAATTTTCAGCCCGAAGATGTCGCCGTATTTCTTCGCCCAGTTGCCGAATACGACTTCAGGACTATCGTTCATATCTGAAATCACGAGTGATGGGGAAAAAAAAGAGAGAATCAAAGAATATCATGAGGTCCTTTTTGATAGAAAGTATACACCACTAGTAAATGTAACATCCTGCATGCATATCATTGATTTGTACCATATGATTATTTAATGCTTCTGCAAATTAACTTCATTTTAATATTTCCCTTCTTTAGTTCTTGGTCACAGCATACGTGGTGTTTGAAGCGTTTATCATGCCTGCCAACTTTCACATAATAATCATAGTTTAATGTATAATATTAACGTTTAATGATATGATTTTAGTTTTTTTGTTTTGTTTTTTGTTGCTTTTCTTTCAGTGTCGGTCTCGTGAGCTTTTTTTTTTATTTGGGGTCATCCCACCAGACCGACACCCACGAGTCATACGGTCCACGAGACCGACATCAAAAATAGGTCCATGAGTCATACAGCCCAGTAGTTATATGGCTCACGAGTCATACAGCACATGAGTTCGACACTACGCAGAAAAGGCTCACGAGACCGACATTGCGCAAAGAAAGCCCACGAGACCGACACTGCGCAAAGAAAGCCCACGAGACCGACACTATTAAAGCAGTAAAGACTCACGAGACCGACAGTATGCAAAAAAGGCTCACGAGACGGACAGTACGCAAAAAAGGCTCACGAGACCGACACTATGCAAAGAAGGCTCACGAGACCGACATTAGGCAAAGAAAGCCCACGGAAACAACAGGATGAATAGCACCATCAACATGTCCATTACAAGTATGCACCTGTACAGAATGTTCCATGAAGGGGGAAAACAATAGTGGCTGGTGCAATTTCGTCACGCTATCGGGCGAGAGATTGTAACCAAAGACCCCGTTTACAGTCCGGCCTCAATTGCGCGGCCGAGCCTCGCAATTTTGTCCGTTTACACTGCTCGGCTCGGCCGCGCTTTTGATTCAAACCTTTCAATATTTTGTCGTAGTGGCGCTCTGCTTGCAAACAAACGCAATTTGGTATTGTCTAGTTTTCAGACCCTTTGCCAAATGAATTCCGTGGCGACGAAGTCGCCGTTCGGGCAAAGGCCTTTGCCGAAGGAAAAAATTCTTTGCAGGACAAAACCACCTTAAACTATACTAGTTTTCGATGTCGAGGGGGTTAATATCCTGAATAGCGAAAGACACAGGCAGAGGGTTTGGAAGCCAGACTAAAATTGGCCGCGCAATTGGCCGCGCATTTGGCCCAGTTTGCGTTTACACCAAGAAGAGGCAGGGCTCGGCCGCGGCTCGGCCGCGGCCGAGACCACCTCCAGAGCGAGGCCAAATGCGAGGCCAATTTTGGCCTCGCATTTGGCCTTTTGCGCGTTTACACTGAAGCGGGGCTGGGCTCGGCCGCGGCTCGGCCGCGGCCGAGCCTCGCACTGTAAACGGGGTCTAATTGAACAGCGACATCAAGTATGTATTTCTGGCGTCATCCCAGGAGACCGACATCCACGAGTCATACGGTCCACGAGACCGACATAAAAAATAGGTCCATGAGTCATACAGCCCATGAGTTATACGGCTCACGAGTCATACAGCCAATGAGTTCGACACTACGCACAAAAGTCTCACGAGACCGACACTAGGCAAAGAAAGCCCACGGGACCGACACTAGGCAAAGAAGGCTCACGACACCGACACTAGGCAACGAAAGCCCACGAGACCGACACTAGGAAAAGAAGGCTCACGAGACCGACACAGTGCCGTATATTAAGAGAGTCTGGCCAACTCATAAATTGGACGCCATGTCGTTACCCAGCGTACAGTGCGCTTATGGTTTCAGCGTGTGCGCTTGGAGGGTTAAGTGTGTACGCGCAGGCGTCCCAAAGGCACGGTGTTACTTGACTTTTCTTTAAAGAGAGAGAGAAAGAGAGGGGGGGGGGCAGAGAAAAGGGGTAGGTTGAGGGAGGGACATTCTTTCATTCCATCCATGTTGAACAAAGCCAACAATCAATCATTTTTACACAGTCAAACAGACACAAGCACACAGGTATACTGTATAAATACATGTAATAGGGAAGCTGTCTAAAGGACAATTATTGCTGTGAAAATAAAAGAAGAATTCAAAGTAATAAAGTCGTATCGTAAACTTTCACTAGACTATATGCTATGTATATTGTATTTAGCAATTTGTCCAGGGAACAAGAATATTGTATAACAACATGATATAATCTAGCTGTGCAGAGGATAGACGAATTCCACAGTTATTACTGTTTCGCACTTAAATACATTGCAATCATCAATTACCATCCTATTTAGTCCCATATAAACCTATATTATGTATGAAACTGACATGAAGGCCGATTAGTATGGAATTCAAAATGAATACACCTATGTACAATGTACAACATGAAAAAGTGACGTCACCGATATTAAGGTATGTAAAAATGATCTAAAATTGTTTAAAAATAATATTTAAAAAAGACATGTTGAACGAAAGCACAAGTACTTTACCTGTATAACATAATATGAGGGATATCCTCAGTGACATCTGTACCAAATAATAATAATATAAAAAAAACCACACAAATAAAGATGTCCTAATGGCGACCGGTATTCCTCCGCCATATTACATTGTTCTGTTAGCAGGTGTAGAGTACGTCTTGACAATGTTACACGACAGTTTCACATAATTGGCAGAAAAAAAGGCAAATTTGTCACTAAATTTAATGCGTCGAATGTTTACTTTCCTTGAACTAGGTATGAATGGATGTCTTTTATTGTTTAAGAGAGCAAGTATTAAGGAATTTGAGCATTTTTACTTTTGCTTACTTCTTCTCACTACTTTTTACTTACTACTATTTTCATGGCAATACTTTCAACGGTTATTTTAAAAGTATATAGAAAATTCTGTCATTTTAGTATTTTCACCTACCTTTGACCATCATGGCCGAAATCTTTCCCTATCAAGCGTCATTGTGTAGTAATGATGGCATGCAAATACGTGTACCATATTTGGTTTTAAGTTTGTGAATTGGGTAATTTCCAAGGTATTTAGGAACTGCATGGGTAATAGTATTTCAACAATAGAGAGTAGAATTTTAATATTACATTTTACCTGACATTGATCCTTGACCCTTACCCCCCTCCCATACCCCCCCCCAAAAAAAATAATAAAAATAAAATCACGAGAAAATCACGGTCCTATAAGCCCTATAAGCTAAAAACAAAACTTCGTCCACTCACACAAGCATACATGTCAAGTTCATTACCTCAAACGGTGTCCACAATATTGATTGCGATATGAAGGACAGACGGAAGGACGGACGGACGACCAAAACAAATGCCTCAGGCGACACTTTCGTATGTTATGGCGGAGACATACAAATGTGAATCAAAACTTGGATAGTCTGAAAGACACCGCGAGGAATCCAAAGAAAACAAATCAGATATATTTTTCCCGTCGCACTCTGATTTCCCGCTTTTTCCTTTGTTTTGGATCTGTCGGAAAGCGGTGCATCATTACACTAAGAGCCAGGTCGGTTCGCGCAACGCCATGCTGCGCAGGAAGGCATGACTAATCTTCAGTTTATGGCAATAATATATCAAAATATCTTTCGTGTTGTACCTTCTATATACTTAAATAAAGTTGACAACCTTACGGCAATGACATATCCCCACTGCACCATGACTGATATTCAGGGGAAGTCCCCAAGGCAAGCAATATTAGCGCGTAGCTGCGCGTAATGAACAATGGGCACTGCGTATGAGCTCTGCTCGCGCCCGCGTGATTGACTTTGGTAACAACATGGCGCCTGTAGGTCACGGGACCAGCTTTTGACCAATCACAGGCTTCAAAACACCTTAGCCGAAAACCGAGTTGGCCAGACTCTCTTAATATACGGCACTGGACCGACAAAATGAACAGCGCCATCTACATATCAATTACAAATAATGTACCTGTACAGGGTGTTCCATGAAGGGGAAAATACATACTGGCGGGTTTAATTTCGTCACGCTATTGAGCGAGAGATTGTAACTAATTAAACAGCACCATCTACATATCAACGACATCAAGTATGTATTTCTACACGTGTGGCTTTGGGTGCACGTCAAGAGACCGACGCCCACGAGTCATACAGCCCACGAGTCATACAGCTCACAAGTCTTACAGCTCACAAGTCATACAGCCCATGAGTTATACAGCTCACGAGGCATACAGCCCATTAGTTCGACACTAAGCTAACAAGGCCCACGAGACCGACACATTAAGCCCTGTGTTGTATCTGTCGAACTCGGGGGCTTTATGACTCGAGAGCTGTATGACTAATGGACCTGTTTTCAATGTCGAACTCGTGGGCTGTATGACTCGTGGATGTCGGTCTAGTAGGATGACCCCGTGGCTTTTAGGGGGCAGTTCTGTCACGCTACGGGGAGCGACATTGTTATCATTAAAAAAATATAAATTGTCCTCTTCATGGGATCCCCTCCCCCCCCCCCCCCCAAGAAAGTATGAACGAACAATAGAGGACAAGAACGATGTATATGGTTTAATTCTAGATGCCATCGTGCTATTCTTATTAGGCTTTCCCAATTTATAGCTTGACGGTGGACAAGATGTAAGTTTTCTTTCTCCCTTTTCTTTTTTGCTTCACTAGTTAAGTAGGCCTTACTTGATATCCTATCCGCCTGCTTATACTCGCCTGCTTAGAGTTCAATTTGTATTTTTCTCTGTGACTATAATGTATGACAATCAACGGATAAAACGTTTTATATCGCCACAGCGATTCACCTCGTTTTGTGGCTTGTGTAATTATTCTCCTCAAAACGGTACATATTTCATGAAATAGAATAGCTGTAAAATTCATAGATGGATCTTCTTTTTCCGAACCCTTAACGCTACCTTGATATCATAGACGATTACATTATTTTCTGTGAATTATACTAAATCATTGCAGAGGACTACTCCCCTCAATATCATGTAAAGCAGGTGTGCACTGCAACACTGACCATTTTATGAAATATTTTCTTGTAAACTTCATCTGACAGCTGGACATTTTTCTAGTTGGTTGATCTGAATGTCCACATCATTTCATTTCATTTATTCTTTTTTAAATAGGTGTGTACCGGTAGTCTTTTGCGGAAAGAGAAAGGAGGGTGTTTTGGCATTTTCAAAATTAATGTGGAAAGATCTCATGCACACTTTTACTGAATTTTGATAATTTTTTTTTTCACAAACACTCACACACGCAAACACAATTAAAGATCTTGAACAGTTCAGGGGTGAGGGAGGGCAAATAACGGAGGAATACCATAGCAATTTTCCTTTTCCATCTCTCATTATTGTCCTTATGCTATTATCTGAACACCCTATACAATTAATTGGTCTATAGGTGGCGCTGCTCATCCTGTCGGTCTCGTGGGCCTTCTTTGCCTAGTGTCAGTCTCGTGAGCCTCTTTGCCTTAGTGTCGGTCTCGTGAGCCTTTTAAGCGTAGTGTCGGTCTCGTGGGCTTTGTTTGCTTATAGTGACGGTCTCATGAGCCTTCTGAGCGTATTGTCGAACTCATGGGCTGTATGACTCGTGGGCTTACTTTACCTGATGACGAACTCCTGGGCATTATTTACTTAGTGTCGAACTCGTGGGCTGTATAACTAGTGGGCTGTATGACTTGTGAGGTATATGACTTGTGAGGTGTATGACTCGTGGGCTGTATGACTTGTGGGCTGTACATGCTGTATGACTCGTGGGTGTCGGTCTCATGACGTGCACCAGTATTTCTACACTTGTGGCTTTTGGGGCAGTTCTGTCACGCTACACTGAGCGACATTGTCACCGTTTTCTTTTTCAAAATATAATTGTACTCTTCATGGGACCCCTCCCCGAAAAATAAAGAAAAGAGGACAAGAACGATATATATATATATATATATATACACACATATATATGGTTTAATCTTAGATCTTTGGTAATGGCACCGTGCTATTTTTTTTTTTTAATAGGCTTTCACAATTTTCAGCAAGAAGATGGAGAGGATGTAAGTTTCTTCTTTTCCTTTTCTTTCTCGCTTTTTTACACACACTTTTTTTACAAACATAATTAAATAGTTTGAACATTTCAGGGGGTGAGGGTGGGCAACTGACAGAGTAACACCCAGCAACTCTCCTTTTCCATCTGTCATATCTTCCTTAAGCCATTATCTGGACACCCTACACATTGGTCTATAGGTGCGCTGTTCATCCTGTCGGTCTCGTGGGCCTCTTTTGCCTAGTGTCGATCTCGTGAGCCTTTTTTTGCTTAGTGTCGATCTCGTGAGCCTTTTTTTGCTTAGTGTCGGTCTCGTGAGCTTTTTTTTTTTTGCCTATTGTCGGTCTCGTGCGCTTTGTTTGCGTAGTGCCGGTCTCGTGAGCCTTTTTTTTTTTTGGCATAGTGTCGGTCTCATGGGCTTTGTTTGCTCAGTGTCGGTCTTATGAGCCTTTTCTGCGTAGTACCGAACTCATGGGCTGTATAACTCGTGGGCTTATTTTACGTGATGTCGAACTCGTAGGGTTTATTTACTTAGTGTCGAACTCGTGGGCTGTATAACTAGCGGGCTGTATGACTTGTGAGGTGTATGACTCGTGGGCTGTATGACTCGTGGGCTGTATGACTCGTGGGTGTGGGTCTCGTGACGTGTACCCTTTTATTTTGCGTAGTGTCGAACTCGTGGGCTTTAGTGTCTAACTTGTAGGCTGTATAACTAGCGGGATTTATGACTTGTGGAATGTATGACTCGTGGGCTGTATGGCTTGTGTGGAGTGTGGAGGCTTGGATAAACAACTTCGATTTTACGGACGAGAAAGTGATGGAATTATTTGTCCAACCGAGAAGTTCAAATATGATTTGGAAATGCAGGGTGTTTCAGTTTGTGTTATTACTCGGGGCTAAATACCAAAGAACATCTTAAGAAAGTTTGTTTTGCAGCAGATAACGTACTGCTCCTTTTGTCAACAGGAATCGGAGACGTCTTCAATATTGCATTGCAATAGAGTTTAAAAAATTGATATTTGTTAATGAACACATTGATATAGCTGAATTGATGAATATCGTTTATTGGCAAGAAATATTTCTTGAATAACGGGTAATTTTGATAGATCTAAGTGTGTTAATAGCCTGATGTTTTTGTTCATAATACACATGCTATTTTGAAATCTAGGTCAGAAAATTACTTACCAACGAGAGAAAACATAAGTAAAAATCGTTTCGGACTTTAGAGAGGATGAACAAACTTAAGCATGAAAAGCAGGTAGGTCGCACTTACATTTTACGAACATGGGAGTACATAGACCATCACGAGTGATTGACTTGGTCCACTTCTATATACCACGATATTTATATATATTTATATCGAGGCCATGTATTAGATCTGCTTATAACTCATAAAGGTAACACTGTACAACTTTGTAATACCGGTGTTGTGGAAGGTATATCAGATCATTCAGCAATAATGTGTGAATTGAACCTTCCTAAACGTTGTATCAAAAAAAAAAACATTTGTTGTGACACGGAATTTGAAATCTGTAAACCCACAAGAGTTTGTTGCTGATACTCATGCTAAGTCTCTTTTATCAGCTGAACCTCAAGTTAATAATGTTGACGATGAAGTGAATTTGTATAACACCTTACTCACTGCCACCCTTGATAAGTTGGCACCTGAGAAACGAATCAAGGTCACAATACACCCCAATACGGAATGGTATACCCCAGAAATAGCTCAAGCAAAACTGCTTCGTAGACAGTTAGAAAGGAAGTCAAGGTCCACAAAACTGGAGATTCACAAGCAGATGTATCATGCACAAAGGCGATGTGTAAATGCCTTGATTAAAGATGCTAAGTTACAATATCATTCAAAAAAGGTTACGGATTGTGGGAAAGATACAAAGAAGTTGTACAAAGTTGCTAATGCTTTACTTTACCGAAAACAGCGATCTCCTTTACCAGAACACCTCACTCATGGTGATCAGGTTGAGTTAGCCAATTGTTTTAATCAATATTTCATTGATGAAATTGTGGCAATCCAACGGAGTTTCCCAACTCGTTGTGAACAGCCAAATGACATTGTATGTGAAGTCAAGTCAGAATTGAGTGAGTTTCAGTCTGTCACTGTTAATGAGATAGAAAAGCTTATTAAGAACCCACCTAACAAATCATGTGAACTTGATCCAATCCCAACAGATTTGGTTAAGAAGTGTGGCAGAGTTTTAGCACCCGTTATCACAAGAATCATAAATGCTAGCCTGAGATTAGGTGTAGTTCCACAGGTGTGTAAAAAAGCAGTTATTCATCCAACTTTGAAAAAAGCAGGCTTAGATCAGGAGTGTTTAAAAAATTACCGTCCAATTTCAAATTTACCTTATTTAAGTAAATTGCTCGAAAAGGTTGTTTTCTCACAACTGACAATGTATCTGCAAGATAATGAATTGCTTGATTCATTTCAATCTGCGTACAAGCCTGGTCATAGTGTAGAAACAATGTTAGTCAACTTATCAGATATTGTGTTCAGACAAATTAGATAGTGGTAACATCACTGCTCTTATCATGCTTGATATGAGCTCAGCTTTTGACACAGTCGACCATGCTATTCTGATTCAACGATTGAGATATTTGGGCATCAAAGGAACTGTTCTTGATTGGTTTATATCCTACTTATGTGATCGATCTCATTATGTCAGAATTGGTGATTCTACCTCTTGTAAAACTATGACAAAATTTGGTGTACCTCAAGGTTCTGTTGGAGGCCCGCTGCTTTTTTCTCTGTATATGCAACCAATTAGTGAAGTATTTCGCAAGCATTGTATTAGTTATCATTGTTATGCGGATGATATACAACTTTATTTGTCTTTTAAACCCACTGTGTCTTCATTGTCATCCGCCATTGTAAAACTCGAAGCATGTTTGCAAGACCTGAAAATTTGGCTTACATCCAATGGCCTTAAACTAAATGATGATAAATCTGAGTTTCTGTTATTGGGATCAAAGCATATGTTAAGCAAAGTTGATTATCAGTCATGTCATGTCAACATCGGTAGCACTTGCATTACTCCGTCGAAAACAGCCCGTAATTTAGGTGTCATATTTGATCAGGAAATGTCATTTCGAAGTCATGTAACTCATATTCAGCGGAATGTTCGATATCAGTTGCGTAATTTAAGTTTCATAAGGAAATATTTGTCTAAATCTGCAGCTGAGATACTTATTCATGCTTTGATTTCTTCTCGGTTGGATTTTTCGAATTCATTGTTGTGTAATCTTTCAAAAAAAGATGTCACAAAACTTCAACGGTTGCAAAATTCTGCTGCCCGATTGTTAACTTTTACTAATAAGTTTGATTCCATGTCACCAGTTCTCCGTTCCTTACATTGGTTACCTGTAGAAAAAAGGATTATTTTCAAGATTCTGTTATTAGTACATCATTCAGTTCATTCTTTTTCAAAAATACATAAGTAATTCTGTTCAAAAATACAATCCGACACGAAGGCTACGTTCATCATCAGATGCATTCTTACTCCAAACACCCAGAGTAAAACATGGGTATGGTGATCGTGCTTTTTCCGTTATGGGACCAAAATTGTGGAATCAGTTACCTCTTCAGTTAAGGGAACTGTCATCTACAGAGTCATTCAAATCCAAACTTAAAACTTATCTGTTCCTTTCATACTGAGGACTGTAATTGCTGTATGTCATTAATATTGGATTAATATTGTATTTTTAATTGATATATGTTGTATTCTTTATTTGGTATATATTTGCTTTTGTTTACCATTTTTTTCTTTGTTGAAATGTTTGAATATGTATATGCATGTAAATATATGATATTTTTTCATTTTTGAAGCGCCATGAGCACTGAAAAGTGGACCTGTGCGCTATACAAGTAGCCACTATTATTATTATTATTATTATTTACACCGGCCTATTTCCTATTTCCAACACATTCTGAGTCTTGAATTCTGTATGTTCGTGGCGTAGCTTATATCTCATTCAAATATTCCAGTCAGGAATGTGGGTAGAAGTGGACACCTGATGAGATAGTGATGTGGGATGAATAGGTGGAACAGGATGTGTATTGGGCTCCTTGAATGTATACGTGCCGTGTGTGTGTGGAGGGTGTATTGTGTGTGTGCGTGTGTGTGAAGAATATGAGGAACATTGACATTCCATAACGTTCAATTCTTCTTTGATTGAAAGAAACAAACCCAGCACATGCACTAGTGTACTGCTTGAGGTTTTTTTTTTTTTGTGTGTGTGTTTTGTTTTAAATGTATCAATCATCATTCATCAACACATTTACTGCAAGGATAATGGGTAAATATCAAACATGGCTTGTGAATAATGTACAAGGAAATGGCAAAACCAATGCCTGAAATCTACTAATAAGAGAATAAGTTTCTTATTTCAATGTTTTTGTCAATATTATGAATAATACAGAAATAATGAATAATTCAAAAGAAAATACCCAAACGATACCGAAACAAAAGTACAAAGGTCAGTAAAGTCAACGTGAAAACAGAGAATTCCACGATTTTTGTACATCATGGAAGATGTTTATGTGCTTTTTCATTATGCTAGAAAAATAAAAATATGCCAAATTTTCGTACACACGTCACTTTTACATAATAACATCACAAAGATTTGTAACTTCTGAACAGATTTTCGATTTTCATCCAACTTGACAGTTGTTTTCTGATATCTCTGCATTCAGTATGTATCCACACAAAAATTGTAGGCATTTGGGATAAATTTCCCTTTAATGCACTGAATATTTGGAGTCAATTCTGTATACACCAAGTAGCAGCTACGTCAGCCAAGTCTCAGGCAACCGCATAGTCATCATAAAGAGATCTACTTGAATACTATGCTGGTCGTGAACCGGGCTACTCTGAGATCCATGTAGGATTATAATAATTGGCAATCAAGAGAAAACTTCCTTTTGGCACAGCCTTGCGAAATGTGCGTGCATCCGTGTATCCGTGCGTACAATTAAAGTCAACAAGGGCAGGGTTATAGACAGTAGTTATACTGCAAAATTAGTGGGGTGGCTGTCCCAATCTTTCCGCAATCAGCTCTTTGCAGTGGTTTGCTGCATGAACAATTTTATATGCGTTAGTCCATGACCATGATCTAAATAACGTTCCTAAAATAACTTATAGTAAGCAATGACCCGAGACTCTAACCAACTCGTCGGATAAACCGTATAACAGATAAACCACTATAGATGTCATCCTATTCAGTAACATCTCGCTATGTATATATGAGATAGAATCAAACGTACATTTATAAACTTTGCACAGAATATTCCACCAAGTGCTGCTTCGTTGATTCATGTATTAATGTAATATTGTTTTGCTTTCAAGCGTTTTACTCCGCCAAATGTCAACAGCTTCATGGTAGCCTTTCCTCAAGTCTGCACGTAGCTGTGTTTTTACATTTAGTTCTAGCACACTTGAAGGAACTTTCCCATCTAAAAGCCTTTCAATAAAGAGAGTTTTTTCCCCCTTCCAAGACAGCTCGAGGATCCTACAGGTCTTTAAGAACTCCAAGATCGGTTTACATTCTAACTTTTTGTTTATATAGACCTAATGAACCCCCATTGATTCTTACATTATTTTCCCTCTCAAATATGTTTTTTTTTTTCCTGTTTCTTTCAACAACCTAATCTTCTTAACGCGACACTTTTTGAATCATGCAACTCTGCTGCTGAGATGGAAGCCACTATGGCAGGATTATAATATCAATAACTACCGGTATGTGGGGTATTGATTTGATAGGCACCAAGTGATAGGGGATTGGTTTAGGGATTAAGTCCGAAGAATTTGTGTATTAGCTATACACTCACAATGATGGAGAATAGGTTCGTAAGCTTGTTCCCATAGGAAAACTAGTCTAACATGTCCAAGCGCAGTGGTTGTGCATGTAGAAAGAGCCGCTTACCAAAGATGCTTCCTACGAGCGGAAGACCTCGCGGCCCAGGAGGGAATCCACTCGGCCGCATGACGCTCCAGATCGCCATCGAAGTTAGGATGACCCCAAGAGCGGCAGTGATGGTCAAGGCATTGACCTGTCCAAAACTGGACTCCGAAATCACTCCGAACATATCGATCATAATGGCGTAAATAGCTGCTGAAACATGTGAAATGTCAATGCAGTATTTGGCTCTACCACAACGCGAGTCCAAGAGAGATACAACTTGACTTGAGGGGCTGGTACACCAATGCGATAAGCACAGATCCATGCAGTAATGCTCCCTCACTATTAAATGTGCATACGTCACCTGTGGGATCTACGTAGAAATCCCTATTCCACACTTCGTGCATGACCATCAAAGCGCTCTTGCGTATATATTGTCCTATTCAGAAGCAGATATCGGTACATGTATATGAAATCAATGGAATCCAGTTCTGTCGGTTTTTACATTGTTCGTACTTTCATTAACGGTTGAAGCATTGTGATTGAATTATTGCATGGGTCGTGAAATCAGGGAAGGTGGGGTTGGGGCGGCTGCAGGCCCTCCCTTGGCTTTTCGCTGCAGAACATAGGAAATATGATTTGCTACACGAAATCAAGAAAATGTCTTTCAGTAGTAAGTCTTAAACGACTTACTACTAAGATTACCAAAGTGTAAGATCTATGTTGTTTAATAGGCCTACGCTAAATTCATCAAATACTGCCTTCTTCAGTTCAGTTGTCCGTTGAGCGCATATCCAGACGTAATGTTTGTATTAATGATTACTCTTGAACTTCCATTATCTTTTGCATGTTGATTTGTGCATACGTATGTGTGTGTTTTTGTACTCGCCCCTCCCCTTTCTAAATCTCTGATGTTATCCTCGCTGTTTTAAAATTGTTAAACCTATTACATTCAACCTCCGTTACTTGGCAAGGCCATGTAACATCCGTGTCCTTAGAGTTCCTACCGGAAAGAAAGCAGGGCTCTCTGTACGTCACATGCGCTATTAGAAACGAGGTTCAAATGACGTCATCAAGCCATACACACTGTACTGAGATATGGGGCAAAAACTGATGGGCAAGCGCGTAGTAAGCGTCACGTAAGCTGGTATGCGGTTCGCGTATCGCGTGCTAGAGGTGTGCGCATACAGTCATGTGATTTGTTTCTGCCCCTTAGCCAACGCGTCATTAAACGTCACGGAATCTCGTCTTGCTCACCTCTACAGTCGTGAAGGTCAGTGCCACGTCTATAGGGAAGAGAAGAATCCTCACCAAGGGCAGATCTGGATCGGCTCTGGACCAGTTAAAAGTTTGTTTGTTTGTTTTTTGTATCTTATTGGTCTTTCGGGCATGATGTTACCATCATACTACAGGTATTATGGTGAAAAGTGGCCGTAAATTACCCCCCCCCCCCCCGTTAAAAAAAAAAAAAATGAACGGGGGCTTGAAGCGGAAGTGGCACGAAAAACGAAAAAATGTGCACGGGGGAGTCTTGTTTTGTTTTTGCTTTTGTTTTTGTTTTGTTTTTGTTTTTGCTTGTCAGCTGATTTTGCCTGAAAGTGGTCCACTTTGTCGAATTCTGAACACCCATAAAAATCCTAGTTACGGGCCTGTGATGTGGTGACCAAGTAGGTTGACAACAACATAGCTGTTAAAGGACAAGTCCACCTTTATATACATGTGGATTGAGTGAAGGCAACAATATTAGTAGAACACATCAGTGAAAGTTTGGGGAAAACGGACAATCCGTTCAAAAGTTATGCATTTTTAAAGTATCTGCGCAGTCACTGCTGGATGAGAAGACTACTACAGTGTATGATATCACATGCGTACGACGATATAAGGAAAATAAAAAGAGAATTTCACAAAACGTTACTTTCTTAATAAAGTGCTCATTTCTTCGACTTGTTACTGACTTATGTTAAGGGTAATACTATTCCCCCTGCCTTCTGAAAGAGAGAAGTCGAGTGTTCTTTTGTCATGCTAGAAAAATAGAAATATGTTGAATTTTCTTTTTTCTTTCTTTATATCGTTGTACACATGTGACATCACAAGCTATAGTAGTCTTCTCATCCAGCCGTGACTGAGCAGAAATGTAAAAAATTCATACATTTTGAACATTTTCCTCAAACTCTCACTGATGTGTTCTACTAATATTGCTGCATTCACTCAACCCACATGTCTATGAAGGTGAACTTGTCCTTTAACTTGAAACGTGTTTCGCTTTCATGTCAGGACAGCACTCCGAGTACAAGGACATTACAAAAATAATGTTATTTTGAAGGGCGTCCCCATACGACTGATAACGCTGAGGAATGCAAACAATTTCACGATATCATGCTGTACTAGTGTTGAATCAATATGATTTTCTTTCTTCAATAACAATACAATTATCATTTTCTTACATAGCAAGAGTCATTATCCCACCCAAAAATTTTTGGCACTTAAAATCTAAATGCAGTTATTCTACCCTATTCTTCTTACACGAATATCAAGTACACAAAATGGCGCTTATTTCTTTCTCTATTATCATATGTGTATATTTGCTTCATTACACTGATTGGTTTCTTTCATACAGTAAACTGCACCAGCCAATTCTTTTGCAAAAAAAAAAAAAAAAAAAAAGAGCAGTAAGGAATTAGAAAAACAATCAGCAACTCTTAACAATGTATGTGTACAATAGCAAAGATATTAACCCAATAATAATTTTGTCATGTGTTGTATAAAATACATTAAAATCGTCATATTCGTCACGTTTGCTGGAATTTATATCCTTGCAGCGATGAAGATATTGTCCTGGATTCCATCTTCATGGCGTAGGTCGTCCTTTCTTTCTATCTATCGCGTTGACGTTTTTCACCTTATTTTTCAGTTTTTATTTCATTTATCTAATTTCCAGCAAAAATGCAATTGAGATAAGACATTTGAATACACAACATCAGTACAACATTGTAATCAAGTAACATACTGTGAACTGAAATACAATAGATATTGTCTCACGTGTTACAGCATTCACTATCGAGTACAGTACTGAAACAATTCAGCGATCAATATCAGTGACCAGTCTTGAATTGAGACTAACGTAAAGATCCCGAGACTAACGTAAAGATTCCTCGAGGCATGATAAACGCCAAATAAGTTCAAATAACATCAACAACACACAACGTGTTATGATTTCATTTCGTTCCCTCCATTTTCTTTTCACATTGACTACAAACATGTATTTGATATTTCTTATAAATTGAAGGTTCATCAAAATAACTCCAAGACATTTGAATAAACTTTCCATGCATTAATATAAGTGGGTAGTAATGGGGTATTAAATGAAAAAAAAGAAGAAGTAGAGATGGTAGCGCCTACTTTGAGCACTTACAAACATCACTTCAATTTTGAACAGTTTCGGACTAAATATGGTGTTTGTTGGAGCTTTTTGAGTATATTTCGATTAGTCATGCAATCCCCTTAGAGTGAAAAAATATTGAAGAGAAATCAGTGAATGATAACGAAATAAAGACGCAACAAGAAGATACAATATCTACTTTATCTAAAAGAACCAAAATATGTCGATATACACATGTACACCAAAAATTATGCGACAAAATGTTTCAACCACTTAAATCTGAAAGGAAATGGGAAGAAATATATCTAACCAAAATTTAGACTTGGTCAACATATACAATGTTCCTTTTAGATCTACCCTGAATCAAAGACTTCGTTATTTTTAATATAGAATTCTGCACAGAAAAATCGGTGTTAATATATTACTTTTTGCAATGGGAATCTCCAACACAGACCTTTGTACGTTTTGTTCGAGCTCCACAGAAACAATTGCACATAATATGTTTTGGGAATGTGATGTTACACAAGATTTATTTCTCAAATACACGAAATTATGTTACAGAATCAAACTCAAATTACTTTAAGTACTTTTATACTCAGTTCTACAGACATTACGACAGAAAACCTGTTGTGTTACAATGTGGTTTATTGGTATGCAAAGTTCTTTATAATATTTTCTGCTAGAAATAAAAAGAAATTATTAGATTTTTGCCAGTTTTGTCAATACATGTATTTAAAGCAAACGAAGAAAGTAGATGAATATATCAAGTGTAAAAACTAAAGGTTCTCTATGCAATTGTATTCATATTATTCAGAATGTTGTAGCTGCCTGCCAAATCGATTTTTTTTAATGTATCATATAATGTTACACTTATTTGTACTTGAACGTTGATAAGTGAATAATATTTCGTTGTGAAAAAATTAGGACTTCAATTGTCAATAAAATATTTGAATAGGACAAGAAAAAATGGGAATCTAGTCATTGACATCATATGACATTAGTTGGTCGAAATTTTCTTTTTTAACGTTTTTCGTCAAGGCAAATGATATGCTCCTCGCCTGTTTATTTCCTCTTGCTGATCACAATTTGGTATGGTGTCAGCAGACGCCCAGCGACTGTTTTAGGAATGGTTTTGCAGAGATTCTCGCTCTCCTTGCCCGGTACCTTGGAGAAGGTGTAGTTCTGGAGGAACCAGGAGAAGATAAGGAAGAGGTCGGCCTTAGCAACCGCCTCTCCGAGACAGCTACGGCGACCCGCTCCGAAGGGCATGAAGCTGGGAGGGTGTTGACGAACGGTTCCTCCATCATCTAGGAAGTGTTCTGTAATCAAGTATCATTCGGATAGGAATGGAAATTGCTCGTTCGTAAATTGGAGTTTATTATGATGACATCATGACATTAGTGGAATTGGTCTTGTCGTTTGCCTACTTGTCTTACTCAAGAAATGTCAGAGCGTACAGTTATCGCGATTTACTGAACGATCAACTCAAAATGCTATGTGCAATTATATTTGGGCTCTATTACTATCCCAAAAGAATCAACGCGTTACACATTGCATTTCATTCGGCAAAGTCTTATTACTGAATGGATCGTTTCAAATATTGTTCCGGATAATGACTCCTTGTTAGGAAACAAGAATAATGACTATTTACACGCAGTCATTAACAGGATATGTTAAAATCAAAATTCTTATTCTTGCGAAAGAGAAGAAACTTTGGAAAAGAAGACATCAGATTCTGCAAATTTTCTCAAGGTGAACATTGCGTTCCTTAACAAAAGTGTTGTTGTCGTTGTTTTTTTATTGTTTTGTTTTAATAGCAACATATATACTTTAAATGAAAGACTCCTTCCGGCAATGTCATCAAATTCATATTTCTCTGTATAGGGTACCCACGTGAGAAATCAAAAGAGTGATTCATCAAATAAATGCACTTAGAGTGATCATAAAAGAATAACAACGATAATTTCTTTTACACTAAATTTGTAATTACAATTCTGTTGATAAGGTTGTCTCTTATGGTAAAATTTAGGAAACTAAACTGACATTTTGTATTTTTCTTTGATTATATTTCACCTCTGGAGGCAGCAATGAGATCACTGTTTCCAGTGTCAGGACATTAATAAGCGCAACAAAGTACAAAAAATCGAACAGTGTTTGCTTATTTGCATTAATCGTCTTACTCAATGAAGTCAAACGACGTATCTCTCAGGTTTAACCTAAATAATCTTTTTTTTTTTTCCAGCTTGGTTGATTGCATGCTGTTATGTCAGCGATGCTTTGTTGTTGTGTTTGTGTCTTTTGTGTTTTTTAGGGGGTTCTTTTCACCTGGCTTGAACGATTCCGGATCCCTCCATTCGTCAGGGTCAAAGTGCATGGAGTGGATGTTGAGCATGACGGTGGTTCCTTTTGGTATGGAGTAGCCACCTGCAGGGGAAATGGGGAGTGTGTTATTACAATCACAAATGTGACTCACTGTGAATCGAAGCTATGCCACAAGAAAGATCCGATGGGAGCAACACACATTATTACATGATTGGTCTCTTTACATCAATGGATTTGCCATTCCCAAGAGCTGTATTTCTAGTAAAATGGCAAAAAGTAAAATACAACATGTCAGATTTTTCGTTTTTTACTGCCTCAGGAAACTCGCAAGACTTTCGTAATCGCTGATGTTTTAGCAACTCATACATGTATGAACTAGAGAAATACATCCACAAATATTATGTTAATGGAAATAGATTGAGGTCATTCGTAAATGCATTTGCACTATTCTATAAGCAATCAGCATAGCCTGCTGAATAATAAACTTTGTCTTCATCCAAGTCCTAGTCGCTTGTCTTTCGTTGATAACTCTAAATCTTGTTTGAGGTTTTTGCGTTACTGTGAGTCAGTGAACTTACGAAGCGTAGTGTCGCGTGTGGTAGAATGAGGCAGGGCCGTTGGCACAATAGTGCTATACCGCATCACCTCGTACAGTGTGGCCTCGGTGTACGGCAGCGTCCCGCGGTCCTCTATGGTTGGCACACGATCACGGCCGACCACAGAGTCGATCTCTGACTGGACTTTCTTTTGCACCTCAGGTGTCTCGGCTAGGCAGGCAAAAGCCCAATACAGTGTGTCGATTGTGGTCTGAGTACCAGCTGGATTGAGGAAATAGATGCGGGAGTGGTGTATCGAAATGGCAAATGTGAAACTATTATTCATGAACGCTCGGTTCAGAAAAACGTGTCAAACGAAAGACATCTTTCAAGTATTACCACTTACACTAAACTCTAATAACATATCTCACACAAAGTAGAGTTGAAACAACAGTAGCTGACAGTGAGGTGAAAACAAACACATATACACATTAATTATGTATACATACAAAAACCCAACGACAGCCTGTCATCATCATCACCGTCATCGTCAACATTATCGTCGTCGTTATCCTCGGTGGTGTTGGGCAGTCAATTTCCTTCATGGTTCTCGTCCTAACCGTCAATGTGAATGATATTAAACGCTCATGTCTTTTTGCATTGTTTCTTCCTATGCCTTGCGGGGTCTCCCACGTGGATTCTTCCCAGCAGCTAATCTGAAATTCAGTATCCTCTAGAGCGAGCGGGTCTCTTCTCTCTTAGCCATAGCTGCAGTCTCACCTCCTCTGGCAGCTAACGCGTCTCCGAGGGTATAACAGAACTCATCCACAGTTTTAAACGTTCTACTCTGGAGTCCGAGTTTTCCCCCTCATTGTCTTTTTGTTGGATGTGCAATAGTTCTCCGTCAATTGATGATGGCTAAAGTATTTTTTTTTAATTATTCTTGAATCAAACATCTTACTTCTTATACTTCACACCAATCATACAGTTGTTGTGTATAAGATTTTTTTTTACCAAGGCCTCCGAAAACCCCACGTGCTTGAAGATCATCATGTATTAACTGCGAAAACGTTAAAATGAAACTTGGGTATGAAAAGAAAGACAGTTGAGGCGAGCAGGTTCACGCTCACTCCTAGATGGGGAAATCCCCGGCGTCACCAATTTTTGAAAACACCTGCCATATGACTTAGGTGCAAAATAGTATGAGGAGTAAGAAAACAAGTGTCTATTTCGGAAAATTCGACCGACGACTTCATGTATACTTATTTCATTTCAGTAAGAGTTGAGTTTATTTGATTACCAGAAAATATATCGATGATTGTCATCAAGATGTGAGCATCGGAAAGCTTGTCCACATTTTCACCTTCCCTTTTGGCGTCCTCTTGGGTCTTTAGCATCATGCTGTAGAAATCACTGATATTTTCTGAAAGGAAGTGAGAGGAGAGAGAGAAATTGACAAACAGAAAACCGGGTTCAGTCTATCCTGTTTGGAAATGATTCAAAGGACATTTCGCACTCATTTGACTCGATGTAAAGATGACATGTGTACGACACATTTTTCGAGACTTTTGTATGCAATTATTGGAACAGTGAATTATGGTCCTGAAATCAGTAATAAATTGTAGCAGTGTAAGCATAAAGTTATTATCTATCATTCTCGGCAATGAAGAAGCACAGAAGCGTTAGGAGGGGGTAAAAATCCACCTCAGTGGTATTTTCTGATTCATTTTGTTCTTGCTGATGATTATCTTGAAGCCTTCTAAACACAGACGCGCGTTGTGAACCATAGAATCAAACAGGTTTATTGGTACTATTTTCTCTTTGGACAGTACGCAATGGTCAAAGAGATCCTTAATTGCCATTATTATCATTTTTCTCTAACCACGAACCCGCCTGAGCAGCGTAGCATTTATTCATTATCTGAAGTCACAGTTGCACCACCCATATTCACAAGTAAACACAGAGTGCTAAATACACAGGAAGAAGACGAGCAATTGGATGGCTCTCATCCGATACGCAGTATCTGTTCAATGATTATTCAATCATGTTTTTAGGAAGGATTTTACGTTCTTCTATATCGAGACGTCTTCTGTCAACCTACGAGTACACAGTGAATGAAAGAGGAAGAATTAACGTATACCTGGATCGTATTTCTTTTCCCGGTGCTCGGCCAACTCCGCGCTGATCATGTCTTTGAAGGCTTCCGTGACTTTCTTGATAAGGCGTGGACCCGAGGTTGGTATATACCTCGCCCACCTAAAGAAATCAGCCGCCAGACCCAGCCCGACACTTGAGTTCCCCTCATCGTTCATTTTCATCCACGCTTCGACTTTCGGGTCGTGCAGCTCATAGCTACAATGGAGTTCAACAGTTAAAAGTGTAAGGAAATACAGTGTACTCTCATGTCTTTCAAGAAATGAATCAAATCTAAACTATAACGATGTTAATATGCCTTCAAAGAGAGAACGTGTAATTTAAGCAATGGATAGCTATACAAGTAGAAAGAGTTTTATTTCATCAACACATCTAATTCAGAGTTCTTATATACTCTGAATTCAATTTAACATACATGCTTAATTAAATGATAATGATTTGGGATTATCGTAAATGCCAGTTGAGATCAATTACTAGTAATTATTCTATTCAGATAATGAGGGAAAGACGTGAATAGTCATTTTTAATAGACTTCAAAATTTCGAGGATCAAAATCTTCGTAATCCAGATCCAGCTATCCTGATACAAACTGATGAATTGGAACAATAGTCGGAATATCTAAAATTCAAACTGTGGGACACATGAGATCAAGGGCCAGTATGGAGAACGGAATTGAAAATGTTTTACTAATTTAGAAAAAAACGTAAATCAAAGCAAACACACACACACACAACATATATATGTATACATATATATATATATATATATATATGTATATATATACATATATATATATGTATATATATATATATATATATATATATATACATATATATATATATATATATAAATATACCAAGAATAGGTGTGAAGAAAATTTCTTCCGTATGGAGAAAAACAAATGATTGGTGAAGTTTTTGTGTACAAGCCCAGTGTAAAGTTTCTAATAGGTACCTCAAAAGATAACGCTTAAATGTGATCGGATCTCTCATGTAATAAGGAAAATTTTCAACTGATACGATTTGACATTAAATTTTGTGATTTTACATGAGCGAACACGAACGTGGCAGAGGAGTTCAGCCATGTATACAGAGAAACAAGAATATTTTCACTTTAAGTTAATACCTTTTCCCAAAGCACATCTGTGTGAGGATATTGTACATCAGAAGGGTTAGGAGAAGTCTTGGGTCGATCGGTTTTCCCTCATTCTCAGCTAACTCCTTCTCCAGTTTTGGGTAGACACTGGTGATAAGTTTTTGCAAAGGCTTGCCCGTTGCAAAATGCCTGGAAATGAAAAAAGATGTTGAGGAATAAGTCCTTCTGTTTATGGTCACAGTAAAAATTTAAATGAATGATTACAAGAGAATTATAAATAAATTCAAACGGACGACAGAAACCAGCAATTATTTAAGGAATTTAACACAATTCACACTGGCGTCTTGTTTGGAGTTTCATGACAACATTTTTGGTTTTTTAATCACTTTGCTGTAATTGATTCTCTGCACATCATAAGTAAAATTCTATAGCTTTATCAATACATGCAAAATATGAGCTGTGGTTAATGTTGTTGGAAGCTGTATACAAAACGCACTTATTTTCAAAGGATTGAAATAGTTTCTATGACATTTGGAAGGACTGCATTATGTTTCATTATAGATTCAGAGAACGAGGGGAAAGTAATGAAGGATAGTTGAACTGTACTTTAGTCTTCCCTGAAGGAGTTTCGAGTAGAATATGAGCAGAATCCCCCTTCTCTTCTTGCACATATCACAACTGTCGTGAAAGAGGTTGCATGGTTTCATTACATACCAAACAGGATATCAATATCCTTACTTTAATAAACTGTCAACACGGGTCTGTAATGAATTGAACTGAATTATTTCAAAGACAGGTTACGTCATTCTTGTAAAGTGTGACAGAATGACGCCATTTTGAGCTCCACCCATGCGTATTCTCCCTTCCTTTAAGATTACCTGCTAAAGTCCGTGAACATTACCGTTGTCTTCTTGTTCTCCAAGTCTTTACTTTACGTTCTCTGTTTTTGTGGTTGTAATGATCATCTGATGTAAAGCAGTTGCGTTCTAAAAATAGAAGTCTAAGAATAGCTTAAACTTCTTGTGCCATGTATTATTGTGGTTTTTATTTCCCGGAGAATATGAAAACTGTTTTCAGCTTCGAGAAAGATGACCAAGAAGACAGGCTGATAATCCGTGGCAATTTCCATTGTTTGCCAGCTGCAGACGATTACTTCAGATCTTAGGTGAATGCTATAATATCCAGCGGTAGATGATGTGTGTGGTCATGATTGTATGCAAAACTTATTCCACAATACTTCCTATGATCATGGACCCTGGCAGTGGCAGCTCATCAAAATCAGGGTCTACAAATGGGACATGGGAATGACTGTTATTGTGATGTCTAAAGCTGATAGGCGTACTTACCTGAGAGCTGTATGGCCAAGCTTTCGGTGAAGTTTCCACGTGTCGGAGTAAGGGCTTATTGCGATATCCTTAAACCCATCACTGAACACCTCGGCTGCCCATAGAAAGGATACGAAGTACGTTAAACTCATTATAATACATTCATGATGTAAACAACTGATTAAGATGTAACAGTAGGCTACAAGCAGTGATGATTGTGATTCTTAACTACCTATAGTTATAACATTATACGTTCAAACTTAGGACACAACAACAACACGACAACCTTCTGTACAGCAAACATTAAACCACTATAGAATTCTTTTGTTTTTATATTAAAATGTTATTCTGATTTTGTACAAATATATACATATATATATACACATATGTATATATGGTAAACATATCCCATCCATACACACACACACACACACACACACACACACACACACACACACACACATTACCACAGTGACAATAGAAACGCGATGGCAAGGAAAATCAAGCCCATTTCCCCAACTGCACGGTCAAATATTTCACGTATATTTGCCGTCATTAAATTCTCTTCAACGTTGTAAACGACAAAGAATATTTCCTTCATCATATAGTTTCACAATCCAAAATCAATATATTCTTACATGTCTTAACTTAACATGACTTACACGTGACTTACATGAGTAAAAGTCTGGGCGTCCAGCGAACTCCACACTTTGTTTCACGACAGCCTCTTTGATAACGTCTTTGCGATTTAAGACCACCATCCATCGCTCCCCAATTTTCAGCCCAAAGAGGTCGCCGTACTTCTTTGCCCAGTTGCCGAACACCACTTCAGGACTATCGTTCATATCTGAAGTGAAAAAAATGCAGAAAAAACATTATTGATTAGGTCCTTATGGTAATATGTCTCCATAGGCAGGAAAATAAGCTGTCGAAATAGTATCAAGTCACTCAGTGTAACACTATTGTGTGTGCGTGTGCGTGTGTGTGTGTTTGTGCGTGTGTGTGTGTGTGTGTGTGATTGTTTGTTTGGTTTTATGTTTCTTACAGATTTATATGATACCGGCAGAGTTTTATGTCAACAATCAGATATATGCGATAACGATGAGTGAAAGTGATAACATACGAAGCCTTGGTATCAATTAAAGGAGACTGTTTGCTTATCACAGATGAACGATACCACTTCAATGTTATACGAATGGATTAGAAGCCTACGGAGACACAGACAGAATTCAGCAAGTTGGATTTAATAAATTTTACTGTGGGTCGATAGTACTAAATATTTTCGAATTATATAGAAAACTGTACTTTCCACTGCATAAAATCTACGAGTCAAAGAGTTGAAAGACACATATATGTAACCATGCATGGTAATAGATAAGGCAAAGCTCGACCATCAGCTTTGGTTGGGGCCATACACCAAAAATGGATGTCGGACCCACATAATTAAATATATATATATATATATATATATATATATATATATACATATATATAATATATATATATATATATATATATATATATATATATATATATATATGTATAAACATATATATATATATATATATATATATATATATATAAATTATTACAAAAATGGTTAATGAGAATACCGCTTTTCGCATTTGATTTTTTAATATAAATACAAAAAAATTGTTATGTGTTTAGGATAAATCTCCATATTTGGCTGGCCGTAAACAAGATTACTCTGAGATCTAAGTATAGGATTATCATAATTATATAACATAACGTGAAGACTTCCTCTTGGGACAGCCTTGCGAAATGTGCGTGCATGCGATCATCCGTGCGGTACGTGTATGCTAACAAGGGTTGGGGTAAAGACTTAACTTAAGTGTAGAGTGGTACCGTAAAATTAGTGGGAAAATATTTCCAAAAAGCTCAGCTAATAAGAAGTCTTTCCCGCAATTAACTCTTCGCAGCTATTTAATGGATGAACAATTATCTTATGTTTCAGTCCATGACCTTGGTCTAAATAGCTGTTATAACTTTGCAAGCGATGAGTCGATACTCTAGCCATCTTATTGGGTAAGTGTAATCTCGTTATGTATATTTGAGATAGAATTAACCGGCAATTTTAGAAGTCGCACCTTGTAGAACATTCCATCTTTGCTTCGATCGTTGATCTGTAAATCGTTTTGCTTTCGAGCATGACGTAATGCATGGTATTCACTCAGCCAAATGTCAATACTTTCATGGTAGTCTTGCCTGTAAGTCTTATGGCAACCTTGTGCAAGTAGTCTTGGGTAGGAACTTTCCTATCTAAATCCCTTCCAATAGAGTCTTTTTTTTTTAACCAGGATAGCTCAAGGATTCTAACACCCATTGGAGGATAAACGTCATTCTAATCCTACTTTAGGCATACTTACTGATAGGCATAATGAATTCGCATTGAATCTTACATCATAATACTTTCCCCCTCTTGATTGATTTAAAAACTATATGACTTACTACTACTCATTCATTTCAACAACCTCTCCTTCTTCAGGTAAGATTTTTTATTCATTTTTTGTTTATGCAATTCTGTTGCTGAGATGAAAGTTTATGGCGGGATTGTGGTTTGTGTTCGAAAATGGTTAAGGATCTCGAAATAGAGTTTGCTTGAGGGATTTAATGGTAGAATAAATTTATGTATGTTGAATACTCAGTGTAAGAGAAAGGTGTTCCTATACAGGAAAAGTGTCCAATTACAGAGGCTGGGCATGGATATATTATAGCTGCTTACCAAAGATGCTTCCTACGAGCGGAAGACCTCGCGGCCCGGGAGGGAATCCACTCGGCCGCAAGACGCTCCAGATCGCCATCGAAGTCAGGATGACTCCAAGGGCGGCAGTGATGGTCAAGGCATTGACCTGTCCGAAACTGGACTCCGAGATCACTCCGGACATATCGATCATGATGGCTTAGATCAGGGAGGTGTAGCTGCAACTGGAAAATCAAATGCAGGATTTGGCTCCACCAAAAATCGCTACCGTGATACGAGTCCAAGTGAGGCGCCACTAGACTTGAGGGGCTGTTACCACTACAGTAAGCACAGTTCCACGCAGTAAACGGAGACGTGGATAAGTAGAGCGCGCTGTCTTCTATCTTGTGTTTATCCGATGTGCATACACAGGCCGAACTCGTAACCTGTGGGATCTACATACTAGTATTCCACAGACATCATGACAAAGCAAATCACTCTTGCGTAACAAGTGTTCTATTCAAAGGCAGCCAGCTCTATCTGTATGTTACGATGTTCGCACTTCCCTGGTTCCTAGTCATTATGTGGGTCGTGAAACTAGAGAATGATGGGGGGTGGGGGTTAGGGAGCACAGAACTAGAATTCGGGAGTTGGTGCAGACCTTTCCGACAGCTGTTTGCTACAAAACATGGGAAATAAAATATTTTTGCTACAAGAAATCAAGAAATTGTCCATTATTTCTGAGAGTCTTAAACAACTCGGTATGGACCAAGAGAGGCAGCGCATTTTACCAGTAACGGTTTAGTTGTCTGTGGCGCGCATTTATGTTTTGTGTTTATGATTCCTAAATTATACAAGTAATAAGAAGTATAATTAGAATTCTATTAGTAATAATGAAGTATAAGTCGAAGAGGTTAGCATTTCCCAGGTGTTTAAGGCAGTGAAGTCACATAATGAAATTCAAAGTAGGTAAAAATTCCAGGCAGTCCCAGTTGGCTATAAATACCCGTGTAAGTGAGCAGTAAGCATCTTTTCAAAGAGAATACGGCTTTAAATAGACAGACCAGCAACACCATGCAGTATTGGGTGCAATGCAGACAATTAGCTCACTGGTCCTTCTCATCATACAGACAAGCAATAAGTAAAGCACAATCATTGCTGTTCCAAGGGCACGGAGCATTCTTATACGTATGGACATCTCAAGTCAAGCAATTAAGCAAAACATCAGTATACAGTATAAGGGCCCACCAGTTTTGACTTCTGTTCAGTGTTGTAAAGGGAGGGTTCAGAACTGAAGAGTATCGATCAAATGAGATGCTGGGTGGGAACCTCTTCGACTTATACTTCATTATTACTAATAGAATTCTAATTATACTTCTTATTACTTGTATAATTTAGGAATTCTATTACGCAATACTCGTATAAGTCTTCAGAGGTTAGCATGTTCAAAGTTCCGTACAGAAGTCAGTCTAGTGGCATGAGTGAGGGCAAGAGGACAAGAAGGATGATGGACAGTTTTCACAACAAGGTTGAAACTTTGGTCATGACTCCTCATGCATAGAGAATATCTATCGATGGTGACACACATTGTCGCAAACAAGAGAAGAACTCGAGCAAAGTTTGCTTGAGAACCTACTAGTATAAGGTGCAAGGCATAGGTTTTGAGTATGATATCATTTTGATACCTTGCGCGCTTTAACTGGAGCAGGATTAAGCATGATAGCGCACAGACAAGTTAATCAAATACAATGGACCTCTTGTACCGATTTTCCAATCAAGACATAATCCTAATCATGTTCCTTAATATTCATGTACATTTGAAGGAAGAATTAGACATTAACCAGTTCATACTCGGCATAGTAATATTGCAGCAATAATTAGAGGCAAGTCCATTGCATTTTGGGTTGATATTAGAGTTTAAATTCATCAGTTTGGTGGACCGAATCTCCTAAACGAGTGGCCGAATAATGTGTCGCCATTTTCCAATGCACAACGTAACGTGATTTATGGTCTTGTGTCTTATCTGACTCGTATTATGACATTGTTCTTAACTGAGATACTAATATACAGGTATATACACATACTATCACAATTTACATGTATCTTTCTAACTCAGTAGAACTGAGAATTGTTGAACTAATGTGGAATCAATTGTTAGAAGGTAGAAGGTTCAAAATGTACCAGCGTTCGTCCAGTCAGTTGTGGACAAGATTTCATTATGACCTTTATACTTCATGCGCGAAAGTTTAGAAGTTGCGGCGCTTCTGTAGCTATGAGCTGAGAATGTGATACCACTTTCATATTAGCATCCGTGGATGTCTTACCAGACCAGAGTCTGGGATGAACGCGGGATGACTGTGCTCCCAAATCCTTATGTATATGAGCACGAGGTATATACGTCCTGTGGTACCCTTTCATACTGATCTCGAAGACAGATCAAACTCGGTACATGTTCCCATAGCAACAATACATTCATACCTAATTGTATACAACAGTCAGTACAGTGTACAGGGATGTACACGTACAGCTATTGACAGTATATTAGTTATATTTTAAGTGTTTATACAAGCAGCTGCGAGGGACTGGCTTTCAGCCTCCGCTCCAAGATGCTTGTCGTCACCGATTTGTTGGGATGTTTCGGAGGAATTATGAGTTTGCTTTCTGAACTTGCTCGATGGAGATGTTCTGTGCATTTAATATACTCATGAAGAGTTGATCGGAACACAGAGTTTAGGGTTGGAGGTAAAAGAAGGCACTTTAATTACCTGGTTAGAGATATACCTACCATATCTCTAATGTGCAAACGTGGCATCATCTTCCGGTAATGTCATAAGAACTAGATGTCTCAGCATTTGTGTACGTTTTGCCGAAACGAGCTAGGAAAATTGTTTTTGGCTCAAGGCACTGAAGGAGTCTATAGTTCATAGGTATCTTGAAACGATAAAAAGTGATTCAAAACAATTGAAACATCCCCAATGTTGTTGTATTTAGGCTTGCGAGGATCGCAGTTAGATACGCCCTTCATAAGTTCTGACTATAGGGGCTGTTTGCCTATGTCATAGCTCTCGGTTTCAGGTAGTATGGAAGACCGAGCAGGTCTATGAGTTAATCGTGGGGTGGGCTTTGTTGAAAAGCTATGCTATAGGCTTAGATGTTGACAACGTGTTCTGTAGACGGGTTAAAAAGGATCACAAGATTGTTCAGAATACAGACATTGCTACTGTCTTCAAGCGCCCTCATTTGTTTTGTTTATTGGTATTGTCTCGCCATGACGATGAGAGGAGCTTTGCAATGTGCTGCGATGTGTCTGCCACTTGTCATCGCTAGCAGAGAGCACCCATGCAGGCGGCTAGTGTGAGCTGGAGGCTCGTCGGTGGGTGAGGGTGTGGGGCAAGAATTTTCTCTAGGAGTAATAGAGGTGGGGCTATTCGCATTTTGAGCGATAATGAGGCCCATGGCTGCCGCCGCCATTGGGGCAGTGAGGATTGCTCAGGTCACCTTGTTCAGTTGAAGCTTGTGGAGGACTGAAAACGTTCTAGGGTAAGGAAAAAGGCATCAAAATTCAGGGCAATAAAACTTAGCTTCCATTTGACATGAGGAAAGTTGCTAATCCATATGTAGAGTTTGTGGATTGTGTGGTGAAACACATGTAAAATAGTAATTAGTTGTTCATGTCTCTGCGAGACAAGCAGAAAACTTAAGAATTATCTACATCTGTTGAATGTGAAGCTGATATCCAATTGCTAGACACCAATTCCAATGTTGGCCGTGAATTCGTTCGGGTCAGGTATGCTACTAGCTGTAGAAATGTCTGACCGAATTATGAATAAGCACATTTTTTGTACACGAGCCACACAGGGCTTCAAGATCGTTCTGAATTGCAAGAGGTTCACACACATTGCTATGCGGGGAATTCTGTTTGGCACTCCAGACTCTCTGAGCAAAGGAATTGTCATTGTTCAGAATTAACTACTCTCCATACTGGGATGCAAGCATCGCTTGAAATTATCATGCTAATGAAGGTGGAAAGTAATTCTTTGTCTTGCGAGACAGCCACCACCAAAGAATGTTTTGTATCGCATGACTAGATAACGACACCAAACTTCGTGTCGATGTCATCTTCTGCTTTACGCAGAGCATTAGTTGATTTATTTTTTCTAGTCCTAATTGACGAGAATGTAAATTTCTTTGTGGAAGGCATTAGAATCCCGAAATTTGGTTTCGTTGCCATACAAGATTGAATTTCCAAGGGCAGTAACCTTGTCAAGCTTGTTCTGAGGAAAAAACTGAAAATCATTTGCTGGGAATTAATATGAGAACCAAGGAAGGTCTCGACGTGCTTTGGGTTGAAACTGGATTTGTCGAAATCCTTACTGAAACTCTTTAAGGGTGACAAGTTGATCATTGGCTTTGTCAAGACACTCTTCTCTGGTGTGAGAAAGAATATGGATATCATCGAATAGGTGATTGTTGTAATGCCACTACTCACCGAGGCAAAGACAGGTTTCATAACTTTAAGGGAATTCTGTGGGGTCAAATGGAAGGCACTGAAAGAATGCAGTGAAAATACTACTTAGTATTTCCATTCGAAAGACTATGCTTGATGAACAAGGTGAACGGATACGGATAAATATGCACCCTTTGGAGGGGCAAAATTAAGGCCGTAATCAAGCGAAACTGTTCCACTCTGAAGTGTTCGTATCTTACAAATTTGTTCAAGTTTTTCAAATTTATGATTGGACTTAGACCGCCGGTCTTTGGTAGCGCTAGAATAGAGTTGATACTCCATGTGAGGAATCTCTCTAATAGCTTGCTTTGCGAGAATGTTCGGAGACAATTCTTCATGGGTTGCCTTTTCCTCCTCGGTAGAATGTACACTTTGTAGAGGAAAAATTTATTGGTATGGGGTTGAAATGAAATTATTGGCTTCATAGCCAAATATTGTGGCCAATATCCAAGGCTCGGGAATTATTTTGACCAGTCATCTTTGGAAAGCTTGAGATTTCCAGCACTGAGCGGTCTTGGACAGTACTCATCTTTTTTTTTCTCTCTTTTTTTTTTTTTTTTTTTTTTTGCTGGCTTGCGTAGAGACATTCATGACACACGATGTATGCTTATGTGACACTTGTCAATTTCTCTCAGATGTCTTTCTGAACAACTTTCTACCAAGTGGAATCGACTTGCTGCGCAAGTGTTGCTGAGAAGGGTTGAGAAGGGGTTTTAAGATACCTCGATGGTGCATGCTCGGATCATACGATAAGCAAAGCCCGGGAGTGTCAGGCCATCGATGGTGACATGAGTTGTTACAATTCTCGTTGTGTCAATTGCATGGATGATTATCCGTGCATGATATGTGAATTTCAGAAAGGATTTATCTATGTGGTAGAAGTCCCTTCACTACATTTTGTTGTAGAAGTTGGGAGCTCACAAGACCCAAGGCCTCGTGAAGGAGGATCGCCCAAATTTTGCTCTCGATTTTTGGTGTGAGAACTGCTTGGGCATTCGATGGCAATTGAGCATTTGCTTCGCGATTTTATAGAGCACTTACCTTCTGATATGGGCAGTGTGACTGCCTTCATTAGCAAATCAGCCAATTTTTAAATTTGGCCCAAATGAGATCAGAATTTAAGTTAAAATCAAATTTGGTACCAGGCTTTGAAAGAGTTTGGCTGTAGGAACATGGCATCCGGATCAATTCGGTTGTCAAAATGACCATAACCACAAGGGCAGAGTCAAGGCCACCCATACAGGGCAACGCAATCAGTTTTGCCAGGAAGGAGGCTGACATGAGAATATCGTCGTCTGTTGAGCTGCCGATGGGGATGGCTAGCTCGCTGAAGTCTTCGATGGGCGGGGCAGCGCCCCTGTCCCCGCGGACATGGCTCGCATGTCCGGACTAATCGCCGGGAGGAGAAGCTCTCCTGCACCAGCTGGCATGGCTCGCATGCCGTTTGTCATTACCACGGTGTGCCGCCGCCCTATCCATGAAGCGGGAGAGTATCTCGGTCTCTCTAGCTGAGCTTCAAGGCGGCCTTCCATGCCCTGATCTCCCCGCGGGGATGGGGGCTGAGAGGTAGCGTCGTCTTCCTGATCACTAGACATTGGAGTTTGAGATGTATAATCACGGAGGTGTCTCACCTCCCTGGTATAATTCACTGCCGTCACACTTGAAAAAGATGCTTACTGCTCACTGACACGGGTATTTATAGCCAACTGGGACTGCCTGGAATTTTTACCTACTTTGAATTTCATTATGTGACTTCACTGCCTTAAACACCTGGGAAATGCTAACCTCTTCGACTTATACGAGTATTACGTAATAGAATTACTCTGAAACTTTCACTATCGTTTGCGTGTTTGTTTGTGCAAACGTGTGTGCGTTTTGTACAGCCCCCTTTTAAAGCTCTAATGTTATCCTATTTCATTCAACCTCCGTTAAACTTGGCAAGCATGACATCCATGTCCCGGCACTTTAATTACCGGGAAGAGGGAGACGGCCTTTGTGTTTATGACATGTGCAAATAGACAAAATATTGGGTATTATGATATCATTTTGCTATTTTTACCAAACATGCAGTTCTGTAACATTTGATATGACTATGTAATGAATGATCTAGCTGATGATAATCAATATCTCACTATTTTCCTCTGATATTGTACAAAATGCTGACGAAACGCTTTTTTTTTTGCGCTATAAAAGTGTAAAGCATGATGTTACTCCTATATAGAAATTGATAACTTCAAAATAATTATGAATAGGATGTATTCAGATTTGAGACGGGGGCATAAAGACCGGAAATTCCAACAAAGTATTTTCAAACTACACTTTTAGGGCAAACTATACAGTGCACTTGAGTGAAACATAAAGAACTTGATGCACGGCTTATCTTCAGGCAGCCTAGGTCATCTTTAATCACATGAACAATAATTGATAATGACAGAGTAAAGAAAACTTATATTTAAACGTAAACTACACAGATAACACTGGATGCAGCGTGATGTAATGTCGAACTTTGTGAATTACAGTATAACACGACAGTAATATAAAACATTTCTATGTCTATTGTAACATCTTATGCTATGCAGCTAAGATCAGCAAGCTATTCATTCATTCATTCATTCATTCATTCATTCATTCATTCATTCGTGTTTCTATTTTCATTTCCAATCAATAGTACGTAATACAAACGTCAAATGACAACATATCTTGTAACATAATACATCTTGTTTCATAAAGGACTTGGTGGAAATGAAAACTGAGGGGCTGCTAAAAAGCGAACGTGTATAGTGCAGTCCCCTCACTTACTCACGTTACATCAGTACAATACATTAATACATAGCTGACAAAACTACAATACATGTACCGTACAAGTTCATCATTGGAAGTATACACTTTTCATTATATTGATGGTAACATGAGGCATACAGCTGTGAAGCTGTACAAAATGTCGTTATTACTATCTATGCGCGTTTTTAAATACGGAAATCAGTATTCATCAATATTCGCTCGAAGCCCACCATGTATAGTGTAATCTGCATGTAATATGCACTATGATTCTTTGGCTTTTACTAACATGTGATTCAATTGCAACGGATCATGCCACCGTAAAGGTGACCGAGTGTGAGTTGACAGCAAAGTTGTATGTCATACATCATAAATAGTTGCAAACTTGAACGTGATTTGTTTTCATACCAGGGTAGTACTTCATACGAGTACAAAAATTATATTGTTTTGAAAGGTGTCCCCATGCGACTGACGTTGCTGAGAAATGCAGACAATATTACCTATCGTGACATCAATCTGAAGAATCAGTTATTTTCTTTTTCAACAACAATATATACAACTATTTTATGATTGCAAGAGTCATCATTCCATTAACATATTTTCCACTTACAATCGAAATGCAGGTACTCGATCCTATTCATTCTTACCCGAATATCTATTCAAGAATATGAAATAGCTCTTATTTCTCTCACTATTATCACACGAGTATAATTTTTATTTGTAACATCATAACGAGTGATTCCTTTCTGACGGTAAAAAAAAAAAAACCAACTATTTTTCAAAGAGAATAGTGAGGTAACCACGTCGTATGTATAGTCAACAACTCACAGCAACATAATAGTACACTAAGATGGACACGAAACCAATAATGATTTTGTCATGACTGGTGTTGTATAAAATATACCAAAATAGTTCGTCACGTTTGCTTACAGTTAATGGCTCGCAGCGATGAAGTTATTGTCCAAGATTTCCTCTTCATGGCGTGGATCCTACTATCTTTCTACCTATCGGTCTTTCTCTTTTCTTCTTTATTTTCCTCCTATTTCCTTACCCACTTAACAGTACATTTCCTTTCTCAAGAAAGTCGTGTTGCGGTTTGTCATGCACCAACAGAACACCCGTCAGCACCGACATAACAACTGTCATACACCGACAAAACATTCTTGGATCAGCACCGAATGACTGCGACTGTTCACGCCATGTTTGCCAACTCCAACTCTCCTGTCCCGAATGGACACTTTTATTCCACCCCACCCTGGTTTCACCAAGGCACATCACGGTTCTCCGTCACACCTCCCCCCAACAAGAGGAAAGTTATGAATGTAACTTTTCGACTATAAACATCTTCGTTGTAAGGCTTACTTCACTGTTCTTGCTTACTATTCAGCTTACATGATTACAAACTCAAAAAGTTTTGTGTTGTTTTCTTACAACCTCACCTGGCATACTACATTGTACACTTATAATGACTGATTTTGAGCCTTATCAGAATCAGTTCACTCCGGCATCATATTGTCCACCTTTAGAACAATATATGAAAACTTGACAAGCCCCCTACAAAACATGTAAATACGCAAATCAACAGTCTACAGTACACATGTGAAACTGTTTTCAACGGGTGCACATACTATGGAAAGATTACACCAAATGTAATCAATCATTTCTCCAGTAGTATCAATATTTTGACTGAGACTGTGCTTTCTGGTAGTCTCGACTGTAATTATATCCTCACATATTTGACCAATAAACTTCAGGCATGAATAGTATTTTGTTTTTGGTAACACATACACTTCATCTTTAAATGTGAAAACCAAAAATACCAAAACCAAAAATACTTTCTTCACGAAATTGTTCTGACTGTTGCAAAGATATGTCTGTTTTTCCAACACAAACTTTCACTGGAGTTTCACTGAATGTGGTTACAGCACACATTTCTTGATTATAACAAAATCGTATTTAAACACGTCAACACACGTGTACATCTACTCAATGTACTTGCTCATAAATTTTATACTTATGTCAACTCTGCGTCATAAGTTAGCCAAAACAACAACAAAAATTTAACCACCGGACATCTCTTTTTGTCCCTTCACACATAATGATTATGTATTGTCACTCGTTAAAATGTTATAATATACAATGTATGTTCAAACTCTGGAAAATATCGAGATCATACTCGACACACAAATGTGACGCTGTCACTCTGTAACGAAATACACATACAGGTTATTAATTTACAAAAGTGACATTATAACATCTTGGCTTCTTTATGCCTCACTGTCACTCAACACTTTTTCATTTATACAAAACAACACAAAGTCTTGTGTTTTAACACAAATCGGTAGATATAAAACTAAAAATTTGGTCAACAGTTTTCCTGTGGCTGCCCGGATGTGTTTTGCTATACTGTTTTTGCATTTGCTAGCATCAACTCGGTAACGTATCGGTATACATACAAATCTGAATCCTTTGACTCTTTGGTACATTGAATAAACTCACAATACATGTAGAAGTGTGCAACTGAAGCACAACTTTCACTGTAATCTTACACACCACAGATATTGTATCCTGGCGCTTCCTGTAATGTTGGGTTTCCAAAATATCATATAATGCTTGGCGTGTAACACATCATGAAATTTTTCAAGCGATGTCTTCTTGTAAAGACAGAATATTGTGTACTAGTACTTTCTCATACTTCCTAGTATCACTCACATGCTGTTTTCGCTTAAAACAAAGATGATTAACATAAATACAATTTCTTCCTTCACAGATCGTTGGAAAAGGAAGAAAACTGAACGAGAATACATAAACACATGTATACGTTGTCATATACAAAAAAAAAAATTACATCAGTTTCTTGTCTGTTTTGAGTCCTGTTTGAAATGTTCAGCTTGATGTAGGTTTCTCTGTAGATTTGAGATTGTTATCGTTCGGCAACATTATCAGCGCGCGCACAGTTTCAAACTCGCGACAAAGCGTCTGCTAATTTGTTGTCCTTTCCTGCTATGTGCACAATTCTCAGTGGGTACGGCTGGAGAATCAAACTCCAACGGAAGAGACGCTGATTTTTGTGCTTGAAGCGTTCTAAAAACGTCAATGGGTTATGGTCAGTGTACACCACGATGTCTCTTCCACCGTCCAAATACGCTTCGAAATGTTGCACGGCTAGAACGACACTGAGGCATTCCTTCTCCACAGTTGAATACTTTTGCTGATGGCGATTCAGTTTTTTGGAGAAGAAACACACGGGTTTGCTGTGTCCGTTGTCGTCATCCTGAAGTAGCACGGCTCCTACTCCTCGGTCACTAGCATCCGTAGCCAGCTGGAAGCTCCTCTCGAAGTTTGGTGCGATGAGCACGGAATCATTCATGAGGACGGCCTTCAGCTTCTGGAACGCATCCTGGCAGTTCGCCGACCACTGGAACGTTGTACCCTTTTTCAACAGGTCCGTCAAGGGCACCACCAGGTGACTGAAGTTGGGAACGAATCTCCGGTAGAATCCGCACATTCCCAAAAAGCGCTGAAGCTCCCGTTTCGATGACGGCACAGGGAAGTCCACGATGGCTCGGACCTTAGCATCTCGTGGTGCGACGCTACCTCGGCCTACCTTGTGACCTAGGTAAGTCACACAAGCTTTCCCGAACTCGCATTTGGCTAGATTCTTAGCAGGATGAATCCGATATGGATGCTGCTTTATGGGCGCAGTTTTACCAACATCTACTGTATGAACAGTGTCTTTCGTACAGCCCAATGTATCACTGCAAACCTCCGGAAATTCCTGGAAGATGTCGACAACATCTTGCCTCTCCGAATCAGACAAATGATTGAGTAGTAACTCTGGATTTTCTAGTGCCTTTGAGTTCTCTACTCGCGGAATCATTCCCGACTTGAAACTCACACTCTGAGAATCTGGAGCATCAGATTCAAACTCTTCTGCACTTTTCTCAGCACTGTGTAGGACACTCTCACTCACAACTGCACCTACGTCTTCTACCATCACACGGCTAAATAACTCCTCAAAAGCCGGAATAGGAATCAACGGCGCAGATCTAATGGCATGTTGTGGTTTTCCTACCACTTGACATTCATGACACGTTCGACAAAATTCAGACACATCCTTTCTCATCTTGGGCCAGAAGAAATGAGTTCTGATTCTACACAAAGTCTTCTTGACACCCAAGTGTCCGGCCACTGGAATTTCATGTGCAAGACGTAGAATTTCCTTTCGATACGGCGGAGGAACAACTATCTGGTCGACAACCGTCCAGTCCTCATCTGCGGGACGATCTGGAGGACGCCATTTCCTCATCAAAACACCAGACTTTACATAGAAACATTCTGGCACTCCCTTCGCCTCATCTACAGTCAATGCACCCTCTCTCAACTTCAACAACTCCTCATCTTCCATCTGTGCTTTGATTAAAGCTGGCTGACAGAACACACCTTCCTCCCAACTTTGTTCTCTTTCACCTTCACTAGTCACTTTTCCAAAGAATGTGTCACCAAGAAAAATTTCACTTTCAGACTCCTTTCTCTCACGCTCTGCTTCACTTGCTCGAAACCTGGTGATAGCACATGTTGGAAATACTTCTGGAAATTCATCGACAAGTTTTTCAGTTTCCTGCTCGTACACTGGGACTTCAGAAACAACCGGAAGGACACTCACTCGACCTCCTGCAAGGTCATTACCAAGCAAAAAGGAAACTCCATCCATAGGGAGAAATGGAACAATTCCCACAATCACTTCTCCTGAAATCAGTCCACTATCCAAATTCACTCGGAAAAGAGGGACCGCCTGAGTTCCTCCATTGACATCATGTATCAATACTTTTCTACCCGTGTTACATTCTATGGGCATACTCTTCACATCTCCTACCATGAGGGACTGTGTAGCTCCAGTATCACGAAGGATGACAACCGGTACTCTAAATTCAGCAATGGTAACTGTACCCTTGGAAATGAAGTCCTTGTACTTTTCATCCACACGACCACTTGAACACGTATCTGTCATTTTTGAGACACTGCTTTTCACAACATTTGGATGACGCTGTTCATCACTTTCACTTGACTTTACAAAACCATTGGTGGCTGCTTGGTACTGTTTCTCTTTTGTTTCAGTATCTGAACTGTTCTGTGTACGTGTGTCTGCATGGACTAAACCATGTGTTGCTCTTTGCTTTTGTTTTTCTTTTGCTTCATTTTGTTCCAGCAACCGCCTACATTCAGACTTAATGTGACCTGTTTTCCCACAGAAAAAGCATCTCACTTCTTTGTATTGAGGCCGTGGCGATTTTGGTCGCTCTTTCTGTGATTCAGTCTTTACTTTATCCCTGCATTCACTATGACTACTGTGCCACTTTTGAGTGTCAGGATTTCTCAACTGATCAAACTTCCTCTTTCCCTCAGGACTTTTTGTTTTCACTTTATGTGTCAACTCATACTGGTCAGCGGTGACTGCTGCACTCTTTACATCATGTACTCTTCGATCTTCCAAATATGTTCTCAAATCTGGAGGTGTCGATTTCTTGAACTCCTCCATCAACACTATCTCTCTCAAATTGTCATAAGTGAGATCTACTTTCATTGATCGAACCCATCGATCAAACATAATTTCTTTTTCTCTCTGAAACTCTACGTAGGTCTGTCTCGAACCTCTCCTATATCCTCGAAACTTTTGCCTGTAAGCTTCTGGGACTAACTGATAGGCAAGAAGGACTGCTTCCTTAACTGTGTCATAGTTATTTGCCTCCTCATCCGAGAGAGCAGACACTACTGAATGTGCCTTGCCTGTGAGCTTTTGTTGTACTATCATAGACCAATATTTCTTCTCCCACTCCAAATTCCTGGCTATTCTCTCAAAGGAGAAAAAGAAAGAGTCTACATCCTCTTCATCAAAGCGGGGGACTGTGTTTGCCATTTTTGCAATGTCAGGCGTCTTTGGTCTCGACATAGTAACATTAGGCCTATCCCCTGGAACGCTACTGTACTGGGCCTGGGTCAACTCAATTTGACGTTGCATTAACTCTTGTTCGAGTCTCAGATTTTCTGCCTTCATTTTTTCTTTTTCTAACTCCAATCTAGCCAGTTCTAGTTGTGTGGAATCTACCCTCATCTCACTAGGTCTAGTAGTAGTAGTAGTACTTGGAGCAGTTTTTCTACCAGCACTCTCAATCTCATCTGTACTCTCACTCTGGTCTGTGTGTTCATATTCTACACCACCCAGTTCAAGCTTCTTCACCAGAACTGCAAAGATTTCTTTCTTTCGACTGCACTCTCTGATATCAGCATCTACATGAGTTGCAACCTCAATCAGTTGGGCTTTCACTAACCCTCTCAATCTACCAAGAGTGACGTCTTTCACAAACTCTGCAGCATCGAACTTGGCTGCCATGATTATTCACATCTAGCTTTCCGACTAGATTTCAAGACTACGTCGCTAACGCAACTTCCTACAGTACACTCCACTGCGTACCGAACTACGAGAATAGTCTAAGCAATTCAGACCTGACAAACACTCGTATATCTCGAGGCCAATTTCCTCGTAAAGCCACATCTAACGATGCTAATCCAAATATTAAACCAGAAAGTGACACACTAATCTGATCGAAATGACATGACGGAAACGGTAATACGTACCCTTCCTTTCCAGCAATCAATGCTGCAACCCTGGTATTCAGCTAGCGAGAAGACCAGTACAAGTGCGCAAAACATACTCATCGCATCGCTTCGCGAATCGCACTTCCATTCACAACCACTGCTAACGCAGCCCCATTACACATACCGTGCAATGTCACGCAGTATACAATACCGCTACGAACGAACGAACGACACTGTTACGTTCGCTACCCTGTGTACACATCTCACATGAGTGCGAACACCACACATACCTCCAACGGGCATCAATCATTACAACGATGTACAAAACACCGAAATACTACCAAAACACGGCCTGTTTGTATGTTCATTTCCCGGACATGTTCCCCACATGTCATGCACCAACAGAACACCCGTCAGCACCGACATAACAACTGTCATACACCGACAAAACATTCTTGGATCAGCACCGAATGACTGCGACTGTTCACGCCATGTTTGCCAACTCCAACTCTCCTGTCCCGAATGGACACTTTTATTCCACCCCACCCTGGTTTCACCAAGGCACATCACGGTTCTCCGTCACACGGTTTTGCACCTTATTTTTTTTTTCAGCTTTTATCTCTTTTATCTAGTTTCTAACAAAAATTCAGTTTCCATAAGACATTTGAATGCACATAGTCAGTACAACACTGTCATCAGGAAAAATACTATGAACTGAAGAACAATACATATATTGCCAGACATTACAGCATTCTCTGTCGACCACAGTACTTAAACAATTAAGCGATCAATATCAGTGACCAGTTTTGAACTGAGATTCACGTAAAGATCCCGACACACGACGTGTTTAATAATTCCACTTAATTTCTTCCATTTCCTTTTAACATTGATTACACACATGTATTATTTCTAATTAAATGGAGGTACATCAAAATAACTACAAGACATTTGAATAAACATTCCAAGCGTAAATATAAGCAGGTAATTAATGGGATACTAAATGAAAAGAAAAAAGATTTAAGCGCCTACTTTGAGCGATTATAAACATCCCTTCATTGTTAATAAAATCTTTGAAAGTGCTTAAAAAAATGAATCTAGACATTGAATCACATTGGTTTGCCGATGTGTTCATTTTTGATATGTTCCTCGCCAGCTGTTTATTTCCTCTTGCTAATCACGATTTGGTATGGGGTCAGCAGACGTCCAGAGACTGTTTTCGGGATGGTTTTGCAGAGGTTCTCGCTCTCCTTGCCCGGTACCTTGGAGAAGGTGTAGTTCTGGAGGAACCAGGAGAAGATGAGGAAGAGGTCGGCCTTAGCAACCGCCTCACCGAGACAGCTACGGCGACCTGCTCCGAACGGCATGAAGCTGGGAGGGTGCTGACGAACTGTGCTTCCATCATCCAAAAAGTGCTCTGTCATGAAGTTGAGTATTATTCGGATATGACTAGAAATAATTATTTCGTAATCTAGAGTATATTATTATGATGACGTCATTGGATTAGAAGTTTACCTCAACGGCATTTGACTGATTGTTCCTGTCTCCGTCAAGGAGTGTTAACGAGTAACACTATAGTTTCGCGATTTATCAAATTATCAACTCACTTGTTATTCTCACAGTACTACCAACCCAAAGAATTTATGGGTTATGCAGGGCTTTTATTTGTAAAAATCTCCTTGTGGACTGCATTGTTTGAAACACCATTCCAGCCATCATATTTCACATATTTATTCTTTTCACACCAAAACCGGAGGTGTTTTTTTTTTGGTGTTTCTTAAGGTTAATGCGTAAGAAGTCAATCAAAGCGATGTATGAAAGCAAATGTTTTCAATTATTCTGATCATGAAAGATTAACAAACCTACGTTCTTTTACTCTAAATTCATCATCACATCTTTGTTCGCAGTATTCTCGTGTTCGGCAGAACTAACAGGATAAATTGATATTTTCATTTTCTATAACTTTCGCAAATGAAACTATCAGCTTCACTCAATGCATTTAAAAGCACAACAAAAGTAGTGAAAAATATAACATTGTGTATTCATTTGAACATAATATGTCTTTTTATTCCATGAATTTAACCCTAATCAGGCTGGGAGGGGGGGGGGGGCGGAATCCGCCCCCCCCCCACGTTTCGCGCAATATCTTCGCAGCGCGATAAGATCCCGCCGCGATGTTTCATGACTTTTTTCTTTAAGTATCGCGCAACTTTTGAGACCAAAATTGTTGCGCCCGCGCGTACCGTTTTGACGCGACACCTGTTCGAAAAAAATTGTCAACCCCAAAATTGCTCCAAAACGTGATTTTGTGTACAAATCCAATGCAAATTGTGTTTTTTCAATTAATTCACATAAAAATTCATATCTTGACTTAGAATGGACGAAATTAATTTATTTTAGCATAATAAAGCTTCGAAAAACGTCTGTAACAAATTTTGGCCAAAAAACAAACAAAAACAAAAAGGTCGAAAAACAATGAAATACATAAGAAATTCAAAAAACAATAAAATACATAAGAAATTAATTTCGATACAATTTTTTTTTATCCTATGTCTCAGGAGAATGATACAAGAAACATTTTAAAAAAGAAATCAGCTTAATTAGAGCATTAATAAGTGATTTAGAGCCCCAAACTGATTTTATGCATAAATTACAATAATTAATTAATATAAAATATAAGAAAAATTTTTCGGAGAAAGCAACCATACATTTTGATAGTATACGTCGCGGGCGTCGCGTGTGCCGATTTTCGGCGCGATCACGCGTTCCATATAGGCGAGATCTGAAGGGGGGGGGGGGGCGGAATCCCCCCCCCCCCCCCCCGATATAGCATAGCCAAAAAAGCCCAGCCTGATTAGGGTTAAACGACATTCATTGTCCTCATTGTTTCACGTAAATAGTTCTTGAGCTTCATAGATTTACATGATGTTGTGTCAATGTTGTTTTGTTTACTTGGTTTCACTTATTTGTAAATGCGTGCATGCGTATTTGCGTGAGGGCATCATTATTATTATCATTTCTTTTTTTTAAGGGTTTTTTTTTTTCACCTGGCTTGAACGATTCCGGATCACTCCATTCGTCGGGGTCAAAGTGCATAGAGTGGATGTTGATCATGACGGTAGTTCCTTTTGGTATGGAGTAGCCACCTGCAGGGTAAAAAAAAAAAGAGTGCCATTACATTCATGACTGTGATTAACAGTGAAGCGAAGCTATGCCACAAGAAAGATCCGATAGGACGTTTACATATCATTTTAAAACATTCATTTTAAAAATGCACCATCAATTGCTGCATTTTCCAATAAACCGGATAAAAAGGGAAACAAACAAATGTCAGATCTATTAATTTGTTTTAGACTGGCTCTGTAAACTATTTAGTAGTCACTATAAATGTCACAACAACTCATATGAACTGGAAAAATACATAAAAATATTATGTTTATGACAACATAATATCGACCACACGGTGCAAATGCATATGCACCATTCTGTAGGTACTTAGCATAGCCTGGTGAATAATAAACTTTATCTTCATCCTAGTTTGTAGTCGCCTGTCTTTCGGTGATAACTAGAAATTTTATTTGAGGTTCTGCAGCGAGTGAACTTACGAAGTGTAGTGTCGCGAGTGGTAGAATGAGGCAGAACCGTTGGCAAAATAGTGCTATACCGCATCACTTCGTACAACGTGGCCTCGGTATACGGCAGCGTCCCTCGGTCCTCTATGGTTGGCACACGATCACGGCCGACCACGGAGTCGATCTCCGACTGGACTTTCTTCTGCACTTCCGGTGTCTCGGCAAGGCAGGCAAAAGCCCAATATAGTGTGTCGATAGTGGTCTGAGTACCAGCTGGATTTTAGCGAATAGATAAAGGAGTGGCATATCCAAATTGGTAAAATGTTTAACTATTCACGGGCACTCTGTTCAGAAAGTTGTATCAAAGGCAAGATACCTTTCAATAGAATTAATTACCTCTTACACAAAACGTTAATAATTATATTTATATCTCATACAAAACGGACTTGATACAATTGTAGTTCAAGAGTGTACATGTAGTGAAAATACATACACTCACACTTACACACACACACACACACACACACACACCAAATATCCGTCGTCATCATCATCATCGTCGTCGCCGTCATCATTATCATCATCGTTATACTCTATCCTGTCTGATGGGTCACTGTTTATTACAAGCTGTCTTTTGTCTTCTATGATTCATTCTTTCTCTCGCGGGTTCTCCCACATGGATTCCTCCATTCAGCTATCAACTGGGGAGATGTTTCTATCATCTAGAGCTACAGTGGGTCTCTTCTACCCTAGCCACAGCTGCCGTCTTACCCCTCTGGTACTTAACCCATCTCCATGGTAACGTAATTTATTCATAGCTTCAAACTTCCTGACCTTGAGTCCGAGTGATGTTACCCATTCCTTTTCTATTTATTCATTCATCCATTTATTTTTGTTTAATTTTGCTGGTAAAGGCATGTGCGATAGTTCTCCGTCGATTGATAATGAGGATGGCGATTTTTCATGAAATCAAATATTTTCATTGTTATATTACGCCACTAATTGTTTTGTATCAGACGTGTTTACCTATGCATCGGAAAAAAGTGCTATGTGTTTTAGGATGGGATGTAATGATTGCGAAAATACAGGTTCACCTCCTTCCACCCCAACCTTAAGGGGAATCCCCCATCATCCTTATCTAAAAACAAAAACAAGCACAAAAACACCTGTTACAAACGTCATCATACAGAAATATGAATTGGGTGTAAAATAGTGACTGTGATGAGTAAGAAGGAGTTTATTTGAATTATTAAAAAACTATTATTACTACTATTACTACAACTATTATTTCATTACCAGAAAATATATCGATGATTGTCATCAAGATGTGAGCATCGGAAAGCTTGTCCACATTTTCACCTTCCCTTTTGGCGTCCTCTTGAGTCTTCAGCATCATGCTGTAGAAATCATTGATGTTTTCTGAGAGAAATATACAAGAAAGTGAGGGAGAGAGAAGGAACAGACAGACGGACGAAAATTCATAGTCTGATTAACATGTATGTCCATTTTGCCATATTAACCTCAGTGTTTGACTTGCAAAATAATATGCTGCGATTAAAATAAGACACGCAGGCACATACCTGTACACACAGGAATTACAAAGTTCCCAGGTGGTTCGTACAATTACAAGTACCTCAGCCAAAAGAAGGGAGAGTTTAGGGGCCATAAAGGAATCAGAACGTGGTAGGGTAGACGGGAGGTCGATACATTGGAAATGTTGTGGAGTAACTACCTCTCTGTTGAGTTCGTGTAAAGTTGTGCAGGGCACATTTTTTAATGGGAGCGGATGATGCGTTCTCATGGTAACTTCAGCGATATTTCCAATTCCTTTTGTTTTTGCTGCTGGATATTCAGGAGCGTTCTGGACATGCTTTGAACTTCAATACCAAAAAGGTCCATTAGTACCCATGAAGGTCTTTGGAAAGTATGCGCTGGTCAGAGAGATCCTTGTTTGTTTGTTTTCTTTTTCACATTTATCTATCTGTAACAATGAACCCGCCTGAAAAGTGCTTAATTTATTCATAAACTGATTTCACATTTACACCAGCCGTACTTGCAAGGAAGCACACTGTATAGGCCTATACAAAATAGAGGCTACTAAGAGAGTAAACGAGTCGTTACATAATGCCCATCAGAATCTGATGGGCAACATCTATTCAATGATTATCAACCTGTGGTTGAACTGTTGGTTAAGGACCTTGATCAAGCAAGTTCTTCAAGACGTCTTCTGCAAATGTAAGATCGCACAGTTGATGGCAGAGGGAGAATTAACCTATACCTGGATCGTATTTCTTTTCTCGGTGCTCGGCCAACTCCGCGCTGATCATGTCTTTGAAGGCTTCTGTTACGTTCTTGATGAGGCGTGGACCCGAGGTTGGTATATACCTCGCCAACTTGAAGAAGTCAGCCGCAAGACCCAGCCCGAAACTCGCGTTCGCATCGTCGTTCAGTTGCATCCATCCTTTGACTTTCGGGTCGTGAAGCTCATAGCTAGCGTGGAGTTCAACAATTGAAATTGTGAGGAAATGTATTCTCATTTCTTTCCAAGAATGAATTAAATTTAAACTGTAACGGCGTTAATACGCCTCCAAAGAGAAAAAGTATAATTTCAGCAAGAAACAGCTCTAAGTAGAAAGTGTTTCGTTCCATCAGTACATTATTCGTAACTCCTATACTCTGTGTTTATCTTAACAGACAAGTTAAACTATGGAACAAGTTATCAAGTTTTGGATTATTGAGGACGCCAATACGCCAGCCAATCGCCATTGAGCATCCTTCTCAGCAATTTTAGTAGCTACAGTCATAGTCATGAAGAGCATTATGATTGATAAAGAAATTGGTACTTGGAAAATCAAACTCATATTTATCCAGATCCAGCTTTCCTGAAATAAATTTATCTATGAGTAAACATGAGTAAAATAAGTAACCCCCCCCCCCCAAAAAAAAAAAAAATCGATTCTAAGATCAAGGGACAATGCGATATGAATAAAGATGGTATCATTTTGATTAGCAGAAAAGATACACTCAAAGTTAAATATATATGTATATATCTTTTTCTTTTCTTGAAAACTACAAACAACATCTACAGATAATCTGCAATATCAATATAGTAAATACAAAATGAGAGTCGAATTTCTTTACTGAAATACAGGACCGATGGTAATTCCTAAATTTGATATTCCAAATTGGCCGAACTGCGGAGAAGCAAATAAATTCTGTAGACCTACATCGAGTTGTATATGTGTGAGGTGTGGTGTTGGTGTGAATATACTTTCTTTACTATAGAACAACGGAAAAGAAATCATGAGATTTGATTCAATTCATTCAATATATAATACACTGAGATTATTTTTGACAAAACGATGATTGAAAAGGCATTTAAAAGTTAAATCATCCACTGAATGATGAAAGATCACCATTTTAAAGTTAAGAACAATTTCGGTGCCAAATATGATGCCTATCTTATGCAGACTGTTTTGTAATTGTTTCTGTCATTAATGCCATCCCCTTAGGGTGGAAAAGTAGATTGAAAGAAAATCAGTAAATGATAACGAAAAAAGATTCAACAAGAAGATGAAATATATACATTGTTGAAAAAAACCCCCAAAAGTATGACGATATTTACACGAAAAACTATGCGATATTAAAGATATTTCAATCACATAAACCTGAAAAGAAAAATGCAGACAAAAAAATTTAGACTTGTTTAAAATATTTGATATATTCCGTAAATCTATACTCTGCAGCAAGACATTACTTGTATTTCAACATAAAACCTCACATGCAATTATTGGGTTTTTGCTTTGGGTGTCTACGACATAGACCGCTCTACATTTTATTCGACCTCCATAGAAACGATTTCACATTTGCTTTTGGAATGTAGATTTTTTATGTATGTGATAATCTTTTAAAATTATTATTATCACTCCATTACCTTTCTCATTTCTTTCCTGTTCTCATCCAAAGCAAAGCCATATCATTAGCATGGAATTCGCCTTACATGAATCAGGTGAAGTCAAATGCGTGTTTTTAACTTTATTTTGACTTACTGAAACTGCACTGGTCTTACACTTGAAGAACAGTGAACAGTTCTAGCGCTTTTTTTTTTCATATTTCACTTATTATGTGTTAACAGAAGTAAAGGTTTGAATTTTTCACATAAAGATATAACAATTAGAATAAATCACAGTTTCTATCAAGGAAAAAAAAATTGTTCCGTATTGATTAAATACTCAAGGTTGTGATTCTATTGTTGGCCTGAGAAGAAGAAGAAAAAAAGAAACATGAACTCGAACGTGGCTAAGAAGGATTTCAATAGTGTGAGCAAACAAAGTAATTTCACTTTAGATTATTACCTCTTCCCAAAGCACATCTGTGTGAGGACATTGTACATCAGAAGGGTTAAGAGAAGTCTTGGGTCAATCGGTTTTCCCTCATTCTCGGCTAGCTCCTTCTCCAGTTTTGGGTAGACACCAGTAATCAATTTTTCCAAAGGCTTGCCCATTGCAAAGTGCCTGGAAATGAAAAAAGATGTGATTAATCAACCAATTGGTTTAAATCCCAAAACAAATTGAATTTTGAAGCAAGAATAATTATGAATAAATTCAAACGGACGAGAGAAAGTACCAACTATTTTAAGAAATAAAACAAATTTCTCGCTGTCATCTGCTTCATCTGATTTTGTAACACTGTTTTCGGTTGTTTGAATACTTTGCTACAGTCGATTCTCTGTACAAGAAGCTTAGTTATTCCAGTTTGATTAAAATATGAGCTGTGGTTCATGTTTGTGGAATTTTGTACAGTCTGCTTGTCTACTAATCGTACCCCTAACCATAACCCTCATTTCTAAAGAATGGACATGAGTTCTTTGACATATGATAGGACTGTTTATTTTAGGGTAAATTCATAGGAGAAGGAAAAACAATAAAAGGAGTTATATTGTAGTCTTTCTTCAAGGAGCTTCCGGCGGAATATGGGCAGACCCGTCTCCTTCTTGCACATTTCACAGTTGTAGGCCTATAGTGAAAGAGAAACTCGGGTGTTTCACGTGAATACAAGAAAAGAAAAAAGACTCTCAAAACTATCAAAACGCATCTCTATGCGTGGGATTGAATCATTTACAAGTGCTAGACAGGAAACATCAACTTTGTGAAATGATGACGCCATTCTGAAGCCCGGCGCATGCGTAATATCTCCCTTCCCTGATACCTGCTAGTGGAATGTCAAGGGAGCATGAGTTCGGTCTTCTTTTCCAAGCTCCCAAGCTTCTTTCTCAAGATCTTACAGGAGACCTCCGGATGATTTTCAGATTTTTACATTTGAACAACCATAAATTAGTTATACTGAGGACAGAGTTTCAGAACTTACGATTACTGGAATGAAGAATAAGAATATTTTCGAAATGTATAGCAAATTGCAATGAACAAGGAAGATGACATGGCAGAGTCACCATTAGAATGCAGGAGTTGGGGCTCAATTAGGAAGCAGCACAAAAGAAGAAGGCATGCATAGATTATACACAGGTGAACTCCCAAGCAGGCGGTATTGCAATTGAATTACACTGATACATTTCTGAAATATGTGAGCCTCTATGTCATCATCCTTGTTCAGTGTAATTTGTTTAAGGTTTTTCAAACTATTGTGTCTCTGCTCAAGAACCACAATAAATGCCACATATCTATACATAGAGTTGTCGATTTATGTACTACATGATGTGAAATTATGAAAATCGTCTGGAATGTCCATTTAATCTTTCTCTCTGTGGTTGTCATAATCATAGGATATAAAGCCGTTTTCTTCCGAAACTTGACGCCCATAGCTTCAAATTCATACCAAAAAACAACAAACAAAAGCAAAAACGAAAACATTATGGTGGTTTAACCTCCTGGAGTATTGTGGAGAATGTTTCCGCTTTAACAAAGATGAACTAGAAGACAGGCTGATAATCCGCGGTAACTTTTATTTGCCTTGTTTGTAAAAAGATGATTACTTTGACCGTTAGAGTCGTACTGTAACGTGCAGAGGCATATCATGATTGTGTGACCTTTATGCAGAATTTATTCCCCGACATTCCCTTAGATCAACGGTTATGGCACCTCGTCGACATGAGGGTCTAATAATAAGACCTGTGAATGATTGTAGTGATGTCAGAGGCTGACAGGCGTAGGTCTGCATTACCTGAGAGCTGTGTGGCCAAGCTTTCGGTGGAGTCTCCACGTGTCGGAGTAAGGACTTAGTACGATATCCCTAAACCCATCACTGAACACCTCGGCTGCCCATCACAAAAGAGGATACATTTAAACAATACGTTAGATAAATTCAATCCAAGACATCCATGGTTTAAACAACGTGAGACGTGTAGATCTTCCCAAAACATAAGCAATTGTTATATTGATTTTACTCAAGAAGTTATGTGCGTTTAAACTCACATAACTATCTGCACAGCAAACATCTTACCATCTTCATACCATCTTATTATTCTCTTCTTATTTGTGAACAAGCGTTACTTCGTCATCCAACTACAACTTCTTACTGCTATGATGACGACGGACATACGGACAAAGGCAAGATGAACAAGTCATTTCCTTACAACACAGCAAAATACAGGTCTATTATGTAGATTATGCAGTCGTTCAATTCACTTCAAGCCTAGACGACAAAATATTAGTTAATTACAGTTGCACAATGATTAACAGAAATACTGTCCCTCAATCTTAGTTTTTGTTTTTTCTCTTTGACCTACATGTGTAAAAGTCTGGCCGTCCAGCGAAATCCACACTTTTTTTTACGACAGCCTCTTTGATAACGTCTTTGCGATTTAAGACCACCATCCATCGCTCTCCAAGTTTTAGCCCAAAGATGTCACCGTACTTCTTCGCCCAGTTACCGAACACCACTTCAGGACTATCGTTCATATCTGAAGTAGAAAACAAAGAAACAACAGAAAACAAAGCCATGACTTCATATAGGTCCTTGTTGGTTTTTTTTTTATCAAAGTGGAGAACGGCGCTATAGAAATTGTATGTATTATTATTATTTATCATTATTATTGTATGTCTCTAATAGGCAGGAAAAACTACAGTCGAAATATTCGACACTCGGTGTAACACTCTATAGGACATTATAGTGTATGTGTGTGTGTGTGTGTGTGTGTGTGTGTGTGCGTTAGAGAGATATATTTTTTCTTTTTTTTCCCTTAAGGATTTACATGATACTGTACCGGCATTGTTAACGTCAACTAGAAGATATTTACGATAATGGACGTATAATGCCGATGACATTTTTAAAGCCTTTTTAATTGGTATTGAAGAAGACTGTTTAACGAGAATTATGAATGCTGTAATGGATAAGATGAATGCTGAAGGCATGAACAGATTAAAGCAAGCTGATCAAACAAATTTAATATTGACATAAAACTGAATACAGAAGAATAACTTTCACCATATAAACCTTATAGGAGAATCTATCAATGTCATGTCAAAGACTTGTAAGAAACCTATATAGTTAAGAGATAAGGCACGGCCTGACATTCGCGGGTTTTTCCCTTTTTTCTTCCTTTCATGAAGTTTTATACGTTTTTCTTGACTGTTCAGGGCCGCAAACTTTGATTGTCAGGCCACAAGAAAATGAAACGATATGTCCGACCAAGAAGTTCAACACTGATTTGAAATAGTACAGAGTTTGTACAATAAGCTTGTGTTGAGCATTTGTTTTCAGTTTCTGTTATTACACGGTCTTTCTTGATACACTGTACAAAGAACAACTTGTGAGAGTTGGTTGCGCAACAGATAATCTACAGCTGAAAAGGTGGATCCAGCTGTGGCGAAAGAGGAGGGGGGGGGGGGGATGGTTGACCCAATAACGATGGGTCATAACCCAGCAAGCCCCCCCCCCCCCCCCCTCCTCAAAAAAAAAAAAAAAAATCAGTCACGTCTTTTCCTATATCATGACATAACTCGGACATTACAAGCTAGCTGTTGAAGCCTTCATATCTTACGGTGACGACACAGGGATTTCACTAAATCTTTATAAATGTTTGCAACTTTTAAACTTTGGAACTGTTATCCCTCAAGCGTACCAATGTCGTGTTCTAATGTTTCTGCATTCCCTGAATTCACGTAAAATGCATTTTGTATTCGGGATATATAAATTTCCGTCTGAAATGCACTAAGTTATTTGGAATCAAACATTATATTTATGTCAGACGAACATTGCGCAACCCTATGCTATATATAGTAGTTGTCATGAATAGATTTATTTTATTTGAATATTGTGACGGTGTAAATCATAAGGCTATATTCTGAGATCCATTTACAATCATAACTGACAACCGAGTCTTCGCAGCAGATTGGTGTATGAACAATGTGTCAGTCTGTGACCATGATCTAGATAGTGTTCCTGGAAAAAAAAACCCCAAAAACTTTGCAAGCAGTGTACCGCAACAGTCCAATAATGTCACGAGGTCTGACATAGGAAAGATAAACCACAAAATGTCCTCAGAATCAGTACCAACTCGTTATGTACATGATGTATATTGAGATAGAATTAAACGTTGTTCTTTAACATAACTTAAACATTCCATCTCTACTTCTTTGACCCATGTACACCGTTTTCTTTCAAGCCTTACGGCATGGTATTTACTATTCCAAGTCTCAATAGTTTCGTGGTAGTCTTGCCTTTAAGCCTCGTAGCTGTGTTTCAAACTGTTACAAGTAGTCTTCGGTCGGAACTTTCCTCTCTCTTAACTTTCTGTTTGTCTGTTTGTTTGTGTTTTTTAAGATAGCTTGAGGATCCATAAATATCTTAAGGATATATCTAACGCCATGATTACTCACTAACATTTAGCCCTTATAAACTCCTTTTGATCCTTACATATTATTAGTAGCTATAGATAACTATTTGTTTGACTAGGTAGATGCTCATCCCTGGTTCGTGTCTGAGAATGCATAGCTACCTACAGTGGTAAAGGGTTTATCCAACGGATTCAACGGTATATAATTTATTGTCTACAGTCAGTTGAGAGGAGTAAGTAAGTAGTTCTACCGTTCCATGAGGAACATGTAGTCCACGCACAGTGGATGGTTATGGAGGTTTAGCTGCTTACCAAAGATGCTGCCTACGAACGGCAGACCCCGCGGCCCGGGAGGGAATCCGGTCGGCCGCAAGACGCTCCATATCGCCATCGAAGTCAGGATGACTACAAGAGCGACAGTGATGGTCAACGCATTGACCTGTCCGAAACTGGACTCCGAGATCACTCCGAATATATTGAACATGATGGCGAATAAAGCTGTTGAAATGTGGATATAGGATTTGGCTTTGCAGCCAAGTGAGTACACAGTAATGCGCCACTTAACTTGACGGGCTCCTGGTTACCAGTGCGCTATGCTCAGTAAAATTCCACTCAATAATTGAAACATGCAGAACCTATCTCGTATTTATTCAGTGGACTTTGACAGGGCTATTCAAGGTCGTACTTTTGTGGGATCTACGCAGGAATCCCTCTTCCACAGACTTCCTTTACAATCAAAGCGCTCTGGCGTAGAGACGAGGGTCCTATTCAAAAGCAGATAGCGGTACATTACGGTGTTGACACATGACCGTGTTGCTATTGATAGAGAGACAAAGTGTAAGACCACCATTGCTTGTCACTGTTTATGAACGTGCTTCGTTAATAGAGGAGTGTGTATTGTCCATTTTCTTTAGCCGCACATAGTGTAACGTGTAAGCATTATACATACACCACATCAGACCTGCCAAATATTACGACCATACATCCTGTGGTGGACTGTATTACTCTCCAAGAAGAAGAAGATCGAAGAAGAAGAAGAAGAAGAAGAAGAAGAAGATGAAGAAGAAGAAGAAAGACATGTGTACATGATATTCGCACGTGTTGATGACTGTGCTTTTGAACTTTCATTGTAGTTTGCGTGTATCTTTGTGTTTTTTTTTCTTGTTTTCTGCATTAGAAATTACAGGTACACACTTTTTTTCATAACTTGCGTAACAGTTCTCGAACAGATTATATGAAAATGCGAATGAGTCATTTGATGATGATGATTACCTCAAAATTTTCTATTTATCGTTTTACAAGAAAAAATAACGCTTTTTTTTTTTGGGGGGGGGGGGGGTCTATAAAAGTGTAAAAATTGTTAATCCTGTAGCGAAATAACGTCCAATATAGTGATCAGTCAGATATACGAAGATTTCAGTCTGGGGCATAACAAACAAACAAACTGGAAATTCCAAGATCTTGTGTTCAAACCACATCGAAGTTGTGAGCGATGACATCATCAACTCACGTATTTTGCATTTTCACAACGACTGCTTAAAAATGTTTAAAGAAAATAACAACACTTCCCAACTTCACGACTTCCCATTTTTACCGATTTTGGTCAATTTCTTCCTGATATGCTCATTCATGTTTACTCTTTCTTTTTTAAACAACTGCTCCGGAATTGGTCTAGTCCAGAATTGCCCTTGTAGGCAACTTGATTTATGTGGCGTTAATGGGTACCGTTTCATCAAAGTTTTCAGCGCTGGAAAGTTGTCAGTCTCTGACAATTACCATAGTAACAGTCACTGACCAAAGCTTCTCAGCCAATCAAAACCAAGGGTTTTACTGAAATAGTCACTCATGTCAGGGTTGACTATATTGATGAAACACCCCCTGGAGACATCAGTCATTGTCACCTTTATCACCTTAACATTATCACAGCTTCGATAACCATGATGACGATGCTGATAATGACAAAGTAATGAAACTTAGATTTAAACTTAAACCGCATAGATTCCACATCATCCAACAGTAATCAGATTATCATGATATCATTCTTACATTTGACGTGACTCCGTATTTGTGGGGTATACAGGCTATAACATGACAGCAGATTGTATAATAAATCTACGTCCATTGTGATGTTGTATACTTTGCCTGTTCATTGTCTGCAAGCAAAGTCAACAGTGAATTTTTGCATTATGTCGTCACTGTGGTCATAAATGTTTATCAACACTGAGGAAAAATTAATGTTCATTAATGTTCATTTCACAAGCCCACAGTGTTATCTGCCTGCACTGTGTAAGTCATATTCGATTCTGTACCTTTCACGAGCACATGGTTCATTTGCCACTGGTTATGTCATTCTGATGGTGACTGGCTGGGTTGACGACAATAATTTAAATCCTCAGAGATTACACAAATGAATAGAAACGTGGTATGACAATTCATTTCCGCTTTAATAGATACAATGAACGCATATGTATGACAAGTGATGATATTTTGATAATAGCGTAAAACACGTAAAACACGGGCGAATGGCCCTACTCCTCAAGGTAAACTTGAAACGTACACAACATTATGATAGCATTACGAGTACAGGGGAATTAAGAAATGATAATGCTATTTGGAAGGGCGTCCTCATGCGTCTGATACCGCTCAGAAAGGCACATTTTTACCACATCATGCTGTACTAAACTTGTTGAATCAACAATTTTTCTTCGTTCGAAATGACACTATTTCTGTCAATATAATAGAGAATCATCATCCCACCAATATATTTTTGTTTTCTCACAACACTACTGCACTTTATGCAATTTATACGTTTTTACAAAAAAAACAAAACAAAACATAAAATGACGCTTTCACCATAATTCCATAATTTCAATGTCATGTGTAAAACTGTTATTTGCTACATCACACTGATTGATTTATTTTTATAGCAATCTAATCATATCTTTTTTAACGTATAATATAGTAATTACGTAAAACTACGCAATGAAATAGACATGAAAGCAATTCTGATTTCGTCATGTATTGTTATAACATAATGTAACATAGCGTATATTACACACACACACACACACACACACACATATCTATCTATCTATATATATATATATATATATAAATTATATATATATATATATATATATATATATTTATATACGGTATAATGATACATATCAAGAACATGAAATAAACATATTATGTTTACTACAAATTTAAACACGTAACATAATGTAACATATTGTATTGAATAAACATCCTCATGTTCGCCAAGTGTCCTAGCTGTATATATTTTGTGCATGGTTTGCGACAATGAAGTAGTTGATTGAGATTCTCTCTCCTGCGTACAATCTTTCCATACTTGTCATTCTTATTTTTTTTTCCATTTTCCTCCGTTATCTGTTTCTCTTTGACACATTTCATTTGTCAAGAAAATCCAATTGCGGTTTCTTTAGTTTTTACTTGTATTCTATGACGGCATTCTCTCTTCAAGCAGTGAAGCAGTGAAGTGTTCAATACCAGTGACACGTTTTGAACTGAGACTCATATACATGTAAAGACCCCGCGATACATAAAATAGAATAATTCCTTCTCATTTCCTACTATTATTTGTACCTTGATTACAATTATGTATGATTCGTATTTCTAAATTGAAGGTGCAACAAAATAACTACAAGACAGTTTGAATAGAATTTCTGAGCGTAGAAACAAATGGGTTAAGAAATATGGTTATAGGGCCTATATACCTAGAGCTCTCACAAGTATCACTTTGATAGTCATTAAAATATTTTAAAATGACCACAAAAAAAAAAAAAAAACACCACTGTAAATCTAGGCTACGGTATCATTAGTTACTTGATTGTGTTCATTTCTTTCTACGTCAAATATTTTTCTTCTAATTGGCAAAGGATATGTTCCTCGCCTGTCTATTTCGTCTTGCTTATCACAATTTGGTATGGTGTCAGCAGACGCCCAGTGACTGTTTTCGGAATGGGTTTGCAGAGATTCACGCTCTCTTTGCCCGGTACCTTGGAGAAGGTGTAGTTCTGGAGGAACCAGGAGAAGATGAGGAAGAGGTCAGCCTTAGCAACCGCCTCCCCTAGACAGCTACGGCGACCCGCTCCGAAAGGCATGAAGCTGGGAGGGTGCTGACGAACAGTGCTTCCATCATCCAAAAAGTGCTCTGTAATCAAGGATAGAGTATTAGGATATAAACAGAAACAATTCGTTCGTCAGTTGGAGGATATTATGATAACATCATGGCATTAGTACTACCTCTATGGCTTAAGAGAAATTGGTCCTGTCTTTTGAATATCATATTTCTAAAGAAATATCAATAAATACATGTTAATTTTTGCGCGATATAGCCTTTATACTGAATTATAACCCAGCTCAGTAATTCCGGGTTGTATGCTACCAATAAATAGAATCTCCGGATCATACATTCCTTTCAAGTTGCAAAAATTCCTTATGAATTCGATTAGTTAAGACATTGTGCCAGCATCTTCTTTTAAACATTATAATTCCTTTTCATCAGAGTTTACATAATAAACGATAATTGAATAGGATTAAATTCAAACACTCTTCTAGCATCTATCGAGAGGATATGTACAAACCAATATTTTTGTTGCCGACAAGACAGTAATGGATGGTTCTGTTAAAGTAAACAAGAAACTTTGGAAAAGATATTCTAAATGTGCTTGAGGTGAGCATTGCTTTTATGAACAACCACATATGCTTTTGGACAAGTTAAGTCCATCTTTTTTTTTTCTAACAATAGACGTGCTTTGAAAGAGAGAATCCTTCGGGCAAACTCATCAAATATCTTGTTTCTTTCGGTGCATCTGTGAGAAATCAAAGCGGTGTATCAGCAAATGAATATTCTGATCATGAAAGATTGACAACCACTCTTTCTTTTACAACAATAACAGTTCTTTGCCGTTTTTGTTAGTACAGTATTCATTCTTTGGTAGCATTAAGAGGACAACTGGTATTTTCATTTTTCTAAATCTCACCAACGAAACCACTACCAGAACTCATTGGGCATTAAAAAGAACGACCCCCCAAAAAAATCGAATTATGTGTGTTTATTTGAACATATTTCTTTTTTAATCCATGGAAGTGAAAAGACATGCAAATTCCTCGTTTCACCTGGACATTTGTTTGAGCTTGGCAGATATACATATTCATTGTCAAGTCAATATTGGTTTGTTTATTTGTTTAATTGTTGTTGTGTTTGCGTCTTTTGTGTTTTTGAGGGAGGTTCTTTTCACCTGGCTTGAACGATTCTGGATCGCTCCATTCGTTGGGGTCAAAGTGCATTGAGTGGATGTTGATCATAACGGTTGTTCCTTTTGGTATGGAGTAGCCACCTGTAGGGGAAAATAACATTCTCATTACAATCATATATATGTGATTCAATATGAAGCGAAGCTACGTCCCCACCCCCCCCCCCCATAAAAAAAAAAAATCATACACATTATTGTATTCATAAAACTGTTGACATAAATTGATCTGTCATCTTCAGAATTTGTTACAACATGTAGGCCCACTACAATATAAACAAAACAAGAAATAAAATGAAAAGTGACAATGATTTTATACACAGGAATAACTGTTCAGCTCACCAGTAGTACAAGGTCACAGGTCGGATCTATCAATTCCCTCTTTCAGACTAACGAACCTTCAGAATAATGTGTATATCATTTTCTGAAAAGCGAACTGCTGAGGTAAACTATCGAGTAAACCTCTTATGTTGTATCAACGGTTACAGTTCACTCTTCCGAAAATGATACCTTATTCCAGAGGTTTGTAATTCCGAAAATGAAATAAGGTTTGCTGCTCCGAAGAATCGATGACCCCAAAACATAAAACAGTTTTATTATTTGCCGAAGGAGGGTTAGTACGCAACATCTTTTCATTTCCGAACGAACGAAATTTATTTCATTTTCGAATTATCGAACCTTCGGAAAAACGAAGTTTATTTCATTTCCGAATGAAAAAACCTTTGAAACACCAAGCCTTGTTTCATTTTCGGATTCGCGAACCATCCGATGAACGAACCCCATTTTATTTTCGCATTTACAGATATCTAGATATACGGAGTTTGTGTGTTTCAGGAAGGCGCAAACCTTCGGATTAACGAACCCTCAGAATAAGGAACAGTATCTGTAGCAAATCATACGTTGTCAACTTAACTGGAAAATATACTCAGAAACATTATATTCATGGTATTATGGTATTCCGTCGATGCGTTTGCATGACAACCCATACTTTGTAACTCGCTGGTCTTACGATGAGGTATACTAAATCTGAAGGTACTAAAACAGTGAGAGAAACTTACGGAGTGTAGTATCACGTGTGGTAGAATGAGGTACGGCAGTTGGCACAATAGAGCTGTACCGCATCACTTCGTACAGTGTGGCCTCGGTGTACGGCAGCGTCCCGCGGTCCTCTATGGTTGGCACACGATCACGGCCGACCACGGAGTCGATCTCTGACTGGACTTTCTTCTGTACCTCAGGTGTCTCGGCAAGGCAGGCAAAAGCCCAATACAGTGTGTCGATAGTGGTCTGAGTACCAGCTGGATTTGAGCGAATAGATACGGGAGTGGTGTATCAAAAATGGCAACAGAAATGTTCAGAATACATCAACTTACTTGAGACGCATTTCAGGTTTCTGTCAAGTATCCGGGTCAAATGCAGTATCACCACACTTACGGTAAGAATTATCTCACCCAAAGTGTATAGTTGCCACATGAGAGGAACAAACATTTATCCTGTCTTTCGTTTCATGATATTTATGCTGAGTGATACTCTATCCAGTTTTTCAGCGTATTCATCCAGATCCAGATCCAGATCCTTAATTACTGTTGACCGTGCACCTCAAAACGAACATAAAGTCGCACACACTGATTTTGCGTGAGGACTGAAATAAGTGAAATGGGTCAACCCAGCCGAACTTGACTTTTTTATATTTTCTGAAAGAGCGGGTCTTCTTTTACATTATGCTAAAAATTTAGTATCATAAAACGGGCAGGAAAGTGTGTTTTTTTAGCAGTTTATCTCGAACATTTTTGGTAGAATAGTGTGATTAAGTGTGTCCTTAGAATCCCTTTTTCATTTCTGAAAAACCTTATCCACACTCTTCACTTTCAACTCTAATAACTTTTGAAAAAATAGTGCTACTGCTTTGAAAGTTGGCATTAATTATGGACAGAATGTGTTAATGAGACATGCTTAATTTCAATTTAATCTGATAATCCCTTCATTGTTGTTACTCTGGTGGTTTACTTCCTGTTTTTTTGTCCCATTCATCGCACAGCCAGCACGGTTTGGTAAAGATTAAGCGCTTGAATAGACACTGTACTTCAGAGCCTCTTTTCTCAGTTCACACTTTTCCTGAGTTTGTGCTTTCTTTCCAATATTTAGATAGGTTAGGAGAGTCCATTTGATTTGAGTTATACATCATTTTAAAGCTTAAAGTCTGCTCTTTCAGAATATGGTCTTACCTAAAAAATCATGTCTGGCGACTTTTTGTTTGTTTTGAGGTGCAGGGTCACATATAGACAGTAACTAAGGTAAGCCCACAATAACCTGTGTATCTTACACCATAATCATTTTATCTGCCGTATGTCATGTATGTTCATGTTCGATTGTAGGCCCAATCGGTCTTTCGTTTCATGATATTTTTTTCATTTCACATCATTTTCTTTCATTTCCAACAAGGCAAAACATTTATAGTAACACAAAGTCAGTACAATATCGTAACAAAGGACCAACTGTGAACTGGCAATGAAATATCATATCTTTGGTGTATTGACGATGACGATATAGTGTTTTAATGTTGAAATCAAACATTTTGTATTGTTACTGTAAACCCATTATACCCTTGTTTTTTTAACAATATCATGTTTACCAATGGGCCAGTAAGTTCATGTTTTCGGTACTGATGTTGATCGCTAAAGTGCTAAGATGAATTTAGGTACGAAAAGACAGTCAAAGAGAACAGGTTCATCCCATAGTAAACGGCTATCATAAACGTTCTCATGCACGCACACTAAAAGAAAAAAAAATACGAATCGGGCGGAAGAGGGTGAAGAGGGTGCATGATGGAGAGTTTAAAAGAAAAATCACTTTGAAAGTTGGACAAGTTAACAAACATTTCTTACACTTTTGTCTACTTCATACCAAAAAATACATCGAGAATTGTCATCAAGATGTGAGCATCAGAAAGCTTGTCCACATTTTCACCTTCCCTTTTAGCGTCCTCTTGAGTCTTCAGCATCATGCTGTAGAAATCATTGATATTTTCTGAAAGGAAATGAAAGAGAAAGAGAGACTGACACGAATGTCCATTAAAATAATGTGTTTGATAATTGCAAGAGAGATGCTACTGCTTAAAAATACGTGATAACACACATGCACACAACAAATCAATCACCTGTTTTGAAGCTCCGAGAAAGGCTTGGCTTAGAGCAGAAAAGCTCGAGTTGCTCACGTCAAACACAGGGACATTTCATGAGGCGTTTGATCGGATTTTTTTTTTTTTTTTGGGGGGGGGGGGCAAATTGTTATAAATCAGTGAAACCCTTGCCTTTGATTGATTACGGGAGCGACAAAAACGCTTCCCCCGATCTTCGTGGACCTTTCGATATTAAATGCTGGAGAGAGAAGGGGAAGGTACCTGCAGGAATGGCCGCATGAGGCTGTGACAGGTATGAAACATTTCATTTCCTACATGGCGAGGCAGAGTTAATAGGTAATTAGGTAATACTAATGGCATCCATCGATTTGATAGACACAGACTATGTGAGCCTTGTATACCTTCCTGACAAAACTAGTACGGGCTTTCTCCAAGTTTCACAGTCGTGACTTTGAATCGCACTTTCTTCTTCTGTCAACCTACCAATACACAGTGACAGGAAGAATGAGAATCCCTGTCGGAAAGAACACAGTCTTCCACAGTGTGTTCACAGTGTGTCCACATTATGGACTATGTGAAACTCTCGAAGATGATTTCATACTGTAATGCATTTTATTTTTTTTTTCACAGAATGTTCTCATTGTAATGTTCTATCTGTGAAAGATGATTCACAGTGAGTTCACACTTCGAATCATGATTCACAATGAGCTCACTATATGTTGAAACACTCAAATTTAACAATGTGAGGAGATTTCACACTGTGTTCACTGTGTGTTCACAAAGTTTTCACACTGTCAATGACTGTGTTACACTATGTGTTTTCCAGCAGGGATAAGATACCTGGATCGTATTTCTTTTCCCGGTGCTCGGCCACCTCGGCTCTGATCATATCCTTGAAGGCATCCGACACTCTCTTGATGAGACGTGGACCTGAGGTAGGTAGAATTCTCGCCCACTTGAAGAAGTCTGCAGCGAGACCTAGCCCAAAAGTCGCGTTCGCTTCGTCGTTCAGATCCATCCACGTTTTAACTTTTGGGTCGTGCAACCCATAGCTACCACGAAATTCAGTTAACATAGTTGAAATTGTGATAAATACTCTCAATTACAGCAACGAATTAAATTCTTTAAACTATGACAAGTGTATGATGAAGTTATGCCGTTAAAGAGTGAAAAATGTACCTCTGACTTTATTCTTAACAGATACGTTGCTCCTGCTATGATCCGTAGTCTATTTGCAAGTATGCAGGTTCATTGTAGCCTAGAGTTTAAGGAGACAAATTACGTTTGTCTGCTTGTTTTTTTTAATGTTTATCCATGTCATGTGCAAAGGAAATACGATCCTTAATTTTCTTTTGCTCATAGTTGGTGGGAATGATGAGGAAAATGTTATCTGAAATATAAGACAAAACTTTCAATAGAATTGATTTGACACTATACTGTGACTCTATAAATGACCTTTTTTTATAGAAAAAAGTCTAACTGAAAAAAGTACAACTCCGTCGACAAAACTATTATTTTACTTCGAGATACCTCTTCCCAAAGCACATCTGTGTGAGGACATTGTACATCAGGAGGGTTAAGAGAAGTCTTGGGTCGATCGGTTTTCCCTCATTCTCAGCTAACTCCTTCTCCAGTTTTGGGTAGACACTGGTTATTAGTTTTTGCAAAGGCTTGCCCGTTGCAAAGTGCCTGGAAATGAAGAAAGATGTAACGATTCAGTCAGTAAGATTAGGTTCATCTTAAACATTAAATGAATAATGAAAACAAAATAAAATATCACCGATTTTAACTTACAAGGGAAATCAGCGTCTATTCCCTGATAAACCAGGACGCTGGAGCGAAAATCGTCAAGGAATGTGGCCATTGAAGTGCACACGAGAAGACCCTATCTGATATTTTATGGATATGTGAAGCTAAAGGAATTAACTAGGGCGCCGCCGCCGGAAGACAATTAAAAGCGACCATGTATTTTTATTGATACACCTCCATACCGAATTTGGATAAAATCCATCCAGATGTGACGCGCGGTGGCCTGATGCCTGAAACGTTTATAGTATATCCTCTGTATATACGTTTTGCTGTTTAATGTACATAATGTTCATCAATATTATTCAGAGCTCCATGGAAGACCACTATTTATTGGTGTATGGGCCACCCTGACAAAAGATTGGAAATAAATAAATAAAATAAATAGAAAGAATCATGTCACACACAGCTCGTGGCAGCTCATTGTTCAATTATTGTTGGACTACAAAATGGGACAGAACGTGGTTCCTATGATGTCAGAAGCTGATAGGCTACATACCTGAGGGCTGTATGGCCAAGCTTTCGGTGGAGTTTCCACGTGTCGGTGTAAGTACTTGAAGCAATATTCTTAAACCCGTCGGTAAACAACTCGGCTGCGGGTCACAAAACAGAATAGTTTAGAATATGATACATTCTAGTATGGATCAAATCATAGAGAGACATGATTTTCTGACGACACAAGAAATGATGTTTATTCTACGAATATGTATATAACGTTTAAACTGGAAGCACATCGTAGGACAAACAAACACACACACACACACACACACACACACACACAAGTGTATATATATATATATATATATATATATATATATGTATATATGTGTGTGTGTGTGTGTGGTATATATTTAGAAGTATTGGAACAAGTTCACTCGGTTGACAGCAGGTTCATCCGTATTTATTGCTACTCGGAGTTTCATGCCACCTCCATGAGGCGCAATCATCAGGCACTCTTCATAGAAGGATAGAATCACCAAGTGTATATATATATATATATATATATATATATATAAGAAGAGTTTGTTCGCAAAAACCGATAAGTCCATATTTGCCAAGTGAATCGAGATATTTGCGATTAAAGGTCAAGAAAATTAAAGAGAATAATAAGAAATTTTTTGCTTCTTTTGACCATAACTACAAAAATGTACCTTTATCATATGTAGTGACCAATATATCATTTAAAAGGTATTATTTTGTACTTTATGACAGAAACCGTACTTCAAAATCTTCAAAAATGGACTTATCGGTTTTTGCGAACAAACTCTTCATGTGTACAATTCTACATATATATATATATATATATATATGTGTGTGTGTGTGTGTATTTGTATATATATATATATATATATATATATATATATATATATATCCACAATTATATAAACATACAAAGCATATTAGCGTTACCACCAAGACGGTGACAATGATACAGACGTAATATCGTTATTTTCCAGATAAAGATATTTTCCTCACCAGACAACAGAATATATCATAGATTTGAGTTGGTTCAAGTTGAGGGTCCTTTTCTCGACTCACCTGAGTAAAAGTCTGGGCGTCCAGCGAACTCCACACTTTGCTTCACTACAGCCTCCTTGATTACGTCTTTTCGATTTAAGACCACCACCCATCGCTGCCCAAATTTCAGCCCGAAGATGTCGCCGTACTTCTTCGCCAGGTTGCCGAACACCACTTCAGGACTATCGTTCATATCTAAATTCGCGAGTCGTGCGTGGGGAAAAAAAGAGAGAGAGAGAAAATAATGAATTAGGTTCTATACAGTATACACCACGAGTTAACGTAACACTCTGCATATCATTAAGGCATAATAGCGTGTGTATGTGCGTGTGTGTGTGTGTGTGTGTGCAGAGGGTCACGTGATTTTACAATCTTCGCACACTGAGAAGGTGGAAAGTATATTATGTACTCTCCATTTTTAAAGCGAACCAGTCCCTGAGTCCCTTAACTTCTTTATCAAATGTTTAAAACAAAGATTAGCTAGATTTGCTTGATTTTATTTGTGTCTTTCTTTTTAATACATAGATTAGATACAAACTCAATTGAACAAGCTAAGTACATTATACATTTCATACAAGATACTATTAGTAATCCCTAATATTAAGAATAAGCCATTTAAACTTGTTAAATATCTAATCAAGAGTGGTTCATGGGGTTAAAGGGCAAGTTTACCTTCACAGACATGTGGGTTGAGTGAATGCTGCAATATTAGTAGAACACATCAGTGAGAGTTTGAGGAAAATCAGACAATCTGTTCAAAAGTTATGAATTTTGAAGTTTCTGCTCAGTTACGGATGGATGAAAAGACTAAGTAAGCTTGTGATGTCACAAGAGTACAACGATATAAAGAAAGAATAAAGAAAATTCAACGTATTTCCTTTGTCTCGCGTAGCAAAAGAACACTCGACTTCTCTCTTTCAGAAGGCAGGGGAAATGATATTAATGATGAGAATAATAGCAAGTCGAAGAAATGTGCACTCTATTCAAAAAGTAAAGTTTTGTAAAATTATCTTTTTATTTTCCTTATATAGCTGTACGCATGTGACATCATACACTGTAGTATAGTCTTCTGATCGAGCAGTGACTGCGCATAGACACATTGTAGATACTTAAAATATTCATAACTTGTGAACGGATTGTCCGATTTTCCTCAAACTTTCACTAATGTGTTCTACTAATATTGCTGCATTCTCTCAATTCTAATGTATATGAAGGTGGGCTTGTCCTTTAAATCCCTTTACAAATTTTACCTTGGTATAACAACAAGGTTGTCTCTGTGTGATGGGGGTCAGAGACCATCAGTGATGGGTAAGATAATGATAACATTATTATATGACAACTCGAAAAGAAGACAATATGTCCAGTGCTTTCTTACACCTGATGAATTCCTATCTCTTACATCATGATATTTTTCAGTTTGAATCGCTGAATCTCATCTTCTTGAAGTAACACTTTTTGAAGCATGTATCTCGAAAAATTTCTATATGGCATGATGGTTCGTGACGTTGGGTATTGTTGAAATATAGAGGTATGGTTTCTTGTAAACGTTGATATGAAATTCTACTCAAGCACCAACGATGACGATTGGAAACCAAAAATTGCTCACCAAAGATGCTGCCTACGAACGGCAGACCCCGCGGCCCGGGAGGGAATCCGGTCGGCCGCATGACGCTCCAGATCGCCATCGAAGTCAGGATGACTACAAGAGCGGCAGTGATGGTCAACGCATTGACCTGTCCGAAACTGGACTCCGAGATCACTCCGAATATGTCGATCATGGTTGAGTGAATAACTGCTGAAACATCGAACGCACTGTTTGGATCTATGAAAGGTGCTATATCGTGTAAGTTCAAGTGAGACGTGAGTTCACTTGAAGTGCAAATTGGTACCTCTGCAATAAGCACAGTTTCATGAAGTACAACAAATGAAGACGTGGAGAATGTAGTATGCGTTTATCTGGTGTGTATCCACAAGACGAACTTGTAGCCTGTGGAATTTGCGCAGGACTTCCTATGCCATATATACTTCCTTAATAATTAAAACGATCTTACGTAACGATCATGGCCTGCCCTATGTCATAGCAAATACACGTATAATAAATCAAGCCTGCTATACCATGGTGTGGCAACATGGTTGTATATAAATAGGTCAAAATGGCAGTACCCCCTGTTGTTCAAACATTGTGACATAGTGATTACATTGGTTATGAACCCATCAAAGAAGTTTGCTGCATTTCCCTCCATGGCTTTTTAATTTTGAAAAATGGGTGATACATTTTTTTTTTTGTAACATGCAGAGACTACAAATAATCCAAATCAACTTTTAACCCTATTAAGAGGAATAACCATTCCTAGCAACCCCAAACATGATCTTCCTCCTGAACACCACCACAACCTCAAGTCGATCAGCGTTCACACTGAAATAATTAAATACTTAATTGGATCCAGTCTTGTGGATCTTTAATGTTACATATGAACTGTGAACAATAGCTTTGGGATGAGAGAAAGAAAGTGTCGTTTTTGGTTTGCTGATAATTTGAAAACAACCTAGGCACCAAGAGAGATCATGTTATCGTTAGACCATCATTGTTTGCCACACTTCTTTACATTATACCAAGGAGGTATCTCTCATACCTCCTTGATTATACTGCTTCTTTCACAGTACCATTCTAGTCAGATTCTCTATTGCGTAACCAGACGTAACGCTGACTTCATAGTCTGAGGCGATAAAGTTAACCTTTTTTTTTTTAGGTCAATTCACATGCGCTTGACAGTCCCTAGTCAAGGGTGAGACCATGAACGTACGATAGCTCCTTGGTGAGACGACCTTCTGTGCTACAGAAATTTCGGTTCATTCATTAGAATGATGGCGCTATTCTTTAAGTGTGGTACTCGCACATTGGTCAACAGATCCAAACATCATGCGAAGTATTGATGACTTGCAACCAAATGATGTTGTAATGATATGGCAAACAATACGTCCATGAAAATCTCGACAGTCCCTTTCCTGAGGCTCACTTTTTCTCCTCTTACTCTTCCACTCCCCTCTCTCCCGCTATACCTCTCTCTGTGACCCTCTTTGCATTTTATTATTTTCTACAGTCTCTCCGGTTCTTTACACATATATCAAGAAAGCCGTAACGTATAGCATTTTATCAAAATCGCGCAGCAAATCATTCTATAAGAATTGCCATAGTTTTTTAACACTAATGTTGCAAATTTGTAGCTGAATTCTTGGTCAATTTTTTTTTTTGTCATAATGTTGCAAACAATTACGAAAGTTGTAAGGCGACATAGTATCACAGGCCAGTAAGGGGGTGCGTGGGTGCGTCGAGTGATCTTAAAGATTCATCTTTTCAATAAATAATAATGATAGTACACGCGACCTTGCTGACGTTCTTACCCCATCTCCGCACACACGTTTTAATGTATAATATTGAACAATCAGTACGTTGTGTCTCGCCCAAGCTCATACATCCTGTATAGGTGGTGATCGGGGATGGGAGAATCCCTTTGGAATTTTCCTGGGATCTCTATGGGGGACCGCTCCCTTGATTTTAAAGCTGAGTATTTTCAATTCATTCTTCTAGCATTTTGATTATGTTTGTATCAGCAAACCTACTCAAAACTTCAAAGAAAAACTTGAATGAAAATTTCTAAATAACATTCCGCCAGAAGTCTTTTAGATGGATGATTGTTAATATTGAAAATGTATAAAGCTCCCTCATACGATAGGTGTGAGAAGAGGGACACACCCTCCCTCTTCTGTCTCACCTGCTCCGATAGGTTAAAGCTTAATAGGGACGCAGTGAAGACGCACGTGCGGATCAAGAGATGCCAGATTCCATGATTACACCCCAGTTTGCTTGCTTACTTAAACTTAAAAGGAATTGTAAACATTCCGCCAAAGCGTAAACCAGATCGCTGACACACTCTAAAATAATATGCAAAGCTCTCTCGCGTTGGAATACAAAGTGACCACCATATTGTTAAATTTGAATTCTATGAAAACAAAAGCTCATTTTCTCCTCCGGTCCACCTCCATTTTAAGATGCATACGCGGATCAAGAGGTGAAAAATAATGTTATAATAAACGTCTACAGAGTGTATATACTTTCAAGTTTGTAATGCATATCTAGGTATGACGGGCCCAGTCTTAATTTTTTGTCTTTTTTTTTTTTTGAAAATGCGTGAACAAATTTTCCACAAACTAGGCGGGTATTAATTATTGTCGCTGTACAAGACTATTTGAAAGGACAGCATGCCAACGAGGCCCCGGTCGAATCACCTCCAAGTTTTCTATTAATAGTCTGAATGAATGCGTAAAAGGGAAACTTGCGATGCTCAGGTGAGCACTAGATCCACTGAGATGATCATTGTAGGCAGTTTTTTTTTTCTCTCCAGGCCGTATCTGCAGGATTTGTATGTTTATTTCTAGACTGACAATGATCAGGTGAGGAGCAATAAACGGGCTTATTATATACATTTTCTATTTACTTTCAGCCACAATGTGCAAATAATTTGGTTATTTTCTTTTATATTGCACGGAGTTTTACAGCACCGATTCGTAATATCATCTTCCATACTTCTGAATTAGCGCCAACTGATAATCACTAATATGTAACACATGCAAACACGCAGACACCCATACACACATGAACACACACAAACACATACGTATACACATATGTATATGAATGCATACATAAGTTAATCCTAATCTTATTATGACGAGACATCACGTGACAATGCGTGTCGAGAAATGTCTCGCCCAGTTTGACACAATGTTCGATGTGGACTTTGATCCACTTTTTTTTTTTTTTTTTTTTTTTTTGTCAACACCGCTCGGCATAGCCCGACCAGAGCCCGTGAAGCTGCAGGCTGGCTGATAAAGAATGAATTGGTACACAAAGTCACAATTGCGATATCTGTTGCGAGCATTACTCATATTTCCATTACAGGATGGCGGTGTAACAACAGTTCTACACTCACACCACAGAGCTGTTTCTTCATCGTGAAAAAATTATTAAAATCGAAAGAAATTCGCACCCAACAACTGCCCGAGAGCGTTGAAGAGCTCTCTCTCAAATTGTGTCAGGTCAGTCCGATTATGATAGAATATTATTCTATGATACTTGACTAAAGCGGCTTGCAAACCGTTGGCCTTACGTTATAATTTATTGTCTTTCTTAGCTGACACATAATTTGTATCCTTTACTCCCTGATTTTGGCTAATCGTAAATGATAATTATTCATTCATACCAGTCCAGATGTTTACACAACGATGCTTGAGTGCCTTGTACTGATATAACATCTCGCATACAAATTGATTCTACATCGACTGAATACTACACAGATCAGATCAGAGTGAAGTAGATCAGCTGCAATCACCACCATGATCGACTTCCTAGGAACGCTGACGGAGTCCAGTCTCGGACAGGTCAATGGGTTGACCGTCATTGCTACTCTTGGAGTCCTTCTGGTCTCCATGACAATATGGAGTGTCAGCCGACCAAGCAAGTTCCCGCCTGGACCAAGGGGTCTTCCTATTGTGGGTAGCATATTTGGTGAGTAAATTTGCTTGTACAGTCAATTCACGTTCAGTTGACTGTACTGAATATTATCAAAAAGGGTGAGTGATCATGGTGATTGCTTCATTCCCAATTTCCACATACAGTAGGAAAATTGTCGGATTAGAAAAATTCACTTTTCTTGCACCAATGTGTACATTTTCAGAAGAGCGAAAGCATCATTCAACTCACGGCCCATCCGTTGGTTTTCACACCCCAGCACGTTTTTTGGGGTCAAGTTTAGACTGTACAATATCCCTTGCGTCATAAAATTATCAATGCCAAATTAAGACTACGATTAATTTGTTTGTGTGTTTTTGTGTATGTGTGTGTGTGTGTGTGTGTGTGTGTGTGTGTGCGGGCGCGCGCGAGCGTGTAAATTCAGTTTGGTTCATTTTCATTTCATCGAAATCAAGAAAATAATGTTATAGGCCTAGCGAAATTTTCTCACTGCAGGTTAATAGAGACTTATGAGATCATAATACCATAACCTCATCAAAGTGGCATACTGTGAGATTGTGAGGTTGTGACTAACCTCACTGAAACAAACTCATGCAAAATTTATGAAACAAACTCGCCTATATCTCTCCTATGCCATTCGGTGTGATTGATTTTAGTCTATTTGATAAACCCAAGCTTCCGCGCTCTGTCCCTATATTGAAAGATAGATTTTTGCCCCAGGTGCGCTATTTTTCTTCTCTCCGTTTGCTTTTCTTTCTATTACGGTACTTGCATTCTATAGCCTTATTCGGAATTCTGTTTGTATTAGTACATGTATGTTTATTCATTTAATTCGATTTGCTTTATTTATTGATTATCCATAAAACTGATAATGTTCATGGATCAAGTGGCGTACATAGTTACATAGACAAGACACACATATCAATATTATATATAGGCGGTAATAAAATAATCATCAAGTAATAATAAGCAAAATTAACTATATATTTTTTACGCTATAACAATCTGCATATCTATAATAATAAATAATAAAGGCAGTTTAAGAAAACTGCTCGTGAAGGCTTGTTTTTGTTTTGTTTTGTTTTGTTTGTTTGTCTGTCTGTTTTTGACTGATCAGTGATTATTTTGCCGAGCACCATTGAATGTGCATTATTCACTGGGTTCATAACATCTTAGTTTTTTCCATCTCTCCTGTTTCTAAGACATGACTGACAGCCCAGAGGTAGTGTTCGGTAAATTGGCCAAGAAGTACGGTGACATCTTTGGCCTCAAGATTGGACAGCGATGGATGGTGGTCTTAAATCGAAAAGACCTGATAAAGGAGGCTATGCTAAAGCAAGGTGTGGAGTTCGCCGGACGCCCCGATTTCTACTCAGGTAAGAAATTGTTGCTGTTTGCTGAAAAATCCTAAAAATGTCAGGAGCTTATAGTAGGTCTGCTGATCGCATGTATACCGAACTGCCAAATTAGATTACACCTAATATATCTTGTCAAACTGGAAAGCCTATTAATGTCCTAAAATGTGTACTACTTGTGATAGAGATAAATGAGTATGTGCTCTATCAAACTCTGAAGACGGGAATGATTATTGAATTTTGTTTATGTAAAGACTTTTGAACAAAAAAAAAGAAAGAAAGAAATCATTATTAATTTGATCGTAGTCCCTATTTTGTCATTTTTTGGGCAACTAGTGTTATAATAACTGTTATAATCATAAATATTATTTTGTTACCGTTTCCGAGTGTCTATAACTATACAAGAGAAAACACAAGTGGTAGATATAGTATATAAATCCACAGCGGTACGTGTGTAATCCGGACAACCGTTTCCATGCAATATGTGAATGATCTTCCAGAAAATGATATTCTGCTATAAGAATCATGGGCGTCAACGCTTCGATGTAGCAATGTCCATGGACGTGAGAATGGATTCCGTCACCAATGTAGGCGAATCAATTCTCCGAAGGCAATATGTCTCCCAGGCTCAATGTCTCTCAGGCCCTATCTCCACAGAATATAGCAGATCAGCAGGTAACATAGGACTGACTGTAACGAGTCTCTTCAGAGCCAGAAGTGACGTACATGTAACTCTCAGAGCAAGGGTTTTGGGTACTGCCTACTAAATTTCTGTAGCTTATAGGTCCATTCACCCCTTTCTTGAATGTTCTGAAATTATCTCAAGCCTAGGACTACCTACTTGTGATTTCAAGATCATTCCGAGCACCCTGACTCACTGTCTAGTTATGTGCATGACATCATATCTAAAAATAGCTGCACACTGTACCACAAAACACTAGGCTACTAGTAAACATGTACTTTATACAGTATTTTGTATTGCATTGCTTAGCCAAATATGTAGGCACTTCCTAGAACATTCTGGATTGGGTGAGTTCTTTCCTTTCACATGCATGTAATAGCAGCTTTACAAATAGAAACTTCTTCGCTAATCTGGTCAATCTGTATATACATATATACACACACATTTGAGCAACCATACAGTACATCATAATTATATCTACCAATATACACACTCATGACATTTAGGTATATTAGTGTTTGCTGAAAATACAACTAAACTGAACTGAACAGGAGCTACAACTCGGATTACATCAAATGCAGTGATATAGATGAAGAATGAAAACCACATGGGTTATGATGAGCCTTCCGTTTTAATTTCCTTTTCTTCAATGATAACATACGTTTTCTGTGTGTTTGTTTTTGTGTGTGTTTACGTTTCATGGCAGCTGAGCTCTTTACTGATGGATTTAAGGACATTGTCTTCAGTACTTACTCTGACACGTGGAAGCTTCATCGGAAACTAGGACACACGGCACTCAGGTATGTAGGACGATTGACCGTTTACTATAGTACTCTGTCCAGGCTGAAAAGCATTTTGAGGTGAACCTACAAAAAAAAAAAAAAACCCAAAAACCAAAAAAAAAAACAAAAACAAAAACAAAAACAAAAAAACCTTAAACACCAAAAAAATATTCCTACGAGTATATATCTGAAGCTATGAATACACAACCAAACATAACTCCCCTACGTGCTAGTGAAAATGGCGTAGATTTATGACGAAAACGTTTTGAGCGAAATGATTTGGCATGGGCTCATCTTCACTTTCGACTAACTTCTTTGTGAAAATGAAAATGAAAATTATCTATGTAGATATATGTATGAGTGAGCACACATCTGAGACTAAGTGGTCACTTTCCATGTGTTAACGTGTATTTGACACCAAATTATTTTACTAGCTAACTAGTTTACTAGCAACAATGTGTTTGCATATATTTGAATTAAAATGCCTACATTTGCTACATTTGCTATTATATGAGTTTTCACTTCAAAAGTAGAAGCAGTTCTACCATTTTCATGATTGTTAAGTCCTCAAACCATTATTGCTTTCTGTCACAACTTTGTTCATTTTTTTTTCCTGTTCTATTATGAAGGCACTTTGCGACCGGCAAGCCCCTGCAAAAGCTGATCTCCAGCGTGTACCCGAAGGTGGAGAAGGAGCTAGCCGAGAATGACGGGAAGCCGATCGACCCTCGACTCCTCCTTACTCTGATCATGTACAATGTCCTCTCACAGTTGTGCTTTTGAAAGAGGTAACTATTACACATGGCATAAGCACCGGGTGATGTCAGGAAAACATACAAAATGAGCACATAAACACACACCAATGATGTGTGTGTTGACACAAATCAATGAAATTTGATAAGTATGGATATTATGATTCGATGTCTTTTTTTTTCTTGCAATGCATATCCACAGTGAATACACAGTTGAGTAAATTTCATGTTCGATAAAAAGGGACGCACATAGGGACAAACAAAGGATAATAATAATAATAATAATAATGAAGTCTTGTATAGCGCCGGTATCCGCCAAGTCAGGCGCTCATGGCGCTTGCTCCAAAATAAATACATAATTCAGCTTAAATTTCATGGGTGCACAGCTTGTGATATGACAGTTAAAATAAAAAGAAATAGTTCCAGGAAATAATTGTCTCCAAATGTGTAAACATACATTCTTACACATTGGCTAGTTTTTCAATTTGAAGAGATGAGTCTTGAGGGATAAACAAGATAAGATTCTTCTACTTTGTTATCTGGACGTTAACCCCCCTTGCTCCTGAATATTTCTGGAGATATGTCCATTTAAGAGGGGAAATACATCCTATTCGCGCAAGATTTAAATCCCTATACCCCTGCCCATCCGTATCTAAACGTCGTCGGGATGTGAACCAATTTACCGCATAATATTTTGATGTTTCAATAATTAAATTGAATATTTTTCGTTCTTTCAATCTTCAGCTACGCTCTTCATGATCCCAATGTGAAGGAATGGATGCAGTTGAATGACGAGGCCAATTCCAAATTTGGTCTCGGGCTTGCCGCCGACTTCTTCTCCTGGGCCAAGTACGTCCCTACCAGCGGGCCCCGTATGATCAAAGATATCACCGCTAAGATGCAGAAGTTCATTAAATCCGAACTGGCGCAACACAGACAGAAAACCTACGACCCTGGTAAGCTATGTTCATACAGGCGATTGTTATTATCACACAAAAACAACGAGCGTACGACATTGAACACAGTCCCCTATTTTTTGTTATACCATCGAGGTAGGCTCTACATACCAAGGAGGTCGACACATAGTACTTCTTTGGTCATACCGTGCAGTCCAGTTTGTCCGCAAGGTATAGCGATGCGGGATGGGGGTTTGCCATTTTTTTCTTCGTATTCAAGTTTGCTAGGTCTTGCTCTGACTCTCCACGATCTGTCACGGTATCTGTGACAGGCTGTGGGGGGAAAGGGGATGCTGGACCCCTGAAGCCCGCTCTCTATCACGGATGCCAGTAAGTTCCCTCACGTACTGTGCCCATCATATCCTGATGGGATTCCACAAGTTCTTCACATGTGATCAGGATCTGACACGTTTTGTCAATGTTTCTATAGATAATCACGTGGACACCGGGCAGCTTTGGATTAAGGTTGTGCACTCAGTATAGAAGAACACTCGGCCTGTATTCATGCAAAAGCAATCATTGTATCCCACGACTTCGAACACTGAACATTGAAAGAGACGGCAACCAAACACCCTTGTTTGTTGTGGGAGTCTTGACAAAGCGTGGCAGAACGTGACAAAACTTCACTCGAAAGGAGGTGGGAGTTTCTGGGTAACATTAATTACAAATTTACGTGATGAATAAGTAAGATTCATTCCATCGGTATCTGTTTCCAGACAACATCAGTGATTTCTACAGCATGCTGCTGAAGGCCCAAGAAGACGCAAAGCGAGAAGGGGAGAACGTGGACAAACTGACCGATGACCACATTCTACAGACTATATCGGACATCTTTGGCGGTAAGCATACTCGACATATCTCTAAATGATGTTGTTCGATTTTGTTATCGCTTTCAAAGTATTTACTTTTCCATTTCTTTAAATCGTATGAAAAATTACCAACATATCTGACCTCTATTCACTCATGGAAATATGTTTTGTGTTATATGACAGTACTTTGAATATGCAAATATCCTTGAATACCTAAGTGTGCTCTGTACAGAAAATTATCAATATCTGATGAGATCTGTTTGACGACATTCGCATTCCATACCGAAATGAAAGTCATTATACATATTAGTCTTCCGTAATGTATATGTTGCAGGGTTTTTTCAGTTTTTTTTAACAGTATCTATAAGACCCTTTGCATATATCAGAATAGGTGACTATATGATGTCAATCACCATTCATTACTTGTTTTTATATTGTCCGTGCAATCTTTGATAACTAGTGCCTGACACTAATTAGTACATGTTATGGGTGATAAGACGAGTGCTTACCTGCAGAGGTTTCCAGTTTTACTTGTCTTTGTCATTATGGCAATTACAGCTTTTCCTCTGATCTTTGGATATGACACCAACATTTGATATATTCACACTCACTTATTTTCTATCTCGTTTATTCTTTATGGATTGGTACCCGCCACTGAAAGATTAGCATATTCTTCAAAATTCTGTCCTGGAAATACAAACACCTAGTAGGGTTTTATACGTCCCATTGTCAAAAGACAACAGTTCAGGAAAGCTAACTAAGAACGATTTCCAACCTTGAGGCTGTTCACTTTTTATGCGCAACTCAAACAAAACCAAAAAGCTTTTTTTTTTGGGGGGGGGGAGCAAGACATTTAAGTCTCCCTCTGTCTCTCTGTCTTATGCTACCAGCTGGAACACAAACTACCATCGACACACTGAACTGGGCATTTGCCTTGATGTCCGAGAACCCCGAGATTCAGAAGAAGGCCCAGGCGGAGATCGACTCCTTGGTCGGCCGTGATCGAGTGCCAACCATCGAGGACCGCGGGACCCTGCCGTACACCGAGGCCACTTTGTACGAGGTGATGCGGTACAGCACGATCGGTCCTATCGCTCTACCACATTCGACCATGTGCGATACCAAGATACGTGAGTATCGATTGATTGGCACGTCAAATGCACATTAGTTGTTACGTCAGTCACGCAATTGAATAAATCTTCTCAGCGGCAAAACCAATGATCAAATGCGATTGTTTTGTGGATTGAGTATAATGTATGGCGTAATGTACTTCCATAACATCCGTGACATCTCTGAAATGGAATCATTTAAATTTCGGAATTTCGTCACGGGATGTAACGGTCGTGTCCTATGAAAGTGAAACTTCGTAATTGTTCAATTTTATTCTTTAAATAGTCGAGGTTACGACTTTATCGACCTAAGGACAGTAATGTATTTCCATTGATTACTTGAAATAGGTGACTACATCATCCCTAAAGGAGCGGCGGTAGTCATCAACCTTCATTCGATGCACTTTGACCCCCAGGAATGGGATGACCCAGACTCCTTCAAGCCAGGTAGGCAATCCTTTTAAAAACTTGGGGTCCTTGACATGGAAGTCTTGTGACAAAACTTTTGCTCACAAGGCACACTTATAACGAAAGTTCATGAAATGGATTTAACTTATTTTTGGAAGTCTCTTATAGCTACATGAGGGACTTGGCCATTCTGAGATTTATGTAAAGACTTTTATGTGATGACCTCATAAAACGTACCATTCAGGACATTTTTTAGCATAACTGCGCGGAAATTAGGGGAGAAATCCAACAACAACCGATAATATGCTCGCACAGGATTGATGTTTCTCATTATCGCCAATACAGAATATTATATCAGTAGAGACGATGCTCCAATACAGTATTATACCAATAGATAAGGTGCGCCCAGTCGTACCGAGATGTCCTACGAGTCTAGAATTACTATATACATGAGAGAATAGCATGAAATAAAGGAATAGCCCCCGGGGATAGTGGAGAAAGTCTGGCCGTGTCATGGCTCGTCACGTATAAACTGATGCCATCTCTTGTCACGTTATGGCACTGCGTCACTTGGCCCAACTCATGGATAGGGTCTACTTTAGGATTCGTAGGAATATGCTGACTGAATATTATGTATTGAAACATTCATTTAGTCTGATCAAAAAGTAAAACTGTCATTATTTTCTGGACAACGAATATTCTAGTGTGTTCTTCTACTCGCTACCAGAGCATTTCTTAGACGAGGCCGGCACAGTCCGCCAGCACCCTCCCAGCTTCATGCCCTTCGGAGCGGGTCGCCGTAGCTGTCTCGGAGAGGCGGTTGCTAAGGCCGACCTCTTCCTCATCTTCTCCTGGTTCCTCCAGAACTACACCTTCTCCAAGGTACCGGGCAAGGAGAGTGAGAGCCTTATCAGCCTCATCCCGAAGACGGCCGCCGGGCGTCTGCTGACACCATACGAAATCGTGATCAGCGAGAGGAGGAAATAAACATCATAATGTCACTTGTCTTGAGAAAAACAGATTGATTTTGAGCACATTGAAAAATGTAGCCATGAACACGATTGATTTTTCTTTTTGTGTCTTTGCTTGTCACTTTCAAAGATTCGAATGGCGTTAAACATCATGTGTGCGTAATAGCGTTATCATTAAACTTCATGCGCGCGGGTCCCAAAAAGCGGTCTCGATGACCAAAAAAAAAAAAATAAATAAATAAATAAAAAAAAGATAACGATAGTCGCATACAACGCTAACAATAAAAAGTTCATAGTATAGAACCAATGCATTATAAGTTGCAATCTGATATCCATCAGAGTGGAAATACTGAGGAAGGTACTGGATAGGGAAGACATTGAAAAAGGAAGGGAGAATTATGGTGGCAAGAGTAAGTAGAGGATGATGAATTAGAGAGAAGAGAAGATGACAAGTTGTCTTTATGGCATGGTGGCATAGCTTTGTATTCCAGTTTGCCGTATTACGGACACTTTCAAAGGACCGCTAGCGTACTTATGTATAATCTTGATTTTCATTCAAATTCATTGTCGTTACTTACTAAGTATGTAGCAAACATGATTAACATCACATGACAATTTGGTAGGTGTTCAACGCATGCTGTAAAATATAATTTTCTCGTCAATATTATCAAAGTATATCAGTACGTTGTCATCGGTAGTAAGTTGTTTACATGAATCTTATGAGTTTCTGTTGTATGAAAAAAAAAAATAAAGTGATTTTACCAAGTGCTGCAGGAATGATATTGAGCACAATACGCGTTTAATACATGTAATATCTACAGAAATTCAGAGGTAGTAGAGATTGGCGACAATTTTATTCCAGCATGCCTAGTGTAGATACGAGCATAAGCACATTCACCATATTAAACGTCATCAATCGTCCATATGATTATGAACGTTATAAGAGTAATAGAAACCTCCAGCACTTGTAATATTACAGTGAAACTCGTAGCTTTGTTGGTTACATTGTATAACAATCAAAATGATCTGTTTTATAGTCATGGTAGTGGCAAAATATGACACACAGGCTCAAGAACAGAATCTAATTCCTGAGATCTGATGTCAAAATTTGAACAGTACGAGATAGTATAGTTTTGGTTGAAATGAGGATTCAGCCTTTAACTTTTGCAAGATACTATAGAAACCACTGTACAAAATGTTTAAGAGCATACAATTCTAGAGGAATTCATAATTTATTTGATGACAATCAGTATTGAAATGGCTGAGATATCAAAAAACAAATAGAACCAATCGATCGGAATGAAAGATGGGTTCCATCTTTTATTAGGATCGCTTTGTTTTGGACATTTCAAAACCAATTTTCACCAAATAAACGTTGAATTCCTCTAGAACTATATGTTCTTTCATATCATTTCATAAGAGGTTTCTCATTATCTAAAAAAAAAAAAAAAAGGTCACCATCGATAAACGTTTGAAATCAGAGACCCCATTTAACCGAAACTGTGTGTGTGTGTGTTCGTCCCTCGTTCTCGAGGATGACCAATGACATCAATTGGCTCGATGGGTTCGGAGGTGGCTGATGAGGCCAATCTGGGCAAGAAAGCCTCTCCCACAGGTAGGGCAGAAGTGGGTAGGGGCTACACTGCTGGGGTTGGCTGCTCTTGCTTTTCGCATCTGGCGTTTGTGCTCTGCCTGCTTGACGCGCTGCTCCTCTGCTCTACGGGCCCCTATAGCAATAGCGTGGCGCCAGGAAGGGCGATCTGCGGCAAGTGTCTCCCAGGACTCAGTGTTGATGGAGAAGTCTTTTAGGTAGAACTTCAGGTTGTCTTTGAAGCGCTTCTTTTGTCCTCCCACCTTACGCTTATTCCCATCAGCGAGTTCCCCATAGAAAAGCTTTTTCGGGATGCGGTCGTCAGACATGCGGGTGACGTGGCCTGCCCATCTCACCTGGGCCTTGCGGATTTTGGTAATGATGCTGGGGATGCCTGCCCGCTTCAGTACCTCTGTGTCCGGAACTTTATCCTCCCAGCGGATGCGAAGGAGGTTGCGGAGGCATCGCATATGGAAGTGGTTGATTTGCCTCTCATGTCTCCGGTACAAAGTCCAAGTTTCGCAGCCATAGAGAAGCGTGGTGAGAACAACTGCACAGTAGACTTTCAGCTTTGTTGAAAGGCTGATCCCTCTCCTCTCCCAAACATTTTTTCTGAGTCTCCCAAAAGCACTGCTGGCTTTAGAAATCCTGTTGTTGATCTCAGCATCAATTGTGACACAGTTGGAGAGGGTACTGCCCAGATAGGTGAAGGTCTTTGCTGCCTGGAGGGTCTGTCCGTTCACCTGGATTTGTGGTTTGTGGTACTGGCTCCCTGGGGCTGGTTGGAACATCACTTCAGTCTTCTTGGTGCTGATGGTGAGGCCGAAGTTGTCACAGGCTGAGGAGAATCTGTCCATCTGCAACTGCATCTCGTCCTCACCATTGGCATTGAGTGCGCAGTCGTCAGCAAACAAGAAGTCTCTGATGACGGTCTCCTTCACCTTCGTGATGGCCTTCAAGCGCCTAAGATTAAAGAGCTTTCCATCCGACCTGTACCTAATGTTGATGCCAGGTTCGCAGTCTTTGAAGGCGTCTGAGAGCATTGCCGAGAACGTCATGCTGAATAGTGTCGGGGCCAGGACACAGCCCTGCTTGACTCCATTTGTCACTGGAAAGGCATTGGAGAGTTCACCATTGTCAAGAACTTTGGCAGTCATCCCATCGTGAAACTGGCGGACAATTGTGATGAACTTCGGGGGGCAGCCAAACTTTCCCATAATTTTCCAGAGTCCCTCACGACTAACCGTGTCGAAGGCCTTGGTCAGATCGACAAAGGTTGTGTATAAGTCACGATGCTGCTCAATGCACTTCTCCTGAAGCTGGCGGGCAGCAAAAATCATGTCAGTGGTACCTCGACCTGCACGGAAGCCGCATTGACTTTCAGGGAGATGACCCTGCTCCAGATGTTCCAGTAAGCGATTGAGGAGGACTCGGGCCAGGATCTTGCCTGCTATAGACAGGAGGGAGATGCCTCGATGGTTGTCACAAGCCTGGCGATTTCCTTTCCGTTTGTAGATGTGAACAACTGTAGCATCTCTGAATTCTTGTGGTAACTGTTCTTTGCTCCACATGGATTGGTACAGCTTGGTGAGCTTAATGAGGGTGATTGGGCCACCCTTTTTGTACACTTCAGCAGGGATGGAATCAGAGCCTGGGGCTTTCCCACTAGACAGCTGTGTGATGGCTGTGTCGATTTCCTTCTTTGAAGGGGGCACATCAAGCTTGTGATTTATGGGCACCTGGGGGAGGCGATTGATGGCTTCATTGTTGATCTGGGCTGGTCGATTTAGTACGCTGTTGAAGTGTTCAGCCCATCTATCTAGAATCAGCTTCTTCTCTGTGAGCAGCGTAGAACCACCAGCACTGAGAATTGGGGATGATCCGGACGGTTTTGGCCCATAGACTGCTTTCAGGGCATCATAGAAGTTCTTCATGTCGTTTCTGTCGGCAAAGCTTTGGATCTCATCGGCCTTAGCACTAAGCCAAGAGTCTTTCATGTGGCGTAGTTTTGCTTGGACCTTGCTGCGGGCCTTGGTGAATGCAGCTTTCTTTGCCATGCTGGAGGGATCATTCTGATGTAGACGTAGAAGGTTGTGTTTAGTATCTAAGAGCTCCTGAATTTCTGCGTCGTTTTCATCAAACCAGTCTTGATGGTGCCTAGTGGCTGGACCAAGGCATTCAAGGGCGACAGAGTGAAACTGTACCATCCCTTGAAAGTACTTTTGTCATTTATAATTCTGTGGATGACGAAATAAAAACGAAATATTCGCCCACTGTATTCTTTTAGCAAGGTGAAACATTTTTTTTTCTTTCAGTGGTAATGGAGTAGTGTTTCTAAACCATCCAAAACAAATTACAGTCATGCAATGTTGATGTTCTTTGGTGTTTGTTTATTTGTTTGCTTGCTTCCTGTCTTGTCTGTCCTGTAATGTTTGCCCTGTTTTGAATTACTTAATATATATTTGACTTTCGTACAAAGTCAAAGTTTGGCATTGATTGTATGAATTGCCCACAGTCGACAAATAATACTCTTTAGTTAAACATCTCATTTTTTAAATACTTTACAGTTCATATATGATGCAGCAAATTTGGTTTGTTTATGTATCATGCTTTCATTGCCTTTATGATTTTTAATTTTCTCTTGCATGCAGTCAACTAATATGTACTATTGAAAGATAATTTTGTAATTCTCGTATGTTATGCTTTATGGAAGAAAAAAAATGGAAATAAACTGAATTGCTTTGATTGATCACGTCTATAACGTGACAAGGTGGAGTCATCTAAAAATTGAGTCATTTGAGTTGTTTAAACTTAGATATTCGACGATGTAAATGTGATAAAGATGACAATGGCTGCTTCGAGATATCAAATTTTTCTCATGTCACCGTAGCTTGCCTATAGCCAAGGAGGTAACAGGTGAGCTGACCTATATTATCTCTTTGGCCTGGCCAGCGTCCGTATTCTTTCTCTGCACACAATTGGCGCATACAGAATTCTTCAAAACTTATACCATATTAATAAACAGGGGTCATTCCACGAGACCGACACCCACGAGTCATACGGTTCACGAGACCGACATCAAAAATAGGTCCATGATTCATACAGCCCATGAGTTATACGGCTCACGAGTCATACAGCCCATGAGTTCGACACTAGGCACAAAAGGCTCACGAGACCGACACTAAGCAAAGAAAGCCCACGAGACAGACACTACACAATTAAGGCTCACGAGACCGACAGTACGTAAAAGAGGCTCACGAGACCGACCTGTACAGGGTGTTCCATTGAGGGGAAAATTACATACTGGCGGGTGCAATTTCGTTACGCTGTCGAGCGAGAGATTGTAACTAACTAGTAAGAGATTGGTGAAATAAAGTGGGATGATGAAATAATTGATGATCCAGTTGATATTGCAAATATTTTTAATTCTTGTTTTTCAAGAATAGGTGAAACGCTTGCTCATGGCATTCCGGCTACAAAACAGAATTTCACTGAATTTTTAGGCCAGAATAACCCAAATTCGTTTTTTTTTTAAACTCCAACAAATAGATATGAGATTATCGACATTGTATCCTCTTTAACAAACAAACGAAGTTCCGGTTATGATGATATAGATAATTGTATCCTTAAAGGTGTCATATCCTCAGTTGCAGATCCCTTGGCCCACATTTTTAATCTGTCAATTTCTAATGGTATTTTTCCTGATAAAATGAAATTGGCTAAAGTAATTATAATATTTAAGAAAGGTAATAATCTGGATGTCAGCAATTATCGTCCAATCTCTTTATTATCTTTATTGTCGAAAGTTTTAGAAAAAAATGCACCAGAATTATTATTTTTTTTTAATGTGCACAAAATATTCACAAATTGCCAGTTTGGTTTTCGAGAGAGACACAGTACCATCCACGCAGTTCTTTATTTCATTGATAAAGTTGTTAATGCAACCGACAACCATTCTCATTTAATTAGTATATTCTTGGACTTCTCCAAGGCCTTCGATACAATTAATCATAACATTGGCTCCATAAGTTATCGTACTATGGAATACGTGGGAAGGCCTTGGATTGGTTCAAGAGTTATTTAGCTAACAGAAAACAGTTTGTTTCAATTAAGGATAATCATTCAGTTATAAGAGATGTTAAGTGTGGCGTTCCACAGGGAAGTCTTGTAGGGCCGTTGTTATTCATAATTTATATCAATGATTTTTCCTCTGTTTCAGAGCTACTTTCTTTTATACACTTTGCTGATGATACCAGTGTTTTTCTTGCCCATAACGATATCGATGTTCTTGTTCAACAAGTAAATACGGCATTGAAAAAAGTGACTAACTGGGTCAGAGCTAACAAGTTATCTTTGAATATTCAAAAAACAAAATATATGCTTTTCAGCAATACTGTTGATCCTTTGAACTCAGAAATAGTTCTGAATGATTGTAATTTAGAAAGTGTGTCATATTCTAAATTTCTTGGTATTTTTGTGGATGATAAACTTTCTTGGAAAATACATATTGATCATATCTGCAAAATTATTTCTCGCAATATAGGTGTTATTAATAGACTGAAATTTTACATTCCTGAAAAGACCTTACTAGTGTTATACTCCTCTTTGATACTCCCCTACCTTAATTATGGAATTTTAGCTTGGGGCAATACTCATCAGACACTACTGAAGAGAGTGTTATTATTGCAAAAGAAAGCCCTCCGTATCATTTCTAATTCTCCTACACGTTCACATACAAATGCATTGTTTGACTGTTATAAGCTATTAAAAATCAACGAATTATTTTTATTTAACTTAGGTCAATTTATGTATATGTATGATAACAATTTACTCCCACCTATCTTTGGTACTATGTTTAAAAAAAAAAATCAATCATTCCATAATTACCCCACCCGACGTTCTAACGAGTTTCATTTACCACTTCTTCGAACGATTTTAGCTAAGAATAAACTTATTTACACTGGACCAAATTATTGGAATTCCCTGAATCATAATCTAAAATCTGCTCATCTATATACTCATTTAAAAGGAGATTACAGTCCTTTCTTTTACAATCTTATAATGACGACTCCCAGAAACAGATTAGTTTATTAGGCTTACTTTGTTACTCATCCGCAATATCTGCATTGCCGTTTTCTTTATTATTGTAACTATTGCTTAAGCCTTCATTATAAGATTTTCTTTAACCTATACTTTGCAGTTGAAGGGTTTGTTCTATATTCCTTTTTCTTCTTTTTCTTCTTCTCTTTCTTCTTCAAACCTCCGAGGATCGTTGTCTGTGTTGCATATTCCTGTCTATTCTGTTACCTCTTTATCACGCTATAGTCTTGTTTCCTCTTGTGTCGTCTAGTCAGTTTTTTTTTCTTTTTTTCCCCTCCTATAAGTAGTCTTGTTGCTGTCCCAGTCCTGTTTCATGTTCATTACTCTGTTTGTTGTTGTTTTATGTATAACTGTTTGTTCGTCTGTCACTTAGTGGGCTGCCAAACTTTTTTTTTGTGACGAACTTTTTGTGCCGATTTGTTGTTGTTTTCAATTCAATTTTTGCATCGGGCTTTTTATACAAAAGGGGCCCGCACTCTACAAGCTCTGTCTTTTTAGTGGGTCCCTCCGTTTTGTTTTTGTTTTTTTTCACACAGTGCATATATTGAAAACTATTTCACTTTCGTTATCTTAGCAACTATAGTTGCTAAGATAACGAAAAAAAAAAACTAACAGTAGCGATACATTGCAATATATTGCAATGTATCGCTACTGTTAGTTTTTTTCCTATTATTGTTGTCTTCTCTGTACAATTGTATGCATTGTTTTTGTCACTTAAGAAAGTGAGATTTATGTTTGTATATTGTGGAAAAAAACGAATAAATATGAACTTGAGCTTGAATAACAGCACCATCTACATATCAACAACATTATGTATTGTACACGTGTGGCTTTTAGGGGCAGTTCTGTCACGCTACGGGGAGCGACATAGTTACCATTTTTTCTTTTTTACACAAAATTGTCCTCTTCATGGGACCACCCCCCCCCAAAAAAAAAGTATGAAAAAATGATAGAAGACAAGAACGGTGAATGGTTTAATTTCAGATGCCATCGTGTTATATTTCATAGGCTTTCCTAATCTTTAATTAGACGGTGGACAGGATCTCAGTTTTTTTGGCCTGTTTCTTGCTCCCTTCACGAGTAAAGTAGGCCTTATTTGATATCCTATCTGCCTGCTTATATCGGCCTGCTTAGAGTTTAATTTGTAATTTTCTCTGTAACTATGATGTATGAAATTCAACGGATGAAAACGTTTTTTTTTTTTTTTTTTTTCATCGCAGCGATTCACCTCGATTTCAGTGGCTTGTGTTTGTAAAACTATTCTTCTCAAAACGGTACATTTTTCATGAAATAGAAAAGTTGTTTTCATGGATGCGTCTTCTTTTTCCGAATTTTTAACGCTGCCTTAAGTGACGATTATATTATTTTCTGTGAATTTATACCATTTCAACGCCTTTGCAGGTGACCACCCCCCCCCCCATATCATGTGAATAATTTTCTTGTAGTAAACTTCATTTCATACCTGGGTATTTTTCTAGTTGGTTGATCTGAATGTACACATCATTTTATTATTATTTTTTTCTAAGTAGGTGTATACCGGTATGGGCTTTTCAGATAGGGAAACGAGGGTGTTTTGGCATTTTCGAAAGTAATGTTGAAACATCTCAAGCACTTTTACTGAGTTTTGTTTATTTTTTCACAAACACTCACATACGCAAACACAATTAAAGACCTTCAACATTTTAGGGGGTGAGGGAGGGCATCTGACGCGGTAATACCCTAGCAACTCCCTTTTCCATCTCTTATTGACCGATTCTGTGACGCGCTATGTGTATTTTTGGCATGGGCGCAGCCATAGTGGGTGTATCAGCCGACCCCCCCCCCCCCCTCCGCACTCCCCCACCCCTCTCCCTACATTAGCACACGCGCAGAATGAAAAACTGCTTTAGCCAATAGGCGTCTCGTACTGAGTGCGCGAATGCTTGCTTAGCGCGCGAACCTTTGTTACAAGTGCGTGATAAACATGTTGCCCGGGGGTGGGGGAGAGCAGGGGGGGGGGGGGGGGTCGGCTGATACACCCACTATGGCTGCGCCCTGTGCCGTAAAATGTCTGCTGCCCTCAACGAACCCGAATCGGTCAATACCTTTATGCCATTCATTTTAGTTCGGTGATGCCATTATCTGGACACCCTATACAATGAATTGGTCTATAGGTGGCGCTGTTTATCCTGTCTGTCCAAGTGTCGGTCTCGTAGGCCTTCTTTGCCGAGCCTTTTGTGCGTATTGTCGAACTCATGGGCTGTATAAGTCCTGGGCTTATTTTACATGATGTCAAACTCATGGGCTTTATTTACTCAGTGTCGAACTCGTGGGCTGTATAACTAGTAGGCTGTATGACTTGTGAGCTGTATGACTTGTGGGCTGTACAACCCGTGGGTGTCGGTCTCGTGACGTGCACCCGAATAAACATACTACTAGTACTAGAAAAAAAAAATTGTTGCCTAGTAGACAAAGCATGTCGAAATTCTTATTTGTATTATATTTCACAGCCTGTTCGCTTCATTTATATAAGATACTTACGGAATTCAAACGTAAACATTATCACATATTTACCTTCGTTTTATGGAACTTGAATCCATAAAATCGGTAGGATCACAGTAAACTATGTCAAACATCGTGTATTGCATGGGGTAGGTGTTTGTAAAATTCATTGCAAAGAGTTCCTAATTTGCGAACGCTGAATTTCACAGTCTGTTCTTTCATTAGGTTATAGAGGTAATTCAAACATGAATGTGAACAACACAAACGAAACAGAAACCATATTTATACATATCATTTATATAGGCCTACTTATGAGCTATATTCATTTTGATAAAAAGAGAATTTCCGAGACATCAGGAGCCCTATTAGCTTGTTGGGAACTTTCTTAATTACATCATTTAGTCCGCTGATGCTAGTGTTCCGAATTTGTCTCTGAATATTCATTTTTCTTACTTTTTACTGAAAAATGCCAATATTCCTCCAAAATGTGCACCAGTTCGTTCAATTTCAATTCTAAAAAAAGCAGCCCCCTTCTTGTGTGGGAGGGGGACACCCCTACCCCCTCCCTCCTTCGGTCTGTGGATTCTTCTTCTTAAGTGCCGTCTTCAGTCCGAAGGTTGGCGACTATAGACCTCCACTCTGTTCTCTTCATGGCCGCCTTACTACATGCAGCCACACTCTTTCCTGTCCACTCCTTTATGTTGTTACACCACACACTGCGCTGGCGTCCTCTGCATCTCCTGCCTTTTATAATCCCTTCCAGTACACTTTTTTGGATGTTCTGATGTCTTTTAACATGGCCAAAATATTTGAGTTTTCTTGATTTGATGTCTTTCATCAAGGTTTTTGTGACATTCAGATGATCTAGAACATACTGATATGTTTTCTTGTCTGACCATGACATACGGCCCAGGCGTCTGAATATCCACATCTCGAATGCAGACAGCCTTTTCATATCATCCAAGTACAATGTCCATGTTTCACAACAGTAAAGGAGAGTTGAATGCACGTAACATTTAACCAGTCTGAGCTTGGTTGCAGTAGATATCTTCCTTGATGTCAACACTTTACTCATTTGGGTAAACTTAGTTCTAGCCATTCCAATTCTTCTTCTAATTTCTCCACCATTCTTCCCATCTTCATAAACATTTTGTCCTAATTATGTGAATTCACTGACTTGTTCCAGGAGATTGTTGCTGATAGAGATGATTATCCTTGGTATTTCCACCTTTCGAGATATTACCATCGTTTTGGTCTTTTTCACATTCATGTCCAAGCCAAATGCCTTACTTTGGCGGTATATGACATCAACAATTGTTTGCAGGTCTTGTTCATTGTCAGCTAGCAACACGGTATCATCCGCATATCTCAGATTATTTATCATGCATGCCTTCAATGCTTTTAAAAATGCATTCTGTGTATAGATTAAACAAACTAGGTGACATGATGCATCCCTGACGAACACCTCGTTTGATTTCTGCATAATCAGAAAATTCATTGTCAATCCTGACGCATGCCCTTTGGTTCCAGTACAGGTTTGCAATCACTCTCAGATCCTTACTGTCCATCCCGGTATTGCGGAGACACTCGAAAACTTTCTGGTGCTCGACTCTATCAAATGCCTTAGCATAATCAATGAAGCATACATAGAGATCTTTTCCCTTTTTCAAGCACTTCTCCGTAATGATGCGCATAGTAAATATGGCATCGCGTGTCCCAGACCCCGACTTGAAGCCAAATTGGGTTTCTCCAGAGTTCTCACTGAGCAGAAACTGATTCCTCTTCAGAATGATCTTGAGTAGGATCTTCGTGATGTGGCTCATGAGACTGATAGTCCTGAAGTCACCACATTCCATTGCCTTTGGTTTTTTGGGCAGTGTTATGAACACAGATTCCAGCAAGCCTGATGGAAGATATCCTGTTTCATATACTGTTCAATAATTGAGTCAACTGAGCAACACCATAATCATCCAAAGCTTTGAGCATTTCAGCCTGGATCCCATCTAATCCTGCTGCCTTGTTGTTTCTCATCTCTTTCAAAACATTTATAACCTCTGATTCTAGAATGGCGGGGCCTTCACATTCAGTTACCTCTGGTTTTGGAGGACGATCATCAGCAAACAATTCGCCAACATATTCCACCCATCTATCAAGAATCTTATCTGTGGATTACATAAACTTTAATACATTACACGTGAGGACGCACACGCTGATCAAGAGGTGACAGATAACATGAATTAGCCATTCACATTGTCCCTGAATATTCTTTTCCATATCTTGTTGGCTCTAAATAAAGTGAAAGGGTACCATTGACACTACTTGACACCCCCTTCCCCTCTCCCCATGACAGGTCCGATTTCGTGGGTGGGGGCAGGAAAAGTCAAAAGTATAATCGCGATATGGATTTTTTTTTTCTGTTTTCATAATATTCATGGCGATTTTTTACTTTTCGTTAAGCCATTTTATAAGACAGCAAAAACACTGAAAGAAGAAAAAATACAGATAACCAGGCATCGTCATTATTTGATGAATTTTGTAAACATCACAAAGCCGGGAGACGGGAAATAAGTTATGTCACTATCTATCTACCATACTGACAGCTCACTGAATTATATTATCCATGTAGTGTGCCAGTGTGGATGTGGTATACGTCTTTTTATTGTGTGTGAATTGCAATAAGATAACACAGGCAAAGAGGTTAAGGGTTAAACCTGTTTTAACAACATACCCCAAACCTTTTGAATGTTCTGCTGCTGACTTGATCTTGCCAAATTTTTCATCGGCACTCAACAATCCATCCAACATAATCCGAAAGTAATCTATTTGTAAAGTAGCTAAGCAATAGTCCACTCAAGTGCAGCAATTGTGTGCCTCAGTCCGACTGGAAGACCACGCTGACAGAGATCAGGGGGAGAAGGTCAGTATATTTGGGAAAAATATTTTACAGTTTATGTGCTAAACGTTGGAGGATTAAAACAACACTCCAGCATGCGTGAAAACGGGGACAATCCACAAAATATCCAATGAATTACAAATCTTAAAATTAAATTTGTTGCCTTTAATATATGCTTATGATAGAATTCCTGATTTGTACTTTTTGTCATTTTTCTGGAAGAAAAATGAGATTGAAATAAATGAATTGAATTGAATTGAATTGAATTGAACAATGCGTGACGAACAAAGTCTCGCTCAGTTTGACCAAGAAGGTTCGAAAGATGGAGTTACAACTGACTATAATTACTCAATCAGCTGTCAGTTTTCTATGGATGGACAAAAGAATTCCACAGGTGCATTTGTGCCTTTGATGCTCGATGCTTGAAGCCGCCATCTTTCTGAGCAATCTGAAGATTCATTTATAACGCTAACATAATATTGGGTATATGCTACTCGTTTATATATCAAAAATGCAATGAAATTTCACCTAATGATAAAGCATGTAAAACAAAAGTCAATTCCGTTCGAAAATTTGTACAAAAGTGTAAATCTGAACTGTATCTTGTGAAAGTGTTTGAAATTTTACCCTCACGGAAAGCCGGTTTTATCACTTTTCTCCTTATTTCCGCCAAATGAAACTAATATGGTATCATCTTCAAGTATGGTTCCTTATAAATTAATATGTCAGATTAGCATACAGACACGTACAGTCGAGTAATTTTGATATTTATTTCAGCAATATTTGAGTAATTTCTATTCGCGCACCCCAGTGCCTTTACCATTGTCTACAGCCCATAGTTTGTAAGTAGGGATAGCGAAAAGTAATTACCATTATAAAGACATATCTTCCTTGGAAAGTGGCTGGTGATTATGCAATGAGACACGAGTCAATTGTCTTCGCATCTGAGCGGCAGATCCAGTTTGACACATTCTTCAAATATTTTTGAGTGGCGGCTTCGAGCATGGGATCAAAGCGAATAAGACTGTTGTGACTCCATTTCTCGAACCTCCTTGGTGTGACCGAGAAGGTTCAAGAGATGGAGTACCAACAGTCTTATTTCCTTTGATCCCATGTTTAATGCCGCCACTCAGAAATATTTGAAGTATGTGCTAAACTGGAACTGCCTCACAGATAGAAAGACAATTGATTCATGTGTCACTGCATCATGACTAGTCGCTTCATTCCCAATTTCCACATACAGTAGGAAAATTGTCGGATTAGAAAAATTCACTTTTCTTGCACCAATGTGTACATTTTCAGAAGAGCGAAAGCATCATTCAACTCACGGAAATGAAATGAAATGAAATGAAATGAAATGAAATGAAATGAAATGAAATGAAATGAAATGAAATGAAATGAAATGAAATGAAATGAAATGAAATGAAATGAAATGAAATGAAATGAAATGAAATGAAATGAAATGAAATGAAATGAAATGAAATGAAATGAAATGAAATGAAATGAAATGAAATATATCTTTTGAGCTCCCTGCATGACTTTGGCTAAGAGTCAGGATGATCATTCAATTTGCCAGTCCCGTGATATTTACACAACCGTGCTTGATTGCCTTGTATTGTTATGACATGTCGAACGCAAATGAAATCTTATTTTATACACCGGATGCCGCAGAAGTCAGATCAGAGTGAAGTAGCTCAGCTGCAGTCACCACTATGATCGACTTCTTCGGAACCCTAACGGAATCCAGTCTCGGACAGGTCAATGGGTTGACCATCACAGCTACTCTTGGAGTCCTTCTGGTCTCCATGGCAATATGGAGCGTCAGCCGACCAAGCAGGTTCCCACCCGGACCAAGGGGTCTTCCCATTGTGGGTAGCATCTATGGTGAGTAAATTTCCTTGTACAGTCAATCCATGTAAACGTTCACAGTTATTGAATATTATAAAACAGGGTGTGTGATAAGTGTTTCTCTCCGAATTTCCATAATATGGAGTACGAGAGTTATCGGATTAAAAGATTAGCTTTTCTCGCACCAATGTGTACATTTTCAGAAGAGCAATGGCATCATTTCAATTCAAAACTCACCCGATAGTTTTTACAACCCTAAAACATTGATTTGTATTCACAATATTCCTCTCAAACGCGTTACGCACTGCAAGTATCTCGGAGTTATCAATGATGAGCATTTGAATTGGGACACACATACTGATTATTTAAGAAGGAATACAGCAAAAGGCATTTATTCATTAAAAGATTAAGACCGTAAGTGACACAACAAACTGCTTGAACATTTCATAAATCTGTAATGTAAAGTAAGTTTGATTATTTTAGCATAATATGGGGGAATGCTGGCAAAGGGTGTTTGGAAAGTTAGAGCGAATACAAAATAGGGCACTCCGGGTGGTTCCCGATATCGAGTGGAGATTTTCTAGTCGGGAAGTATTTGAGTGTTTTCAGTTCGGAGAGATAAACATGTTTTATATGTTATGTATAAGATTGTCCACGAAATTATGCCTGGTGAGTTTATGAAATATTTTTATTAATAGAATTTTATTATGGTTTGAGAAATATATGTAAGAATTTAGAATGATCAAGACCTCATACAAGTTTCAGGAAACGGAGCTTATCACATAGGGATATCACACGATGGACTGCAGCTTCCTGTACATACAAAAAGAAATAAGTCATTTGCTGGATTTAAGATGAGTGTTTAGGTGTTAGACTAAGATGGTGTTAATTTATGAAACATATTTGATGAATAAAGATATATATTGTATGAATATTCAGTATCATATTTTAGGAATGGACGGGGGGATGGGAGAGGGTAAACGTTTTTCATTTTCCTTTTTTTTTTTTTTGGTATTTTAATCAATGAATTGTATTTTCGGCTTTGTTTGTATTGTTACTTTTGTTGTTGTATAATGTATGATGATGTACATGTGATTTTATCGGGCACGGACCAGCTGTAATAAAATAAACTGAACTAAACTGAATCACGTTTGGGGGTCAATATTAGACTATACAATCCCTTCCGTCATAAAGTTATCATTGACAAATTAACACTACGATTAATTTGTTATCTGTTTGTGTGTGTGTGTTTGTGTGTGTGTGTGTGTGTGTGTGTGTGTGTGTGTGTATGTTTATTTAGTTTGCTTCGTTTTCATTTCATCGAAATCAAGAGGATATGTACATAGGCCTTTCTCACTGCAGGTTAATAGAAGCTTTGAGTGTATCGAATGCCCTCTGTTCTAGGCGGGGAGATGAATCTCTTCCCACCTCCCTTGTTCTAGACCTCCCCACTCCACCTTGTTACTAGGACATCCCTTTTTTGTGAGGTCCGTTAGTGGCACGGCAATGGCGGCAAAGTTAGGGATGATTTCCTATAATAGCCCGAAAGGCCTAGGAATGTTCGCACCTGTGTCTTCGTCTTTGGTGCCTCAGCGTTCAGAATTTGACTCACCTTGTCTGGATGTGATTTTAGAGTACCGTCCCCCACTACATTTGGACAGCTGGGACATGAAGTTCGATCCGACAAAGTGCTCCTCCCTGCCAGTCACTAGGAGTAGAAACCCATTACAGCTGTCATACCACTTACATGGACACACTTTGGATAGGGTCACAAGTACAAAATATATCGGAGTGACTGTCCAGCAGAACATAAGCTGGGACAACCATATCAACGAAATCTGCAATGAAGCAAGCAGAACACGGGGCTTCCTGAGAAGAAATCTCATGATAAGTTCAAGTAAGATCAAGGAAAGGGCGTACGAGGCATTTGTAAGACCAGCACTTGAGTATGCCTCCTGTGTTTGGGATCCTGCTCCTCGGAAAAACATCAACAGATCAATAAGCTGGAGTCTGTACAGAGACGAGCTGCTCGCTTTGTGTTGAACAGGTGCCACAACACATCAAGTGTTAGCCAGATGATCAAGACCCTTGGCTGGCAGTCCCTGAAACACGGCAGAAAGATCTCACGTCTCTCTATGCTCTTTAGGATCAACAATGACCTTGCCCACTGCCCAATAATCAAATCAAAACTTCTTCCACTACCCCCTCGCCAACGGCGCTCTCAGAGCAAACAGTTCCCGCCTGTCACCTGCAGAACACAATACAGCGTGTCCCAGCAAAAACGAAACCGGGTTTTCATGTAACTTTTTACTATCGAAATCATAGATTTTGTTTATGAGATATTCATCAATGGAAAGATCAACTTTTCTTCTTTCATTTCATGTGCAACTTAATGTTCATCATTCATGCATGACTGAGTTAGAACAATGAACAGTGGTGCTACAAATTTTCATTTGCACGCGCAAATGGTGACTTTAAGTGAATTTTCAGACTTTGAACGTTGCGTTTTCGAAAAAAAAAGTTCATAACCCATAATTCATATTTTCTTCTTTCATATGAGACCTTACGCGTCAATTATGAATAACGCATGCTTGAAAAAATTTGCATGTAAACTGCTTCATTTGTACCGATTCCTCGGGTAGTCGAAAAACAAACATTCAGCTCTCTCGACTTAACATTCGACAATGGGCTCATCTGCACCATTGGATTCACACAAAACAGCCGCAGTACGTGCTACAGTGAATGTTGTTCGGGGGGGGGGGGAGGTATTTACAGAGAATGCTCTATGAGACGGAAAACCCTTTGTTGTCATTTATTGAGAATAAGCTATGAGACATAACCAATAATTGCACGCAGTCCAATGGCTATGGGACATGAGATTTGCTTAGCTTGGGCGGTCAAGCCTGCTTTCTTTTTCATTATGAAATATTCATCAATGGAAAGATCAGCTTTTCTTCTTTCATTATTTTGATGTACAACTTAATGTTCATCGTTCATGCATGACTGAGTTAGAACTTCCGCGAGCCGCTGCATCGCGCTTGGAGATGCTCCTCCCATGTCTCGGAGTGTACGAGAATGTTGTCAATGTAATTGACTACATTCGTCAGTCCCTCTACCACAGTGCGCAAGAGCCTCGAGAAGACTGCGAGGGCATTTACCATCCCACAAGGCAGTACTGTGAATTGGTACAGTCCATCGTCCGTCACAAATACCGTCTTCCCTTAATATCTTGTTCACGCATAGTGGTAGCTGTGAAATCTTCAGATTTCCTTATTTGAAAAGGCGTGCGCCAGTATTCATTTCTTACAATACTAATATAGTTAGTGTTGCCTACCTTTTTGATCAATCCACGTATAGTATAATGTTTCAAGCAGGTTCATAACTTAATGAAACGTTTTGCATGCAACCTGATGATCAGTGATCCGTAAGATATTACTAAAACTGTATTACCGCAAGTTGTTTCATTGACTTCTTGCTTAACAATATTCTAATGTACTCTTTTCCAGTTTCGTGAAAATTTGTTTAGTCTCTGGAGCTTTTCTTCATGTCTGCCTCTTGCACAGTAATTGAAAGGTCAATTGTAGTTACTTTTATCATTTTTTTTTTTTATTCTTGCACTTTAGTACAATCATGTTTTTCTTGCCATATCATTATTAAAGTCTCTGATGATTATGTTAATCTTGTTGGGTCTTTAACATTTTTTTGACGATTGGAGTCATGTACAATATCAGGTAACTTTTCAATCTGTCACATTATTATTTTTTTTTTTTGCTCTATATAGAGACTGCATGACACAAACAAAATCTTCTTGGATGAAAAATTCATAACCTGTATCTCCAAGGGTTTCAAAACATTCTGGTACATTTCTACTTTAAGTAAATAATTCTGCATTTGCTGTATAGGTGGTCTATACAAAAGCACAATAAAAATTGTCTCTGTTTCCCAAAATTATCTCAGCAACCATAAATTCGAAACGTTTTGGCTTTAGGTAATATTTCATACAGTCATTAAGCATGCTCATGGATGTACAATGCAATGCCACTACCTCACCTGTAATAATATTTCAAATCTATCAAGATCATAAGTGTCCAAAGTTTGGCACTTTCAGTGAGACCGTTTAATTAACATTCAGGACTTCAGGTCTTATTCCTTCCAAATGTCTTGTGAGTGACCAAATGTTTATAAGATAACAGTAACTTTATAGTTCAATCAAAGTTTTTCTTTAACTAAATTTTGCGCAGGGGTGCTTGACTCACTGTTGGAATTTTTATGATGAAAGTATTTTGTTGCATGGTGCATCTTGGCCTGGTTGGAGTTAATCTGAAGGTTTCCAGTAAAAAATGGAAGATCAGAAAGAGGACATTGGTCACGAATCCAATAACTGTACTTTGAGAGGAAAAGATTGATTCAGATACTGATGTGCAGTTGAAATGCCACCGAACATTTAAAGGGGCCCTGAAATCCAAATGCATGTTGATTTGTGTTGATTTATGATACCCTCAACATCGCTTTTGCGGTGAAGCGAATATCTAGCAACAATGCGTCTATTTTTAACGATTTTTGCTTCTATTTTTCTTCACATTACTTTGGAACGCCCACACACAAAAAAAAAGATCCTTCCAAACCAATATTCCTCAAATGACCTCATCTGTCAATCATTGCTAAAGTACTGAAATGTTTAACAAAAGACATTGGAATGCACCTTCCCCTCGACTCACCATAACTTGCACGTTCCCTCGCCATGTCTTTTTTTAGTCACAGAAACATGGAAGGTGATCTGGGACACGCTGTAAAATGCTCTTTACACGGGTGTTGTTCGTTATTCCAGGGATGTGTTTGGCTGGCACGACGACTAGAGCCGGCCGTTCATTATCAGTATACGTATATATGCATATAACGACACGATGCATTTGTGTTCGCTTTCAACATGTAATATGGCGCAACTGTGTATTGGCGATAATAAACTCCTAATAAGCCCAGGGTAAAAAACCAGAGATAAAACTCAATGAGCAAAAGACTCTGGAAAACCTTGTGGCTCGTTAAGGAGCATACATTAATACCGTATTATTACAAATAAACTAAACTGGTCGTGGTGAAGATGCAAGCTAGAATGATTTTCTATACACGTTATAACGCCACTATATGCCCAACATTTAACACCTTACTCAGACAAGCCATCCGTGGCATTCCGGACTATTCATACGTCAGATTCTCTGGCTCCGACGGAATGCGTAAGCAATAAGCATGAATACATTAACGAGCAAACAACATTTGCCTGCTATACAAACGTAACGCAGGCAAAGAATAGTCTGTTCTATAACTTCAGCATCTTACAAACACAACTCACACTTTAAAAATTTTCTTTTACACCTCTCCTTAACATCACAGAAGCACAACGTAACTAAGTATGAAAACATATACATCGGCATAGTAAGGAATGGCTTGCACGACGACTAGACTTCAAAGATCGGGAACAACGCTGAACAGAAACAATCAAGTGTGAATACAACATGTCCATGAATCCGAGGATCAGTTTACTGTCATTTTTCTATTTAAGGAGCATATAATTTTGAAGAATTTTAATATACCTGAAGTATAGTTGATTATCAAACAATTTTCTGCTTCCCGAAATATGAAAAGATAACCCGACACAGTGAAAATGAAATATCTTATACAAAGCTGAACCGACTGGAATCATATTATATAAAATCAATGATTTATACTTGAAAAACTGATGCATTTGGAATTATAGGAGAAAATATAGAGCAAAACAATATAAATGAGAGACATAATAAAATATATATATGAAATGCGTATTCAAAGCCTTTATACGTATATACCACAGGCTTTATATACAATATAATTATTTGCTGCAAATAATCCACGCATTGTAGATAACAGAACACACCTCAAAAACCCCAGTCTGTCTTCAAGCGAATAAAACTTTAGCCGGGACATAATTTTATAAACTCTGATTCGGTCATAATCTATGAAAAATAAAAGCAAAAATGATACTGACTGGCTTTAGCGTGCCTAAATGTATCAATGATAAGAAATGTGCAAAGAGAGATGCCTTTAATAACCATATAGATTACCGTACTCCTAACATAAAATACAGACCAAATGGTACCATACACAACACAGGAAAAATCGTGTTATGCACGACGTATACTATTGATAGAATAAACTTAAGACCTTTAAGCTTTAGGGAGTTTGAAACCATCAATTTGTGATCTATAGGGACCTACTGTCATCAACATATATCCGTCTTTCGCATTCTCGCTTCTCCACCTCCCCAGCCTCTTCGACAACCTGTCAGGCACGGATGCCCTGGCGGCAGTATAGTGGCCCCACCGGCTCTGAGAGAATGAAGACTAAAGTTAGCCTGACCACAAACTTCACGCAGTTAGGCTACTACTGTTTCACGAGCCCTTGTATAGCTAATGGGCTTATTCTTCCTACACAGCCCTTCCTTTCCCTTGTTCGAATAAACTGGTCGAAAAAGATACTGATCGGAGCCAACTGAAATACCCCCAAACTCCATGTACGATTTTAAGAGCTTAATCGGACAAGCACTGGTTTCGCCTTAGCTTATTAGAACAATACCACCCTTTCGATATTGATCTGTCTTACTGCTACTGACAAGAACCAAAATGAACGAGTCCTCAAATGAAATATCGGAACTTCTCAATGACTGAACCTCATCGAACCGGAAAAAACAGGAAAAACCGGAAAAAAACAAAGAACAATCAAAGCAAGATCACGCAGAACCAAGATGTCTTTGCTTCCTGCATATTTGTCGCATAATAGCACGATTTGGTCGGATGTAACCACGTCTTTCTTGACCACAGGTTTTGACGTCGATCGCTTCGCGCTTTCCAATAAGTTTTTAACGAAGGCGTTGTCAGTAGGATCATCGACCTCGTGCATGTTGTGGATCCATTCTATGGAGTACAAAGCAGATTGAACGACGCTGACTGAAGAACCTTATTAAACTTGAAATGTACAACGCTACATGAATTGGCTCTGCTGGTAAAGCTCTGCCTCCTTCGGTCTGAATGAACAGCTTCCATTTCTTGTATGCAGCAAAATACTTATCAACTGTACCTTCGCTCCTGGCTCCGATGAGCTGTTTGGCCATACACCGGCTAGCTCCGAAAATTTTTCGGACTTGATCCCGGCTGCGTCTATGGCATTTAAACAGACTCATTCACTCTTAAATCTGTGTGAAGAAAAATACAAGAAAGCGCTAAAATCGTACTTTCAGAGCAATAAGCAGAAATTTGCTCTTGCGGCTACCAAAAATTCCATTTCTCCCCCGGCCCTTGTTTATAACATTAGATGAGAAAAATTCATGATCTTTTAAGAAAGAATAAAAAATGTCTCCGTTCCACAGTTTTGGAAAATAGGGGGCGGACTTCCAGTATGGTACAATAAGCGTACGTGTAGCGTTATCTTTGACAAGTTTGTCTATGGCCTTAGAGATTAACCTGGGTGGTGGTGCCCACCAGTTCATTGTACCCGCCCAGCTTTGGCGGAACGCATCAATACCGCTCGTGCCAGTGCACCACCATCTTGAATTGAACTTATGGCATTTAGCATTATAATGACAAGCGAATCTGTCGTAATCATGAGGCCCCCATTTTTTTTTCTCCAAATTGATCTTTTAATCTTTCAATCTGAGATGTTTTGATCTTTCAAATAAAGCCCTCTGCTAAAGCGTGTTCCAGCGTGCTTTTAAACTTTTTACTGTTAAAAATGTTGGTTTTACACTGTATTTTGATTCGCTGCTCCGATTTAAGGCACACAAATTCATTGTTGCCATCACATTCAAAGAGAGAGCGAACTGCAGTAGGGGGAAATCTTTCCTGGAGTGAGAGCCCTAGTCCCAATTATTGATGCTCCCTTTTGTCAAAGCACCTGGTTTCCACCTGTAGTTAAGCGTATAACTTCTCGGCGGTGCCAAGCATGACTTCAAAGGAGAGGAGGAGTTGTATCTCCTTCTCTCACACCTCCCTGGTTATCCGAAGGTTCGCTATTCCGAAGGTTCGTTATTCCGAAGGGCCGTTAATCCTAAACACACAAATTCCCTATACCTAGAGGTTCGTTAATCCGAAAATGAAAAAGAATTCGTTAATCCGAACATTTGTGGCGTTATTCCGAAGGTTTGTTATTCCGGAGATTCGTTAATCCGAAAATGAAATTCGGAATAATGAACCTTCGGAATAACGAATCTTCGAACTTAAGAGCCTTCGGAATAACGAACCTTCGGAATAACGAGCTGTAACCCTTTGCGCGAGCTATACCAAAGATCCAGCACACATGGTGTGTACGATCTTTGGCACATACTATAGAAGTGCGTCTCTCGCAGCTCGGATCAAGCCCCGCTTTTACCTACCGCGGTCGCAGTCACGTGTATTTGATTGGGGCGCATACCTGGCATGACAAACCATTTTCAAATATTAGTTAGAGAAATAGACCCCGTTTACAGTGCGGGGCCGGGCTCGGCCGCGGCTCGGCCGCGGCCGAGCCCGGCCTCAATTGCGCGGCCGAGCCTCGCAATTTTGTCCGTTTACACTGCTGGGCTCGGCCGCGCTTTTGATTCAAACCTTTCAATATTTTGTCGTAGTGGCGCTCTGCTTGTAAACAAATGCAATTTGGTATTGTCTGGTTTTCAGACCCTTTGCCAAATGAATTCCGTGGCGACGAAGTCGCCGTTCGGGCAAAGGCCTTTGCCGAAGGAAAGAATCCTTTGCAGGACAAAACCACCTGAAACTATACTGGTTTTCGACGTTGAGGGGGTTAATATCCTGAATAGCGAAAGATACAGGCAGAGGGTTTGGAAGCCAGACTAAAATTGGCCGCGCAATTGGCCGCGCATTTGGCCCAGTTTGCGTTTACACTGAGAAAAGGCCAGGCTCGGCCGCGGCTCGGCCGCGGCCGAGACCACCTCCAGAACGAGGCCAAATGCGAGGCCAATTTTGGCCTCGCATTTGGCCTTTTGCGCGTTTACACTGAAGCGAGGCTGGACTCGGCCGCGGCCGAGCCTCGCACTGTAAACGGGGTCTAATTATACTTCAGTCGAGGTGTTTTTTTTTTTCAAGGTGTTTTTTTTTTCTCAAGAATTCCATGAATTTGAATAATTATGCAGTACCCGCTGCATGCTATAAAGATTAGAACCAACACTTGCTGTCGGGCGGTAACGGGAAGCTTGGTAATCTTGTGATGATGACGCCTGTTCAGAGATCAGGAGGTCATGGGTTCGCATCCTGCTCGAGTAAGTTCGGAATAACGAACCTCAGAGACTCCAACTCTCCCGTTTTCGACGGGAGATCTCCCGCCGAAAACCCATTTTTGCAAAATCTCCCGTTCTCCCGTTTGAGATCTAATTTCTCCCGCCCTGGCTGTTTGTCTCCCGTTGGAAGGGATTTCTTACTTATTTCTATCGTATGTTGAAAAAATAAGCCTTAGATAGCACAAGAGAGCATCTAGAACCCTGGGAACTTCGCGCTTCGCACACATCAAGTTCGAGTCTCCCGTTTGATAGGGGTTTCAGGCGGGAGAATCTCCAGATCAGAAGGTGCTTTGGGTTGGAGTCTCTGGAACCTTCGGAATGACGGTTACAGTTCGTACTTCCGAAGGTTCGTTAATCCGGAAATGAACTAAGATTCGTTATTCCGAAAGTTCATTAACCCGAAAATGAGATAAGGTGTGAATTCCGAAGGTTCGTTCATCAGAAAACGAAATAAGGTTTGTTGATCCCAAAACGCAATAGGTTTCGTAATTCCGAGGGTTAGCTAATTCGAAAAATGAAATGACCACACGACAGTTCCTGCGGGACCGTCCTGTGGTAATGTCCCAAAATACTACAGGACAGTTACTATGGTACTGCCCTGTGGTAATGTCCCAAAATGCCACAGGACAGTTCCTGTGCGGTGGTACTGTCCGGTGGTATTTACATCAGGATTACCACAGGACCTTTATTTTTATTTATCTATTTATTTATTTGTAAAGGAATTGTGAATTTGTAGTGTTGATTTTTTTTTTTGGGGGGGACCCAGAACTTTGTCAGTCGGAAAATTTTTATTCGTCAGTACACTGTTTTAAGTCGTTATTGCACTTCACACAAGCGTACAGTGAAGACAAACATTTGTCATGGGTGATGAAAAATTTGTTATTCGTGAAATCGCCTCTAAACATGTCTTGACGAACTACTTGACAAACCTTTTGGGGTGCGCGACCACTTGACTCTTTCAGTGTAGTCGATAGAGGGCGTATAATTCACGTGACCCTATGGTGCCGGATGAAATCTGCACTGGGTCCTAGATATGAGGCGATTTCTGTCTCCCTTTCATTTCTCCCTTTGTTTAAGGGACTTACAGAGTATGAGATGTACTTAGGACCTCATTTTGTCATACAAAAGTATCATTCCTGTCTAAGCATGAAATGCAAATGAAGAAATGCCCTTTATTTTCCCACAAAGGATGAGCTATATACTAGTAATTGGGGAGAATTTGTATTTTATAGACCATCGTGTTTTCATGGTGTATGCCTATCATTCATGGTGTGAATGGTAGTGCTCACAAAATCCCAGGCTTTCTCTCCCCACCTCCTCCCTTCTTTGCCGTTCTCTTTTAGCAGTGAAGGAATTTTTTTTAAATAACTCTTCATTCATAGTCTTATCGAGTCCCTTTCTTTTGCCCTTCACAATCTTAACTGCATAGGCACCATTTATATTTTGGGGTCGTCTGCTAAAGTTGTTTCTGTTTTGCTTTGGTTCGTTTATTGGTTTCATCATCATTATTATTATTCTCATATATTATTTTGATACTGTATAGGCCTACGGTCAACCGTAATCGGGACAGAGAGAGAGAGAGAAGGAGATAGAAGTCGTTTGGCAGCTCAAACACAAACTTTGAGGGACTACAGATTGAAAAGGAAATTACATTATTTCATACTTTTTTGAGGCCTCGGCAGGAAAGATGCTTCTGGATGACATTTTGAGGTCTAAAACACAGTTATACCGCTGTCTGCCTCCTTAAAATGGAGAAAATGAAAGGAAGGCAGTTTTCGCTCCATTGAGTCACGTAATAATCGTTAACGATAATCCAGCGCCTTCACAATTTGTTACCAAAATGGCCATTAGGCTCCATGTTGGGTTCCATGGGATACTGGGCTCGCACGGGTAAATAATTCCCCATAGAGACGTGTGTTAAAAATTCAAAATTAAACGAGATATGAAACTCGTCACGCTGAAGACGAGTTAGGTGATACGCTGGGGGTCATCAGATATCGGTCACGGGTGATCGACAACGAAAATGATGTTAAATAGCGACTTGAAGTCATATTGAGAAATATTCGTGAAGTCCACTTTCTTTTTTTTTATACAGTCCTACTTAATTCAGATCAGAATTGTTTCTGTCATGCAACCAAGTAGAAATTTCATGCATGTGTCGGCGTGTGCAAGTAAGTCGATTAGACAGGCTATGTAACTGAATATTTACCGATAGGTCTTCAAAATGTAAAAAAAAAAGAAAGCAGAAATCAAACATGGCGATAAAGTCTTTTAAGAGTCACCTTCACTTTAACATTTGTATTTTCAAATATGAATTTTGACCATTATTTACACAACCAAACGGGCTATGTCTCATCTCCTCGTCATTATATTATAATATGATAAGTTTGACAAACCCTATAAGCCTGCAAAATTTTGCAGCAGTCGAAGCAACGTGGTCTCCAACACAAAACAAAGGGATATTGTGTGTGTGTGTGTGTGTGTGTGTGTGTGTGTTTGTGTGTGTGTGCGTATGGGTGCGTTTACATGAGAACGTGATTTCTACATGGACGAAGGTGTATTTACTCCATTTAGGCCATGGGGTGAGCTGGTTTTTTCGCTTGTTTCGTTCCGACAACTGCGGCACTAAAATTTCTCCACAGCTACGTGTAAACAAATAACCAAAAAGGCTACAGGAAAAAGTTCGACACAAACCCTCCTGTAGTATTTTGGTAATTTAGGGGGAAACAGTGAACTTTTTTGTCACTGAGGAGCTGAATATGTACACTTTGCCGTGTACGATATTCATTCGCGAACGATCATGTGATGTATGTTATCCAATCCGAATCGAGAATTATTGTTTACGAGTCAAAATGGCCGCCCCCTGTGAGCCTGTCGACGCGTCTACGTCGTCTGCTCTGCCGAAACTTTTAAGATGCGTTATTATGCATGTAACATCGATGAAGTTTGAAAATTTCACGGCTATGACAAACCTAAGATAGACGAAACCTATTTTGTGTGCCAAAGAGTGGATCAAATTGAGTGGGGGAAACCGTGAAATCGCAGACCAGAACGAAGTGATTCATCTGCTCAGGGGGACTGACTGCAACCTACATAGGATAATTTACAGGTTAGTTTACGTGCGTACAGTCGTAGCAGTCGACACTGCAGTGCAGTCTCATATATGGCTATGCGTAATGTTAATGACCATGCATGATGACTACAAGTACAACGTTAGCTATGTTATGAACGTTGCTTGTGTATGTTATAATGGACGCTTATGCTGTAGCTTAGCCGTTTAGTAGCGTGTCTGTTACATTTTAGATGAATTATCTTGAATTTCACCTTGGCATAGCATAGCGCCGTTATAATGTAGCCTAGATGAATTTTACATGTTGTTCTATGTACAGCCCAGGTTAGGTTGATGTAGCTGATCTGTGAAATTGTTTTGTAAAAATCTTGACACACAGGACTGGATTGAAAAAGGTCTAAACTGCATGTAAATTTATATTTTCATAATCATGGCCATGGAGTATTAATATTAAAAATCCATCCTGTCTCTCTCACCCCGAAATTGGCGAATCCCCCCTCAAAACACACATTTAGCATCTCTTAAATCAACTTATTAATATTTGATATAAATAGGTCTGAAAAACCAACAATGACAATAACATAATTTCAACAATTAAACTCCCTAAAACATATGATTACCATTATGTTGTGCCAAATTATAAAGCAGTGGGTGGTGGTGATAGTGAAAGGCCAAGGATTACTAGTATTAATGATGATAAGGCAGTTGTATTCATAATTATGATAATTGATATTGCATGCGATCAGGTGCTGAAAGCTGTAGATGTCATTTAAAATCAGTAATTGCAGTGCAAGTACAAGTTGAAGTAGTTGATGATGACAATGATCATGAGGTGTTAATGATTACCTGGCATAGTACTAGGGCCTATTGGTAATTACAAGATTCAAATATTGGCAGTCAATAGTCTACCGTACATTTAATGATATATTGAGTGTAATGTTCAACCCCTCCCCCTAGCGTTTAGCCTTTTTTTCCCCCTAACAAAATCCAACGGCTAATCATTGCTGTTCATTTCTCCATTGTATTAAATAGGATTCCATGAAACGTGCTACAAGAGGTTTATAGATAGCAAACGCCTGAATCTCGCTAGGAAACGAAAGCTGAAGGAGGAGCCTGGTCCGTCAGCAGGAGCATCTGTTTCCTCCCCTAAGACGCTCACATCAAGATCAAGTTTTTCTTCTGGAAGCTCTTCAGGTTCTGCTGTGTTGCCTGTAAAATGCATCATTTGCAACAGAGTCAACCTGCTCATTACTTGCCAAGGGAAATAGGTCAATATGATTAATATTGAAGCATGAAAACATTGTCATGTTACTATAAGTTGTCCTTGATAAAATGGGGCAATATATATACACCACTGAAACATTCACACACATACACAAAGAACTTCAGTGCAAAGTTCAGAAACAACAGAATGTACTGTATATGCACCAATGCTTTGGTCAATGTGATTAATGTCCAAGAATTGACATCTTACCAAAGTTGTGCATGATAAAATGTCTTTGAAATACAGATTGCTTCCTGTATTTTGAATGCCAATGTTTATGCAACATGTTTTGACTCCTTGCCTCAGTATGTGATTGTTTGCCCTTTAGCAAACATTTCTGCCCACTATTATGATTTGATTAGGGTTGAATTATTCTAAGAACAAAGATGTTTTCCTAAGTGTGTTTTTTTTTCATAAAACTGAATGACTACGATTAAAATTTGTTTCTCCCACTCTGGTAGAAAAAAAAATGTGTAACTATTATTAATACTGAAACAGAATGTTCATGTAGAAAGGTCAGTACAATGTAGGTGTGAGTACACAATCAGTTTGCTAAAACTAATACCAGCCAAATGAAAATTGTGCATAAGTTGAGTCAGGTTTGCACAGATCCTCTGATATTGGAAGTTAATTGCAATGTTATCATAATTTTTAATGCCAAACCTGTTTTATATATGTATTCTCTCCAAGATTTTCAGGTACACATTGCCTCCAATACAGAATCCAGCAGTTTTCACTCATGAATGGGTAAACTATGATATTGCCTTTATTTTATATATTGGCATTTTTCAAAACTTTTACACCCTTTCAAGGATATTTGGACCATGGAATGTTCCAGGAAATTTATTAAAACTAGAAAATTTGACTGATTATCATTTTGAGCTATCTTACATGAAAGGAGGTAGTGTCCCACCAACCTAATCATAGCAATGAAAACTTCAGGAAATTTTATGAAGATTAAATTTTCTAAAGTACTGTAATATTTCATGAACAACGTGATTGCTATGTGATCTATATTAAAGCTTCTTAAGAAGAAGAAGAAGAAGAAGAAGAAAAGAAAAACATGTTTACAGATAAACAATATGATCTGTTTAATAGTAATGTCTCATGTGTGTAAATGAGTTTGTATGTGTGCATGCGAGTGTATATAATATGTCAGCGTTTTTATGCACCTGTGTATGTGTAATGCATTGATCAATACATGTATTATATCATTGTGTGTGTTCATGTTTATGATAATCTTTTTTATGATGCTGATGTGATAAATGGCCAAGGCATGTAGAATAATATTGTAATACACTTGGGTATCTTCATAACTATGTGTGTGCATATGTGTGTGTGCATGTGAGGGTATGTGTGTGTGTGTGTGTGTGTGTGTGTGTACAATAAGATTCTCCCACATGCACGCGGACACACACACAAACAAACGCTAAGATTTTTTTTCTTTTGCCTTGAATGATTAGTCATTTGATTAATAACATGTCTTTGAACAGAATATAAGGCATTTGCCTTGACCTCTGACGGTTAGTCACTGCTCTCTCTCTCATTATGGTCTCGAACCACTTTGCTCTTGTCCTCCTTTGCATAGCCAGCATCAGGAAAAGCTGAAACATGAGATATAATGCAACTATTAAACAAAAACTTCACTTTTTTTTTCTAGGTACTATATGGCTAAAAGCAGTGCTTTACAAATGTGTATATTTATTTCAGCTTAGAAACACTATGGGAACTATACTGCGGCTAGCAGCCCCATACGCATAACTGCGGCCAGCAGCCCCATACGCATAGCGTCATGGGGCTGTGAACTGTAGCATACAGGATCATGACGGATATTTTACTGCGGACAAATATCAACTTTAAATCGGGGAAAAATCTTCAATTTGAAGACTTATTAATAAATTTGAAGTATTGATAACAGAGTTCGTGCAAGGTTTGCTTCTACAAATAGTTCCTTTCTGTTCAAATTGATGACTAAATGTGACTCGGTCGAGAGGAAACTGGGAGAGCTACACTGAATTGACGGCCAGCGCATGCGCACACAGACATCATGATATCCAGTCAATGGATTCGAAATTTGTGCGCAGTGATGTGTGCGCCTGCGCTGACCGTCAATTCAGCGTAGCTCTCCCAGATTCCTCTCGACCTAGTCAATATTAAGTCATCAATTCGAACAGAAAATGACTATTTGTAGAACCAAACCTTGCACGAACCCTGTTGTCAATACTTCAACCTTACTTGTAAGTCTTCAAATTGAAAATTTTTTGTTCGATTTAAGGTTGACGTTTGTCCGCGATACTACCCTGTCATGATCCTACATGCTACAATCCGCAGGCCCATTACGATATGTGTATTGGGCTGCTGGTCGCAGTTTATAAAATATGGATTTTCGCAAAAACTACAGGATATGTCGAGGAGAACTTTTTACTGTATATTTAGGATGTACAAAACATCACATTTCCGCATTCAGAAAGTAGTGCCAGTGTTGCTGGAACGAAACCCATTTTCTAAGCCTCTTTTTCAGCTTCACCCCATGGCCTAATTGAAGAAAAAAAAGTAAAAGAACGAAGTATTTCGTTTCGTATTCTTGTTGGTTTCGAACCCGCACGTGTGCAACCTCACGTCTCTGGCGCCAGAGACGTCGCCTTTAACCTCTCAGCTATACGTCTCGACGAGGAAATACTACGAGGAACTTAAGCTTATATGTGAAAGATAAATCAGGAATTGTTTCGTCCACATTCCATTCTCATTTTCAGTTTTAAGCTGCAAAATTATCAGCCTGATGAGGAGATTTGAAAAAATAAAATGCAAGATTACTGCAGCTCATTGTCTCAACTACAACATACTTAAGTTTCAGAGGAAATGGAGCAAAATCAGCTGAGGTAAAGGTGCTTAAACGTTATCAAGTCAATGCATGGTTTATGAAAAAAATCACCTCCCATAGACATAACACGTAACAACATGACTGATTTTGAGTCTTTGCCTTTAATCACAATTTCCAATATGATGACGTTATCAAACTGCAAAACAATGACATGTACTTAAAAGAGAAATGTTCAAAGTACAACATATCCGAGTTTGGGATAATATTGAGCTAAAACAACGGAGATACCAGCAAATGAATGTCAGAAACAGTACCTCAAAAAATTCAGTCCCCCCCCTTTTTTTTTAAATTTCAGATGACAATATGATGACATAGAGTATTCATGGAAATGTTGATACTTGAAATGTTATTTACAATTCATATGCTTTTGTAATATGTAATAAAAACATAGGGTTACCTGACATTTTAAAGAGCCATGGCGAAATAAACAAAGACATGTTTTTCACTATATTTACACATAGACGCGCGCACGGATTTTTAACTTTGACGCCAGTGCATTCCTTTGTTATCGGTTAAAATCGATCTGAAATCAATGGATATTGTTACTTAATGTATCAGAAATACAAATGAGTCGAAAAACGAAAAAGTGCATTTTCATGTTGCTTACGCACTGTGCGCGCGAAAACGTGCGGACGGACGCGCACGCGCTGAATTTTTTGAAACGCTCAAAATTTTTTGAAACCTCGAGAAAACCGGTCGGGAAGTCGTTTTGAGAATTTTAAATTTTTGACGCGCGCGTGCGCGCGTGTCATGGTGACCTTGGTAATTAGCGTAGTACAGGATGATCAGACGTGACTTAAACTTTATGTCTACCGAAAATGGTAAAGAAATGACATTTAGTTATGAAGTTATGATCGATCATTGAAAATCACAAAATGGCGCCTAGATGACGTCACAGATAAGTCATCGTCATGAAAATATTGCTGTGCTGAGATATTGTCATGACATAATTATGATGACTGAAAATTTCATATGAATTGGCTGAGTTATTATTGAGATACTTTGTTCACAAAATTCGTCAGAAAGAAATGGGAATTTCGAGCAAACATAATAGGTGATACGCCGTCAAGAGTATCACCTAAAGGAAAATCCGTGAAATAGCTGGAAAAATAAGGTGTTTCATTTTCGGTAACGTGAAAAAGTGAGGTATATCCTTTCATCCAATTTCCAAGGGGGTTCGCTAAGCCAGACTACGAGTTTTTTTTACTAAAAAAAAAAATCAAATATTTTCTGTACATGCACCCAATCATAGTCCCTTCAAATTTTATCAGAAAAGCTTTCATCTTCCAACCAAAATGCAGTTTGTAGAGGAATTCACACTCGGTATCAGCAGCTATACACCTCTTGACAAACTGCCTTTTCTGATTTTTAATTATTTTTTTTCTTCATTTATTTTAGAATCTTTGATATGTGGTGTGTTTTTTTTTTTTTCATGCAGTCAGCGATATTCCATCATGCAGGTGTGAGCCCGATAGTGAAGGTCGCATTTCTGATTTTTTTTTGTTTTTGTTTGAAATCATAAATGCGTTTTTCATATTTCGACTTACTGACTTATAACATCATATGAGAAATTGCACATTGAAAGGTTGTAAAGTTGCTCTAAGGGGCACTTTGGAAAATGATGCACATTGGGGGTTCCCCCCCCCCAAAAAAAAAAAAAAAAATCTTGCATGCAGAGCCGATTTAATTCTGTACAGATGAATATATAAATAGGTCTACATGCAGGTATCCTTGCATGAGGGAGAATCATCATCACCTAATTGTACACAAAGAACTGTAAAAGGCTTTGATTTATCAAACAGATTAACTTTATGTATTTTGAACTATGTTTTAATGGTGGCTAAAACAAAGAAATACATTAAGATACCACAATCATTAAAACTGTGTGATGACTAATTTATTGTTTATGAATTCAGCTACTAATATCTAGTACCACAAGTTCATAAAAGAAAACAGAGTGTAGTTAAGCAGAGTTATAGAGAAGGGGGAAGGGAGGGAGTTGACAGAATAGATCAACATAAACCAGCAGAGCTTGTATGAGGTGAATACTTTCCATTGGCTTGTGTGTATTACATGTATACTCTATAGGGCTCAAATTCAAAATTCAAAAAATTCTGTCAAATAGCGTAGTGACAGTGTAAACACCACGAGATGAGCGTAACATCGATACAAGAACGGGAAGTAAACTAGACACCGACGTGGTCCCGCCGCTGCGCCGCTTTTCGCTGATCAAACCACGACCTTCCCGCTTTAACGTCGCTGTCACTACGTTCTCTACTCTCGTATAGAATCAAGGCCTGTTCCTACAACGCTCTCAGTACGCTTCCTTCCCGCTGTAATTACGCCGTTTCCACCCTAGCTACGCTGTTTCCGCTTTAGCTACGCTGTTCCTACGGTTTCCCAGACTCAATCACGTACTCACGTCTTGCGCTCTCACCGCTCTAGAAGGGACGCAGCCGATTCGCTGGAAAATTCGCAGCCAAAATGTCTGCCAGAAAAGATCAAAGAGATTGAGAGGCAAGACTGTTGAGGAGAAGGAGGAGGACGTTGTCGCTGCACCTGTCGAGGCAGAATATGAAGAAGAAGGAGTGCAAATTATCGAAGAAGAAGAAGTAGAAGAAGAGACATTAAGAGATGAAGACAAAAAAGACAAAAAAGCAGCGAAGCAGCTACCCACATGGCGAAGAAAGAGAGACTGAACGTGATGCTAACAGAGGACGATCGAAGAAGAGGACATGGTAGAATTTTGAAGGATATGAAATCATCCACAACTGGAAGAAGACTGACTATAAAAGCAAGCTAGGAATAAAAAAAAAAGCTTTGGAAAGATCAGCACGTGTTTGAGTAATAATGAATTGCTGCAGAAGAACCGTGAGCTGAGGAGCCTCTCCGAGGTCCATAGTATATCTGTTTGGTTCTGCATGCTAATAAGCTGACTGACTGAGAACCGGCGGCCGAATCGGGGTGCATCGGGCACTTTTCAGCTCTCTGGACGGAGGAATCGACAGGGTGATAAGATCGAATAGATTGTTCAGAGCGTATACAGTGTTCAGAGATCGGATAACATCGGCAATATCGCACTGACAGGTAGTTACATCGTTCTAAAGCGTAACTGCAGCGGCAGAGATTGTAATGTCTCATTTCCGATCATCGTAGTAAGAGCGTAGCAAGCACGTGTTAGTCGTAAATAGAGCTTTCTTAGACCATTCTAACATCAAGCTATGTCCACATCGACTCATGTTTTACCCGATCCTTCCCTATCTGAGAAAATTGTCAAATCGTGGCGAGAACGGCATAGTGAAACAGGGGCTTTAAAGGTACTAGCCCACATTTGTAAACCTGCAGCAATTTGTCTCATAGTTAGAATGGAGTTTGGGTATGATTGCAGTAACACCTGTGCAAAATTTCGTTCCAATTGGTCCGTTACTTTCATAAAAATAAATGAAAATGCACCGTATGCATGCGTATAACGCTCGCTAGCTCCGGTCCACGCACGTACTACATGCATGCGATACATGTACGTAGCTAGCCCGCGCTCGTAGTTCGATTTTGGGTCGGGTTGACCCGGTTTTAAAATTGATTTTAAAACGATGATTTTTCTCTCTTTTATCGAATGGTATAGACAAAGAGCAACAGGTGAGGTATGCTACTGTTACAACTTGTACTTGAAGTCATATTGGGCCTGTCACATATGCAGTTTTGATTTTCGTGGGTTTGCAAATGTGGGCTAATACCTTTAAGAGTGTAGATATTTTGCCTCAGCTGCCCCATTTCGTCTTCTCTCTCCCTCTCTGTCTCTCTCTATTCTGTTCTTTTTTTTTTGCTTTCTATTGTGGTACTTGTTTTCTATAGCCTTATTCGGAATTCTGTTTGCATTATGTAGGACCTTCATGTGTGTATATCAATTTCATTTCATTTATTCAATTTATTGATTGTCCGTAAAATAGAAAATGTTCATGAATGAAGTGGCGTACATGGCTACACAGACAAACACATTTCAAAATTACATACAGGCGGTAATAAAATGAATTGAACTAGAATGAACAAGTAATGATAAGCGCAATTTACTATATAGCCTGCATAATATGATAACGATAGTTTATGTAAACTGTTTGTAAAGGTTCTGTTTTTGTTTTGTTTCGTTTTGTTTTGTTTTTTGACTGATGAGTGATTATAGCCGGGTATCCATGAATGTGTATCATTCACTGGGTTCATAACATCTTAGTTTTTCCATCTCTCCTGTTTCTAAGACATGACTGACAGCCCAGAGGTAGTGTTTGGTAAATGGGCCAAGAAGTACGGTGACATCTTTGGCCTCAAGATGGGACAGCGATGGATGGTGGTCTTAAATCGCAAAGACCTCATAAAGGAAGCTGTGATAAAGCAGGATGTGGAGTTCGCAGGACGCCCTGATTTCTACTCATGTAAGAAACAGTTGCTGTTTACTGAAAAATCTTTAAAATGTTAGACGTTGACAGTGGGATATTAGCTGGTTGTGCATTACATGTACCGTGCTGTCAAAGTATAATTGCCACTTGACTTGTCAAATTGGAAACCCATATTAATGTCCTACATTGTATACTACTTGTGATAAAGAAAAGTCAGTATGTGCTCTATTAAACTCTGAACACGGAAATTGATACTTGTTTATGTACGGACTTTTGAACAAAAAAATGGGAGAAATTAATAATCATTAATTTGATCGTAATACCTATTTCATTAATTTTTCGTACAACTAGTGCTATCGTCGCTGTTGTTATAATCATATTTTGTTACCGTTTCCGTGTATTTATAATGATGCAACAGAAAACACAAGTGGTAGATGGGTGTATTGGAAAAATCCTCAAGCCATTTGTAGGTATATCGGATTATACCATGTGAAGTGTAATACTGTATAAATGCAGTTGTGACGTAATGTCCTTTACATCTAGAGATCTGCCCCTATAAGCATGCTCAAATTGATCGCATATTTAGCTGTACTTAGTGTTACGACCAAACTCACACTGGGAATGATCGCACAAAAGAACCAATATGTTCAGGCGGTTTATTAGTAGTAAGTATTTATCTTCAGTACAGACAATGATCAATCGGTAAAACAATTACTATAATCACTTATATCACCGTCGAAAGTAATAATTACAGGCTCCATACATGTAATCCCTGGAAATGTTCTTAGCTGATGTTCGATGCACAGATGAATGATTCTTCTGACGTAAATTAATGGGCACAGGTTACTGTATTAAATCCAAAGCATAAATCCACAGCGATACGTGTAGAATCCGGACGTTGTGACGACCATGTCCAGTCAATATGTGAATGATCTTCCAGCAAATAATATCAAGCTAGGAATCCAGCCCGTCACCGCTTCAAAGTAGCTATGTCCATGGACATGAAAATGGAGTCGGTCACCAATGTACGCGAATCAATTCTCCGCAGGCAATATGTCTCCCAGGCAATATGTCTTCCAGGCAATATGTTTCTCACGCCTTATCTCCACAAAATAATATGGCATGTCAGCAGGTAACACAGGACTGACTACTCGTATATCAAGTCGCTTCAGAACCGGAAGTGACGTACCGTAACTCTCAAAGCAAAGGTGTTGGGTATTTCTGTGGCACATATATATATATATATATAGGTCCATTCACCCCTTTCTGGAATGTTCTGAAATTATCTCCAAGCTATGACTATCTATACTTGTGATTTCAAGATCATTCCAGGCACCCTGACTCACACTGACTAGTTTTGTGCATGACATCATACCTACAAATAGTTACACACTGTACCACAAACACTGGGCTATTATGCATGTACTATCCATACAGTGTGTGTATTGCATCACTTTAATAGCCGTTATGTAGGCACTGCCTAGAACATTCTGGATTGGGTGAGTTCTTTCCTTCCACATGTATGTAATAGCAGCTGACACAAACAGAAACTTATCCGCTAATCTGGACAATCTGTACCCATACACATCTAAGCAACCACACAATACATCATATTACCTACCAATATACACATTCATGACACTGAAGGTATTGTAATGTTTGCTGAAAATACAACTAAACTGAACTGAATAGGTGCTACAACTCGAATTACATCAAATACCGTGGAAGGTGAAGAAAAGAAACCACGTGGGTTATGATGAGCCTTCCGTTTAATTATAGAGAGAATCTTATGAAGAGCTCAATTCTACCTAAAAAAAAAAAAAAAAAAAATATATATATATATATATATATATATATATATATATATATATATATATATACATATATATATATATATATATATATACATATATATATATATATATACGCATGGTGCTGTGAAGTATTACGAGTATCACAGAAGACATTAACAATAAGCAAACAAACAATATACGTATAGGTAAACAATAATTGTCAATTCAAATAAAAAAGGTAGGTTTTTAGGTTCTTTTTGAAAGCATCAACAGAAGGTGCATGTCGTAGGGATATCGAAAGGCTGTTCCAAAGTTTTGGGCCCATGTATGAGAAAGCACGACCCCGCAACTATGCTTGAATCCAGGTACCTTAGCTGAAATTTTTGCGAGTTCGATGAACGGAGATTTCGTGGTGGTTGGTGAAGATGAAGAGTATTTGAAGGTAGGCAGGGGCAAATTTGTGCAATGTACAGTAGAGAAGAAGAAGAATCTTGAAGTTAATACGTTTTTCTACAGGGACCGAAGTATTGGGATAGTATGTGTTGGTTTATTCGTGAAGGTAAGTCATCTTTTCGCAAAAAGCATTCCACAATTCATGCTATTTCACTAATGATAGAGAAAATTACTAAAGCGATCGATGCCAAGTGTCACACAGTATTCTTTCTTGACTACACCAAGGCCTTTGACATGATCAACCATGAAATATTATTATACAAATTACAACACTATGGGATTCGTGGAAGGGCCTTGGAGTGGTTATAACTGCCTATAACTTGTGGGGGTACCGCAAGGATCCCTTTTAGGTCCTCTTCTGTTTATTCTTTATATGAATGATTTTCGCAGTTCGTCCTCTCTGTTCTATTTTCTACTTTTTGCCGATGATACAGTATTTTTTATTCGAATCGAAACCCTCATGTTTTACTGAATACCATTAATACTGAATTAAAGTCAGTATTTAAGTGGATTCAGGCTAATAAATTGTCACTGAATTTGATTAAGACAAAATTTATGGTTTTTTTAGCAATATCAATATTTTACCGGGCAAGTTGTTCGTATAAAACGACGTGGAATTGGCGTGAAGTTGACATGGAAAGTTCATGTTGATTCTCTGCGTAAATTATTATCAAAAAATGTAGGTGTTATGTATAAGTTAAAACAGTATTTTCCTAAGCATGTTCTGCATTCATTGTATTCTACTCTTTTATTGCCTAATATAGGTTATGGAATCCTGGCATGGGGAAACTGCTATACAATTAGACGTAATTCTTTATTATTGATACGGAAAGGAGCTATACGGATAATTAACTTCGCTGCATTTCTGGAACACACGAATGCCTTATTCTTTTCCAGTAGAACACTTAAAATCCAGGATTTATATTATTTCAATATCGGATCATTTATGTATCAATTAAACTCAGGTGGTCTTCCTGATGTGTTTATTCGATGTTTGTTAAAAAATACTGAAGTTCCTTCTTACCCTACTAGACAAAAAGATTCTTTTCATCTTTCTCCTGTACGGACCGTATCTGCTTTAAAAACATTAACTACTACAGGACCTAAGTTTTGGTATGAGTTGAACAGAGAAATAATCCAATCTCAGTCTCTTAATTCATTTAAGCATAAACTTAAACTAGTTTTTCTGAACACATACTTATACTTATTCTTCAGTGCTCCTCGACATTCTCTGTTCATACTTCGTATTACTGTCATTATCGATTATGTAACATGTGCCTCGCTCGTGATTTCTTATTATCTCCTGAACCTCCTTTGTGCATATTTTGTATTTCTGCTATTGTACACTGTATCTGACTTGTACCTCGCTCGGGTGATCACGCATCTCTCAAGAAGTCTTGTGCCGCGGACATTGTTTTCTTAGTCTTTTCTTTTTCTTTTTTATTCTTCGACGTTTATATTTCACCAATTCACAAATTGTCATTCCTTCAATTGCATGCATCAAGCATTGTCAAGTAAGAATTAATCTCACATGCGCATCTGGTAATCTACACCCTACAAGCAATGCTTCAATGTAGATTCCTCATATTTCACATGTTAAATTGTCTTATAAGCTGTACTTCACAATTCATCCATGCGTTTGTATTGTTATGTTTATGGTTTATGTATTTGTTGAAATGTGGAATATGGAAATATAAAAACAAACAAACATACAATCTATAGCGCCACAATATTGAAGACGTTGCCGTTTACTGAGTTGTTTTTGTGGAAGGATGCAAAACAGAGAATTGCAGAAATCTAGACGAGACGAAGTAAAATTAAATGTAACCGGATTAGAGTTACTGTCATTGATCTGTGAACGGCTGGTATAAGGTAAGATTGAAACCACTCTAATGCAAGTCCTGTGACACTCACAGATCTAAGAGTCTGGGTGAAAATGGAATGGTCCACAGTATCAAATGCTGCCGATATATCAAGTAAAACAACTGCAGTGACATTTCCAGCATCTATCTGTCTCAAACTTTGATCAGTTTGGTCAGTAAGTAACGTCTCTACGCTATGATCAGGGCGATACGCTGATTGGTGGCTATCAAGAATATCATTCTCCTGCAAGTATTCTCTTATTTTTGTGTGTGTTTGTTTGTGTTTGTTTACATTTCATGGCAGCTGAGCTCTATACGGATGGATTTAAGGATGTTATCTTCAGTACTTACTCTGACACGTGGAAGCTTCATCGGAAACTAGGACACACGGCACTCAGGTATGTAAGGACGATTGACTGTTTACTAGTAGGCTACTCTGTCCAGGCTGAAAGGCACTTTGAGGTGAACCTCAAATAATTTCTCCCAAACACAAAAATTGTTCCTATGTGTATATATCTGAAGCTACATATTGTATATATACACAACAAAACATAACTTCCCCACGTGCTAATGAATATGGCGTAATTTTCTGACAAAATCGTTTTGAGTAAAATAATTTGGCATGGGCGTATCTTCATACTTATCCACTAAGTTCCTTGTGAAAATGAAAATAATGTATGTAGATATGCATGTGTGAGAACAAGACAAAATGGTCACTTTTCATGCGCATACGTGTATTTGACATCAAATTATTACATTCCTGTCAGTTGTGTGCAGTTTGCCTATTTACTGGTAACAGTGTGTTTGCATACTTGTAAATGTGTACATTTCTACAGTTACCATTGATATAACATGAGATTTCATTTCTAAAGTAGTAGCAGTTCTACCAATATCATGATTATTAAGTACTCACATCATTGCTTTCTGTCAAAATATTGTCCATTTTTTTCTATTCTATTTTCAAGGCACTTTGCAACCGGCAAGCCCGTGCAAAAGCTGATCTCCAGCGTGTACCCGAAGGTGGAGAAGGAGCTAGCAGAGAATGACGGGAAGCCGATCGACCCTCGACTCCTCCTTACCCTGATCATGTCCAATGTCCTTTCACAGATGTGCTTTGGAAAGAGGTACACATTGTATTACACACGGCATGGGCATCAGGTGATCTCAGGGAAACATACAAAATGAGCACATAAACACAAGCAATGATGTATGTGTTGACACAAATCAATGGAATTTGATATAACGTACACTTGCTCCTAAAGATTTTTTGAGATATTTCCAGGGAAGCGGGACCTTCATCCTCTTCGTGCAAGATTTAAATCCCTATACCCTCTACCCAGCCCTATCTAAGCGTCGCCAGGACGTTTACTCCTTTAACACATGATTTTTGTTTTTGTTTCTATAATTGAACCTAGTATATCCCTCTCTCTCGATCTAGCTACGCCCTTCATGACCCCAGAGTGAAGCAATGGATGCAGCTGAATGACGAATTCAACAATAAGTTCGGTCTCGGTCTTGCAGCCGACTTCTTCTCATGGGCCAAGTGCGTCCCTACCAGCGGGCTACGGATGATCAAAGATTTCAAGGCTGGGATGGAGAAGTTCATTAAATCTGAACTGGCGCAACACAGACAGAAAGCCTACGACCCTGGTAAGCTTTCTTGATACAGGCGATTGTTACTATCGCACAAAAGCACAAAGCGTACATTATTACATTGTCCCCCATTCTGCTTCTGCTTCGTTATACAGTACCAACGAGGTAGGCTCTGCATGCCAAGGAGGCCGGCCTATAGTAACTCCTTGGTCACACCCTGCACATGCTGTCCCGTTTGTCCGCAAGGTAGAGCGCGCACGCGGGATGCATGAGATTTTGCCATTTTTCCCGTATTCAAGTTTGTTAATCTGCGTCTACACCATGTTTCCGGCAGCCACGGCAGCCAAGTTTCAGGCCACCGTGGACAAAATGGGATGGACGTGAAACAACGTGGTGAAACGGGATAAACAAACGTGATTACCGTGGATGCCGTGTCAGATTTTTAAACTGTCAAAAAATTGCCGCGGCAGTCCCGGTGCTAATGAGGAATCTTGTATGCCGCGATAAAACGGGGTAAACGCAACGAAACAAAACGGCACGTAATAGGCCGAAACAAAACTTGGAGGCGGTCCGTAGCGGGACGCGACGGAAAACATTGATAGTCTAGCCTGACCAGACACCGTGAGAACAGCGACTGATAGCTAGGCCTATTATGTTCACCGGGGCGAAAACTGGAACGAACAAGGATGGTATTCCTAGGAAGGAATTTCGGGTGCACGTCACGAGACCGACACCCACGAGTCATGACAGCCCACAAGTCATACAGCTCACAAGTCATACAGCCCACGGGTCATACAGCTCACAAGTCATACAGCCCACTAGTTATACAGCCCACGAGTTCGATACCGAGTAAATAAAGCCCACGAGTTCGACATCAAGTAAAATAAGCCCACGAGTTATACAGCCCATGAGTTCGACATCAAGTAGAATAAGCCCACGAGTTATACGGCCCATGAGTTCGACACTAAGCAAAGAAAGCCCACAAGAGAGACACTACGCTTAAAAGGCTCACGAGACCGACACTAGGCAAAAGAGGCCCACGAGACCGACACTAGGCAAAAGAGGCTCACGAGACCGACACTAGGCAAAGAAGGCCCACGAGACCGACAGGATTAACAGCGCCATCTATAGACTAATAAATTGTATAGGGTGTCCAGATAATGACATAAAGAAGGTATAAGAGATGGAAAAGGAAAGTTGCTAGGGTATCACCCCGTCAATTGCCCTCCGTCACCCCCTGAACGGTTCAAGATCTTTAATTGTGTTTGCGTATGTGAGTGTTTATCAAAAAATAAACAAAAATCAGTAAAAGTGCATGAGATGTTTCAACATTACTTTCGAAAATACCAAAACACCCTAGTTTCCCTATGTGAAAAGCCCATATACCGGTATACACCTACTTAGCAAAAAATGATAAAATGATGTGGACATTCAGATCAACCAACTAGAAAAATACCCAGGTATGAAATGAAGTTCACTACAAGAAAATTATCCACAAAATGGTCAGTGTTGTAGTGCACATCTGCTTTACATGATATGGGGGGGGGGGGTAGTCATCTGCAAAGGCGTTGAAATGGTATACATTCACAGAAATTAATTGTGTAGTGTCGGTCTCGTGGGCCTCCTTTGCTCAGTGTCGGTCTCGTGAGCCTTTTATGCTTAGTGTCGAACTCATGGGCTGTATGACTCATGGACCTATTTTTGATGTCGGTCTCGTGGACCGTATGACTCGTGGGTGTCGGTCTCGTGGGATGACCCCGGAATTTCTTCCTAAAAGTCAGGATTTCATCCTGAGTGGCATTCTGAAAATCTTCGTAAGTTTCTTCCTACGCGTCTTCCTAACCTTTTTCCTAAATATTAGGAAGAAACTTGGGAAGATGTGCAAATGAGGTTGAGATATGCAAATTTCTGACTACGGAAGAAGTTGGTATTCTAGAATGCTCTTGGGAAAGAATTTTAGGAAGATATTCAGAAAAACCCAACCCCTGTCCTAAGTACGTTGTTAAGATATAGCAAGCTGCAAACATCATGAAAGGCGCATGCCATTCACTGCGCCCAACAGGTACTTTGATGCACGAAATGGGCATGAGAAAGGGGACATGCCGCGCACACGTGTATCTAACCCTACGTCATATGCAGTTGTCATTGGTTGGTTCCTTATATGATACGACATTTCGAATTGGCTTAAGAAAGGACGTGTGAGGGGATAAGGATGGCCTAATTTGCATTAAGAAGTTCCTAGGAAGAAAATTCAGAATACCAATTCTGTCTTTCCTAGGCACTTCCTAGCTTTCTGGCTTCTGAAGAAACTTAGGAAGATTTTAAGAATGCCACCCCTAGACTAGAATGCGAAGGGCGGAAAGCAGGAGAATGTCCCATCTACCCCTACGTTTCGGGCAAATGGGGCTGCCGTGGCCCCCGGATCATGGTGTAAACGAAGCTTTATGCTAGAGTCACACTTGGCCGGATTTCGTACCTGGTCCATAGGGAATTAAACCGTATCGACCCGGTCCTAGCCGTAGAGACCCGCATTGACCCGCATCGTAACCTGTGTCAATTCCTGATGGATTCCAAGGGCTATGATACGGCGGTGAAAAATTTTTGGTCATGTTCAAAATTGTCTCACGGATTTCAATTCTGTATTGATATCCGAATTGACCCGGTTCGAACCGCATTGACTCGAGTCGACCCGCTGCAACCCGCAGCGTAAAACCGTATGGACCCTTGCCGTGTGCCGCATTAATACCTTCAATGCAACGGATGACGATGCAAGGTTTACATCCGCGTCGGTTCGGGTCGAAGCGGGTTGACACGGGTCGATAGGGGTCGAAAAGGATTCAGTAAGGGATATCAAAAGCGGATTTTTATACGGTTCGATACGGATCAATACGGGTCTCTAGGGCTTGAATCGGGTCGATACGGTTATAATTCCATATGGAACCGGTTCGAAATCCGGGCGTGTGTGACTGTAGCATAAATTACCCTTCATTCCGGGACCATTCCGGCTCATTTTCACCCGGATACGTTTTGTGACCCGGCCGTGTGTGACTCTAGCATTAGGTCTTTCTCTGCACATCACTTCTCACTGTCAGTCCCGGTATCTGTGACAGGTAGTGCGGGAAAGAGGAGGCCGACTCCCGGAAGCCCGTGCTCTACCACGGATGCCAGTAAGTTCCCTCAGGTGCTGTGCCCGTCACGTTCTGATGGGATTACTCAAAATATTCACGTTGTGATCAAGATCTTATCTTTTTTTTTTACGTTTTGACAAGGTTTCTATAGATGTCACGTGGAGAACCGGCAGCTTTGGAGCAAGGTTGTGCCCACGATATAAAAGAACACTCCTGTAAAGATCCATGCAAAAGCAATAATTGTATCTTGAGACTTCAAACACTAAACATTGAACACGAAAACGCGGCTATCAAACACCCTAGCTTGTCATGAAAACCTGACAAAACGTGTTGAAACTGGACAAAACAGGGCAGAACATGAAAAAACTGAAAATAGAAGGTGAAAGATTCCGGGAAACATCCCGTCCCAATTATACGGACAACCTCCTCGTTTCACGAGATGTCAAAATGTTGGTTGCGTTCTAATATTACGACCATATAACGGCTATAAACTATTTTTTTTAATCCTCACTACGATGCTGCCGTGGCATATTTTTGACATAACAAAAGGCCGGCGCAGGGCCGGCGCAGCGTTTTCAAAAGTGTGGGGGCCCACTTCCGGGTTTCATGAGCTGACAAGAAAAAAAAAAAAAAAGGGTCCTCAGCTCAGTCTTCTCTCCCCTTCCATTTCCGAGTGTTTTCACCTGACAAGCAAAAAAAAAAAAAAAAAAAAAAAAAGGTCTTCAGAGAAAAAACATAACCTTACAGCCGCCATACTTCAAGATCTCTATCTATTTTTTTTTTTTTACTTACGTACTTCCGGGTAAAATAAAAAAAGTGTGGGGGCCCAAAGTGATGACACCTTATGTATTCCTTTATACGGCCCCCACGGCTGCCATGTATAAAGAGAAGTCAACGTATATCCATATTTTCAGAAAGAGAGAGAGAGAGAGAGAGAGGGAGAAAGAGAGAGCTGATGAAAGTAAGCCTGGCTTCCCGCTATCAGATAGAAGGGGAAAGCGGAAAGGAACGTGAAGATTTTATTAAGATGCAATTTCTTGCGAAATTCAGATGGAAAGTAGCGGACAAAATTCCATTTCAATCGCAGTTCACTCAATACCTGTCGAAGGTAGGCAGTCATTTTTAGATGTAGACCTACTACCTGATGTATCTGTTGATTTACTTTCAAAGGTGAGAAGTCAAGAACATCGTTATTGCTGTGTTCTAGACTGAGCACATTCATTGCAAATTTGACATGATAATAAAGTACTAAGTAAGATTCATTCCATTGGTATCCGTTTTCCAGACAACATCAGCGATTTCTACAGCATGCTGCTGAAGGCCCAAGAAGACGCAAAGCGAGAAGGGGAGAACGTGGACAAACTGACCGATGAACACATTCTACAGACTATATCGGACATCTTTGGCGGTAAGCATACTCATACTCGACAGATCTTTTATGATCTGGTTCGATATTGTCATCCCTTTTAAAATATTTTCTCTTCCATTTCTTTAAATCGCCAAATTAAAAATTGCAAACATGTGTGACCTCTTTACGCTATTGACTCATGGAAGTATGCTTCATGTTATGTCAGTAATTTCAATATATGAATGAATATTCTTGAATACCTAAAAGTTCTCTGTACATAAGATTTATCCATATCTGATGAGATCTGACACCACTCGCATTCCACACCGAAATGAAAATCAGTTTGTATATTTTCCCGAGAATACAAATACAAGTCTTTTAAGATTATGGTCTTATGGAGCTAAGCACATACATCTCACTAACCTCGGATACGACGAGTTTGACCTGCTGCAATTTATATATCACATGTTGTTTTTTTTTGTGTGTGTGTGTGTGTGCGTGATTCAGTTGTTTTTTAACAGTATCCATAATGGTATCTGAGACCCTATGCATATATCCGAATACATGAATATACGATGCAATTCATTACTTGTATTTGTACTGGCGTGCAATCTTAACTATATCAGTGCTCAAACACTAATTATTACATGTCATGGGTGATAAGACGGGTGCTTACCTGAAGAGGTTTTCCAATTTTGCTTCTCCATCATTATGGCAATTGTAGCTTTCCCTCTGATCGTTCGATATAACACCAAAATTTGATATCGATTATTCTCATTCACTCATTTCAATTTTGTTTGTTTTGGTTTGATTTACACCCCCATTGAAATACAAGCACTATACTGTTAAAAAATCTGTCCTGTATGTTTAATTCGTCCCACTATTAAGCGGCAACATTCAGGTAAGCTCACTAACAACGATTTCCAGCCTTGAAATTTGTGAACTTAGTTATGCGCAACTCAAGCAAAATTACATGGCTCCTTGGAAAGCAAGACATTACAGTCTCTCTCTCTCTCTCTCTCTCTCTCTCTCTCTCTCTCTCTCTCTATATATATATATATATTATCTGTCTTATGCTACCAGCTGGAACGCAGACTACTGTTGACACATTGTACTGGGCATTTGCCTTGATGTCCGAGAACCCCGCGATTCAGAAGAAAGTCCAGGCGGAGATCGACTCCGTGGTCGGCCTTGATCGTGTGCCAACCATTGAGGACCGCGGGACTCTGCCGTACACCGAGGCCACTTTGTATGAGGTGATGCGGTACAGCACGATCGCTCCTATCGCGTTGCCACATTCGACCATGTGCGATACCAAGATAAGTGAGTATCGATCGAAAGGCACGTAAAATTCACATTAGTTCCTGCGTCAGTCACGCAATTACTGAATTAATCTGGTCAGCGGCAAACCAATGATGAAACTCGATTCTTTCGTGGATTGAGTATAATGTATGGCGTAATGTACTTCCATAACATCCAAGACATTTCTGAAATGGAATCATTTAAATTTCGGAATTTCGTTACGGGATGTAACGGTCGAGTCCTATGAAAGTGAAACTTCGTAATTGTTAAATCTTATTTTTTAAATAGTCGAGGTTACGACTTTGTAGACATAAGGACAGTAATGTATTTTCATTGATTACTTGAACTAGGTGACTGCATCATCCCAAAAGGAGCTATTGTGATAATCAACATTCATTCGATGCACTTTGAGCCCCAGGAATGGGATGACCCAGATTCCTTCAAGCCAGGTAGGCAATCCTGTTAAAAACTTGGGGTCCATGACATGAAAGTCTTATGACAAAATGTTTGCTCAAATGGCACACTTATAAAGAAATTCATGAAATGGATTTAAAGGCATACGATAGTCATCCCTTATGGAACGTAAACTGCGAACGACAGAAGTTTGTGCATGCAATTGCGCAATGCCAGACTCGGTGCTATATCCATAAACGTGTGGGACAATGCTGCCACTGAGACACGTGTGTGTGTGTGCGTGTGTGTGTACGCATCATACACAAACATTGTCACCGCGAGCTGCGGTGATTGGAGGAGAGAGGCCAGACGACGCTTGGCTCTTTTGGCCTCTCTTCATGCGCATGCGCACTGAGAGTGTGCGTCCATTCGGAAGCTCTCGTGGCTCGCTCGGACAGCCATTTTGGGTTAGGAGATTTGTAGCACAGAGCTCTTGTAGTCTAGAGTGTTGTTCGCTGACCCATTGAGCCAGCAATATTCTCATTTGGGGTCACTACATTTGATACAGAATGGGGGAGGCCGCGTGTTGCGTTCGTCTCCGTGTCGCACAGACCACTCGCCACGATTGTATGCCTTTAACTTCTCTTTGAAAGTTTCTCATTGCTACATAATGAGGGACTTTGGCCATTCTGAGATTTATGTAAAGACGTTTATGTGATGACTTCATAAAACGGACCCCTCGTCTGTATGGCATTCAGGACATTTTCTAGCATAACTGCACGGATGTGTCTCACTATCTCCAATACAGAATATTATATCAGTAGATAGGAAGCTCCAATACAGTATTATACCAATAGATAAGGTGGGCCTAGTTGTACCGAGATGTCCCACGAGTCTAGAATTACTATATGCATGAGAGAATACCCTCGACTAAAGGAATAGCCCCCGGGAATAGTTGAGAAAGTCTAGCCGTGACATGGCTCGTCACGTATAAACTGATGTCATTTTTTGTCACGTCATGGCACTGCGTCACTTGGCGCAATTCATGGGTGGGTCTACTTTAGGATTCGTAGGAATATGTTAACTAAATATTATGTATTGAAACATTCATTCAGTCTGATTAAAAAGTAGAACTGTCATTATTTTCTGGCCAACCAACATTCTAGTGTGTTTTTCTACTCGCTACCAGAACATTTCTTAGACGAGGCCGGCACAGTCCGCCAGCACCCTCCCAGCTTCATGCCCTTCGGAGCGGGTCGCCGTAGCTGTCTCGGAGAGGCGGTTGCTAAGGCCGACCTCTTCCTCATCTTCTCCTGGTTCCTCCAGAACTACACCTTCTCCAAGGTACCGGGCAAGGAGAGTGAGAGCCTTATCAACCTCATCCCAAAGACAGCTGCCGGGCGTCTTCTGAAACCATACGAAATCGTGATCAGCGAGAGGAGGAAATAAACATCATAATGTCACTTGTCTTGAGAAAAACAGATTGATTTTGAGCACATTAAAAAATGTAGCCATGAACGCGATTGATTTTTCTTGTATCTTTGCTTGCCACTGTCAAAGATTCGAAGGGCGTTTAACTTGTTTAATATCATGTCTGCGTAATAGCGTTATCATAAAACTTCATGTGCGCGGGTCCCAAAAAGCGGTCTCGATGACAAATAAAAAGAGAGAAAATAGTCGCATACAACGCTAACAATAAAAAGTTCATAGTATAGAACCAATGCATTATAAGTTGCAATCTGATATCCATCAGAGTGGACATACTGAAGAAGGTACTGGATAGGGACGACATTGAGAAAGGAAGGGAGAAAGAATGTCGCTAGAGAAATTTGAGGATGATGAATTAGAGAGAAGAGAAGATGGCAAGTTGTCTTTATAGCATGGTGGTACAGCTTTGTGTTCCAGTTTGCCGTATTACTGACACTTTCAAAGGAGCGTTAGCGTAATTATGTATAATCTTGATTTTCATTCAAATTCATTGTCGTTACTTACTAAATATGTAGCAAACATGATTAACATGACAATTTGGTAGGTGTTCAATGCATGCTGAAAATTTCATTTTTTTTTTGTCAATATCAAAGTATATCAGTGCGTTGTCATAAGTAGTAAGTTGTTTACATGAATCTTATGAGTTTCTGATGTATGACAACAAAAAAAATAATTTGATTTTTACCAAGTACTGCAGGTATGATATTGAGCACAATACGCTCTTAATACATTTAATATCTATAGAAATTCAGAGGTGGTATAAAAAGAGATTGACGACAATCTTATTCTAGCATGCCGAGTGTAGATACTAGCACAGGCACATTTAATCCAAATTAAGATTGTGCGAATGAAATCACCATATTAATCGTCATCAATTGTCCATATGATTATGAACGTTAAGAGTAATAGAAACCTCCAGCACTAGTAATATCACAGTGAAAATCGTAACTTTGTTGGATACATTGTATAGCAATCAAAATGATCTGTTTCATAGTCATGATAGTGGCAAAATATGACACACGGGCTCAAGAACAGAATCAAATTCCTGAGATCTGATGTAAAAATTTGAACAGTAAGAGATAATATAGTATTGGTTAATGTGACGATTCAGCTTTTAACTTTTTGCGAGATACTTAGAAACCACTCTACAAAATGTTAAAGAGCATACAATTCTAGAGGAATTAAAAATTTATTTGATAAAGATCAGTTTTGAAATGGCTGAGATATCAAAAAACAAATAAAATCAAGAGACCGGAATGAAAGATGGGTCCAATCTTTTATTAGGATCGCTTTGTTTTGGACATTTCAAAACAGATTTTCATCAAATAAACTTTGAATTCCTCTTGGAACTACATGTTCTTTCATATTTCATAAGAGGTTTCTCATTATCAAAAAAAAAAATCATCATCGATAAGCATTTAAAATCAGACGCCCCATTTAATCGAAGCTGTACCATCCCTTGAACTTTCTTTTAAGTACTTTTATCGTTTATAATTTTGTGAATGACGAAATAAAAACGAAATGTTCGCTCACTGTATTCTTTTTTTTTTTCGAGGTGAAACTTTTTTCTTTGAGTGGTAATGGGGTGGTGTGTCTAACCCATCCATAACAAATTCCCATGTCATCATTCCCATAGATGATAAATGCATACTTTATTTCATCAGCACAGCTGTGCTGAATCATTAGTTATTCTGAACCCACTTCCTTGATTACTCTTGTTCTTCATTCACGTGTCATTAGCAGCTTGTAAGTATTTCATATATTTGCATTTTTATACATTAACAATTACAGTCATGCAATGTTGCTGTTCTTTGTTGTTTGTTTATTTGTTTGTTTGCTTCCTGTATTGTCTGTCCTGTAATGTTTGCCCTGTTTTGAATTACTTAATATATAATCTATTTCGTAAGAAAGTCAAAGTTTTTTTCATCGATTGTATGGGTTGCCCACAGTCGACAAATAATACTCTTCAGTTAAACCTCTCATTTCGTAATACTTTACAGTTCATATATGATGCAGCAAATTTGATTTGTTTATGTATATGCTTCCACTGACTTCATCATTTTTAATTTTCATTTGCCTATAGTCATCTAATATGTACTAAAGATAATTTTGTAATTCTCGTATGTTATGTTTCATGGAAGAAAAATGGAAATAAACTGAATTGCTTTGATTGATCACGTCTATAACGTAACAAGTTGGAGTCATGTAAAATCTTGTTTGAATCATTTGAGTTGTTTAAACTTAGATATTTCACAATGTAAATGTGATAAAGATGACAACGGCTGCTTCGAGATATCAAGTTCTTCTCATGTCACCGTAGCTTGCCTAGCCGAGGAGGTACCAGGCGAGCTGACCTACATTATATCTTTGGCCTGGCCAGCGTTCGTATTCTTTCTCAGCACACAATTGGCGCATACAGAATTCTTCATAACTTATACCATATGAATAAACACACTACTAGTACTAGAGAAGAAAAAAAAAATGTTGCCAGAATACAAAGCATGTAAAAAATCTTATTAGTATTGTATTTCAAAGTTTGTTCTCTTCAATACTAACGGAATTCAAACGTAAATAACATTTGTCAGTCCAATTGATAGATGGTTCATTCAATTTAGCAAAATCCCCCAATATCGCACAGTTTGTCTTGCAAAATTGCAACTTGTGCGTTCAATTTAGCATTTCGATCAATTGAATTTACACATGTGGCTTTCGAATTCGTAAAAAGGACATTCAAATTAGCCGGTACCCCACGTTCATTCAAATTCGCCTCCACCCGCCGAAAAGTATATTTGAGTCATTTAAACTCGCGAATGGGCAGTCAAATTCCAAACATTTTCTCTCAAATTAACGTAATGTTACATCTTCTTTATTTTTTTTTTTTTTTGGAAAATGTGAGAACTTTTAGATGTGTATTTCTGTGTGACTTTTTGTTTCATCTACACACTGTTAAACAGTAAAAGTATCATATTTTTGACCCTATATAACTCGAGTTTGTTGTTCTGCACCGCCCTTTTTATTCATACATGTCATTATAGGCCTACATGTACAATACTACAGATTAACTTCATCTTCTTACAGTCATGACAGCACAATTTAGATACAGACGTACATCTCAAGAAGACAAAGAAAGAATCATAGGAACATTTTGATGATTATATCTTCGACTTCCTAGAACTCTGGCCGACACACTCTGAATAAAGCGCTCAACGGCCAGATTAGTTGTGGCCACATGCACTATTTCTTTGGACTGGAAGACTCATTGGGGAAAAAAAAACTGCTGCCAAAATCTCTAAAATGAATACGAAAATATGAAATGTAACGATATCTATAACAAAACATTGACTATGTTGAAAGAAAGAAAGAAAAAGAACCAAAGCATAAACATGTGTGCTAAATTTACTGCAAAAGACGTTAAATTGGGTGCCCCATGAGAAATTCGAATGAACGAGCGCAGCATATATGCGTGATAACGTGACCATATTCTAAATTGATTGAACGAATAACGAAATGGTGCTTGTTTTACGGATTTCAGTTGAAAAAAAAAAGTGTCAATTAGAATGAGGTTAAAGGTAATGTGAATGCTAAAAAAAAATGAATTTGAATTTTGAGATAACAAAATTGAAATACCGAACATGTCATCTACGCTTAATTTTGGTAAATTGAATGCAGCAATTGGACTGACAAAAGTGCGAAATTGGCCGGGAAAACCTATATTACAATTATTTCATGGAACATGAATCCATAAGATGTGTAGGATCACAGTACATTATGTCAAACATCGTGTATTTGGGCAGGTGTTTGTAACATTCATTGCAAAGAGTTACAGAGGTAATTCAAACATAAATATGAACAACATAAACGGAACATAACTCTCTGTATATTTATCAGCTATTTCCTATAGTACATTCATTTTGAAACAAGATACAAAGAGAATTTCCGAGGCATCAGATGCCCAGTTTAGCTTGTTGGGAACTTTCTCAAATCACTCAGACCATTCATGCTGGTGTTCCGAATTTTGTCTCTGAATATTCATTTTTCTTATTTTTTTTTGTGTATTACTTTTTTCAATATTCCGCCAAGGTGTGCACCTTTTCTTCCGATTTGAATGCCAAAAAAGCAGCTCCCTTATTGTGTGGGAGGGGGACGTATTCTGATATGTCTTCTGATAGTTTTAAAACTTCTTAGGCACCAAGAGAGATCATGTTATCGTTAGACCATCATTGTTTGCCACACTTCTTTACATTAAACTGCTTCTTTCACAGTGCAATTTTCGTCAGAACTCTGTTGAGTAACCAGACGTAACGTTGACTTCATAGTCTGAGGAGATAAAGTTAAACCTTTTTTTGGTCAACTCGCATGCGCTTGACAGTCCCAAGTCAAGGGTGAGACAATGGACGTCCTTCTATAAGACGTCCTTCTGAGTTTTGGAAGTAAAGGTTTATTCTTTGGTTGCCTGTCATTAGAATGATGGCGCTATTCTTTAAGTGGTCGTGGTGGTACTCGCACATTCGGTCTACAGATCCAGGAATCTTGCTATCTATACTGACCGGCAAGCACCAAGTTTGTTTGTTTCTTTTTTTTTTCACAAAAAATTGTATTAACTTATTGACATTCAGGTACAAATGAACAAAACATCATAATTATGATACATAAAACAAATAATACGATTTGACAGGCAGCTACAGGCAGCCAAAAACAATATAGATACGATTCCAGTTATTACCGGACACAATTATACTTTCAGACATATTTATCTACTCTCTTCGTTTGCTTTAAAAATGGAAAAGAATTTTTTTTTCGCAGAAAATGTTAACTACTTTGCATAAAAAGCATATTGTAATACTTAAAGGCATAATTTACCATTTGCACATGAAAAAACCCCAGCATTAGTGCCTTGAGATAGTTTTAGAATGTGAGTTAGGTATAGAAACAACCACTGTAAAAATCTGAACCGCCAAAAACTATAGATATACAAAATGTGAATAATAGTTATAATAAGAATGTTTCCAGAGTAAACCGTATACAATTACTGTTCATTGAGAAAAATACAGATATCTCTTTATATTTTAGGCTTTATTGCGAAAAAAAAAATGTTATATGATAGGATGTTTTGTGCTACAACAGACCTACACATGTGCATTAAAATAATATCATATGCATGAAATATCACGATTTAAAAAAAAAAATCACTGTTCTCAAAGTAAACAAGACCTTGTCTTCTGTAGAACCAAGAAATAGAAATACTTTAACTAATTTTAGTTTGATGTCGTAACATAATTATGTATTCCAATTAGCTGTTTCTAACTGAAAATTTTCTTAATAACATTCCACCACAAGTGTGCACTATATATCGATGAGTTTTGATATTGAAAGTGTAAAAAGCTCCCTCCTACGATCGGTGTGAAAGGAGGGACACACCCTCCCCCTTCTGCTCCAGCTCCATCAACTTATATAGTATTGAGCACATTGATCTATGATGTCATTTTAGCCATTCCCAATGCATCTGGATATTTAGTTTTCTTACTTTTTTTTTTAACTTCAAAGGAATTGTAAACATTCCGTCAAAGCTTAAAACCGACCGCTGAATTTCAATTCTAAAAAGTCAAAGCTCATTCATGTCATTTGCGTGGGAGGGGGACACCCTCTCCAATACCCTCCCCTCACGTCGATCCCCATAAAAGATGCATACATGGATCTAAGTTGACAACTACCATGATTTAGCCATTCACATCGTCTCTGAATAATCTTTTTTTCCCCCTTTTTCTGCTTCTAGGATTGAAAAATTTGCAAGTATTCTACAACAACTTAAAGGCATTATTTACCATTTGCAGATGAAACCAAAGTCCAGATTTAGTGCTTTGAAATAGTTCTAAAATGTGAATTGGGGATAGAAACAACAAAATATAAAAATTTGAATCAGTATAATTGATGTTAAGTATTGTTAAATATAAAAAATGTGAACAATAGTTATGATAATATTGTTTCTAGACTAAACCGTCCACAGTTACGGTTTAGTGAGAAAAATAGTGATATCTCCTTATTATTTTATGCTTTATTGCAAAAAAATATTACATGGAAGGATGTTTTGCGATACACCTGACCGATACGCTATACATCAAATGTGCTATCTTGAACATTTTTTTTTTTAAATCACTGCTCCCAATGGAAACAGTACCTTTAATGTGAACGAGATCGTTCAATTTCAATTCTAAAATTGAAAAAGCTCTTTGAAGTGGGAGGGGACACCTCCTCCAGCACCCTCCCCCTTCGGTCCATACCTGCCATATGAGATGCATATACGTGAATTAAGAGGGGACATCTGCCATGATTTAGCGATTCACATTGTCTCTGCATATATTAATTTTCTTTACTATTTGATTGAAAAATGTGCGAATATTCCCCCACATTGTACGCCAGCTCGTTCAATTTAAATTGTAAGAAAACAAAAGCTAATTTTTCCCCTTCGGTCCACCTCCATTTATAAGATGCATAGGCCTACGATGATCAAGAGTTGACAAATATCGTTATATTAAACGTCTACACGGAGTGTATACTTTACAGTTTGTAGTGGCTTATCCAGGGATGACGAGTCTTCATTTTGAAACTGCATGATAACATTTTCTACAAACTAGGCGGGTATTATCGCCGGTGTGAGGGTACATTCAAAAGGACACCATGCCCCAATTAGGCCCCGAACCCCCCACCCCCCCCCCCCCCCCCCCGCCTTAAAATTCGCTATGTTCTTCTTAGGTATAATAGTAGTCTGCATGAATGCGTGAAAGGGAAACTAGCGATGCTCAGGTGAGCACTAGGCCAGGTGAGATGGTCATGGTGGGCATTTTGTTTATTCGTTTGTTTGTTTGTTTGTTTGTTTGTTTTTTGAGGCGGTCCTCTGCAGGTTTGACATGTTTATTTCTTAACTCATAATCAGGTGCCGAACAATTAAAGGGTTAGGTGCTTTTTCTATCTTTTTCTATTTACTTTCAGCCGCACTGTTCGAATAATTTTGCATTCAAACATGCATACTTAACACAATCATAAATGTATTATGACGAGACATCACCCGCAACGAACGGCGTAAATCCGTCCTGAGGAGAGGGGGGGGGGGGGGGGGGGATGGTCACCATCACCACGATTACAAGCCCACCGGACCGGCGCAGCCTTGGGGAGGGGGGGGGGGGGAGAAGCTTGGTGCCCCCCCCCCCCCACACACACACTTTATAGGGATCGGATGTCCCACTCTTTTGCATGAAATATAATGTGGGAGGAAAGTGGCAGCAAAAATATGAAGACGAAGTTCTTGTTGCCTTTTTTTTTTTTTGCTTATCAGATGACTTTCGGCGGAAAATCAGACCTTAAAAGTATGAAAACATTTTTTTTTTTAATATATATCTATATCTATCTATATATATATATATATATATATATATATATGTGAGAGGGAGCGGAACGACCGAACGGGGGGAGGTTGTGTATGGGGGTGGTAGCCTTCTCCCACACGAGGAAGATTTTGCATTTTCAGCCCTGAAATTCAGCGATCTGGTGCACACTTTTGGTAAAAAATGTGTTTTCTTTTCTTTAAAAAAACAATAAGAAAATGAAATATTCACGATATATTATTGAATGACTAAATCGTGGTATTTCAGCTCTTGCTCCGCATGTGCGACATCACTATGAAGGCCTACTAAATAGTGGGGTGCTCCGCATGTGCGACATCACTATGAAGGCCTACTAAATAGTGGGGCCTATCACCGGCGTAGACAGGATTTGATCTAAGGAGGAGCGGTTATGTGAGGGAGCGAAGCAAGCGAGGGGGGGAGGGTATGGTAGGGGGAAAATTTTGACATTTTACAGTCCAAAAACTGCCATTTGTAGCTATATTCTTCGCTTTGAAAATTAAGGGAGGGGCACACCGGGCGCAACTGCTGTCAATCACTGGCAGCAACATCAGGAGAATGGCATGACGATTAAATGCGAGCGAGCTTGAAAATTTTGACATTTTACAGTCTAAAAACTGCCGTTTGTAGCTATACTTTTTCGCTTTGGAAATTAAGGGGGACGGCACCGGGCGCAACTGCTGTCAATCACTGGCAGCAACATCAGGGGAATGGCATAGCGGTTAAATGCGAGCGAGCGGAGCGAGCGAGCTTCAAAATTTTGACATTTTACAGTCCAAAGACTGCCGTTTGTGGCTGTATTTTTTTTTTTTTCGCTTTGGAAATTAAGGGGGGCACACCGGGCGCAACTGCCGGCAATTACTGGCAGCAACATCAGGAGAATGGCATAACGATTAAATGCGAGCGAGCGGAGCGAGTGAGCTTGAAAATTTTGATATTTTACAGTCCCCAAAACTGTCCTTTGTGGCTGTAATTTTTCGCTTTGGAAATTAAGGGGGGCGCACCGGGCGAAAATTGCTGGCAATTACTGGCAGCAACATCAGGAGAATGGCATAATGAATAAATGCGAGCGAGCGAAGCGAGTGAGCTTAAAATTTTTGACATTTTACAGTCCCCAAAACTGTCGTTTGTGGCTTTTTTTTTTCGCTTTGGAAATTAAGGGGGCGCACAGGGCGAAAACTACTGGCAATTACTGGCAGCAGCATCAGGAGGATGGCGTAATAATGAATGCGAGCGAGCGAAGCGAGCGAGCTTCAAAATTTTGACATTTTACAGTCAAAAAACTGCCGTTTGTAGCTATATTTTTCGCTTTGGAAATTAAGGGGGGCGCACCGGGCGAAAATTGCTGGCAATTATTGGCAGCAAAATCAATAGAATAGAATAATGATCAAATGCGAGCGAGCGAGGCGAGCGAGCTTCAAAATTTTGACATTTTACAGTCCAAAGACTGCCGTTTGTCGCTGTATTTTTTTTTTTTTTTCGCTTTGGAAATTAAGGGGGGCACACCGGGCGCAACTGCCGGCAATTACTGGCAGCAACATCAGGAGAATGGAATAATGATTTAATGCGAGCGAGCAAAGCGAGTGAGCTTGAAAATTTTGATATTTTACAGTCCCCAAAACTGTCCTTTATGGCTGTATATATATGTATATATATATATATATATATATATATTTTTTTTTTTTTTTTTTTTGCTTTGGAAATTAAGGGGGGCGCACGGGGCGAAAACTGCTGGCAATTACTGGCAGCAAAATCAATAGAATGGAATAATGATCAAATGCGAGCGAGCGAAGCGAGCGAGCTTCAAAATTTTGACATTTTACAGTCCAAAGACTGCCGTCTGTCGCTGTTTTTTTTTTTTTTTTTCGCTTTGGAAATTAAGGGGGGGGGGCACACTGGGCGAAAACTGCTGGCAATTACTGGCAGCAACATCAGGAGAATGGCATAATGATTAAATGCGAGCGAGCGAAGCGAGTGAACTTAAAAATTTTGACATTTTACAGTCCCCAAAACTGTCGTTTGTGGCTGTTTTTTTTTCCGCTTTGGAAATTAAGGGGGCGCACCGGGCGCAACTGCTGTCAGTCAGTGGCAGCAACATTAGGAGAACGGCATAGCGGTTAAATGCGAGCGAGTGGAGCGAGCGAGCTTTAAAATTTTTACATTTTACACTCAAAAAACTACCGTTTGTAGCTATATTTTTCGCTTTTGTTTGTCCCACTTTTATGGGGGAACCATCCCCCCCCCCCATCGACGCCTCTGCATAATGAGGGTGCTTTTGTTAAGTGAAAGATCTGCTACACACCCTTTGATAAATTAGGGAAATATACGTCAATCTCAAAAGTGTACAAAGTTTATCGAAAGGGATCCTGTATAGCGCAACTTTTGCATGTTTATGATTGCAGTGCAACGATCTGGTGCATAGTTCTGGCGATATTTGGACAATTTTCCATTCAGAAAGTTCGAGATTTGTCCTCATCTCGGGAATTGCTTGGGGGATAAATGATTTGTCTGCTTAAACACTTCCGTAGGGGTGGGGCAAACGCCCCTTTGCCCCTTTGCCCCCCCCCCCCCCACAGACTCGACGCCAATGATCTTCCCTGGGTATGCCCATAGATGTATCCTGACTGAGTCCACTGTCGTTTCTCAGGAATGATTCAGGAAATGGAGGGGGTTCAATTATTGCTATATAGTGTTTGTTATTGTTGTTTATTTGTTTCTTTTCGTACATATTTTGCAGATGGTCCCCAGTTACTCGCGTCATAGCATGTTTACATGTAGGCCTATACTATTTGACGTTGTCAACGTCTGAGCCACACCTTACAGTGCATGTCGATTTTACTTTCTTCGCGAGCGAGCGAAGCGAGCGAGCGCTTGAGAAAATTACACATTTTCCTACAAGATAGAATACTGTTCAGGTCTGTTACATGTCTGAAGGCCGGCGTACAAACGTCATGCAATATGCCAAAATTGATACAATCACATTTCTGCTTCCTCCATTTTTTTCCTCAAAATTCAGAGGGGATGATTGTACAGGCCATCCCCCCCCCCCTCCTCCATTTCAGGGGGGGGGGGGATATATCCCCCCGGGATTTACGCCCATGATCACCCGACACTGCGTGGCGAGCGATGTCTGACATGCTGTTTCATGTGGACTTTGATCGAGCCACAGAGATTCTGTATCCTAATAGAGTACGCCCGCGCTCATTGAAGCGGGCCATTTGAACGACCCGCCGCCATTAGCAAAGAGGTCGAAAAACGAACTTCCACGGATGTATCACGTCATGTAGTACCTACCTGCTCTGGAGTTCAGGAACCAAAATGCCCACAAAATGGGCAGCATTTGGCTGCTAAAACACAGGGAACAAAATTTCCTTGCATAGAAAGGATTTGCACTCTATTTGTAGCATTTTGGCAGTTAAGGGAGATGGGACTTACAAAATCCCATACGGCTCCCTGGTTTAAGTTACTCAAGAACTAAAAATTATTGATGCAATCTGAGATAGAGCCGTATGCGTGTTTACATTGTGGGACTCACGTTGTACAAAGTAGTAGATACATGATTGTACAATCTAATCAACTTTATTTGGCTACGTCTTCCCTTATCACCTTGGCCTTTATTATGCGATGAAAAATTACCGTATTATATTATATTTATATATTATAGTGAACAAAGACATATCACATCGGTTAAAAAAACACAGAGCTCAGTGCGATGGCAACATTGAATCTCGCGTTTCGTCGATGCACTCGCTGTACAAACTGTACACATAGCGCTGCCGCGAAGCGATGTGCCAGCGCTTTTAGATATATTGCATGGAGTGTGTAGGGCCTACATATTGTGTGTACTGTTAAGTGACACAGAAATCAGTGAAAGTTAATCATTACTCCATATACCAGAGTATTTCTGCAAAAATATTCATGCAGTTTATTTCATTGAAGAATCCAAAGTAATTAATAGTGGCGAATACAGATTGAGACAAGAACATTCATGCGCGCGGAAGAGTGTCTGTATTAAGTGTAATACTATAGTATTGTGCCTGTGAGATTGACGTGTGTATGCGTTTGACAATTTTGTGGCTTCACGTTAGGGTTCGTATTTGACACATTAGAACAAGTTTTTTTTTTTTTTTTTTTTTTTTTCCATGCCCTTTTTTTCATCAAAGCACATTGACCATCTCGTGAATGTATCTCTCTAATAAAATCTGGCGGCATTTGGATGAATATTGATTTTCCTTAAAATTAGAATGATTTTGCTAACCCAGCCCCACATTCAAAGCTGTGCCTTACATACCATTACCAAAGATGATAGAGAGCCAAGCAAATCTGTGGCATTACTATGTGCACTTCCGGGTTCCGGGTTCGACCAGTCGACCTCGTTCGTGCGTGCGCGCCACTGTTCAAATGGCTCCGTTCTTATTTTTACGTCCTGAATAGTGTGCGCTCACTCTATTAATTTTCATACTATCATAGAACCTCTTTGGATCCAGCTTTCTTCCGTGTCAGCACCGCGGGGACACGTACACTCGACCTAGCCCGACCAGACGCCGTGCAGCGACAAGGGCTGTAAAGTTACTCGTAGATCGCCTGTGCTTGCTGGTAAACACACACAATTCGATATGTTGTGTGCATTATTACTCATATTCCCATTACTGGATGGCAGTGTAACAAAATCTCTACGCTCACACCGCAAAGCTGTTTCTTCATCGTGAAAAAGTTAAATTGTATAATTCGCACCCCAAGTGCACTCTCGAATTGTCTGAAGCCAGTCTTATTCTACTTCACAAAAACGGCTTGTGTACGTCGGCCTACATTATAAGTTATCATTTGTTTGTTAGTTTACAAATATCCTTTTCTCGATGATTATTCAATATACTAGTCCAGATGTGTACACAACGTGCTTGACATAATTATTATGACATCTCGCATAAAAGTTTATTTTACCGACTGATTACTGCAGAGATCAGATCAGAGTGAAGTAGGTCAGCTGCAATCACGTGACCATGGTCGACTTCCTCGGAACCCTAACGGAGTCCAGTCTCGGACAGGTCAATGGGTTGACCGTCACGTTGACTCTTACAGTCCTTCTGGTCTCCATGGCAATATGGAGCGTCAGCCGACCAAGCAGGTTCCCGCCCGGGCCAAGGGGTCTTCCCATTGTGGGTAGCATCTACGGTGAGTTTACCTACATCACCAGCCAATCCGCGTTCAATATTGACTGTGCCGGAGTTCATAATGTATTATCAATGATAGGGCGAATGATAAATGTTTCACCCCCAATAGCAGGTGAGTAAATATCGCCTATATTGTCGAAAAAGCAAGAGGCATCATCATCAGTTCACAACTCATCCATTGGTTCGTTGACGAACATTCTACCACAATCACGTTTTTGGGTCAATTTCATAGACCGTACAATCTCTTCCGTCACAATGTCATTGCCAAATGTGGAATATCGCAACACTACGATTAACAAGGGATGTGCTAGAGAAAGAGTGGAATCTCTTCGCAATTTGTGCAAATTTATGCATAGGTTCAACGGCGTAAATCCATACAGAGGAGTGGGGGGGGGGGGATGGTCACCATCACCACGATAACAAACCCATAACTGGACCGGCGCAGCCTTTTTTTTTTTGGGGGGGGGGGGGTGGGGGGGAGAAGCTTTGTGCCCCCCTCCCCCCCCCACACACACTTTACAGGGATCGGATGTCCCACTCTTTTGCATGAAATATAAAGTGGGAGAAAAGTGGCAGCAACAACATAAAGACTTTTTGTTCTTGTTGCTTTTTTTTTTTTTTGCTTGTCAGACGACTTTCGGCGGAAAATCAGACCTTAAAAGTATGAAAACATTTTTTTTTTTTTTTTGGAAATATCTGTGAGAGGGAGCGGAACGACCGAACGGGGGAAGGGTGTGTATGGGGGGGGGGGGGGGGTATCCCTCTCCCACACGAGGAAGATTTTGCATTTTCAGACCTGAAATTCAGCGATCTGGTGCTCACTTGTGGTGAAAATTTTTTCTTTTCTTTAAAAAAACAATAAGAAAATGAAATATTCACAATATATTACTGAATGACAAAATCGTGGTATTTCAGCTCTTGCTGTGCGACATCACTGTGAAGGCCTACTAAATAATGGGGCCTATCATCGGCGTAGACAGGATTTGATCTTAGGAGGAGCGGTTATGTGAAGGAACGAATCAAGTGAGGGGGGAGGGTATGGTCGGGGGGTTTCCCCCTCCTACGGTGAAATCTCTTTGCGTTGAAAATTTTGACAATTTTGACAGTCCAAAAACTGCCGTTTGTAGCTATATTCTTCGCTTTGGAAATTAAGGGGGGCACACCAGGCGCAACTGCTGTCAATCACTGGCAGCAACATCAGGAGAATGGCATAGCGATTAAATGCGAGCGAGCGGAGCGAGCGAGCATGCAATTTTTTTTTTACATTTTACAGTCTAAAAACTGCCGTTTGTAGCTATACTTTTTCGCTTTGGAAATTAAGGGGGGCCGCATCAGGCGCAACTGCTGGCAATTACTGGCAGCAACATCAGAAGAATGGCATAGCAGTTAAATGCGAGCGAGCTTGAAAATTTTGACACCGTTTGTGGCTGTATTTTTTCGCTTTGGAAATTATGGGGGCACACCGGGCGCAACTGCCGGCAATCGGGCAGCAACATCAGAATGGCATAACGATTAAATGCGAGCGAGCGAAGCGATTGAGCTTGAAAATTTTGATATTTTACAGTCTCACATGTCCTTTGTGGCTGTACTAGTATTTTTTCGCTTTGGAAATTAAGAGGGCGCACCGGGCAAAAACTGTTGGCAATTACTGGCAGCAACATCAGCGGAATGGCATAATGATTAAATGCGAGCGAGCTTCAAAATTTTGACATTTGACAGTCCAAAAACTGCCGTTTGTAGCTATATTTTTCGCTTTGGAAATTAAGGGGGCGCACCGGGCAATCACTGCTGGCAATTACTGGCAGCAACATCAGGAGAATGGAATAATAATTAAATGCGAGCGAGCGAAGCGAGCGAGCTTCAAAAGTTTGACATTTTACAGTCCCCAAACTGCCGTTTGTAGCTTTATTTTTCGCTTTGGAAATTAAGGGGGGGCGCACCTGCTTACAATCACTGGCAGCAACATCAGGAGAATGGCATAGCGATTAAATGCGAGCGAGCGGAGCGAGCGAGCTTGAAAATTTTGACATTTTACAGTCTAAAAACTGCCGTTTGTAGCTATACTTTTTCGCTTTGGAAATTTAGGGGCACACCGAGTGCAACTGCCGACAATTACTGGCAGCAACATCAGGAGAATGGCATAGCGGTTAAATGCGAGCGAGCGGAGCGAGCGAGCTTGAAAATTTTGACATTTTACAGTCCAAAGACTGCCGTTTGTGGCTGTATTTTTTCGCTTTGGAAATTAAGGGGGCACACCGGGCGCAACTGCCGGCAGTTACTGGCAGCAACATCAGGAGAATGGCATACTGATTAAATGCTAGCGACCGAAGCGAGTGAGCTTGAAAATTTTGACATTTTCCAGTCCCCCAAACTGTCGTTTGTGGCTGTATTTTTTCGCTTTGGAAATTAAGGGGGCGCACCGGGCAAAAACTGTTGGCAATTACTGGCAGCAACATCAGGAGAATGGCATACTGATTAAATGCTAGCGAGCGAAGCGAGTGAGCTTGAAAATTTTGACATTTTCCAGTCCTAAAAACTGTCGTTTGTAGCTATATTTTCGCTTTGGAAATTAAGGGGGGCGCACCGGGTGTACCTGCTGTCAATCACTGGCAGCAACATCAGGAGAATGGCATAGCGGTTAAATGCGAGCGAGCTTCAAAATTTTGACATTTGACAGTCCCAAAACTGCCGTTTGTAGCTATATTTTTCGCTTTGGAAATTAAGGGGGCGCACCGGGCGAAAACTGCTGGCAATTACTGGAAGCAACATCAGGAGAATGGAATGATAATTAGATGCGAGCGAGCGAAGCGAGCGAGCTTCAAAAATTTGACATTTTACAGTCCCCAAACTGCCGTTTGTAGCTATATTTTTCGCTTTGGAAATTAAGGGGGCGCACCGGGCGAAAACTGCTGGCAATTACTGGAAGCAACATCAGGAGAATGGAATGATAATTAGATGCGAGCGAGCGAAGCGAGCGAGCTTCAAAAATTTGACATTTTACAGTCCCCAAACTGCCGTTTGTAGCTATATTTTTCGCTTTGGAAATTAAGGGGGGCGCACCTGCTCACAATCACTGGCAGCAACATCAGGAGAATGGCATAGCGATTAAATTGCGAGCGAGCGGAGCCAGCGAGCTTGAAAATTTTGACATTTTACAGTCTAAAAACTGCCGTTTGTAGCTATACTTTTTCGCTTTGGAAATTTAGGGGGCACACCGAGTGCAACTGCCGGCAATTACTGGCAGCAATATCAGGAGAATGGCATAGCGGTTAAATGCGAGCGAGCTTGAAAATTTTGACATTTTACAGTCCAAAGACTGCCGTTTGTGGCTGTATTTTTTCGCTTTGGAAATTAAGGGGGCACACCGGGCGCAACTGCCGGCAATTACTGGCAGCAATATCAGGAGATTGGCATACTGATTAAATGCTAGCGAGCGAAGCGAGTGAGCTTGAAAATTTTGACATTTTCCAGTCCTAAAAACTGTCGTTTGTAGCTATATTTTCGCTTTGGAAATTAAGGGGGGCGCACCGGGTGTACCTGCTGTCAATCACTGGCAGCAACATCAGGAGAATGGCATAGCGGTTAAATGCGAGCGAGCGGAGCGAGCGAGCTTTAAAATTTTAAATTTTTACACTCCAAAAACTGCCGTTTGTAGCTATATTTTTCGCTTTTGTTTGTCCCACTTTTATTTGAGAACCACCCCCCCACATCGACGCCTCTATACATATTAGGTTGCTTTTGTTAAGTGAAAGATCTGCTGCACACTCTTTGATAAATTAGGGAATATACGTCTATGTCAAAAGTGTACAAACAAACTGACAAAGTTTATCCCTTATCCTGTGTAGCGGACCTTTTGCATGTTCATGATTGCAATACAACGATCTGGTGCATAGTTCTGGCGATATTTGGACAATTTTTCATTAAGAAAGTTCGAGATTTGTCCTCATCTCGGGAATTGCTTGGGGGATAAATGATTTGTCTGTCTAAACACTTCCTTTGGGGCGGGGCAAATGCCCCTTTGCCCCCCATAGATTCGACGTCCCTGATCTTCCCTTGGTATGCCCATAGATGTATCCTGACTGAGTCATCAGTCACTGTCGTTTCTCAGGGATGATTCAGGAAATGGAGGGGATTCAATTATGGCGATAAAGTTGTTGTTATATGCCAAAATTGATACAATCACATTTCTGCTTCCTCCATTTTTCCCCCTCAAAATTCAGGGGGGGGGGGATGATTGTACAGGCCATCCCCCCCTCCTCCATTTCAGGGGGGGGGGGGGATATATCCCCCCATCCCCCCCCCCCCCGGGATTTACGCCCATGCATAGGTTAAGCTATCATGACAATTGAATGCTTAGCATTTCACTGGCTTTGATGTTCCATGCTCCATGCCGCTCTTCTAAGGGAAATGAAGACCAAAGAAGATGTTCTTGTTTTTAACATATCATTAAGCTGTATTTGAGAGGAAATGTTGAAATCCTGAGTGGAACTTGGTTGTAATCTTGTGTAGAACAACTATCTTAATTTTTTCTTCAAATATTTTTGTTATTAATACCCCCGCACTGAAAAAGGAGTATTAGTATCTCATAGAAAAAAAGTTAATATCTAACCATCTTGCGCATTTAATTTTGTGCCTAATATTGTTCGCCAGGTTAAGCACCGTATGTTAAATCTTTCGAATTAGGTAATTGGCTAATGTGTGTTTTGGCGTGATTAGTAGCATTTTACATTTAAAGAAGAACAATTTTTACAAATTTTCTTCGCATGTCGATCCTATATTCTTTGCACACTTAAACAATTGCTGCCGAAAATATCGAAGGGACAGCGAACTGCTGCTGGCTGTGTATGTTGTATTTTAGGAATGATGCATGCTTAACAGAAACGCTGTCTTTTGTCAAAGCAATTTGATGAACACCCGTGAGAGAGGACATTTAACTTCTCGGCGGCACGGAGCATTGGTACAATTAAAAGGAGAGAGTCTTGTGTCCTCTCCTTGCCGAACACCTCTCTGGATGAACTTGTTTGTTTGTTTGTGTGTGTGTGTGTATGTGTGTTTTGTTTTTATGTATTTTTTTTTTTCGTTTTCATTTCATCGAAATCAAGAAAATATGTGAATATTTCTGTGCAGGTTAATAGGGACTCGTGAGATCATGTGATACCATGACCTCATCATGCTAATTTGCATACTGTGAGGATATGACTCACCTTACGCATTCATGAAACCAAGTACTAGTACTCTAGCACCTATAAATGCCAATCAATGATGACTTTTATGCTATTTGATAAAGCCAAACTTCCGGCTCTCTGTCACTATCATTATATTATAGAAAAATAGATTTTTGCCTCAGCTGCTCCATTTTGTCCTCTTTCTCTCTCTTGTTAGTTTTTCTTTCTCTTACGGTACATGTGTCGTATAGCTTTATACAGATTTCTGTTTGCATTATGTAGGGCCTATGTATATAGCATGTTTATCACTTATTGTTTACTGTTATAACAACAATCCGCATACGTCTACGAAAACCCTTCGTGAAGGTTGTGTGTGAGTGTGTGTGTGTTTTGTTTTTAAAGACTGATAAGTGATTATACACGGGCATCATTAAATGTGTCTCATTTATTGGGTTCAATACATTTTATTTTCTCTATCTTTTCTGTTTCTAAGACATGACTGACAGCCCAGAGGTAGTGTTCGGTAAATGGGCCAAGAAGTACGGTGACATCTTTGGTCTCAAGGTGGGACAGCGGTGGATGGTGGTCTTAAATCGCAAAGACCTCATTAAGGAGGCTGTGATCAAGCAGGGTGCGGAGTTCGCCGGACGTCCTGATTTCTACTCAGGTAGAGAAGTAGCCTATAGTCGCTGCTTGTTGAAAAACTCTTAGAAACATGGGTCCTTTGAAAGAAGGGCGGAATGTGCATTACAGTGCTGCCAAATCATATCGCCACCTAATCCATATTACCAAACCAGAAACCCTCTTAATGTCCTACAATGTCACATTGTGAGAAAAAAACAAAAAACAAAAAACAGTACGCGCTCTACTGGACTCTTAAGACGGGAATTAATATTTGTTTATTAAAAGACCTTTGAAAAAAAATACTAATCATTAATTTGATCGTTGTATCTATTTCATTAATTTTTCATACATCCTAATGTTATCGTCGCCGTTGTTACAATCATATTTTGTTACCGTTTCCATGTTTTTATAATCATCATGATCAGATCATGCAAGAGAAAACACAATATTAGTGGTAGATGAGTATATTAGAAAAATAATCAGTGTTTATTTGTCTTCATGTCATTTGTGGTTATTTTGGATTATACTACGTGAAGTGTAATATAGACAAAGTTGTGACGTGATGTTCTTTACTTCTAGAGATGTGCCCCAGCATGTTCAAATTGATAACATTGTTATCTGTACTTAGGTATATTAATGTTTGCTGAAAATACAACTGAACTGAACTGCTACTGCTCGGATTACAGCAAAAAGAAACCAGGGTTATGATTAGCCTTTCGTTTTAATTTCATGTTCTTCAATGGTAAGACACGTGCGGTTTTTTTTTTTCATGTGTGTGTGTGTGTGTGTGTGTTTACATTTCATTGCAGCTGAGCTCTTTACTGATGGATTTAATGTAAAGGACATTATCTTCAGTACTTACTCTGACACGTGGAAGCTTCATCGGAAACTAGGACACTCGGCACTCAGGTATGCAGGACGATTGACCGTTTACTATAACAGTACTCTGTCCAGGCTGGAAAGTACCACTTTGAGGTGAACCTAATTTCTCCTAAACATCCAAAAATATCCCTATGTCTATATATCTGAAGCTATGCGATATACACAACAAAACATAACCCCCCACATGCTAATGAAAATGGCGTAATTTTCTGACAAAAACGCTTTGAGCAAAATGATTTGGCAGGGATTTATCGTCACTTATTGACTAACTAATGTGTGGAAATGAAAATGATCTATGCAGATACGCATGAGTGAGCACACATCAAAGACAAAATGGTCACTTCATGTGTATCGGCGTATGTTTTACATCAAATTATCACATTCCTGTTATTAGCATGTAGTTTGCCTGTTATTGGCAATAGTGAGTTTGCATATTATTACTTGTAAACTTCTACATTTCTACAGTTACTATCAATATTGCATGTATTTTCATTTTCAATAATAGTTGAAGTTCTACCATTATCATGATTATTGCTTTCTGTCACAATTTTATTCATTTTTTTCCTGCTCTTATCAAGGCACTTTGCGACCGGAAAACCCCTGCAAAAGTTGGTCTCCAGCGTGTACCCGAAGGTGGAGAAGGAGCTAGCCGAGAATGACGGGAAACCGATCGACCCTCGACTCCTCCTTACCCTGATCATGTACAATGTCCTCTCACAGATGTGCTTTGGAAAGAGGTATTAAACAAATGATTAGCTTTGGGTGATCTCAGTATAAACATACACAATGAGCACATAGACATACACCAATGATGTGTGTGTTGACACAAATCAATGGAATTTGATAAGTATCATTATATGATTTGATATATTTTGCCATGTTTACACAGTGAATGCAGAGTTGAGATAATGTTCAATAAAAAGAGACGCACATAATTACGGACAGAGAAAGGATAAACAAGATAAGACTCTTCTCCTTTATTATCTGTGCGTTAATCCTAAAGGGACTTTTGAAGATATTTCCAGGAAAAAGGAAAGAGAAGATCTTTCTGTCTCAATCCATCCTCTTCGCGCAAAATATAAATCCCGATACGTATACTCACCCCTATCTAAACGTCGTCAGGATCTTTACTTCTTTATCACATAATAGTTTCATGTTTCTATAATCATACTGAGTATATCTCATACTCTCCATCATCAGCTACGCTCTTCATGACCCCAACGTGAAGGAATGGATGCAGTTGAATGACGAAGCCAATACCAAATTTGGTTTCGGTCTTGCCGCCGACTTCTTCTCCTGGGCCAAGTACATCCCTACCAGTGGGCCCCGTATGATCAAAGATATCACCGCTAAGATGCAGAAGTTCATTAAATCCGAATTGGCGCAACACCGACAGAAAACTTACGACCCTTGTAAGCTATTTTCATACAGGCGATTGTTACTATCGCACAAAAGCACAGCGGAAATAGAATTAATGCGGTCCTCAGTTCTACTTCGTTATACTAACTAAGTACGTACCAAGGAGATCTATATAGGGAGTAGGAGATACCGGGAAATTTCGCGTCCCATTACGAACAACTCCATGTTTCAAGTGATGTCAAATTTGGTTTCGTTCTTTTACGGCCTACCAGGTTTCTTATCCTCACCGTTGGCTGCCGTGGCTTATTTTTGACATAACAAAAGTTTGACCAAACATCCGGGCCAATCACGATCTGTCCCTTTTGCCAATCCCGTTTCCTCGTGCTGTCTCGTCCATCACGTTGCGGTTTTGTCCACGTTTGCCTGATGTGGTGTGATTGCTGTGTACTTCCATCGCTGGATAAGAAGACTATAACAATGTACTACAATTCGTGATATCACAGTCGGACAACCTGAAACTATAGGGAAAATACACTTCTATATAATTCCACTATTATTTTTATGTTTTCAACATAATGAAAAAGCACCTAGCTTACTTTAATCGGATGGAAGGGGAAATAATTTTTCCCTCAACATAATATTTCAGTAACAAATCAAAAGAATGTGTGAATTTCATAAAATAGGCCAAGAATATTAGTTAGTTTTTACTAGACATTGCTGGTAAAAAGCTGATTTTCTTTTTTCAGGATAGCTCCAGGAATGTGTGTCATATAAAACTAAAAGTCCTCATAAATCCTCCTTGAGCGTTTTCCGCAATCCAAGATGGCGTCCAAAATGGCCGCCATTTCCGTTTTCCTCATAACTTTGCGATTAGGTTTCACCTATACATACTTTGAATGTCGGAATATATGTTTTGAGACACAATGAACCATATCAAATACTTATTCAGAGATTCTGAAGCACACAAAAATTAAAAGCGCTTATGCTCTTTCAGAAATCCAAACTGACGCCCAAAATGGCCACCTTTTCCGGTTTTCTCATAACTTTACAACTATAGAATACTCCAACACGCACTTTAAATGTCTTAATTATGTTTTTGGACTACAGGAACTCAATAAAATACGTACTCAGAGATGTTGAAACACACAAGTACTAATAAAACCACTTGAGCTCTTTCCGAAATTTGTATTTTTTTTTTATTGTATAATTTGTATAATAAAATTTTCTCAAGCGCTCGTTCGCAAAATATCGACTTAAAGCATTGTTCTGATGTTGAAAAGGTAAAATATCATGCCAGTATATATACATGCTATGACGCGCGCCACTCGGGACCATCTACAAATTTCATACGAAAAACAAAACAAACAAACAAAAACAAAAAAAAAAAACCCGCCAGAATTCCCCCCCCCCCTTTTCTGAATCATTGGTCAAACGATGATGACTCGGTCAGGAATATCTACGGGCACCCAGGGATGATCAGGGGCGTCGATCCTACGGGAACAAACGACAAAGGGGCAGTTGCCCCCTCCCCATGAAAACGTTGAGGGCAAACATATCATTCCCCCCCCCCCAATAATTCCCGAGATGCGGAAAAATCTCGAACTTTTTTTTTTTTAAATAGAAACTTATGGTCAAAATATTCAACTAGAAGTATATTCACCTAATCGTTGAATTGCAATCGTAAAAAGATGCAACCTTCTCTCGCTCGGCTTCCTTCCATAGGCTTTGTACACTTTTGAGATTAACAAGATTAAGTCTCCGAAAATGTCATTACTTAGTGTGCACCAGAACTTGCACTTTCGAAATGTAAAAGTTTCCTCATATTGGAGGCTGATATGCCCTTCCTAACACTTCCGCTGCTCGGTTCCCCTATATAAATTTAGAACATGTACCCTTTTGATTAAAGGCATACCATTTGCAGATGAAAGAAAACCCCAGCATTAGTGCTTCAAAGTAGTTCTAAAATGTTAGGGATAGAAACAAACAATGTAAAAAATTGAACCAGTATGATCAATGTTAAGTATTGTTAAATAAAAAAAAATTAACAATAGTTATAACAAAAATGTTTCCTGACTCAACCGTCTACAATAATATGGTTCAATGAAAAAAAAAAATAGTGATATCCCCTTATATTTTTGGCTTAATTGCAAAAAACGTTATGGTAGGATTTTTTGTGTGTGTGTGTGTGATACACAATATGACCTACAATGCATCAAAAGTGATATCTTGAACATTTCTTTATATCACTGCTCCCAAAGGCAAACAGACGTTTAACAATTTCCCAAATATTACATCAAATATGTGTAAACGATATAATTATTTTCATTTCATTTCTAACAAGTGCAAAAGCTCCCTCGTGTTGGATGGGTTGGGGGATACTGAGACTATGATTTATTCATTCTTTGTGGATTGACAACTTTCTCAATATAACACCAACGCTTCATGAAATGCCCCCGGGTCTGAAAATACAAAATCTCCTTCGTGTGGGAGGTTGTGTCATCTCCCACACCCTCCCCCGCATATTTCCCTAGATTTAATTATGTTTTCTTACTTTTATGATAGAAACAGATATCGAATATCTCACCAAAAGAGTGCACTAGATCTCTGAATTTCAAGTTTGAAAATGCCAAAATCTCCATCGTATGGGAGGGAGCATTCCCCTCTCACACCCCCCCCCCCGACACTATCTTTAATTTTCCTAAATTTAAAAAGTGAAATACATATCGAATGTTGTACTTTGTATACTTTATGCATAAGAATTTTTTTTTTAATGAAAAGTTTGTTGAATATTTTCCGGATGAAATATCACATGTGTATCAACCACTGATATTACATAATTCTGTGCTAATGGCGGCCGTTTTAAACGCCATTTGGATTTCGGGAAGAGCTCAAGCGATATTATTGGTACTTGCGTGCTTTAACATCTCTTAATATGTATTTAATTGAGTTCCTTACGCTTCAAAACATATTTTTAGACATTTAGATTTTGTATTTAGGTTACCTGGTTGAAAAGTTATAGGAATTTCAGGAAATGGCGGCCATTTTGGACGCCATCTAATGGGATTGCGGAAAACGCTCAAGGAGGATTTATGAGGACAGTTAGTATGTTATTCTAGTCATATTCCTGGACCCATCCTGAAAAAAAAAAATCAGCTTGTTACCAGAAATGTCCAGGTTTAAGCCTATTTTTACCTAATGCTCTTGGCCTAAAAATTTGTTTTTGTGGAATTTAGTACTGCATGGTCAAGCACCTGGTTATTCATCAGAATTGATATCAATGAAATCACATTCATATTCTCATAATTAACGAAATACGCAGGATAAGTTGCTTCTAAAAGCAACCTCACTTAAAAACGAAAGTAACTTTGGGGGATTGTGCCTTCAGCTGTGCTGCTCCAAAACTTTGGAATAAATTACCTGAGAAAATTCAGGAAGGCCTCATCACTTAATTTGCTGTCTTCAAATCTTTATTGAAGACTTACCTTTTTTCAGAAGCCTTTGATTATTATTCATCTGTTTTTCATGGGTCTAATCAGTAACAATATCAGGAGCTCTGTTACATCACAGCGCAATAGAGTATATATACATAGTAGCTGCGCTATACAAATTTGTCTAATTATTGTTATCATTATTATTATTATTATTATTAATTCAAATGGAAAGGAGCGGACAAACTTTCCATTTTAATCGCAGTTCACTCAATACCTGTCGATAAGTATTCGGTCATTTCAGATGTACTAACTTATGTTTTTGGTTCATCTACTTTCAAAATCGAGAAATCAAGAACGTCATTATTGATGTGCTCGAGACTGAGCACATTTGTCGCAAATTGACATGATGAATAAAGTAAGATTCATTCCATTATGGTGTCTGTTTTCCAGACAACATCAGCGATTTCTACAGCATGTTACTGAAGGCCCAAGAAGACGCAAAGCGAGAAGGGGAGAACGTGGACAAACTGACCGATGACCACATTCTGCAGACTCTAATGGACATCTTCTTTGGTAAAGATACCAGACAAATCTATATGATGTGGTTCAATATTGTCATCGCTTAATTACTCTTGCAGTTCTTTTAATCCTATGAAAAATTATAAACATGTATGACCTCTGTCCGCTATTGACTCATGGAATTAAGTATGCTTCGTGCGAATTTTCTTGAATACCTAAATGTTCTCTGTACAATTATTAATCAATATCTGATGAGATCTGTTTGACACCACTCGCATTCCACGCCGAAATGAAAATCAGTGTTATAGTCTCCGGAGAATACAAATACAAGTCTTTTAAGATTGTGGTCTTATGGAGCAAAACACAGATAATCTCACTAACCTCGGATACGACAATGAGTTTGATATGCTGCATGTTAAACAGTTCTTTTCAGTTTTAAGACCATATTATGCACCTTTATCCGAATAGAAGAATAGGATACAATTCATTATTTGTATTCGTCTTGTCGGTGCAATCCGGACTAGGGCCTAAACACTTGGTACATTTCTTAAGAGAAGACACATGCTTACCTGAAGAAATTTCCAGTTTTACTTCTCTATCATTTCGCTCAATGGAAAAAGACAATTTTCCCCTCTGATCTTCGATATTTGACATCAAATGATCTATTCATATTCATTCATTTTTATATCATTTTGTTTTGTTTGATTTCCAACCTTCATTGAAATATTAGCATTTTGTTCAAAATTCTGTTCTGTAACTACAGATACCGTTTTATTCGTTCCATTGTTAACAGGCAACAGTTCAGGCAAGCTCACAACGACGATTTCCAACCTTGCAGGTTGTTAACTTTTTATGCGCAATTCAAGCAAAATAAAATGGCTTTTTGGAAAGCATGACATTTCAGTCTCTCTCTCTCTTATATGCTACCAGCTGGAACACAGACTACCGTTGACACATTGTACTGGGCATTTGCCTTGATGTCCGAGAACCCCGAGATTCAGAAGAGAATCCAGGCGGAGCTCGATTCCGTGGTCGGTCGTGATTGTGTGCCAACCATCGAGGAGCGCGGGGCTCTGCCGTACACCGAGGCCACTTTGTATGAGGTGATGAGGTACAGCACGATCGGTCCTATCGCCATGCCACATTCGACCATGTGCGATACCAAGATATGTGAGTATCGATCGATAGGCACGCCAAATTCACATCAGTTGTCGCTTCAGTCACGCAGTTACTGAATTAATCTGCTCAGAGCAGAGGAAAACCAAATGGTTAAAAAAACAAAAAATTATTTTGTGGATTGAGTATAATGTATAGAGTAATGTACTTCAAGAACATCTCTGAAATGGATACATCTGAATTTCGGAATTTCTTTAAGGAAATGTAACAGTCGGGTCCTATGAAAGTAAAACTTCCTGATTGTTACATAGTATTCTTGAAATACATGTGTAGTCGAAGTTACGATTTTATAGACATAAGGACGGTAATGTATTTTCACTGATTACTTGAACTAGGTGACTACATCATCCCTAAAGGAGCGGCGGTGGTCACCAACCTTCATTCGATGCACTTTGACCCCCAGGAATGGGATGACCCAGACTCCTTCAAGCCAGGTAGGCAATCCTAAGACCTGGTCTTTAGGGTATTCAGGACATTTATGAGCCTACTAATTCTGCACGGAAATTAGGGGAATATCTTAATCAGAATATATATATATATATATATATATATATATATATATATATCATATAGAATCTAGAATATAGAATACGTGCTCGCACATGATCAATGTTTCTCATTATCTTCAATACAGTATACAGTGTATTATGATAATAAATGCATGTAGTGGGATGCGCCTAGTTATGCCGAGATGTCCCGAGTTGTGCCGCGATATGCCGAGTTGAGCATGCTTTGTGAAGTAGGAAGTAGGCTATTTACCACACAGTGTGATTAGAAATAAGAAGTGACGAAAACGCTCGCATTCAATATAATTATGGGTACACCACGTACTGGAATTACTACTTGAGAGAATAGCACCAACTAAAGGAATTGTCGAGAAAGTCTGGCCCAGTCATGGCACGTCACGTCATGTCACACGTGACTGATGTCATGTTTTATCACGTCATGGCGCTGTGTCTCTTGGCGTTTCTCATCGGTAAGGTATACTTTCAGGATTAGTAGGAACCTGCTACCTGACTGTGATGTATTGAAGCATTCATTTAGTTCAAAAGGCAGAAAATCATTATTTTCTGGCAAAGAAATATTTTAGTGTGCACTTCTTCTCGCTCCAAGAACACTTCCTACACACTAAGAAAAAATGATTCATTCTTGCACCTTTTAAGGGTGCAAAGTGATGTCACACTGGTGGCTCCCTATGGGTGTTATCTTGCACCCTCAAGAAATGGGTGCAAAAGTGTCACCATGGTGCAATGGTATAATTTTGCGCCCTGTGGGTGCACCTTTGCACCTCCATAGAGGGTGCAACATTGCACCCTTTATTGAGGGTGCGAAGTTCTTCCCTTGGGTGCATATTTCCACCCACACTAAGTGGTGCTAAGTTTCACCCTTTTCTTGAGGGTGCATCTTTCCACCCACACTAATTGGTGCTGAGTTGCACCTTTCTTGAGGGTGCGATCTTTCTCCCTTTAATTTTCGGCGCAACTTTGCACCCTTTCTTGCCTCTACTTTTGGTGCAACTTTACACCTTTCGTGAGGGTGCAAAGAAGCACCCAAAGTTCCAAGATTGTAGCCTCTGTTAAGGGTGCAATTTTGTGCCGTATATATAGGTAAAATGTTGCACCTACATGTATGTGGTGCTTATTTGATCCATGACTGCTGCAAAATTGCTTCTTTAAAGGAGCCAGTCAGTGTCACTGTCTACGCCTTTAGAGGCGCAATGTTGCCCAGTAACCTCAAGTGCATCTTGAGATTACTGGGCAATATTGCGTCTCTAGAGGAACAGGCAGTGACACTGATTGGCTCCTTAAAGAAGCAATTTTGCAGCAGTTATGGATGAAATAAGCACCACATATTTGCAACATTATACCTATAAGGTATATATACTTAGCATCACATAACAGGGTACAATTTGTTTACTTAACTACTTTAAACCTTGAATAGTGCGAACTAATGCAAGCCTGTTTGCTCAGTATATCAAACTTATGCTGTTGTTGCACTCTGCAAAGTATTAATAGGATTGGCGTAATTTGGATCCTGTGAATCATGAAATGTGTGTGTGTAATTTGTGAGTTTTGAAATGTTAATGTAGAAGTCAACTTATACTAAAACCAAATATTTACCCAATTACCTTTCCAATAAGGTGAGCACTATCACCATCTATCAAACAAACCCTCTATAGGCAAGAGTATACATCTGCATGAAGGAAGAGGTAAAAATATGATATACATTTGTCTGGATACGTTTTATTCAAAACGTACTTGAATACGTACTTATTCACATAATCTATAAGAATACGACATGCTTCTTACCAGTACACAAAGCCTCAAAAACAAGAGCATGCTGCTTATATTTCTAAAGTATGCACCACATCTAAAAATAAAAAAAAATATGTAAGAGGATTTAACAAGTTGTTTGTATGCATTTAAACGAACAGGCCTATACATATTTCCATGCGTACAATATTCATGTAACAGTGACGTCATCATGAATCATCAAAAAGATATGTTTCCAGCATAGACATGAATTTATCTAAAATCTAAAACATGTCTTACAATTAGGAGTTTGTTTTATAATGACGATGCCAATTGTCTTAAAGTCCTTATCACGACATGTCTTGGGGTTCACACTTATTTAAATCATGAGATTCTTGGCACTTAGATTACGACTACAATTTATTATGGTTTAGATATACTTAATTGACAGTCGCATACCGTATACAGGTATACGGGCATTTCGATGAAAACATCTAAATACAAGGTATGATTATAATATGAAAATCGAACTTGATACCAGCCCTTATGGGCTACCAATGGAGACTAGGCAGAATCGCAGTTATGTATTCAGATTTTGTTTCGGGTGATACACGCATTCCGACTGATTTGGGATCAATTCGAGTCCCTCGAGCTGAGATTCCGGAACTGCAATGAGCAAATCATCATAATGACTAACAAAGTGACCGAGAATAATACATGCACCAGTTTCTGTTTCGTTGTTCTATACACAGAAAGTTGTTACGTTTTCCAATCCTCTGTAGGCACACAGTGATTTGCAGATCACCTTTGGCTATAACGCCATGGTCGCGTGCAAAATGAATGCAGCTTATCTAACTTGTAATTTCCGAATAGGGGACTACCGTGCTTATACATATCAATCGGATGACAGACCCCGTCAAAGAGTAAATTGCGGATATCGTATATCATTGTCAAATCCACTTTTTGTTCTGTACACAGTTTCACTGGACTCTTATGAACCACTTAAGCGTTACCAAATCATGGAGTATAAGAATAATCTTATGTTATTTCCTTGAAAAGGCTGCATTTGTATGAGCGGGAACAGTTTGGCATCATACATAACTAAATACACGTATTATACAAGGTTTCAGGACACTTTGAACCGTGTCCCCCCCCCCCAAAGAAAACAACAACAACAACAACAACTACTACTACTACTGAAATGTTGTATACCCTAGGCCCATTAATGTATGATATTTGACCTTTGAATACATTGCCCACATTTTTCAACGACTAGGCATCTGGATGCAACCTAGGTTATAAAATGAAAAATGTTTTAGGAAAATACATTTAACCACTTCAGAAATAACTACGGAACAAATAGCATAATATTGACACGTTCCCTTCTTCCTAATGACGCGACAGAAAAGTTTCCTCACCGAATCATTCTGTCGTTATTCAAGTACAAGTCATTGGTGATTATATACCTAGTTCGATTAAAAATATACATGGAGTCATTGCAAAAGTATCTCATGAAAAGTATGCTTCAGAACTACATCATTGTCATTTATTCTATAACGCTAATAATAGAGTTATTGTTCCGCTATATTGCCTAACAGGTTGTAGTACTCCTACGACGTTTGTTCAGCAAATAAGGCACAATTTGCGAATTTTACACGCTGTTGCCAAAGTCTCTAATCTTCTTTACCGCTATTCTCAGACATGAGGTATGCTGATGCTGTATGAATTAGAAACGGAAGCTTCACAAATATTCACCATCTAACAAGGTAAAAGCGAAGTGATGTCTTGCCCACATATCGAATTTGTGATTACACTGATTTTCAAATGTAAGCTCATTGACATTCACTTTTTGACTGTTGACGGAGTCGGACTTCCTCAATATCAACACTTGACAGCCATCTTTAGATGATCTGTGGAGTGAATTTGGTGGTCATATAGCTCAAAAGTGTTGAAAGTTATTAAAGAACACCACAATACCATGTCGACAGTGCTTACCAGGTGAGATACAAAGAAAGAGCACGAAATGGCATTGTAGAATTTGACAATGACCTACAATATTTGACCTTGAACGCTGGCACCCACAAGGTGGTAGAAGTAACTTCGTCCAATCGTACATACATATGCATATAAGTTTCATTTGGATACCTCAAACAGTATAAAAGGGGAATGAAACCCAAATGTACCCGTGGATTGGAGCAATATCGTAAGAACACATAAGTGAACATGGAAAATCGTATGATCCAGTGGAAGTTATGCATTTTTTAACGTTTCAGCGTCACTTTCATGTATGGAAACGTATATGAAGAAAATATCAAGGGAATTCCATAAAATCTGATTCTAAATTAAAAGTACAAATTACCTCCACTTATTTGTCGTTGCCATAATGTTAAGGGTAATATTACCCCCCCCCCCCCTTTCTGGAAGAAGTAAATCAAGTGCTCCTTTTGTAATGCTAGAAAGGTGAAACTATGCCTATTTTCTTTACATGTCTTTATATAATTTTCCATGGTTGACGTCAAAGATGTAGCTTTCTCATCTCGTAATGGCGGCACTGAAACTCTAGATATATATGTGTATATATAGCTCTTCAACGGATTTTCCGATATTCCTCAATTTGTCACGATGTGTTCAACTGCTAAAGTAATCTTCCTGCATTAACTTGTCCACTTGTACTTTTCGTTTCATTTCCCTTCGTGATTCAACGTTGCCATAATCGATTACAGACAGATGTACGAACGGAGGGACAACCTGAACAACATCATTTCTCTGGTGACAACTCCTTGTAAAAGTATACACCATGAAAACTTTAGGCTGGTAAACTATATCAAGACAATTATTGAACAATATTGTTAATGAAATGCCGTAGGGTTTTTTTTTTTCGTGATAGTTGCCTGTTCAGATCAAGGCTTGCAATGTACTGCTGAAGAATGCATCGAGTGTTTCTGCCTTGTTTGGGATACTCAAAGCCACAGAGCACAGAAGGCCGCAAACATTGTAGCGAAGGAAGACACGATTGTATACAGGAATTCGGGCAGATTTCACAACCATCCAGCCAAACAGTGATGTCATTGGTGCGCAGCATTCACAGTGAAGATTGTGGGATTTAGTCCTGCCAGGTTCTGAAAGAGATTTTGGCATGAAATATAATAATGACTGAATAAAATTTCGAAGGAAATAGGTCGTTTACACTACGCAATTTTGTTGCTTACATAAACTAACAGGTTGCAACTATGACCATTGACCAGAAAAAGGAAAATTAAATTGATTGTATAGTTTTTGTTGAGATCTACTTCAGGTTTGTAACATCTTTTGCTGAGATAATGAGGAATGGTTTTGAAATAGCTGCGATATCCAAAACAGAGCAATAATAATATAATGAAGGACCCACTTTTTATCACGATCGCTGCGTTTTACTTTGTTTTTGGATGCCTCATCCATTTCAAAACCAGTTTTCATCAAATAATCTTTAGAATTCCTCTTAGAATGGCATACTCTCTATTATTTCATAAGTAGGTTCTTGGTATATCACAAAAAGTTAAAGGCCCAAATCCTCACCTCCACCACTATACTATACCATCCCTTTAAGCTTTGATATTGGTTTCTAAACAAATCCGGTCGGATAGATTTATTTCAGCTCTTTGTCATATAAGTAAAACATAATAATGTTGCAAAGAAATATTCCCCTTATATTTCTAGTCACAAAGCAAATGGAATTCCCGTCTCCCATTAAAAAAAAATGCAGCACTTACTTTGTCACAGACATACAGCATGTCCTCTCCAAGCAGACGGGGAATTAGGAGACAACATGCAGACATCACTATCAAAGTTAGAGCTGAAAAAAAGAAGAATAAATGTGGAATAGCCTGAGTAAAGTCATGTTGAAAAAAAAAATGTGGCGAATTTGAACTGAGATGAAAATACACACCTTTTATGTAGGCCTGCATACATTTATGACATGGGCATATTCAAATATTCCCAAAATTTTTCTAACCAACTCAAAGTTTTCATATTAAACATAAAATAACAAAGTAAGACAACATCATATTACATGCCAATTTAACATCAGTTTGCTGTATATTTTACACAGTCAGGAAAGGAGTAAGACGTATAGACCTCAGCCATTCAGCCGTTGCTGAGCTTGCCTCAGATGATGGTCCGGGTGCTGGCCATGGCAATGGGTGTAATGATGCCCGTTATGGTTGACACCTCTAATCCTGTTACCACACACACAAAAAGTGAAAATATAGCCCCCTCTACTTATTCATAACATTGATTTGATTTACTTTAATAATACTGGTTACAGAAAAGAAGATTACCCCCCCCCCCAAAAAAAAAAAAAAAAAATGGCTATTCAGGGCATTTGAAGATTCTTGCGGGGTAGAGATGCTGCCTGTATATGAGTGACAATCCATCATGGAGTTTTCAAGAAAAAATCCAAACAACTGAGAAGACGTAGAACGCAAAAGGCAAGAATGAATGATCGCAATGGTCCACTTGAGTAACATATCTCGCGATTATAGATGGTATCAAAATTGCACTATAGTCTTATCAAATTTTCCGCAACCCACTAAACGGTGGCTACGTTATAGTAACTGATAAAACTGCGTTCATGTGTAATGATAAGCTTTAATATAATATACTTCACGGATATCACATCCTGAAAATCTAGATGAATCAATAACCTGAAAATACATATATTACGGATTAATCCATTAATGAAACTTACATATTCTGTTGAGGAATCACTCTGTCCTTCAGAATTGCATATAAGTTTACGTGATCAGGAGAATGCGCGCAACTTCATCATAATCATGAATACCTGAAAAGGAAAATCAAGCGTCATGAGTTCAAGGCCACTGCTCATGCGTATGTAATAATTTTGCAGAAGAGCTGACTTATGTAAATGTGACTACATAACTCTCTCCATGGCAGCTTAATGTATAGTTCAATTCTTATGCACTGCCTTGCTGCATACAGGGTGTACTTAAGTCCACCACTAACACTACCTGACTATTTACAGAGAATTATCCCAGCATGAAAATGTTTTGCCATTATAAGTTTAGTTAGTACACTGGTCTATTTATCCATAAGTTTATCAACAATTATTCATCAACTTTCATTCCTTTTATTCGTTATTAATCAAGTGTGGTATGGCACGACGCGATGTATTATCCTTGGGGATGTGTGTGTGTGTGTGGGGGGGGGGGAGGGGGCGTAAAGGTTATGTAAAGGATACACTTCCTATAGGAAAATCCGATTCCACGTTTTCTTAACTATTTTGTTTTGTTGTTGATCAGTAAATATAAAGAATTATTTGAAATTTATGATGATGTATGTGTTCACTGTATTGTGAGTATAAATTATGCTTGTATAATTGTGTATGTAGTGAAAATTGTATCATTTATAATGTGTACCGTAGGCCTACATGAATATATGTAAGTTTATGCATGTATGTAGATATTCCTATGTGCACGCCCATATACCAACAAAAAGAATTTCCTAAATGAACAATAAATGAATCTGAAATCTGAAATCGGAATGCCATGACGTCTTTAGCAAGACATTTTATCGTTAAAGCTGATCTAATTCCACAGAATGGTTACGAAACAAAACAAAATAAAACAGAAAAAGCACGGAAAAAACTAGCCAATTTTAACAGAACTCTAAAATGAGCATTTCAATATTACTGCCTACAAGCCTATTGCATTATAAGACAATGCTATACAACCAAAAGCATAACAGATACAAGAAATTTGATGAAGGGTAATATCGAGAGGAAGGCCTTGGTCGAGAACATTGTGGATACTGCAAATCATGCTTTACGATGACGTTTTAACTCACCATTTTCCACGTAGTAAGAATCTGCGGGGTCTTGATATTATGAAGTGGAAGTCAGAGTTGCAGTAAGCCGCATACGAAAAGCCTCAGAAGAGCTGATCTGGCTGTGGAAATGGAATTTGCGCTGGATGCTCAGCTCAAACACGCAGGCACGAGCTGTACAATGAGCCATCTGGGAGTCAACTTATGTGCACATAAGTTCGTACGACTCAACAATTCATTGAATTCATAAATCATGTTCAAGAAAAGAATGAACATGCCCACACCAGGTGACCAAACGACTGGGTCCGTGAATTGACACTTAAGGAAACATCCATGTCATCCATCGAATGTATTCTATAGATTAATAGGCGTTTAAAAAAAACATTTTCCAGTTTTGATTCTTAATAATTCAGTAACTATATATCAGATAACACTGTCATTGATATGGGTGATAGTTGTATAGTGTACAATTTTGTTGGAGGTGGTTTAAAACATAAATCAGCTTCATGAAATCCATGATCACTTTCACAGTTAGGTTACAGATTTTGCTCTATTTCCAACCCTCTGTACCAAACTTTCACTTTGCACAGTGGTCAATGGGTGTGTATGGAAGTATGTGGTTATTAAACACCCTGACAATGGTGTTGAACAATGGCCAGGGTTTGAATGCTTTATCATCTATTCATGAGAAATTCCACTATCACAGCCAGTCTTTATTCATTCTAAAATGTAGTGTTTGCAAGCACATGGAAACATGTGCTTACATTTTTCATGTGCATGCATTTTGCCCATAGGCTTTACCATGCATGAATCCGTGAAAAAAAGGGAAAATCAACCCTTAAATATAAATCGTGTAGTTTGCACCCATATATATCCGCGATTTTACTCTCTAAATGATTTTATTTTATCATTTCATTTATTTCCACTTAATAAAACATGCATACATAAAATGTGACAATGGTATGACAAGTGTAAAATGACAATGTGACAAACAAACAAACAAACAAAGCAAACAAACAGCAAAAGATATCAAGTGAAGGAGTGAGTGAGAAGGCAATTGGCCTTATTCAAAACTAATCCCGGAAAAGTGAATACATTGTATATACAGAGAAAAACATTGGCACACACACACACACTCACACATACACACACATGCATACACAGACAAAAACATGGACCAGCGCACATTAACAATACGCAAGATGTGATTTTCACAAACACACCCTATCTTGCTAGTCTCTTATAAATTCGTAAAATGATATTGGTAACTTCCAGAAAACCTTTCAAGTAAAATACGCTTGAAAGCTTTCGTAAAACTTTGTACTGTTTTCTTACATTTCACATCAGAGTGGATGGAATTCCAGATTTGAGGGCCTTGAAAAAATATTGACTTTTTTTTCTTTTCTTTTTTTGCTGTCCCGAGATCGAGTCGCAACGAAAATCTTCAGCGTGTAGTAGGGTTTGACTCCATCATCGCACAGTAAGCATGCAGGGAATGTTGTGACATATTCCATTTTGATTGGTCAATACCAGACGAGCAGTCAGGTATTCTTCATTAGCTTGTTCGCAGACCCTTTCATCAAAGACTTAACTTCATTTAAAAATGCTCCGATGAATGATTATGAATTATGGGAGAACATCAAGTTTTATGATGTCTTAAAGGGGAAGGCTAGTAACTGATCAGTGGGAATCAGTGGAAATGCTGGGAGATGATTGTTCCAATCCTTATGGGATTCATTCAAGAGTTCATTGTATATCTATTGTTGTGTGAAAATGATTTGCTTCAGAATGGTCTCATATTCAAGTAATGTGAAGTTTAATGCTTCCAGGTTAGCGTCCCTGGTCAGTGACGGAGCATTAATCTGCACATTACTTGAATATGAGACCGTTCTGGTGCAAATCATTTTCACACAATAGATATACAATGAACTCTTGAATGAATCCCATAAGGATTGGAACAATCATCTCCCAGCATTTCCACTGATTCCCACTGATCAGTTACTAGCCTTCCCCTTTAAAAAAAAAACCATGTACATAGTAGCACGACGACGGTATATGCAATATTGTATTCAAGTGTCGATCAACACCATATAGGTCTTTCTTTGAGACTAGTTATGGGCTCAATATTGCACCTTAGCAAGAATGAACCACAAACAGGAAGATATGTCTTTGTAATGGTAATTTCTTTTCGACATCCCAACCAATAAGAGATAGGTTAGGTGAATGTTAAAGACACGGGGATACACGAATAGAAATTGCGCAAAAAAAAAAAAATGAAATAAAACGAAGATTATTCTAATAAGTATGCCTGGGCAGTAATCTGATGTATCTATTGATAAAGAATTCTATTTGAAGATTCATATCAGTTTGTTTTGTCAGAATCATGAGGAAAGGTGATAAAATAAACCGGCTATCCAGGGTACAGTTTAAACACTTTCACATGAAACAGCTCTGATTAAGATTAACACTTTTGCACAATAATATTTATGTTCAGAATTGACTTTTGCTTTATATGTTTTTATCTTAAAGTGTAGGATTTCATTTCATTTAATAGATAAACATTAAGCAAAATATAACCAGAATTATGTTAACGTCCAAAATGAATCTTCAGATTGCTCAGCGAGACGGCGGCATCGAATCCCGATCAGCGAAGGCACAAATGCACCTGTGGAATTTTTTGTACAGCAATGGAAATCTGACGACTATTTGAATAATTACAGCCAGTTGGAACTTCATCTGTTAAGCCTCCTAGGTTATGTGTACAATGTGATTGGTCAATACCAGACAAGCAATCAGGTATTCTACGTTAGTTTTTTTTAGCAGACCCCTTTCATCATGGACTCAACTTAATTCGAAATTATACTCTCGATGAATGATTATAGAATATGAAAGAAAATTAAGTTTCCTGATATCAAAAAATATATGTTCATGATATCAGCACAAGGATATGTAATATTGCATTTTAGTGTCGAGTAACACCATAGGAGGTCTTTGTTTTGAGACTAGTTTGGGGCGCAATATTGCACCGTCAATGACCGTGGCAAGATCGAACCCCAAATGAACCATATAAAAAGCAAAGTTCCACCATTTTCTCAAATCGTGTAATTTGCACCCATTTCCGCGACTTCGAACCCTTCTAGCTCCCTCATTGAACCTTTTTTTCTTAGTGTGTAGATGATGGAGGAACGGTCTGCCAGCACCCTCGCAGCTTCATGCCGTTCGGAGCGGGTCGCCGTAGCTGTCTCGGAGAGGCGGTTGCTAAGGCCGATCTCTTCCTCATCTTCTCCTGGTTCCTCCAGAACTACACCTTCTCCAAGGTGCCGGGCAAGGAGAGCGAGAGCCTTATCAACCTCATCCCTAAGACAGTCGTCGGGCGTCTGCTGACACCATACGAAATCGTGATCAGTGAGAGGAGGAAATAAACATTGCATATATCATTTGTCATGAGAAAAACATCGTGATTTCGAGCACGTTGAACAGTGTAACCATAAACGCGATTAGTTGTTTTATATTAATATTGCTTATCACGATGGGTCTCGATGACACACACAAAAAAATAGTCGCATTGAATGCTAACAATGAAAATTTCATCGCTTAGTACAAATGCAATTGGAAATTGCAATCTGACACCATTGAGAGTGGAAATACTGAGGTCGGGACGGAGGGACAGAAAGACAGTGAGAAAGAAAAGCAGAAAGGGAAAGAGGAAAAAGAAAGATGGTGGCTAGAGATAATACTTGAGAGGATGACGAATTAGAGAGAAGAGAAGATGGGGAATCCTAAAGTAGCATGGCTTTGTTTTCTGGTTTGCAGTATCACTGACACTTTCAAAGGAGCCCGAACCAATTGCTAACGTAATTATGTTGAATCTTAACTTCATTGTCGTAACAGATGAAGCAAACATGACTATTACCACATGACCACAATGCATGCTGAAAAAAAAAAAATGTGTCAATATTATTGTTGAAGTATATCAGTACGTTATCGTATATCAGTACGTTATCGTCAGTTGTAAGTCGTTTGTATTAATTATGAGTTTCTGTATGAAAAAAAAATTGATTCTTACCAAGTGCTGCAGGAATGATTGTGATCATCAAAATGTGCTTAATATAAAAATTATGTAATACCTATAGAAATTCAGAGGTGGTATAATACGAGATTGGCGGCATTTTCTCTTCAACATGTCTAGTGTAGATACTCGGTATAAGCACAGTAATGGATTGCTTTTCCTACTGTCACCAGTCGTCCATGTGAATATGATTATGAACGTTATGAGAGTAATATAAATTTCCAACACTTGTAATATTATAGTGAAACTTGTAACTTTATTGGCATCGTACATTGCAGCAGTCAAAGTGACCTTTTTAATAGTGGCAAAATATGACACACGGGTTCAATGAACACAATCACAGTACCCATATTGTGTGTATGGAACGAACTCTGAGTGGAATCTAGTTTGGATATATTATATCTCTTTGGTCTTACCAAGGAGATATCGCAAGCAGGCATCACACACCCAGCGTGACTAGACGCTCAGTGCTTATTCCATTGTGTAAAAATTCACAGTTGTCATATCTTCCATGTCTTCTCTCTCTCTCTCTCTCTCTCTCACACACACACACACACACACAAACCGACATCAGTATTCCTGAGATTTTATGTCAAAATGAACTTTGAAGTTTCTTTTAACTACTTTCATAATAATAATTCTCTGGATGACACACACACACACACACACAACAAACAAACACACAAAACAGTTCAAAAACAAAACTCGCTCAGTGTATTCTTTTAGCACTTCCGTGATCGCCCTTGTTGCGATTCCTCATTAGCAGCTTGTGGGCATTTAAATAAATTGCATTTTTTTAATACATTATAGATTACGGTAATGCTACGTTGCTGTGCTTATGTGTTTGTGTTTTTCCTTTCTGTCCTGTCTGTCCCTTGATGTCTGCCCTGTTTTGAATTATTTATATTTCACTTTCGTAACTAAGAAAGTCAAAGTTTTTGCATCGATTGCATGAGTTGTCCACAGTCGACAATGCCTTCTATATATATATTGGACCTCTCAATGTTTTTTTTTTATCCTTTACAGAACATAGATAATGCAACAAATTTGGTACAAAAATTATGCTTATACATGCTTTCAAGACCTTATCATATTTAATTCCACTTTGCATGCAGTCAACTAATGTGTACTCAAGATTTTGTAATTCTCTTATGTTTCATGGAAGAAAAATGGAAATAAATAATTGAACTGATTAAGCACGTCTATAACGTGACAAGGTGGAGTCACGTGAAATTTGTTAGAGTCATTTGTGTGGTTTAAGCTCAGATATCTGACTATGCAAATGTGATATAGATGACAACGACTACTTCGAGATATTATCAAACTCTTTTCATGTCATCGTAGCTCGCCTAAGCAAAGAGGTACGAGTCGAGCCCGCCTAGTACCTCTTTGGCCTAACCAGCGTTCGCATCCTTTCTCTACACACACTTGACGCATACTTAGTTCTTCAACAATACCATATACTGTGAATATTCATACTTCCGGGTTTCATTTCATTTTTTTTTTCTTTTTATTTCTTTTGTTTTTAACGAAAAATAAAGGGGGGGGCGTGCGCCGGTTGCGCCCCCCTCTGGATCCGCCACTGCCATTACCACATGCATGACCACAATGCATGCTGAAAAAAAAAAATTGTCAATATTATTGAAGTATTTTAGTATGTTATCATCAGTTGTAAGTTGTTTGTATTAATCTTATATGAGCTGCTGTATGAAAAAAAAATAAAGTGATTCTTATCAAGTGCTGCAGGAATGATTGTGATCATCAAAATGTGCTTGAAATATGTAATACCTATAGAAATTCAGAGGTGGTATAATACGAGATTGGCGGCATTTTCTCTTCAGCATGTCTAGTGTATATGATACTCGGTATAAGCACAGTAAACACAGTAAAGTGTAGTAAACACAGTAAACACAGTAAAGTGTAGTACAGTAAGCACAGTAAACACAAAAAATGGTCAATATTATTGAAGTATATCAGTACGTTATCGTCAGTTGTAAGTCGTTTGTATTAACTATGAGTTTCCGTATGAAAAAAAAAATGATTCTTACCAAGTGCTGCAGGAATGATTGTGATCATCAAAATGTGCTTAATATAAGAATTATGTAATACCTATAGAAATTCAGAGGTGGTATAATACGAGATTGGCGGCATTTTCTCTTCAACATGTCTAGTGTAAATAGTCGGTATAAGCACAGTAATGGATTGCTTTTCCTACTGTCACCAGTCGTCCATGTGAATATGATTATGAACGTTATGAGAGTAATATAAATTTCCAACACTTGTAATATTATAGTGAAACTTGTAACTTTATTGGCATCGTACATTGCAGCAGTCAAAGTGACCTTTTTAATAGTGGCAAAATATGACACACAGGTTCAGTTTACACAATCACAGTACCCATATTGTGTGTATGGAACGAACTCTGAGTGGAATCTAGTTTGGATATAAATCTTTGGTCTTACCAAGGAGATATCGCAAGCAGGCATCACACACCCAGCGTGACTAGACGCTCAGTGCTTATTCCATTGTGTAAAGATTCACAGTTGTCATATCTTCTCTCTCTCTCTCTCTCTCTCTCTCTCTCACACACACACACACACACACACACACACACACACACACAAACCAACATCAGTATTCCTGAGATTTTATGTCAAAATGAACTTTGAAGTTTCTTTAACTACTTTCATAATTCTCTGGATGACACACACAAACACACACACACGCACACACACACACAAAACAAACACACAAAACAGTTCAAAAACAAAACTCGCTCAGTGTATTCTTTTAGCACTTCCGTGATCATTGTCCTTGTTGCGATTCCTCATTAGCAGCTTGTGGGCATTTACACTTACATTTTTTTTAATACATTATAAATTACGGTAATGCTACGTTGCTGTGCTTATGTGTTTGTGTTTTTCCTTTCTGTCCTGTCTGTCCCTTAATGTCTGCCCTGTTTTGAATTATTTATATTTCACTTTCGTGACTAAGAAAGTCAAAGTTTTTGCATCGATTGCATGAGTTGTCCACAGTCGACAAATAATGCCTTCTAGTGGACCTCTCAATGTTTTTTTTTAATCCTTTACAGAACATAGATAATGCAACAAATTTGGTACAAAAATTATGCTTATACATGCTTTCAATACCTTTATCATATTTAATTCCACTTTGCATGCATTCAACTAATGTGTACTCAAGATTTTGTAATTCTCTTATGTTATGTTTCATGGAAGAAAAAATGGAAATAAATTGAACTGATTAAGCACGTCTATAACGTGACAAGGTGGAGTCACGTGAAATTTGTTAGAGTCATTATTGTGTGGTTTAAGCTCAGATATCTGACTATGTAAATGTGATATACAGTGTAGATGACAACGACCACTTCGAGATATTATGACTTCTTCTCTTCAATTGGACAAAATCTTTCTCAAAATATTCCTCTTTCTAGTAAAACTTTTACTGATTTTTTAGATACACCTAACTCCAAAACTATATTTTTTGACCCTACATATAAAGAAGAAATAGTAAGGATTGTTGCCAATTTGAAAGAAGGAAAAAGTCCTGGCCACGACGGAATTGATAACCACCTGATAAAAAACATAATTCCTCAAATAGTGGATCCCTTAGTACATATTATCAATTCATCGCTTACAACTGGCCATGTGCCAAATAGCATGAAAATTGCGAAAGTAATTCCTATTTTCAAGAAAGGGGAGAAGGATGATGTCAACAATTATAGACCTATATCTTTATTATCTTCTATCTCCAAGATTCTTGAAAAAATAGTTTACATCCGGACAGTACGTTTTCTTAAAACCTGTGGCATATTTTCAAATGTTCAATTTGGATTCAGGGAAAACCACAGCACAACACACGCATTACTCGCCCTCATCGACAAAGTCACACACGCACTTGACACATTTTCACACACGATAGGTATCTTCTTGGACTTCTCCAAGGCCTTTGACACGATTAACCATGGAATACTTCTCGCAAAATTATCCCATTATGGCATACGTGGAAAGGCCTTGGAGTGGTTCACGAGTTACCTATCAAATAGATCCCAATTTGTACATGTCAATGGTTTTGATTCTCAAAATAAAACGATAACATGTGGTGTCCCACAAGGGAGCTTACTAGGCCCGTTGTTATTCATTATTTATATCAATGATTTTCATAGATCCTCGGAGAAACTATCATTCATATTATTCGCGGATGACTCTAACCTTTTCTTTTCCCATCCCGACCCAAATATCTTAGCAAGAACAGTAAACGAAGAACTGAAAAAGGTTATACAATGGATATACGCAAATAAATTGTCACTTAATATTCAAAAAACAAAATTTATGCTTTTTAGTAACTCTTTAGATAGCCTCCCGGGCAATATATCATTTGATACTACTCCCCTAGAAGAAGTTTCTACTTTTAAATTTCTTGGTGTTTGCGTTGATAACAAGCTTTCATGGAGGAATCATATTGATAGCATATGTAAAACTATTTCACGAAACATTGGCGTAATGAACAGATTAAAATATTATCTTCCTTCATGTGCATTATTAACTCTTTACTCTAGTTTGATACTACCGTATCTAAACTACGGGATTCTTGCTTGGGGTAATACATATCAGATATTACTTGATAAACTTTTTTTATTGCAAAAGAAAGCACTCAGAACTGTTTTTAACCTAACTACACGAGAACATACAGATCCTTTGTTTTTTTACCATAAAATACTAAAAATAAAAGATTTGTATGTGTTTCAACTTGGTCAGTTCATGTTTAATTATAACAGCAACTTTTTACCCGAAATATTTCACGACTCTTTTCATCGAAACAGTCATGTACATAACTATCCTACGCGACGATCCAACGAATTCCATCTTCCATTCATGAGAACAGTACATGCCCAAAATACATTTCTGTATACCGGACCCAGACTTTGGAATAATCTAGATAATAGCTTAAAAGACTCACCCTCATTCCTCACATTTAAATACAAATTCAGAAAACATTTGTTATCTACTTGTAATTGTAGATAATCTGAACTAATTGTTTTAATTTATGCTTGAGGTTTCACCTGTCCTGATGTCGCAGCACTTGGCGTGTTCTGTATGCAGACCTCTCTTCTCTCTTTATTCTTCTTTCCTCTTCCTTCCTGTCTTTGTTCCTCGTAGACTTGTATTGTCACCGTCTTCTCTCTTCTCGGTACTGTCTCGCGTCGTATATGGGTGTGGGTAACTGAATGTCTGTACGAGTGTGTCGTCCTTCTTATATTTTCCCGGTACACCAGTTCAATGAACACCGTCTGGGCATTAGCATTGATACTTATTTCCTATTATTGTCGAAGCCAGCGTATAGCTATATTTTTACAAACGACTTAAGTAATCTATATTTAATATAAATGCTGTAAGAAAATAATAAAACAAACTTGAATAATATATTGCTTACTCATCAATTATCTAGGGATCCACGTCCTACAAGCTTTGCTTTTTTGTGGATCGCTATTTTCCAAAATTGAAGTTATTTTCTGAAAGCTCGCGAAGTATACATGTATACGCATCGTTCCTTCTGATTATTGTACATATGTTGATGTATATAATTTATTTCGTATATTACATGAACCTTTTGTAAAAGTGTAGACAATATCATTTCATGATATGTATACTTTGCATTACGTTTTGATTTTCTTTGATTGGAAATAAACTATGATTGAACTTGAACTTGAATATTATCAAACTTTTTTCATGTCATCGTAGCTCGCCTAACCAAAGAGGTACGAGTCGAGCCCGCCTAGTACCTCTTTGGCCTAACCAGCGTTCGCATCCTTTCTCTACACACACTAATACCATTTTGACGCATACTTAGTTCTTCAACAATACCATATACTGTGAATATTCATACTTCTGGTACTAGAGAAAAAAAAAATGTTTCCTAGAAGACAAAGCATATGGAAATTCTAATTTGCATCGTATTTGAGAGTCTGTTCGCTTCATTCATATATTTACGGAATTCAAACATAAATATTAACATGAACATTTGTGGAACATGAATCCATAATATCGGTAGGATCACATATTTGGAATAGCAATGTCGACATGGATTTAATCATTCTTCCATGGGATCACGAGACTTGTTGCATTAAGGGTACAACAGCGAGGACGTTCAGACAAAAAGAATAAGAGAATACTGTGAAAACTGACCTTCCAAATTAATCCTTTAAGAGGGTAAATGATCTTACATTCGATAGCTCACGACAGGATCACACCAAAGATTAAGAATTTAGCTGTTGGCGCCTCCCGTATTTTGAATACATCGAGGCTTTCTGACAACGTCACTCTCAGTGTGGGTAAATATTATTGTGATACCTATTATCATGGCAAACATAGGGTATTGTGGTAGGTGTTCGTAACATTTATTGCAAAGAATTCCTGATTTGCGAACGTTGAATTTCAAAGTTTTTCATTAAATTATAGAGGGAATTCAGTCATAGGTATGAACAGCATAAACGGAACATTAACTCTCGTTACTAATCATTTATATAGGCCTATTTATCAGCTATATACATTCATTTTGAAGCAAGATACAGAAAGAATTTCCGAGGCATCTGGTGCCCTATTTAGCTTGTTGGGAACTTTCTTAAGTCATCCAGCCCGTTCATGCTACATGTAGTGTTCCGAATTTTGTCTCTGAATATTCATTTTTTTTTTACTAAAAAAATGCCAATATTCCACTAAAGTGTGCACCAATTCGTTCAATTTCAATTCTAAAAGAGCAGCCCCTTCTTGCCAAGTTTTTTCTTATTATCAGCACTGAACAATCCATCTAGTATATAAATCTGAACGTAACCAATTTGTAAAGTTAGCAATAGTCCACTCAAGCGTAGATAGCACTGTGACAATGTGCCTCGGTCTGACTGTATAATTAAGGTCATGCATGCTGACAGAATAGGGATGAGGTAGAGAAAGTACAAGCTAAGTAAATTTGAGGACAAATACTTCATAGTTAATGTGCTTATCGTTGAAGAATTAAAAACGCATGAAAAGCATGCAAGAAAACGGGGGACAATCCACAAAATATCCAATGAATTACAAGTACTGGAAAAATAGTCAACCACAAGATTTGTGGCCCTCGTTTGGCCTGCACGTAACTGTGTAGTGTTCAAATTCGGGTTTTGTCCGCCGCATACAAAGATCTTGACTTGGTTGGGTTTCCATCATTTACATCTACATCACTATACCATTACCATACAAAATATCTCAATACTATAACAGACAGATCAGGGTTGATACTATATAACACTAGAGTGAGAGGTCTTATTGTATCATAATGATATCATATTGACATACTGATGTTTCTCAATATACCTATCCACACGCAGAATTTGTCAGAACTTATCTCTTCCCTTTTTTTTTTCGGCCCTCGGTTATCCACATCACTTGACTATGTAGGATATGTGTTGAGTTTTGGAGACATTTGGATTTTGTCCCGAACATATTGTATATTTTTGTGAGTTCCAAAAAATCCTCATTATGGGTGTGTGAATGCAGACAATAAGCATGGACATCACAGCGCCATCAACGGCTGTCTCTAGCACACTCCTCACTACCTGCTAGCATTCTGTGGCTGCAAAATGCGAGATGTGATGTACCTGGTGATGCCATGTAGGGTGTTTAGCAGCAGTTAGGGTGCAAATTTGATGTTATGTTCTATTCAGTCTATTTCTGAGGTTTTGGACTTGCGGGAGGGTGGCACATTTGAATGTCTACCCCCCCCCCCCCCCACGTGGTTGGTTGATACCCTTTCATACACAACTTTATTATTAATATCAATTTCAATTTCAATCTATTTTTGTATTTCTCAATGAAAAATACATCAGATGTACTAAAGTACAAAAATACATTATGTATATAGGCCTACTGATAATCAAAAACAATGGGGAAAAACAAGGAGCAGCAAACTTGTTCATACTCTAGATAACTTATGTGAGACCACCTACTGACAGCAGTAGTGAAACATAGGGGGCTACTAATAGTGGGTATAGTGAGTTCAAGTGACTGTAGTAGAGTGGAGCACATCTCATATAAGTCATACATAACACATACATTGTATGTGTCGCGTTCGGGCTTGTCGCTATCTTTAGCGACCACCTGCCGTATAACGGCCACTTTTCGTCTCCCTCGGGTGGCCGCTATAGACAGGTTTGACTATTATACATTTACCGATGTTACCGACGCAGTGAAAGTGATAGTCGACCAAACAGTAAGCTTACTCGTATTTTTTTAACGTTTCAAGATGTAAAGTTGTGAGAGATGATAAAAGTGATTTCATCAACACAGCTGCCAAAAACACATTGTAGACTACTTGAGTTGTACAAATTAGTGAACATAACCCAAAAAGAATATGGAACGATGATCAAATTGAAAGGTAACAGCTCGGATACCGAAACAAAGCAGAAATACAATATCAAATTTCATGAGCTTTCCCCACGCGAAAACAACTATTATTAAGACTAGGTCTCGATTATTTTTTTTTTCTTTCTGAGAGTAAGCCCGGGAGTCAGCCATAGGACTTTAGAATGAATTCGATTCCAAGGGCTATTAGCATGATTACCCTGAGTGGAGTCAATCTGATTTTGTACCATTAGTGTCAAAACAGGGTATTTCGAGCAGTGGCGTATCTAGGGAAAACGGCGCCCGGGGCAAGCACGAAAATTGCGCCCCTAATTTTTGAAAAAGTGTTCAACCCCAACCCCATCCCGGTAGGGACTTTAAAGGTACTAGCCCACATTTGCAAACCCACGAAAATCAAAACTGCATAAAACAGGTCCAATATGACTTCAAGTACACGTTATAACAGTAACATACCTCACCTGTCGCTCTTTGTCTATACCATTCGATAAAAGAGAGAAAATCATCGTTTTAAAATCAATTTTCAAACCGGGTCAACCCGACCCAAAATCGAATTACGAGCGCGGACTATAGCTACGTACATTGTACAAGTAACACGTACGTGGACCGGAGCTAGCGAGCGTTATACGCATGCATACGGATTACGGTGCATTTTCATTCATTTTTATGAAAGTAATGGACTAATTGGAACGAAATTTTGCACATGTGTTACTGCAATCATACCCAAACTCTATGCTAACTATGAGACCAATTGCTGCAGGTTTACAAATGTGGGCTAATACCTTTAAGCAAAGTCCACATGATATATGCTTTTTCAAGCACTTAAAAGGGGTCTTTTGAGGGTGATTTAAACGTAATGAATTTTGATAAATTTTGGCGAGCGAGCGCAGCGAGCGAGCCGAAAATTTTTGTGTTTCAGCTTACAAAACATTGAATTCTTGTCATGTTTTGCTTATCAAATCTTACAATTCTAATCAAGATATAGTGACGGCCTTATAGATAACGATTTATCTATGCCAACAAACTGAGGACTTTAAAAAAACTCTAAATTAGTACGCGCGAATGAGCCGAAATTAGTATAATTTCCGCGTCATCATCACGTTTTGTTCTTATCTCTTTTTTCCTGATAAATTTTGGCTAGCGAGCGCAGCGAGACGAAATTTTTTGTATTTCAGCTTACAAAATATGGAACTCATTTTTTGCTTATTAAATCTTACAATTCTAATCAAGATATATATAGTGACGGCCTTATAGATAACGATTTATACCAACAAACTGAGGACTTGAAAAAGTACTCCAAATTAGTACGAGCGAGTGAGCCGAAATTTGTATATTTCCGCGTCATCATTAAGTTTTGTTCTTATCTTGTTTGATTTTTTTGCCCCCCCCCCCCCCCGTATGTTCGAAACCGTTGGCGCCTTCTTTTGATCCAATTGGCGATCGCTTCAGAACGAAAGAAATTGCAGCCGCTGCTCCGTGAAACATTTTGCCTGCTAAATATAAAATGACATGTGTGAACACAATAGACATTGTCATTTTGTCGGCGTCATCATCACGTTTTTTTCTTACTTTCTTTTTTTATACAAATTTTGGCGAGCGAGCGCAGCGAGCGATCCGAATTTCTTTTTTTTTTTCCAGCTTACAGAACATGGAATTCTTGTTTGAACACAATAAACATTGTCATTTTGTCCGCGTCATCATCATGTTTTGTTTTCATTTTGTTTGATTTGGTTTTCTGCCCCCCCCCCCTCCCCACAACATTCTCCCTTCCCCCCCCCCCCCCCCCCTTTCCGGGCGAGTTTCTTCTTCTTCTTCTTCTTCTTCTTCTTCTTCTTCTTCTTCTTCTTTTCTTTTTTCTTTTTTTTTTCTTCTTCTTCCTCCTTTTTTTTTTTCGTTTTTTGCGCCCCCAAGGAGTGGCGCCCGGGGCACGTGCCCCCCTTGCCCCCCCCCCTAGATACGCCATTGATTTCGAGTTGCATTACATACATGATCCATGAATGACCTGTATAAGAGAGAGAGAAAAACGCCACATTCTACTGTTATTTGAAGCCACCATACTTGACCATACACCACCACGCACGAAACACATTCAGCTAGCACTAGCTTGAATAGGGATTGTGGATGACAGGTGCGGTCTCTTGAAGCGGCAATGAGCAAAAGGTGACGAGGATTTCTACCCAAACCTACTGATAATCCATAACCATGGCATCGCCGATGTCAAAAGAGTCGAGATCTATGAGGTAAGGACACTTCAACTTTACCAGTTGTAGCGTTGTTTTGTGTAAGAAAAACTGCAACCATTTTTCCCCCCGCGTTGAGAACGTGCGAGTCATTTGAACGGGGTGTGAGTTGAGGGCGAATGGAGCGCCCTGTACTGTGGGTTTGATGTACAATCAATGGATTGGTAGAAGCCCGTCCATCATCCATTCATTCAGTCAGCTCGTCTCGCTCGATGAGCACCGGTGGATTTGTATGCCATTCGGCTGCTGGATAGGCGCTCAAGCAGCAGCCAGCCGTAGACCTGTAATGACGAGTGTGTGGCTTCATGTCTCAGTGTTATTGCACATGAACAAATGAATGACACAAAGTTTAATAGTAACCCTAACGTAGACTTCAGAGACTCCAACCCCAACGCCCAAGTACCTTCTGATCTGGAGATTCTCCCGCCCGAAACCCCTAGCAAACGGGAGACTCCAAGTTGATGTGTGCGAAGCGCGAAGTTCCTAACTAACTCAGGTTAGAGTTCTCACTGGTTCTAGATGTTCTCTGGTGCTATCCAAGGGCAAGGCTTATTTTTTAAACATACGATGTCGATAGCAATAAGTAAGAAATGCTTTCCACCGGGAGACACAGAGCCAGGGCGGGAGAAATCAAATCTCAAGCGGGAGAACGGGAGATTTTGCAAAAATGGGCTTTCGGCGGGAGATCTCCCGTCGAAAACGGGAGAGTTGGAGTCTCTGAGACTTATCTACCAATCTAGCTAGGTAGGTGTCCAAAACACATCGACACTGACTGTACATTGCATTGAAACTAACACAGCTCTATATGTACGTGTAGCATTGGGCGTAAAGAACGAACTTTCAGTTTCACACATGAGACTACGCGCAGTGTGTGGTTTTGCGTTCTTCACTGGGGATTTGAAGATGCCCAAATATTACTGAAAAACGGGTAAAACCCGATGATAAACAAGATCAACAGCAATACGATGATTCTATATAGATTATAAATGCACATAAAATTTACTTTGAAAGAGCATTTAATCATGTTAATACACAATGTTTGTAGTGTACGGTACCGGTACTTGATACGTCCATTTCACACGTATTGTCAATAGATGGTAGGAGTGTTGGTTTAAAAAATCAAATTACGACGCAACTGAGTGTGTCAAAATAACCCACGCGTTAAGCAGTTATCTTGGAGTGCATACTGCAAATCACGTTTTTAATGCGCGCTTATGAATTCAGAGTATTTTCTTTAGGGCCTAGGGTAAGTAAGAGCACCAGTATTCGGTCAGCTACCGGTATTCAGTCACTTATCACTAGTCACCGGCCAGTAAGTTCAACTGTCACAACACATGCAAATCACATCAATTCACATACTTGCACACTCATTCCAAACAGGAAAGTCCCTTAGTCCCCTCCAAAAATCCATCCAAAATCCCAAATTTCACCGTCAAAAGTGCAGAATCCGCGCGACTTTCCCAAAGCGTGCGGATTTAATAAGCCCAGTTTTAAGAGTACGGGTCGCCGAAAAAGCGCTAAAAAATTGAGAAATACGCATGTACGCCGTTCTCTTGCAGGGTTTTTTGCTTATCGCAAGCTCGGAGTGTGATGGTATCGTCAGAAACGCAAAAGAAAAACAAAATTTCCGTACGTGCCGATGCAGTGACTCAATGTATAAGGGTTGAATGCAAGTGCTGATTCCCCAGTATTCAGTCACCAACAGGCGCCCCAACGTCCCCGATGCAATTCTGCGCCAACAAGGTAGCGTGCGCGCATGTTTCAGCTGCCTTGAACACACATTGACATTGAACGCGCATATCGCGTGACCGAATACTGGTCGCGGTGACCGTATTCTGGGGAATTGTCAAGGTGATATATTTTGGGATTTTGTGAAATTCTGTGTGATATTTAACAAAATGAAAATTGAAATTAAAGAAATTTGACGTATTTCACATACATTGCTGTAGATATGATGTATGTACCAGGTATCTATTATTTTAGTTTGAAAAATGTTGCAAAAAACTTAAGTGACCAAATACTGGGAATGTTACCCTACATCTGAAGTAAAATTTCAGGCAAATTGTGAGATAGATCTAGCGTTAGATCTATTTTAAAGGACAAGTTCACCTTCATTAACATAAGGATTGAGAGAATGTAGCAATATTAGTAGAACACATCATTGAAAGTTTGAGGAAAATCGGACAATCCGTTCAAAAGTTATGAATTTTTGAAGTTTTTGTGCAGTCACCGCTGGATAAGAAGACTACTGCAGTGTATGATGTCACATGCGTACAACAATATAAAGGAAAATATAAAGAGAATTTCACAAAATTTCATCTTTTGAAAAAAGTGCACATTCCTTTGACTCGTTACTGACATATGTTATGGGTAATATTATTCCCATTGACTTTAGAAAGAGGCAAGTCAAGTGCTCTATTATCATGCGAAAAAAGTGAAAATATGTTGAATTTTCTTTACATTTTCTTTATACTGTTGTACTCATATGACATCACGAGCCTTAGTAGTCTACTCATCCAGCGGTTCCAACACAAAAGTTTTAAAAATTCATAACTTTTGCATCGATTGTCCAATTTTCTTCAAACTTTCACTGATGTGTTCTACAATTGCTGCATTCTCTTAATCCTTATCTTAATGAAGGTGAACTTGTCCTTTAAGTAGACTCTAGAGTCTAGTGCTATATGATAGAAAAATATTAGGGTTTCGATGTGATGGACACCCAAGTATACTAAATGAGGACTATAAAATTTACATCTAATCTGATCTCCTACGTTTACTTTTGTTCTCTGAGTCTGTCAAATAATATGAAATCTGCACTATCTGCATACATCATTGCTGCATGGTGCAAATTAACTGATGCATCAATGCTTGACCAGCAAAAGATCGGTCTGTATCTCACGATCTGGTTGTTTGGGGAATGTTCCACGGAGACTGCGTCTGACTTCCCAGAATCCCCTCCTATTAGAGGAGAGCCGATAAAGTCAAAAAATGATAAAAGCAGGGCTGCCAACTCTCACGCATTGAGCGTGAGACTCACGCAATTCAACCAATTTTGACTGTCTCACTCTGATAAACGAAATCTCACGCTAAACCCCCAAAATGGAATGTACATGACTCCAAAAATAAATACAACGTATATCTCTAAATTCTCTGATATTCCAAATATCGATATGCCGAAGCCCAAAATTTCGAGATTTTCCCGCGCGGGTGTAAAGCTTAACCAATAATACCGGTAATCGTTTTCGATTCACGTGCAAAGACGAGCTATTGGATTATGATTGGTTTCTACTTATACCACGTGAGCGTAGCTTGTACTTTTGGCAAATTACAGTACAAGTATGGCTATGACGTGTGCTTTACATCGCTTTACATACACTGACCACACAGCAGGCCGCCAGGCGCTAGCCAGGAGGTCGCTCCGCTCCCTCACAGTGTCTCACGCCAAACTCTCATTCAAGGTTGGCAGCCCTGTAAAAGACTCCTCTGGACATAAAGATTCTTTTTGTGTGTGTGTCTACATCAATTGCATTCATGATCATGTGCATGCTACATTTGTAGATAGCTCGTAGGAGTACTACACTGCACTGTCTATGAAGTGTTTTATTTACAAGCACAGGACCTGTGTAACATTTTAGTGTTAACTAAATAGTGATCTGGGTCAGAGCTCACTTCAGATATTAGGGAGATTCAGTAGAACAATTGTCAGTTTCTTGAATAAACATAAGATTAATAACTTTAGGCTGTCATGCATCTAGATATGGTTATTAGTATTTGTAGGATTAACATTTTCCCCTGGTCACTCTTAGGTACACCAGTGTAACATTGATTTTGTATGGAGCCAAGGCATGAGTGCTGAGCCTACCTACGGACATACATTGTACTATGTACACAATAAGCCAGATGATGGGTTCAATTCCCAGGCCAGTCCCATCTTTTTTCCACATGGTCTATTAGTCCATGGAAGACTACTCCAGAGTACACTTGGGCAGGTGTCTGTGGGACATTATGCATGTTACTGCAGTATAGCAAAATCATCTCATCCTCAACGGGTTCACATGCAGTAGACTGAACAAACATTCGTAGTATTTATAAGCTAATTTTCCATCTACAGGCATATACATATAAATGCAGGCATTGCAAGTAGCAGAAATCATGATGAAGATTCATTAACCTGCAGAGCAGCCAAATCTCTGTGATTCTCCAATAGAGGCTCCCTAAAAACTGAAATTCTTTGTTCGATGCCTTTACAGAGTAGAATTCAAAATCCTCCCTGAACCAGGGAATTAAATTCTGGCATATTGTGTTGCTCGTAATATTCAGTTATCTTCCTGACTGCTCTGTTGAATCTCCCTGAGTTTGATGTGGAAATACTTGCAGTGCACTGCAACTACAGTTTAACTGAGATGTGTTGTGTTTTTGCCTGTCATGGAAATGACATTGACAATCTCATGGCAATATTTTGTTGATTTTTAAGATCGTGCAGGTCTAGTCAAGTATGAATGAAAAACTGAAGGTAATCACAGATATTTACACAGCACTTTGACAATGTCAATCAATATCACAAGCAGGGATTTGGAGTGACTGCTATGAAAGCGGGAGTGTTAGGTTTAAAATACAATCCACCATGAAAAATAAAAGGGTCTTTTCTTCTTTTTCCCGCAAGTTTCCATTCTTCATTTACACAATTATCCTGCCATTGATGAAAAAGTTGAAAATGATATGTTGTTTTACGAGAGAAATAGTCACTTGCCTCCACCAAGATAGTAATTCATATGAATATGTACATTAATGTAGAGAAGAATAGAAAAAGTGCATCTGAGGGCTCTTTTAAAGGGTCATAAGGGGCTTATTCCACCCCAATACAACAGTACATAATATGTAGATAGAATCCATTACAGAGTTAAGTGTAGCAGTACGGTATGCAATTTAATGGCAATATGGAAATTGGTACCAAAGTTTAATGATAGATTTTCATCGAGGGAAAAGGGGTATTGATATGATTTAAATCTGACCGCCCTATGAATTTGAGTCAAATTAAAGTCAAATATCAACTTGATATGTCATTAATGCTGTTTTGATTTTTATAGACTCATCATTAAAAGACTTGTCTTAGTAAGTCCAGGTCCTTTCTTGACCTTTTAAAACCTATTATTCTTAACCCAATGACTACAATGTACAATGTATATATTCCCTGGTATACTCAGACATGTACAGTGCACGGCTGTATTTTACATTGTAGAAGTGTGTCAAAGCAAAATCAGCTTGTCCTCAGAGGGGTAAAAATGTTGCATGAGCACTGTGTGTCTCCATGAATCATGGTGAGGACAAACATACTTTTAGGCTTGTGACTGTAATGTCTACAGACACAGAGTATCCACTTTGCCAAGCTCAAACACCTACAAATGTACGGTAGAAAAAACACTTTGATAGCGCCATTTTAATATCTTGAATGAAAAATACAAAATACAGGACTTAGTACTACACACTATAACCAGGTACAGTGTATGGTCCTTTATTGAAACAGTGCTCTACATGTACATGTATATCGTATCATTTACCATGGCTGCTGACAGATCTAGGGGGAGGATTAGCATTTTTCATGAATATTGATCACAGACAATGGTGACAAAGAACAGCTGTGCTAGTCTTGTGATATCAGACCCTTTGTGGTTTCATTGCCACAACCTTTTGTTTGTACGTTGAAGCAGTGACTGAGTCTAAATATTTACAACACATTGCATAGAATGGCAAGACAGATATTATCTTTTTTCTTTATACAAATAAGGAAGGGAAAGGCATATTGTATGTTTAAAGGGGAAGGCTACTGTAACTAATCAGTGGGAATCAGTGGTAATGCTGGGGGATGATTGTTCCAATCCTTATGGGATTCATTCAAGAGTACATTATATATCTATTATTGTGTGAAAAATATTTGCTTCAGAATGGTCTCATATTCAAGTAATGTGCAGTTTAATGTTTCCAGGTTAGAGTCCCTGGTCAGTGACGGGGCATTAAGCTGCACATTACTTGAATATGAGACCGTTCTGAAGCAAATCATTTTCACACAACAATAGATATATACAATGAACTCTTGAATGAATCCCATAAGGATTGGAACAGTCATCTCCCAGCATTCCCACTGATTCCTATACTGATCAGTTACTAGCCTTCCCCTTTAAATGTGTAGCTCTGTACAATTATGTACATACTTTGTGAGGAATCGAACTCATTTTGTTTTATTCTAGTCTACAATGTATAACTTTGATATTTCACCTCAAGCATTGATCCCAAACGTTTGATACTGATTTCAAAATAATGATAACCTGTATTTCAGAATATGTTTATTATGATCTTATGCTATCTAAAGACTGAATGGAAAAAGTCCTGAATTACATTGTACAACCATTTTTCTAGAGTGTCGCTTTGCGAGGGGAAACACTTTCCTGTAATTAGGGTGCCATTTCTCTTGGAATTTTGTCAATTCAGTGATAGTACGTAAGAACTAGAAATCTTTTTGAGTCAAGTCATTATCTAATTTTTTTATGCACATAGTTCGTACTGATACAAGTCTGGAAAAAATTAAGAAAATGTTACAGTGTGATGGAGCAAGTAGTATTCATTGATACAAGTACACTTGTACAGTGAACATGTACCGGTAATGTACTTGTACTTGTAGAAGAAACTGAGAAAATGCTGTAGTGGGATGGAGTAAGTATGTAGGTACATACATGTACAAAACATGTGCCTTACAGTACCTCCATGGATGGAGACCAACTAAACGATAACATTGTTTAAGAACACAGGCTTGAACTTAGAGGTTTTCATGTCTGTTGTTGTGATCAGCAGCTGGTGAGGTGAGGAGGTCTGGATTTCAAGTCTGTCAGGGGTTATTGATTATGTAACGAGGTAGCGTTGACAGCTACATTGTACATGTGTATTAGGTAGCCATACCCTTGCATACATTATTACAATGCAAGTGTTACTCTAGTGGATGCAGAAAATAATTTAATGAGTTTGTGTGTATCTGTACACGTGTATGTTTGTGTGCGCGCTATTCATTCAGACATATTACTTCAGTTGACTTCATGTACCGGTAACAAGACTTCAGTGATATTCTACCGCCCCAGTACAATTGTATGGTTTTTGTTTGTTTGTTATTTTTTTTTTGTGTGTGTGTGTGTGTGTGTGTCTGATATCCTGTGCATTTTTAGCAGACAGTGTATCACTGCTATTAGACCTGCCCAAGGTGAGATTCTGTGCCTCTATAATACATGTACATTATATGTTTTTAAATATAACCTGTAGGTAGGTACACGTGTAGTAAGTGAAAGTGTAAAGAATGTGGGTTGAGGCTCTGGGCCCGTGCACACACAACGAAAATCGAAATTACAATCGCGATCTGAATTTCGATTTTTTTTTTCAACCGTTCATACACAAGGAAAAATCGCACTTCGCAGCAAGGAAAGAACGATCAGTGGCCAAACTGCGCATGCGCGAAACTTGCATGACCGCAGACTGACCCCCGCGGTCCCAGTAATGTTGACGTTCACGCGCTACGAACGATGGGATTAAAAATACCGATTTCCAATTCTCGATCGCGCTCACACACACGATGCTTGGCAAAATAATTGCGATTATTCTGAAAAATCGCACTAATAGTGCGAGTTGGATCGCGATTAGGATCGCGAAAATTAGTGAAATTTTTCTGTCCACACAGGAAAAAATGTCGAAATTTTGATCGCGATAAGAAAATCAATTTTTAAATCGCACTTTTTCCCTTGTGTGTGAACGGGCCTAATGCCTGAATGGGTCCAAGTAATCACTTGCAAGCAATGCAGTTCACCATCACTTGAAAATAAAGAGTACACTTTATGAACGTTGTGTCTAGTTTTCAGCCGATCAATGCTGGCATATTCTTTGCCTCAACAGCTGAGTGATTTTTCAGTATTTCTATTTGAGTGCAATGTGAATTGTGTGTAAATAGTTGTTGGACTCAGTGGGTGCACATTCAAGTTTGCTCACCCATGTGACAAGTGAGTATGTGGGTGTGTAGCGCCTGGAAGATTTTGTGTATGTTGAATGTATGATACATCAAACAGTATCCTGAATGCTTGTTGCTTCATTATATGAAGTACACTTGTAAATTGTGTCAAATTCAGTGCATACAGTTGTAGCACAATGAAATGGTTTCATTCTCTGCCTGTCACATACAATTTACTCGTAGAGTCTGGTCTTCTGTGGGGTCCAGTTCAGGGGGGCATTTCATGAAGCATTTTGTCGGACAAATTTGTCAGACAAATTTGCTTCAGACAAATTTGCTCTCAGCCAGTCAGATGCAAGGATTTCTGTAGCTTATATCGGTTTGTCAGAAAAAATATCTGACAAAATGCTTCATGAAATGCTCCCCAGGTTACGCCCCCTGCTCTTTGCACAGAATGAATGAAGTGGATCTTTACGTGCATGAGTTGTGACTCAAGATCTCTCTTCACGGGATGTCCATTTTATGTACTATCCGAGGGAAGGTGACTTGCACAAAAAGTCAAAAGTGCATACAACCTAATATATGGTATGCCACCACAACATCCTACTGCCCCACTTCAAATGTTTAGCCTATATGATGCAATCAGTGAGTGGAGTACTTGAACAATCCGGGATGAGGAGGAAATTACTCTTCTGGCAGGAAATCAAATATTCACATTTATCAGAGGATTTTAATTACAAATCATTTTTATATAAGAGACAATGGAAATATTTAAGTGCAAGTATACATCCTGATAAGGTGTTTTGTGGTTCCGAAAAAGCATAAACAACAAAAACAAGAACAAAAAGGAAACCACGCCTTTGATTCACCTCCACATGAAGAAGACATCTCAGTCATATCATTTACATACAGTATTGTAAGACCTAATTTTGAAAGATTCACGGTCAAAGCATTCATTTTTCAAAGCAAATATAATTGTCCAGGCTGTCAATCAATGTGCAGGCGCAATGTATTATCAAAACTGTAGAAGGCCATGTGCAAACACAATGTGCGATGTATGACCTCCACTCGCGCCTACCTTCCCCTCTAGCAAACACTGTAGGCCTACATGTATAGTGTATGCTGCGTTTTGAGAGGCAAAGTGTTCGCCTGTGGCTAAAGGTGCAATCACACATCGCCGGTTTAGACGGCGGTTCATGGCGGTTCAGCAAATCGCCGTGCTCCGCCAAAGACCGTGTTTACACCGTACACAAACCGTGGTCATCCGTCACTCATCCGCCATGAACCGCGAGAACCGCGGGGAACCGCGGGGAACCGCCAGAAAAATTAAACATGTTTAATTTTTCGTGGCGGTCTTGGCGGTTTGAAATGGACCGTGTTCACATCGCCGTTCATCGTGTAAAGAACGGCATCCTCCGTGTTTGCACCTCAAGATCCGTGATGATACCGTGTTAACACCGCCATAATTTTCAAGCGAAAAGAAACAATGAACTTAAAAGAGAATAATGGCTCCGGCGACACTTTGCGGCGGAGCAATAAGAATGGAAAAAAAAAAGCAAAAATGAACCCATAATTCAAGATCGGGTAAATATATTGAATGTTATAGTTTCCTTATACTTCTTTAACACATAGTATTATACAGTAACAAATAAAGTTTGATACATGTTCAAAAAGTTGTTAGGTATGTTGAATTACCTTATTTACATCAAAACCATCATTTTCATTAACTGGTAACTTCATAATTTTACTTAAGCTTATAAATAACAGCTTTTGAGATGGCCAGCCACGTGAACGTGATGAGTTATACACAGAAGACTTATGTAAATATGTTATGTTGATACAGATAAAAATATTATGTTGAAACTTAAGAGAGTAGAGGGATGTGCAATGTTGAAAATTGAAAAAAAAGACACCATTATTATGTTACGTGAACCTGTAAGTAAAGAGGAAACTATGCACACATACTGTATATGCTTGTTTGATAATGTATAATATACATAAATGTCTTTTTATTGACTGTTGTTAAAGGTATTATTATTATTATTATATTATCATCATTGCCGCTCTAATAAAGCGCATATACCTTTGGCAAGGTCTTATATGCGCTTTAGAGGGGGAACAAAAGATAAACAGGAAAAGGTAATTCCAGAAACAGCAACATGCTCCTCTAATCATCATCTACAAACACTATGTTACTATTTTATCAGATAAGTTTTTAAAAACATTTTGGACTTATTGATGGAACTTGCATGTTTTATCTCTTGGACTGCTGTTCCACAGTCCTGGAGCGGCGTAAACTACGTTTGCCATAGTAGTTTGTTGTAATGGATCGAGGGTATCACATACAGATTCCCCTTACGATTTAGGAACTCTCATAGGCTCATATTTCACAAGGAGCACTGAAAGGTAAGAAGGAGCAATTTTGTGAAAACATGGATAAACAAGCAACAAGATCTTAAATTCAATACGCGAAATAACTATGTGAACACTAAAAGGGGTTAATGAAAAAGAGAGATGTTGAAACAAGCAAGTACTCGTACGTCACTTGATGAATAAACCTGCAAATGAACAGGAAACTTCGGAAACTATGTTGGATTCTGCTTTGATATGCATGTCTTTTAATGACAGTTAATACAGATATTTTGAAAATCAAAAGAGAAAGAGAGAAAGCACGTTGAAACTTGAAGATAATTGCTTGTTGCATCACTAATATCAATCTGTAAAACATAGGGGGCTACAACGATTCATAATTTCTTTAAAATTGCATTTACCTAACAAAGCAAAACGCTCCTTGTTGAAACCCATTGAGGACAAGTGAAAGGGCTCTGATTGCATCCAAATACACGGGCTTGGTATGGACTCCTCCACCTTTCGGGGAGATCCGCGTTACTACCGCGTCAATCCGCGTTTGCTCCGTGTTCAGATCGTGTTGAGAACGTAGTCAAAGTGCTTTCCGCCATCATTGGGACACGGTTCACGGCGGTTTGAGAACCGCCATGAACCGCCATCTAAACCGGCGATGTGTGATCGCACCTTAAGTACCATATGACCTGTTTATTGTAGTATCATGACACAGACATTCCTGTATTACCTGGTCAAAGTGGATGCACACAGTGATCACACTAGTTTGAACTTTGCATTAGAAATGTCTACAGGCTCAACCACTCAGCCTTTTGTGATTGGTGTGTGACTCTTGTATGCACCTTTTAACACACAGCTTTTAATACAGATTATATTATGATCTAGACAGATATGATCTACTTCAATGATGTACAGGTGTATAGGACCCCGGTTACAGTGCGGGGCTGGGCTGAGCCCAGCCTCCATTGCGGGGCCGATCCCCACAATTTTGTCCGTTCACACTGCCGGGCTCGGCTGCGCTTTTAATTCAAACCTTTCAATATTTTGTCGTAGTGGCGCTCTGCTTGTAAACAAATGCAGTGTTGGTATAGTCTGGTTTTCAGACCCTTTGCAAACTGGATTACGTGGCGACGAAGTCGCCGTTCGGGCAAAGGCCTTTGCAGGACAAAACCACCTTAGTTAAACTATACTAGTTTTCGACGTTGAGGGGGTTAATATCCTGAATAGCGAAATAGTACGGGCAGAGGGTTTGGAAGCCAGACTAAAATTGGCCGCGCATTTGGCCCAGTTTGCGTTTACACTGAGAAAAGGCTGGGCTCGGCCGCGGCAGAGACCACCTCCAGAGCATGGCCAAATGCGCGGCCAATTTTGACCCCGCATTTGGCCTTTTGCGCGTTTATACTGAAATGAAGGCGGGCTCAGCCGCGGCCGAGCCCCGCATTGTAAACGGGGTCTTATTGTGTTCAAACACATTACTGTAAAAGTGGGTATTTTCGTGTGAGTAATTTTTCGCACTTGGCTGGAGAAGATGAATTTCAAGGGTGTTTTAGAATTCCATGGAATCAGGACATCAATTACTGGAGCATATGGCGTGTAAAAATATTTGCGTGCTTTTATTTTCGCGCTAGCTTCTGGTTACCACAAGTGCGAAATGTGCGAACATTTCCACAGTGTGAAAATTTCCACTTTTGTAGTAGCGGCAGTGCATGTTCACAAGGTTACTATACTGTGAATGATTGTAGCTACTTAAGAGTAAGATAATTTCTTCTTTTTTTTTTTGAACTGCAAGCTCATTTGAATTAGCTATCATAAGTCTTATAGGGTGCGTTCATCAACTTCCCATGTTTTGAATGCCTCTCAGCACGTGACTCACAGTCAAATTGTGTTTGCAAATTATGCATTTTGTATCATGTTTCTCGAGTTGTTGCGTTTATCAACTCTCGTCATGAGTTCATTAGGAGGCCTGCACAATTCCATTACCCAGTTTGACCTGAGGAGCGGAAAGGTGTACAATGTACATAATTTGCAGTGATTGGCATGGGCAGATCCCAGCTGCAAAATGTTTCAAATCGACTTTGCGATTGTGAAGTCTACAGAAACACATTTGTGATCGGCATTTCAGAAACACATTTCTAACGCCATAATCAGAATCAGCTTTGTGTTTATCAACTGCCCAAAACTCCTTGAAAGTTGTTTGGAAACCTTAATTTTGCACCAGAAGTGTGTCAATAAACACACCCATAGTTTTGTCAATTGGTGTGCGTTGCTCAGTAATACACGTACAATGTATAGCAAGCAATGTTTGCAGTGCTCCACATGCAGTGACCTCTTGTTCACACATTGCAAGCATGTGATCAAAAAATTTGAAGCTTATAGCAAAAAAGTATAGCTAAAGTATGTACTACTAGTACATTGTACTAAGCATGGTGTCTAGCATTGTCATACAGTGTGAAACATGAAACCTGTGACAGTAACCAAGATGTTTGTAATGGGTAAATGATTCAACTTGTTCACTCTATGGGTGCTCAGTATCATCAAGCTTTTTATGACATACAATGTCCACCTGATGCTAAAGGAGGCTTCCTGAAAACTTGGATATCTTAATGTCGGGATTTTCATATCAGGGCAATTACCCCCCCCCCCCCCCCCCCCCCCGGCTTAGGGTTAGAGTTAGGAGTTTGAGTTAGGGTGGTTCAGGATTAGGATTAGGACTAGGGCCAGGGGAAGGGTCCGGGTAATTGCCCAGGGGGTAATTGCCCTAGACCCGGGATTTTATAAGAGGAATATATTAAGCATCTCCCTCGGACCTGTACATAAGTTAGCGCAAAACTTCAAATGTGTGCTCGACTGTCGGTAGTAGGATGTGAGATTAAAATAAGAAAATAAGAAGTACAGACTGACATGGCGCGTTGTTTGGTTTGATTCCACAGCTGTCCTGGCAATTAAAAACAAACACACGTGCATACAGAAGGATGAAAAAGGCTTATGGGAGGTAGTTCAGGTGATCTTTCACCACATGTGGGTTTAAACAGCAAATGCAGAATGTTTGAGTTATTAAAGAATGACACATACAATCAGACAATCTAAAATCAGAAAATGTAAAAAAACATGCAATTGTATCTACAAGGGTGTAAATGAGTAGAATAATGATTTGATCTGTACATGGCTGCTATGGAATTGATTATGCTTGTAATCCAAGATTAAGGTCTCATCCAGAGGTCTAGGCAATGAGGATTTTAATGTGCCTTGCCAAAGGGAATGAGTACTTCTACCATTTGGCTCTAAACCAGGAGCCTTGGGATCGGTGTCCATATACAGTGTCATCTACTGAGCCATACATATACTTCTCATACAATGCAGTATGAAATGTGGATTGCTGTCCCATTTGTTATGTCACACCAAACTCACATACATTGTATTACAGTGTATCTTATTGAAGGGAAGCTGTCAAAAGATGAATGAATGCATGTGAGCACACTGAAACTGATATTTGTAGATTACATTATGTTGCATTATGACAGATGATGAAGATGATGGTGATGATGATGATGATGAATTAAATCCTGGTACTGATTAAACAGCATTTATATACAGTGTACCTTTTGTATGTCTAGTGCCATTTATTCAAAGGTGCCCGGCCCCCACAATGTGGCACACATTATTCACAACGCAACGATATCTTACCTTAATATTCTTTAGTATCTGTCTGTCTGTGCAGGTATCGTGCACATTATAGAAGTATCTGTAATAGAAATTATGTGTTATAATCTGCCTTTAAAAACACAAAACAAACCCTGTCTTTCTTTCTTTACTGCAGTACGGCAGGTGAGTCCCTCTATGCTCTGTTGAATGTGCCCAAGGACGCCAAAGAAGACGATATTAAGAAGGCCTACAGGAAAGTAAGTAACAACAACAGACAAATTTGTTTGGATCCGATGTGATTCCAACGTATTGGTTATAGAGAGAAGATTCATAACAAATACAGCATGCACTATGCATTTTGTGGCAGTCAAGTTTTCATTTCAAACATTATGGATTTACTGATATTCATGAAAGCAAGATGCAAAAATATGGCCCTGTGTAGCACAAATTCAATGTGCTAGGTAAACCTACATGCATGATGTTTGTAGAAGATGTCTGTTTAGAAATTTTAGTTTACTTATACAAAATTTAAATGTATACTGTAAAAATATGAATTTCTACTGATTAATTTTAATGCCAACCCAGTTTTAGTGAATTTTATTTCTTTCTCGTTGTCGGGGAAGGCATGTTTTTTTTTTTTTTTTTTTTTTTTTTTTTTTTTAAACCAAAATTACTGTGTCTTTAAGTATCTTTTTAGGTGGATATTGCACTGTATAGGAGTCTGTCTAATATTATTGATAATTATTATTTGTGTTCTGTTATCCATACTATACTACATACCATGCTGCCAAAAAAAAAAAAGAAAAAATAAAGAAGATCCACTTTTACAGCTACATTGTACTTGTTCTTTGAAGTGGAGGCCTCTATCAAAGATAATGACAAATGTGGAAATAAATATAAAACAGGATGATCCATCAATGGGTTTGGTTTCTAAAGCTGTTTACGGACTTAATCTCTTTGAAATCGCATTCAAACCCCTGAGGTCAAATTATTCTGTATTCCTGACAACAAAATTTCATTGTCAGCTTTCATACAACTGTATGGGCTTTTCAAATCACTTTGAGAGTAATGGATACCCTCAACTTGACGTGTAGTGGGAGCCTTGTTGGCATCAGCACCACATGTCTACGGCTATTCTACAAGTGTACTACATACAAGTAGCGGCTGCACATGATCATACACAACGATAGTGTCTGTGCCCCTCATATATGTGTAGTTTTAATGCAATAGCACACCTTTAGTATCTTTTAATACACTCTGCTTCACTCTGCTAGTATGGGATGACATTCCCAACTATCCTCTCTCAAAGTTCTGCCTAGGGAGCCTGTATTACCAGTGATTTGCATCGAGGTTCATGTTTGTCTAAAGGCTTACTGATATTTGACAATTAAAAGCCATAAATTGTTTGGAATGCTTGCATGATTTGTGACAAGCTATATTCAGTGAGCCATGGTAATTCAAGATGTGGAGTTGAACCATCACCCAAATGTTCAGTTTGCACCAAAGCCTGGAGCCTTGTACACTGTCCAGTGTTAAACCTTTCTCTTTTGTTTTTTGTCAGTTATTTATTTCTATTAAGAAATAACATGAAAAGCAGGAGAGCAGAAGTTGTTAAAACATGTCCACAAGGAATAAAAGATATGTACAAGAAATTATAAAATGAACATGTAGCCTGCGGATTGTAAGTTAGAATGCATGAAATAAGAAGTGATTTCACTTTGGAAGTAAGCAATTGACATTTTCTTGCCGCAGAGTATTGCATAATAGATAATGATACACTGGGCAAAGCCATACAGATTGTGTACTGTGCACTGAGAATTATCCTCCTTCGGCAATGCACATGATATTGATGGAATTTTGCTTCTCAGAGAACATCAAAAAGTGTGTTTATGACATAATACGTGTAATTACCAAGTCAATTGCAATCTTTAAGTATTTTGTATGTCAGGTTTTGAAGAAGTTTTGATGTCTGGTTACCCTACAATTAGTCCCATGTATGTTGTGATACTATGAAAAGGACTTGATGTAACATGCCAGATATGGAAAATCAAAATGTGTCATGATGAAGTGTAATATTTTTAATACACCATGGCAATTAACCTGTATTCAACTCTTAACACATTTTGATAATATGCATGTAATTGTCTGGATTCTATACTGTTTGATTGTTTGTTTTGCTTATAGCTTGCATTGAGGCTACATCCAGACAAGAACAGAGATGACCCTCTGGCCACAGAAAAGGTAAGATGATAAAATAATTTATCTCAACGGGGATGCAATTCCTACCACACTCAAGGGTACATTTCCACCAAAATCTGGTCCCAGGGCCATTTCTGTCCCAACTGGCTGACAAAGCCCTCCATTAGAACCAGTACACAGTGCATCCCACTGGTAGGCATGTTCTCTAGCTACTCTCATACCTCCTTGGGCCTACCAACCCCTTGTACCTGTGGTGGGGACCTATACTTTCTCTGTCGTAGGACAAGAACTTGTGTGGAACACTGGACTGGACGGACACTGTATGACACCTTGATATTTTATGTACTGTAGTGACTCAAGAAGACGAAGGACGTGTAGGCAGAGCATTGTACATGTAGGAGCTTCCTGGCAGCTCTGGGTCCTATAAAGATGTTTGCAATCATTGTACAACATGTATCAGCAACGTTGCAGTAATTACAGTGCTCAACAAGTGACAATGTTCACAAATGATTGATTATTTCCAGGCTATTTGCATAGTAATTGCTGAATCTCAGTGGTTACAAGGCTCCTAATGAAATAGGGCCCAGAAGGACATTTATAAAAATAAAAGAAAGAAACCAAACCTTCTAAGGGTAGCACATGTTTTCATGTGAAATCAGCAAAATCCTGATCCTACATGTACAAGTGTAAGTGATATTGGTGACGGAATAAAATATGTTCATGTAGGAATTAACATACACTGTCGTGGATTTGATGTGACGGCGAAATGGCAGCGGGAGTAGGTTTAGCAAGATTAGGGATGAACTAGGGTGAGGGGGCCACTTATTAATGTGTGTCGAGAAGGAGCTTGATTCTGAAGACGTGTGATTTTTTATATCCCCCTCTCTCTCTTTGAAGTAAAATGACTAGATCCAGTAGTTGGGCTTTGTAGGAAGTCATCTAATATCATAGAATTGTGTCAGGTCTCATATCTATGGTGGCTTTAAGTGTGTGTCTACAAGAGCCACACTGAGTAAGCAACTTCCACATTTTTTTTTCTTTTTTTTTTCTGGGAAATAATTGTACAGATCATTTTATTACATTTTCATTCTGATCACATTTGGTTTGCTCAGTCAATGACAAGGAGATAAGATCTGAATCTATAGTATGGAATGACAGAATTATATAGAAAGATAAAATTAATATGCTGGCTGTGCATGTACATTGTACTGTACATGTAGGTGTTTGTTTGTGTGTGTGTGTGCAGAGGATAGATGAGAGGATGAGGTTGTAGTTTACGAACGTGTTTGCTCTTTGATAGCCAGCCAGTAATCGGGAATTCCATCAAAGGCGAGCACCACTTAGCAAATCTGTGACGCATGTTATGAGTGTGTTTACAAAAAATGTGATTCCCCGTAAAGAGTTGTCTAGCCCATTAATTGATGTCCATAGAGCACACAGCTCAAGGACTGTACATTGAACAGCAAATGATTAGGGCATAGATCGGAAAGAGATACAATGTACAACAGTGTACAGAGAATCTGATCTACAATTATTGTGGAAGAGGGGTTCATCGAATGATATTTTGCATGAGGTACTTCATGGTTGGTTGCATTAAAATAAATGTGTGATGTCTCCCTCGTGATGTAGCAATTAGGAGCTGTCCATTAAAAGACCAGGGAATTCTGATTTTTTTTTTTTTCTAGGAGAAGACCATAGATTTTGCTTACTTGTCTAAAGTTTGAACTAATCATGTGTTTAGTGTTGTTGTTGTGGTATAGATTAACGACAAGGATGTGAACACAGTGTAGATTTAGTCTTGTTGGATCAAGGTTGAAAATAGGGTAAATATATTTTTTAACCTGTTGGGGACGGGCTAGCTTTGCTACAACATGCATTTTCCGTAGACACCTGCCTGAGTATACTCTTGGACTAGTCTTCAATGGGTTAAGTCATTGATTGTGGCTGAAAAAATGGCAATACATATATTGATGATGCAATTGTATATTTGCACCTTATTGTCTGATAAAAAGTGACCAATAATTAAAGAGCATTCATGAAATGCATTAGTAAATCATCGCAAATTTTGGCTGAAAAATGAAAAAGATTTAGGCATTGGCTACAAATACTCTTTGAGAGGTTAGATATTCTGAAACATTTTGCCAGAAACCCACACTTGATTTTTGGGATGTGGTAACATATTTGTACATAGGTGTCAAGTTTCAATATGAACAGAGTATTGCAGTCACACTGTTGATTGACATTGTAAGAAGTGGGGCTCGTGGTGTACAAGACCTATAAGCAACTGAGCACTGTTAACCACAGAAATTACACTTGAGAGGGTAAAGTGCATACGTAGATTGGAATGGCAACCTACCAAGTCCTGCAGTATGCAGCTTGAACATGTCCAATGACTTGTCTGTTGGTAGGAGTATGTATCATGTGATTGGTCTTGTGACAGAAAACTGTTACTCGTGGTTGTTGCAAGGGAAGTCCCCCCCCCCCCCCCCCCCCCCCGCCGAGCCTGGCTGTCACTTCTCAGCGCCAACACTGTACGGGCTCGGCCACGGCCTTTTCACTCACTGTACAGGTAAACAGGGTCTTAGTAAATGTGGAGTGGACTGTACACAAGTAGGTACATGCCCAATGCTAACCCTCAGAAGGTGTACGTTTGGGCTGGGCTAGAAAAAAACAAACAAACATCAACAACAACAACAACAGCACATAATATAGTATTAATTGAATGAGAATTTAATCATGTGAATTACTTCGTACACATGATAAATATGTGGTATTTTGCCAATGAAAATGGTGTGGACACCGGTATTAGTGGAATTTCATCCCACAGGAATAAATACAAACATGAATGCACCTAACATGCTATGAACCACCCAGGATCCTGAGGCTTGGAATTCCCAAAGATATTGATCTGCCCTTTTAGGTATGACATAAAAGAGTAGACCATGAAATAAGAGAGTAAAGTTCCAACATGCTGCATTTTAAAGGGTGTGTACAGTTGTGGTCAAGGTGAGGATTTAACTTTTAACGTTTTGTGAGATAATCAGAAACCACTCTATGAGATGTCAAGGAGCATGATGCAATTTTACGGGGTATCAAAAAGTTTATTTGATGAAAATCGGTTTTGAAGTGGCCGAGATATCTAAAAATAAGGTGAAACAAAGAGATCCTAATAAAGTTGGGGCCTGTAGTCTTTTATTATTATTATCACTTTTTTGGATATCTCAGCCATTTGAAACCAATTTTCATCAAATAAATGTTGAATCCTTCTTAAAATTACAAGCTCTTTCATATTTCATAAGAGGTTTCTCATAATCTCACTTAGGAATGTAAAAAACATGAATCCCCACCTCAACCAGTACTGTACAGCCCCTTTAAGCTGTTAGAAGAGCTTCTTGAGAGCCAGTGGAATTTAACCACTGGATAGAGAACACAAAATGCCTACCCACATATCTGAATGGCATGGTACCTAAGATACGGTTTTCTTTGTGTTTTTCGAGATGCATTGCGTGCAGGAAAAAGAGTGCATGGCTCACATTAAAGGGTTCAGTCAGCTATTTATTCACAATAATGGAAGGTTAGAATTCTTATTACGTGTACCATTTTCAGTGAAGAGGATATTGGTGCACATCTGTTTTGATGGAGTCATGACTTCAATATTTAATGCATGTGCTTCAGCACTTTATAGATACTATCAAAAAAAGAAAAAAAAAAAGCTGAAATAATATGTGAAGCGCTGAAGTGAAACATTCAGATGGTTGCACTACCACTAAATGTGCCCCCACCAAAGATTGTGCCAGATCTATTTGACCTGCTCTGCCCATCATGGCAAGTGACTCTTGACTAAAGCCATTTCAAAGGAAAACTTCCTTCCATGTTCAAGTTGACATTTCCAAATGTGTTTCCATTTCACATCATATGTATGACAAGAAAAAATAACAATCTGCCATATAAACTGTCACATATTTTCATGAAAAGAAAGATGATCAGTTGCCACTACACTGGATGGAGATAAAAATCTCCCATCTACTTGAAAAATAATCATACATGTTTTAGCTTAATTGCAATTCTGGGATGCTCAAGGTGCTTGCAGTTTATTCTTTCATTAGTAATGTCTTCAGATACTAAAATTTCCAACAAGGTTGTATGTCTGTGTTTATACTGATCAATGAAAGCCTGCCATTGTGCTGTACAAAGTAGGATGTTGAAATGCAAAAATGGTTTTGTAATATTCAGGGAGGTAGGAAGAGATTCCCACCTCCCTGCTGTTAATGACCGCCAAGAATGTGCCAGTACGCGCGGTTTCTTTTTTGTCGAATGGTCTCTCTCCTCTACCCCTCCCCCATCCCCAAGTCTGGCACCTTGCCATTGTGGGATTTTTATTGTTTCTTGGTAAACTTGGTGTTCACTTTTGACCGCGTGTTATTAGGTGATCCGAGTATCCTCTCGGATCACCTTCTGTATCTGTACGGATTCTTTGTTGGGTCTTCTTCTTCTTCTTCTTCTTTCTTTATTTCTGGACAAAATTTGTGTATCGATTAGCTCAGAAAGTGTTCTTCCTATCAATGTCAAAATTATACCATATATGTATCATGTCCCAAAGACGACGGGTCAAATAAAATCATAGTGATCAGTCGACCGTGACGTCACTATGACGTCATTATATGAAAACACATTTTCATTCATATCTCATTAATGGAATGGAGTTTTTCAATGAAATTTACGTCACATATATTTCAAATTATGCGGATTCTACTCATATTCTCAAAATTCATATTTTCTCTTAAAACGTGCGCGTACGCGCGCGTAGAAATATTTGTATGCTCAAATCGAGCTCAAAATTTTTTTGCACACGTTTCAGACCATTTGGAGCATTTTTTGAAAAATTGAAAAAATTGGACGGACGCGTACGCGCGCGCATATATACGCACGCACAGCTCATATGCAATAGAAATTTCCCGTTTTTTCACACTTATCGGATGCCTGAAATGTCAAGGAATATTTCTACCAAGTTTCAAGTCAATCCGACTCAATATGACGTCATACAGACCCGTCAAAGTTGAAATTCCGCGCGCGCGTCAATGGCGATATACAGTCCAACAATGCCAAAAAACCGCCAATTTCAAATCCGATTTTACTCGTCAGGATGGACGGTGACCCCCCATTTTCTTTACATATTCTGAAAGCTGATGAGTTGTACATGTCATTTCATGGGTTGACGATGCTGAAAAAATGATTAAAAGATATCAAATTTCTTAATAAAGTAAAAAAAGTAAATTTTCAAAATGACGTCATCAAATTTTAAGTTCATTCGAGCGTATCTCACTAATCCTTTGCCAATTTTCACCTAGATTTCAGTATGTTGTAGCTTATTAAATGCTCTTTCGGTAATATAATAACAACATTTTGATTGGATGACGGCATCATCTCGTAAAAATGGATTAAAAGTAACATTGTTAAATTTGACCAGTTTACGTGTTATCTCTATGGGAGTGCAGTTTTTCTGGAAATGAAAACTGACATGACTATCTTTATCGAGCACTAGCTCACTTATGCTTCGGTGAATTTCTCCCATATTTTAGTATGTTGTAGCTGAGACTTTGGGCTATCGTAAGTGTGCCCTTCGTTTTTTCATACGGAGTCGGCATCATGCCCAAAAACTTGGTTGAAATTAAAGCTTATCTTCCATGTATTTTCATATTCCTTTCTTTCTGCAACTTTCTTTGCAATAACTCAAGAAAAACAAGCTCTATCAGCCCAATATTTTGCACATGTTTAGTTTATGTCACGTACATTATTTCATAAAATAACAACTACTTGATCGGACACCTTCTTGGGTATGTAAATTAGGGTCAAAGGTCAAAAATGTTTCATCCTGTATCTTGGTGAATACATGTCTTATCTTTCCCATATTTTGCATACGTAAAGAACATGTTACAAGAATCATTTCACAAAATAACCACTTTTTGCTCAGACGCCATCTTGTCTGTGCAAAGTAGGGTCAAAGGTCATATGTACTTCTTTCTTTATCTTCATTATCACGTGTTATCTCTATGGGAGGGAATTTTTCTAGATGTGAAAATTGACATGATTGTCTTTATCGACGACTAACTCAATTACCCTTTGGTGAATTTCTTCCAGATTTTAGTATGTTGTAGCCAATGTAATACTCTTTAAGTTTTGTTCAATCAAAGTTTTAATCGGATGATGTCTTCACCTCGTGAAAATAGATATAATGTAACCTTGTCAAATTTAACCAGTTTACGTGTTATCTCTATGGGAGGGAATTTTTCTGGAAATGAAAATTGACATGACGGTCTTTATCGGACACTAGCTCACTTACTCTTCTGTGAATTTCTCCCAGATTTTAATATGTTGTAGCTGAGACTTTGCGCTATCGTTAATGTGCCCTTTGTTTCTTCATACGGTTTCGGGATTACGTCAAAAAACTTGGTTGAAATTAAAGCTTATCTTCGATGTATTGAGACATTTCTTTCTTTCTGCAACTTTCTTTGCAATAACTCAAGAAAAACAGACTCAATCACCCCCATATTTTGCACATGTTTAGATCATGCCACATACATTATTTCATAAGATAACAACTACTTGATTTGACGCCATCTTGGGTATACAAATTAGGGTCAAAGGTCATAAATGTTTTACCCTGTATCTTGGTGAATACATGTCCTATCTTTCCCATATTTTGCACACGTAAAGACCATATTACAGGGATCATTTCACAAAATAACCACGTTTTGCTCAGATGCCATCTTGTCTGTGCAAAGTGGGGTCAAAGATCAAATATACTTCATTCTGTATCTTAGTGTATACGGAATTGTGTACCATAGATGGCAGGTCTGACTCCCTTTTCTAAATGAGAATCCAAACATCACACATCAATGTCCCTATTAACACAGATGAAACCTGTTTGGTCATACCATTGGGATCGGGACTAAAATCATTGATTTCCGAAGAGATCGGATCACCTAATTTGTCAGTCTTGACAAATTCCAAGTCTAGTTGATTTGTGTTATTTTTATCTTGAATCATGCACTGTGCTCTGTATCCACATGGAGCACGCACAACCAGTGACTACTCGACTCACCTGTAGGCAGCTAATGGCGAGCAGAAGATGGCAGACAGTTTTTCTGCTACCACTATTTTTTACTGCCAAAATAGGCAAATACCCGGCTTTGTCACCACAGAACATTATTCAGACACACATCGTATTGGAATGTAAATGAACTTTCTTCGATATTGATGAGCGTTGATGTGGCATCGCAATGCAAAAGGGCTTCTTCAAGTAAGTGTTCGACAGTTGTTGAAATCGTGACATCGCTAAACAGTCGTTGTGGACGTTAGTTTTGGGCTTGCGTGTGCATGATTTCATGGGTTTGTTGAAGGGAAAATATGGAGAAAGAAGGTGGCTTCAAAATTATTTGCCTGCCCGATACGGGCAAGCATTTTTTCTCCTTGTTTCAGAACACTTGGACGACTTTGATTTTCATTTGCTTGAGCAATCAGGAAGTGCTTACAGTGTATGTCCGCCCTGCTATTAGATAGGACTTCACAAACTGAGCATTCAAAGCTTGTCTGACAGGTTTGAGGTCAATAACTACGCAGGCGCAATGGCGTGATAGCTATCGAAGCAGATGTCAATCACGGAAGTTTAACGAGCGTGTGCTCACTGGTGAAGCAGTGATTTGATTACTTGCGAAAACACCGAACCTTGTCGGTGTGGAGCATGGGTACAAAGGGGATGTCGAGATTCCACTCCTTCTCTTCCCACCTCCCTGGTTTATTGTAACCATGGAAGAAATATTGTGATACAGTACTCTCCGCATAATCGGGTAGGCTCGGGCAGAGCGTTTCTTACCCGATTTAAAGCGGAGTACCCGATTAACAGAAGAACACGTCTCATTCACATAATTTGACACACACAATGGCCCGAATTCTCAAAGCTGGAATAACTATTCTGCGGAATAGTTATTCCGGGGAATAAGTTATTCCGGGGAATAAGTTATTCCACTTTTGACAATAGATTCCAGGGAAAAAATCGCGTCATTTTACGTCACGAGGGCCTGATTTGCATAAGAGGCGTAATAAATCGGTGGAATAAGGGGTGTAATAAAGTTATTCCACCTTTGAGAATTGGGCCATTGTGTATACCGATGTACATGCATTGCAAACTGCACCAAACACCTACGATTTTGTACACTGTATGCTTAACACGCGTGCTTGCACGGCACATTATACAAACCTTATACTTGCTCAGTCACGAGCAATAATTTACACTCTTTTTATGGACAAATATGTCTTCAGAAAACTTTGTCGTTTGTCTATAGACTCCTCGCTAACAGGCAGGCATTTTCGGAAATGAACACGTCTCTTTGTGTGCACTAATCACATAGAACGTCGGGTTACTAACTTTTCGAGAAGTTACTGGGGAAAAGCAAAATTATGGAGGTGGTGCATGGCCTGATTTTTGTTGCAAACTTCTGGTATTGTGAATGTTGTTGCGGAGCAAGGGAGGAGCGCAAGTGTGTTCAACTCCTGTCGGTCTATGCAATTGTGAGTGCCAGCTACATGAATATTGTTCGTTTACGTGTGGCAAGTCGGTACTGGTACATGTGTTTTCATATTTAACCACTCCCCAAATGATCGGTCTTCTTTGCAAATTAAGCAGAGAATACAATTAGCCGTGGAAAATTTGACATTCGTGATTTCTTAAAGTGTTATATCTGCGATAAAATGCGGGTAGAAATTTTACCCATTTATGCGGAGAGGCAACCCAATTATCAGGTAATTTTAATGTGCATTGGAACTGATTTTGACATTATTACCCAGTTCCAAACGGAGTACCCGTTTAAAGCGATACCCGATTACGCGGAGAGTACTGTATCTCCACAATGTTGATAAAATGGCGTCAGTAGCAAACGGCAGTTGTGCCTTCATAAAGATGATTTTAGAGCTGGAAATGTGCATCTTACCATTCTTGGCTCTAGAGTACCAAATGCAAACCTCAAATATTTACAGCTTGAACTCTATTCATTTCATTGACCCTATCAGATGTATGCCAAAAGATTAAAAAAAAATCTTCCCAAAATCCTTAAAATGTTCAGATCACTGCCAAAATTTAATCATCTATATTCCTTGTGTAAGTATCAACTTTCCTGCAAATTGCATTCATCCATTCTCAAATTTTAAAGTTATTTTGCATACAGAGAAACAGACAAACCAATGCCAATGAAAATACAGTTAAATGTGGAACTTCCTTCCTTAGTGCCAGAGGTAACCACATAATGGAGATGATTTTATTTTACAAGATTGAAAGTGAAAGAATTCTTTCAGAACTTATCATGGGTGGCTGAATGTATGCTGTCTTCATAATTTTTCATAGTTTGAAGTACACAATGTACAGAGGAAATATTGGCATAATGTACAAACAGTGTATGTTATGGAGAGTTGCCAAAAAAATGGCTGAAGTTGAAGCAAACAGAAGCTCAAAGTTGTGACTGCACACTTGGCTGAGTGTTAGTGATAATAATGCAGACACAGACTGTTGTTGTTGGCAAAAGTGACTGTGGACTGACTGTATGTCAGCTGTTAACAGATGATGACTACTACATTTGACTTGGAAGCAAGCCATGCAGCAATGGGTTGTTAAACTTTACACACTTTAGGCAATAATAGTATCAATGATTATGTTTGGTATTGTAGCCTCTGCCTAAAGTTGATAACATGCACTGGTCAGGGTTTGTGCGGTGGAATATGGAAAACCTAGAAACGTCATAGAATATTGAAAGTCTTATGTGTTTACAAGCCTGGAAAAGTCATTGAAATTTATAGATAATGTGTTCTTTTTGCCTTTTAGTGACCATCATTTTTGCATTGCAATATGTTAAGGAAAACATTTACCGGTAATTGAATTAAATTGGATCAACTCCACCACTACATACAGTGTTCTTTGTGTTCAATATTTTACATGGACACTCTTTATCTAATTGAAATAGTAATGAATGTCCATGTATTTAACACCAACCACTTAGGTTCTTATGAAGTGTAGCTGTCCAAAATGGGCCCTGGATTTCTAAAATTTTATGTTGAAAAGTAATGGGAAAGTCATGGAATTAAGTGCAGGAACCCTGACTGTACCATCTATAAAGGCTGTACTTCCGAATGTTAGGTGAAGAATTTCATCTTAATGTCATGGTTTTAAAATGTACTTTACAGCTCTAAGGTGATTGGGCAATTATGTTTTCTTATTTGTAACCTGTCTTCTGTGAAGTTGTATTAAAAATGAAAGTATTTCAGTTATAGTGTCTTACTGATGGTACATAGAAGGGTCTGTTGATTTGTTTTTCCTTTCCTTCTATTTGGTAGTTGTTTTCGTTTCTAGCTCTGCCATATGGCCTCTGGAAAGGTGTCACTTTTAAGTACCAAACTCAGATACCCTGGTGTGCTTACAGATGTGTGTATGACCGTGTGTGTGTGTGTGTGTGTGTGTGAGAGAGGGAGGGAGAGAGAGAGAGAGAGTAGAGTGCTAACGACATCAGTGACTGTGTACAAGTGTGTGTAAACCGTGTACAGTGCACAAATGTGTGTACACGTGGTTTACTCGACAGTGTGTACTGTTAGGGTACTGGGTACATTAGTTACGTTCAGACGGGAGCCCTTAACCTCGAAGTTAGGAAACTTCGAGGTTAGAGCTTGTAGTTAGGGACCGTGAAGACGCACTCGTAGTTAGCAAACCTCGAGGTTTGCTCGATGTTTCGAGCCACGAGAAATCTTATGGTTAGCGCTCTAACCACGAGCCGCGGGGGGTCCCCACTCGTAGTTAAGCACCGTGTGGACACAAAAAACAACGAACTCGAAGTTAAGAGTGACGTCGCCGTAAACTCCAGCCCCCACAATTTCTCTCTGCTTCCGGGTCAACCTCCCAAACGTACACCACAAATACACTACACGTGAAAAACCTATGACGCAGGACACAACATCATCATCTTTTCTTCCCATGCGCTTGATCTCTGAAACTGAACACGTCGAACTCGCTACTGTATTCTATATTCTTCTCCGACGCTAAAAAAATGTTTTCGACGAATATCTTCATAAAGGCGTAAAGTCATCAGTGCAGTGCTATCTCTGCATACCATGACAGAGAACTGTACCTGTAAGCGAGTCCGACAGGGTTGGACTAAAGAATAAATAGACGTCTTGTTAGCAGTGTGGGCTGAAACTTCTGGTTTTGTGGTTTTAACATCGAGTGGGACCCACTCGTAGTTACGGGGGGCAGAAGCTTTACCTCGAGGTTTCGTAACCTCGAGGTTAAGATTCGTCGTGTGGACACTCGTCGTAGTTAGGGGGCAAGAGCTAAACCTCGAAGTTTCCTAACCTCGAGGTTAGGGCCTGCCGTCTGAACGTAACTATTGTCTACACCAGCTGGGTTGTAAGCATTTGATTGATTCTTTTTACAATGTCCTTTGCCAGTTTATGTTCATCACTTTCTTTCTCTCTTAATTTCTCTCAGTCTGTACTGCTGTTTCTACACTGTGTCACGTGGACCATGAAAGTCTAAACAGGAAGTTCTTTTTCCATTTTTCTTAAATTTGCAAAGCAAGGATATTATTCTTATCCTCAAAATGGCAGAGCTGAGAATCAAATTATGCAAAAATAACAGTGCATCTTCCCCTTGCTGGTCAATATCTATGCCCTGCTATTCTACCATCTGATTCTTGCCACATTGGTCACTCAATTGAATTAAAAGATAAAGTCAGTGTTTCTGATGATGAGTTTCTTTCAGGGAACATCTGAGTGCTCCCATTATTAAAAAGTAAATAAAGTTTCTCTTAAAATGCTGATTGTGACAGGCTGGATGACATGAAGTGATATGCAAGAGCTGTCACTGTGACTAGCATACATGTATACTGTCAAGTCCAGAGGACCGTACTGGAAAAGTAGAAATATTTGTGATGTGTTGAAATTTTTGCGCTTTTCGCACATCCACAAAGAAGCGTGAAAATAAAAGCATGCGAATATTTTTGCTTGCCATATGTTCCAGTAGTTTATATCTTGATTCCGTGGAATTATAGACACGCAGGACTCTTCTTACCCGGCCGAGCGTGAAAAATCAGTCACGCGAACATATCCACTTTTACAGAACCTTACTATATAATATCTTCTCTTTTTGTCTCTCATACAGTTCAAGGAGGTCAACCGAGCACACAAAGTACTAAGTGACGAAAAGAAGCGACAGATATACGATGAGTACGGCTCGTTTGGGATCTACATCGCTGACCAGATTGGTGAAGACAACGTTGATCTCTACTTCCTTGTCAACAGTAAATGCTTCAGGGTAAGTACAGTGTAAGACTCGGGAAGCAGCGTATTCACTATAGGTTAATTCATGAGCATTGCATTTTGTGGTTACAGAGATTCGTGATTGAGGACCACAAATACATGAGTGTACGTATAATCCAATTTTAGAAGCAATGTTTGCAATGTCTGCCTTGCAGATAATATGCTACATTCTAGTTTAGAATACGGGAAGCAACATTTGCTGTATTATAATTTTTGCGAATAGCATTTAACTGCAAAATTTGACAAAAGAAATATTTGGCATTTACATTATGTGACCCATTATCACAAAGAACTGATAAAGCCACTCAGTTGTTGATTGTGTTGATTCTTATAATCTTTATAGATGTTGAAAAATCCTTCAGACTCTGAAGCTTTTTAACTGTATTTGCTCTTGAAATTTGAAACTCTGTCTTACCACCGAAACAGAAATAAAGCTGGCTGCTAGAGGAATGCCACTGTGAGACACTTAGCTGTAAAGTTATGAATTGAAATGGTCAGTCTTAATCTTTGAGTTCATTGTCTTCTCCATATCAACAGAGGGGGACTTCATGTGAATTGATTGTGCAGCTCTTTCTACAAATGGACCATGAAAATTTGCTACCAACTTCACTTCAGATTGACACTACATTGTACATGTATAAACACATACTATCATTTAATGTTTCCTTTCTCTCAGAGAAAATGTAATCTATACATGAACTGTACGAAATACAGTAAAGTGAGCAGCTGTTTAAGGAGTCACTTAAAGTTGCTGCCATCTTTACAACGATTAATCCATTGTGTGCTGTGAGTGCTGATTGGCCCAGAAAACCCCATAGGCTTGTACACACTGTCTAGACTCCCTGGCGCAGAAAGGGTTAACATGGTAAACATACACTTGTACATGTACTTTACAATGTAAGTCATATGGTGATCAAAAAACCTGTGTCTGTCCATATTTGTTGCAGATAACAAGTGTCATCTGCTTCTTCTGCACCTGCTACTGCTTCTGTTTCTGTTGCTGCCTCTGCTGCTTTGGATGCTGCGGACGATGTCGACGAGGAGAGGAGGACGATGAGGACTTCGAGATCGTCATACCTGATGACGAGGTGAGTGTCGGAGGGGACGAAGAATGGATGTCCTCTGATGAAAGATATTATGATCAACTCGTTGAGGACGAGTCCCAAGTATACTCGGGCAGGTGTCCATGGGACAATGTAGCAAAATCACCCTGTCATCAACGGGCTAACAACTTCTCTTCTCCTTCACAATGCATGCATGTCTTATATAAGGGGAGGGAGAATTAAAACAACAAGAATGCAAAATAAACCAAGCCAGTGAAAAGTCTGAACTCCTCAAATATAGAACCATAATAATTTTCTGTCATTTCTTATTTCAATCGATAGAAACCAAATGTACAGGCATACCTCTGCATAAAGGATGATATCAAATGAACAAATTGTGTAGCTGTACAGTGGGAAATGTTTAACCTGTTGAGGACAAGTCCTGAGTATACTCGGGCAAGTGTTTATGGGAAATGCGGGTTGTAGCAAAGTCAGCCCATCCTTAACAGGTTAAATATAACCTGTGTACCTGTCAGTCAAGTAGTCATTTAAAAAACAAGAAACAAAAAAAAAAAAACCCCCAAAAAACACCACCTATATATGACATGTGGCACATTGTCAAAGACACCCTCCTTATATCAGTTAGGATGATTTCAAGTTACTTAACCCTAATCAGGCTGGGCTTTTTTGGCTATGCTATATCTGGGGGGGGGGGGGGGCGGATTCCGCCCCCCCTTCAGATCTCGCCTATGGAACGCGCGATCGCGCCGAAAATCAGCACACGCGACGCCCGCGACGTATTCTATCAAAATGTATGGTTGCTTTCTCCGAAAAATTTTTCTTATATTTTATATTAATTAATTATTGTAATTTATGCATAAAATCAGTTTTGGGCTCTAAATCACTTATTTATGCTCCAATTAGGCTAATTTCTTTTTAAAAATGTCTCTTGTATCATTCTTCTGAGACATAGGATAAAAAAAAATCTGTATCGAAATTAATTTCTTATGTATTTTATTGTTTTTTGAATTTCTTATGTATTTCTTTGTTTTTTGACCTTTTGTTTTTGTTTGTTTTTTGGCCAAAATTTGTCACAGACATTTTTCAAAGCATTATTATGCTAAAATAAATTAATTTCGGCCATTCTAAGTGAAGATATGAATTTTTATGTGAATTAATTGAAAAAACACAATTTGCATTGGATTTGTACACAAAATCACGTTTTGGAGCAATTTTGGGGTTGACAAATTTTTTTCGAACGGGCGTCGCGTCAAAACGGTACGCGCGGGCGCAACAATTTGGGTGTCAAAAGTTGCGCGATACTTGAAAGAAAAAAGTCATGAAACATCGCGGCGGGAGCTTATCGCGCTGCGAAGATATTGCGCGAAACGTCGAGGGGGGGGCGGATTCCGCCCCCCCCCCCAGCCTGATTAGGGTTAATGTTCAGCAAGTATTTCTTCTTGCTTTAGCTGTCAACAAGAGCTAGATAACAAGTTGTAATGAAGAAATGTTAACCTGTTGAGGACAGGCTGATTTTGTTACAACACACATTTTCCATAGACCCCTGCCCGAGTATACTTGGGACTCGTCCTTTATGGGTTAAGGAAAGAGGTGTTTAAATCCATGCCAGCTAGAGAGAGAAAGAGGAACTTTAGTCCTCTAAAATACTAAAATATGTTGGTGCCATTGTTAGAATCAATTGGGACTCGCAATTTAGATGAATTTGAAATTCTGAAACTGAAATAATTGCAATCATATGAACAACAGAGGGCGCAAATTGAAGGATGTATTGATTTTTTATTATTATCATTAGTAGTAGTATTATTAGTATTATTATTATTATTATTATTGTTATATATTATTATTATTATTATTTTACTATAATACCTTTCAGAAAACATCACTGGTGAATAGGAAAATGTGGTTTCTATGATTTTTTTTTCTGATAAGAGAGGGTGAAGAAGCCTTGTGTGATATTTGCTTCTATGCATCACTTTTTTTTATCTTAATTCTCCATGACAGGAGGAAGGTGAGGAAGGTAATGAAACCACACCCGTCACCAGCCAGCCTAAATCGGAGGGAGGAGCCTCTAATGCTCCCATTGCCATGCCGCCACCTCCAGAGAAATCAGCCGCTGACGAGCCTACCGAGACAACGGGGCTAAACACTGGGGAGAAACCGCTATACACTGAGGGATAACATCCCCCTCCCCCACCTCCCCCTCCACTCATGTCTCATGTAATGATTCCAGAAGGGAAGTAACGGAATTCAGTTTTAATGCAAGTCTGGAAGAAATGTTGTGGTACGTAGATGAAAGGAAGAAAAAAAGTGAGAGTTGTAAAAGATTACTGGTTGAAGTGAAGACTCTGCAGAATGCTCATGTCTGCCAGGAGAGGTCTATTAAAGTTGTCTGTTTGTCTAAAGGTGGTATTTTTGACAATTCTCAAAATATATTAATCTTATAGCTTAAAGCTGGTCATGTGTCCATAATATATTGGAATGCCTGTTTTCAATGGCATATTTCACTCTTCGAGAAGGAAGACATTATTTTTATGCCTCTACTGCAAAATGTTGGAGATAGTTCATTCCCACTAGTCAGTATTTCATATTTCACTGCATCAGTGCAGGAATGGCCTTATACCACAGGTATGCATGGCACGATGAAAAGAAAATGTGGCTATAAGGGTCATGTTAAACTGACATTACAATTTGACAACCAAGTAGACTGTGTGTGTACAAACAGCCCCTTCAGAGTGCCAAAAGTAACTTGTATTTTCTCCTTAACATGGGAGACAACTAAATATTTTTCTGCCCATACTTAAATAACAAATCATTGTCCCGGAGCATGTTGCCTAATGCCTATGTAATATTTTACTGATGACAAAAACACTAAGCAAAATAGGTGATTGCGATGTGACATAACCATTGGAAGAGTTGATTGTTTGAAACATTTATACTGTAGGTGAAAAAACAAAACTTCCCCTATACGGTGTTTAGAAGTGATGTATTTGATAGTTACAATAGTTTGCATATACTTTGGGACTCGTGGTACAAGAATACTGCCTTTAGAATTGGAACTGGATATAGACTTTGCTGAATTGTTATTTTTTCTTTTCTTTTCTACGACATGCAGTATACTGTGTCCTGTCGTAAGAAATATAGGCTTATGGCCACATTTCTCGCACATTCACTAGGTATGTAGGATGATGTTCATTTTTATTGTACTAATGTATTTAAACTTGGTGAATTGATTGATGTACTGTTTTCTGTTGCCAGTTATTAGTAGATGGTCCCCAGTTCTCATTTTCTTTATGGACTCTTCATCTCTATGTGATAAAATAGTATGGAGTCCTACTTAGTCGGTGCATTGCATCCTGGGAGGTGAAAGGTCATATTCTTTTTTTAAAGAATGTAGGAATCGTTATGTAATCTATATTTGAGACACACTTGCAACATGATGTGTGATGTGACACGTAAGGTATGGACTCGTGAGTTTGAGCACTTGATATTTGTGTCTGAATGTTACAAATTAACTGTGGAAGTTGGTCATACACAAGAAACAAAAAACTTTGTGATACAAACCAAAGAAACCCCCAGAGAATAGAGCTGTGGGAGAGTGTTTACTAAACTACATGTATACACTTTCTAATAACATTTAATTACAAATAATCTACATCAGATCACAAATATATCCTTACTGTGAGGTGGTGTGTCGGTGAGTGTGTTTTTGGTTTCCTCAACAAGTTTAAGAGTACAAGGGACATTCCATATTGTGATCTGAACCTAGTGACATTCTTTTAGCAAAATGTAAACTTGCTTGCCTTCGAGTTCTTTGACACCACCATACATGTCTGCACGTTGCATCACACTGGTAATAGTGGAAAATAAGTGGTGTGTGCTCCCCAGCAGTGGTGGTGTATGTGAACCCACTGCTGGACAATTGAATCTAATACTGTACGTCATTCTGTATTCATCGGTGTTGTAATGGAATCATAGTATGTACATACACACACACCCACACACACACACACACACACAGGCAAACAGAAATGTAGATTTTACATCACTTTGTGTGTAACCACAGGGAATGTGTTTTAGCTGTTTACTTGATTGAGTATTGTGTTCATCTCTTGTGCACAATTCAACATTCTAATGACAATCTGCTGAACCAGAGCTTTGCATCATACAGGGAATTATGACAGAAATTGACAATCTGAGCTGGTTTCACATAAATTTGCAATGTATTCTGTATTGATCAGGTGACGAGTGTCAAAATCATCACAATATTCCAGATAGATATCATATAATTAGAGGAGCCATAGACACAAAAACTGTTAAATCATTTTTCTTGAAAGTGTTTATCCACTTCATGTTTGAAGTTGACTTTGGTATTAAAAATGGTATTAAAAGGATCGTACAGTTTTGGTTGAGACCTAATTTCAGGTTTCTAACATCTTTTGGTGAGATAATGAGAAACCTCTTATGAAATATGAAAGAGCATGTAATTCTATGAGGAATTCAACGTTTATTTGATGAAAATTGGTTTTGAAATGGCTGAGATATCCAAAAAAGAGCGATTTTGATAAAGTGTGGGACCCACACTTTATTACGATTGCTTTGTTTTACTTTGTTTTTGGATGTTTCATTCATTCCACACCCGATTTTCATCAAATAAACTTTGAATTCCTCTTAAAATGGTATGCTTTGTACTATATATCATAAGTATTTTCTTGGTATCTCGCAAAAAGTTAAAAGCCCAATTCTCATCTCCACCAATACTGTACTATCCCTTTAAAACAGAGTTAGATTTTACAGAGTGGTAGAAATTTCTTTGAATTAGACATGCAATGAGAAAGTGATGGAGTTTGAGCAAGTTTCATGTGTTTGAGGAAAAATGTACAAATACGATGTTGGTCATGATGTTGTTTCCTTACCGGTCTCCCTTTGACCTGAACACAAATCTTTGCTAATTTTTCTCATTCTGGAATGAAATGAATATTAATGATCTATGTCCCTCACATCAAGGGTGGTACTAACAGTATTGCTGACTTCTGCAGAGAGGGTCATGTATGAGAGAGTCCAATGGTATGCATCTCTTAAATGGGCGATTCTCCTGCCTCAACCCCCTACAAAACTGGAGATTCTGATGTGCAAACATGGGTGCAGTATTATGTTGTGTGTAGTGCAAATTACAGGGGGAGGGGGCTGATCCAGGGCCTGCTTGAAGGCCCTGCAGCTGAAGGTTTATACAATATGTAGCTCCTCTGTAGTGCTAGCACGAAATAAGAGCACGCGAATATATTTGCTTGCCGTACAAATTGTATATTCCAATAGTCTTGACTCCACGGAATTAAAAACATGCGAAACTTATCTTACCTGACTGAGCATGAAAAATGAGTTGCACGAAAATATTCACTTTTACATGATCTAAGCCCTATTTCTGAACATTTCTGTTGGCAAAAGGAAAGTTGTGTGGGAGAAAGCTAAATTTTACAGGGAAGAAAATACATCTCAATCAGGAGACACAGCCAGAGAAGGAATAGATCAAACTCAAGTGGGAGAGCGGGAGATTTTGAGAAAATGGCTTCAAAGGGAGAGATGGATTCTCAGCTGTATTTACTAAACTATTGACCAAAAATAATGATTTGTATAAAATGCTCATCGGTAAACTCCCCTTTCCGGAATCATCTACTTCACTCTTGTAATTGTGACTTTTTTGTACAATTTCATGAAATGGTGAGAAACTGGAAAATTCCGTCATTTTCTTGTTCTACCTCTGAACCTTAATGAAACTTATACCATTTATTTGTGAGACGGTATTTCATTAATTTATTAAAGTCACATGTAAAACACAGAGTGACTTTCCGCTCGCAAGTTCATATGTTGTTGATATTTTAATGTAGTATTAGATTGTAGAGAGACAGGATAGGATAATGTCATTCAGCCTGATATTCACAAGTGTACTCTAATCTCTTAAAGAATAGTCATACTTTGTACTTGCATGCTGACATTAAAAGTGATCTCACAGACAGTCTATTGAAAGTATGAAACATTTTCCCTATAATGTCTTGTGTTATGAAAAAATAAGTAATTGACATTAAATGCTGTAGTTAGATTTTTTGTTGTTGTTGTATTAACTTATTGAAGACTAGTCCAGGATATACTAGGGCTGGTGTCAATGGGAAATGCATGTTATAGCAAAATCAGTTGTTTGTCCTCAATGGGTTAATGATGAAAAGGGAGATCAAATATGAAACATTTCTCAACTGCAAATCATCCAGAGTGAAAATTAAAATTCTTTTTTTTGTGTGATAATCTTGGGCATTTTTTAATACCGTGCACAGTAATGAAGTAATGTCAAGTGTATAGACATACTTAGCAAAGGGTTTGTGCGAAATGTAGTAAAGGACTTGCAAAGAATCTACCTACATTTAACCTGCATCCTTGGATACTTGGCTAAAGTTTGCCTGGCTTCATTCAAATGGTTTTGTTTCAATTCCACTTTCCTCACAATGACATGGTGTCATATTCAATGTATCCCAAATGGATGTTTGGTTTGTAAATAAAAAAAAAATAAAAAATTATATGAGAACAACAACAACAACAACAACAACAACAACAACAACAAAAGGCACTGGAAATCTCTGTTCCCTCTTAATGAAGTGTGAGGACATTAAACTTGTGTTGAAACACAACCCTTCTCCCCTCCACACACACAAACATGCAGATATTTTGCTGTGTGACCGTAATGGCATTCCCTTAGGCAGTGCATTGACTGGCACTTAACCCCCCCCCCCCCCTTGCATGTGGTCCTGCCCCCACCTCCCCTCCATCCCCACTCTACCTGTCACCTAAACCATCAGCATGTCCTTCAGAGTTCAATGAACTTTGATGTACAATGTATTATCATTTTGGTTTGCTTTTTAGGAAATGCAAATGTAGACACAATGCAGTGTCATATATTTATATTTTATCCTCAAACCTGTAGATTTCCCTTAGTCTCTTATTTAGTCTAATTCCTCCTAAATATCCCATTTTAGATTTGTGTAATAAAGGATTTCATTTATATTTAATTGTACTAATCAGTTAGAGAGATACAAAAATGAACCTGCTGTTTTCTAGAGATTGGTGTTTTGTATATTTGGTTCTTTTCCGATGGCATGAAAGACAAATGTATTCGTATATCTTTGGAATTATGGCGCCATCATTTGGCAAAGTGATTTTTAATCTGTGTCTCATTCTCATGTCTATCCCTACACTCTTTTGGACTCCACAAAGTACTATGATTGTTATACTTGTTATATCTTCTGTGCATAATACCAGACATGTATAAGTGTTATTATTCTTATTAAAAATATGCAATAAACTGTGATGTGTAATGAAGACTATGGCTCTTAATTGCTTTGTGTCAATTGAGTGATTTAGAGTTAAACCCACCTCCATGTTGGCAGTGGCTAATAGAGAGAATACATGTATAATCAAAGGGTCAGCACAATGTTTGATGGAATTGGTAATGGAATCGAATTTCATTGTCCTGCATTTTTCACAAAAAGTGATATCTGTCTAAAGATGGAGTGTTGTCATGACAACGCCACTCTCCCATCGATTTGTTACAGAACATCAGGAAAGTCTTAAAAGCTTTAATACTAGTAACTGTAATCTCCCCCTCGTAACCATGTTTACCAAGTTGTTGCAATATTGGACTTTGTCTTCTCCATTTTTTTTTTTTTTTGAACACATACAACGTATAAGGAATTTTGAGATTTGTTTGCAAGTCAGTAGGAGACTAGTTAGGCAGTCATCACTCGTCTAATTTGCATACTACACGATGACCCTGAAGGTAATATTGCCGTTAAAAACAATCAAAATTCTCCTCTCATTTTTTCTTCTGTGTCCGATTTTGATAAAGTTTCGTTTGATTTGGTGTTGTGTGGAGTTTCACTCTCATATGTGGACATGACGGTAGTGTTTGCTTGTAACTGAATGTTCCTGCGTAAATCTGTTTTTGAATAGTGTGTTTGAAGTTGATGCAGTGTGGAAACTGGATGTCTGAAGCTGCGTTTCCTTCTGAAAACTAATGAAAATGAGATAATCGAACGCGTGTATTCAAGAAATACAAAATAATGTATTGCTTGTGACACCGATATACGAAAATTCCTTTTCATCTCAAAATATTTAAATATATAAATAATTACTTTATCATCCAAATACCCCCCCCAAAAAAAAAAAAAATATATATATATATATATATATATATATATGGAATGTATTTTATGGCATGACGTGCTTTTATTGATAAGCAGGTAAAAAGAGATTTGCTGATTTTAGATGGGAAATGCAGTTCAATGACCGCGTGGAAACGTTAGGATGCAATCATATATATATATATATATATATATATATATATATATATATATATATATATTTAACTTTGTGTCATAGGACATCAGTGCTTTCTTTGTCAATATTTGTTTGTTTGTGTAATATATTGTGTTTGTTGTTTATGTTTGTTTTCATTTGCTGTGTGTTATATCAAATAAATATTGAAACCATCATACTCATTACTGATATAACTTCTTGTCATCCTTTGGCGTATTCGCGGAATGACAAACATACATGTATGGCCGGTACTATCTACGTTGGCGGGGTTTTTTTTCTGTTTTTTTTTTTTTGTTTTTGTTTTTTGCCAGTTCCACTTACGGCTTCAAAAGAAATCAGTCATGATGGCGTGTTTGCGTCATTTATAACTGTATGTTCTTTTAGACACGCACTTTACCGCAGAATGAATACAAATCCTCGCTCCATTTCCAATTTAACACATTATTCAGGATTTATCGTACACGATCAACAGGACAGCGGAAAAAAAAAAAAATTATTTCACTTTCTTCACTTTCGTATTACATGTACATTATGTACTAGTACTACTTACATGTAGTGCTATTTTAAGACTGCGCGCAGCTTTGCGCGTAAACTATTATGACGTATATCACTACGCGCATGTTACTCCCAATCTCCTGGTTACGCAATCCCCACCAACACCTATCTACTGCACATTGTTTGATATCCTTTGGTATTCAACAATACTATTTTCCTATCGCTTTTGCTTTTCCTGGTAATTCTGGAAATTCAGAATGTCGATTGCGGAGATATTTCTGCTGGAAGTCATCCTTCTCATCTTCAAGAAGTTCTGTAAGAACTTTCTTGCAGAGGGGAGACTTGTGGCTGAAATTTGGTGAGTTTTTGCCGATCAAAATACTAGTAGTCTGCCCTTCAATCTCCGTATTAACAATTGTATTGACCAATCGCATGCAGTCAGTCACATACTGTCATAGCGCACGTGCGGTGCGAACGTTGCAACATTCCATGATCTATAACATCTCATTTTCTACATGCATTCATTTCCTTTCTTGAATATTCTGATTTTGCTGTAACCAAGAATTTCAAACAGAAATCGACAATATTGTGTTGCTCTTAATACGTCTTTTTTTTTTTTTTTTTTTTGAAGTAGAAGGGATGGAAAGTAGCAAAGACATGTTGGGATTGACAAAAATAGGAATAGACAAAAACTTAGAAAGTAATGATTATAGAATGGGGGTGAGGGTTGTTGGTGTGAAGTTATCCCTCTTTCCTCTGCCTCTTTGTTTTAATATTATTATTATTATTATTATTATTATTATTATTATTATTATTATTATTATTATTATTATTGTTATTATTATCATTATTATTATTATTATTATTATCATTATTATTGTCCGTGGTATCTCTGTTTTTCTGATACACTTCAGCCAGCGTTTCCCAACCCTTGTGACCTTCGTCACCGGCTCACCCGACTTGGCTTACACAGAAAAGGAGATCAGAGTTCGGCAGGTGAGATGAAGAGAAAGGGAGAGAGAAAGAAGAAGATACGAAAACATGTTAAATTGGAGATAGTAGCGAGATATTATATTTTCACGAAGATTTCGATAAATCAGGAAAATGACAGCAGAGATAAAAAAGAAGAAGAAAACTAATAAATATTTTATATCTTCAGACTGACATACGAGTTGGATGGACTTTGAAATCCATTACCTTGTGTAGTGTCAGGTAAACGATGTACGTAGATCTTGAGTTTCTGCTTTTTTTCTTTCTTTTTTAAAATATAAAATACAATAATGTAGAATGGGAATGTAACGGGAATATTAGAGAAACTGGAGAGATATATTCAACCTCAATATAATAGTTATTTACAGAGAGAGAGAGAAAGGGGAGAGAGAAAGTGAGGGGAGAGAAAAATGAGGAAATGATTCTGAATTTGTACTGTAAAAACATCGCTGTCTGTATGGCAAGAGAGAGAGGGGGGGGGGGGGACGAAGTGGGGAGAGGCAAATAGATACTCAGAAAAAGAGGGAGTAATAGTATTGTAGACGTGTGAAAACAGTAGTGCATGTATGAGTTTCGAAGAAAAAGGTTGACATGACGCGAAAGAAAATTGAAATTTGCTAGAATGTCACACCCCTGCATGCCTTATAAACCTCCAGTCAGTTCTATCAAAGCCTACTATTAATATATCCCTTACCAAGTATTAATTACACACTTAAATAGCATAAAATCACCGATATTGTGGATGTATTTACCTCCCCCTCTCTTTAGGTGCCCCTTCGTTACCTTTCTTTAATGTTAGTGGAGCGTGGGTGAAAGCCAGTATAACCATGGGGCATTGTGAATATCATAAAAAGTCGTCTACTTATCAATCGTTTTTAGTCTTTTTGATTCTGAGTATGTATGAGAGGACGGATACAGCAAGAATTCAAATCGAAGGAAAGAAACTAACTATGCTGTAGAAATGCAGTACTCCCACGTCCTTGGTAGGTCACAAAAAGATTGCCTAAAGGTATTTTTACAAGCAGGTATACTCTTCCTATTAAAGGGAGAACACTCATAACATTTGTGAACAAAATCAAGCAACATGAATGCATTGTCTTGTACATCCTCTATGGACATGCAACAGAAACTCTTGACAGTTCAGAAGAAGAGGCCAAAGCTTCTTGACCGAGCCAAGTCTGGGACTGGCCAGTGGTTGTGGAGACTTCTGAAGTCCGAGGGTGTTGCGCCTGAGACCTGCGCTTCAGAAAACTCGGACTCGGATAAAGATGAACCATCAACGAGCAGCAGCAAGGGGTCAGTGACCTCTAAAGACTCTTCATCCAGTACAGCGCCCTCAGGAGATATCCTGCAGTCAGTGCACCTGGAGATTGCTGTTCAGTCATCACTCATTCAGTCGTCAGAGAAACCAGTTCTTGCCATCTCGGTGTCGTCTTGGCGTCACCGGAAAACTGCCTACGACTCTGACGACAGCGATACTGATGATGACGATGATCTCGGAGCACTCAGTCAACCTCAAGTGCCACGGAGATCCCCAAAGAGTGCCGCCAAGAGTGACATCACTAAGGTGGCTGATCAGCTGCTGAAGTTCGACGTTTCGGAGAAACTCACCGACGGAGAACTGGAGAACAACGCAGCGTACTTTGCTACTCTGAAGCGATTGCAGCATTGCGATGAACCACTTCCAACGAGGGCAGATCGCAAACAACAGCCAAGTGTGAAAAAAGGCGGCAAAGTGAAGCAGAAGACTGACCGAAGTATCGATGACTCAGATGCCAGAGAGACGAGGGCTGAGAGCTGTCAACCAAAGACCTCTGAAACAGGACTGGCAAACCTGAAGACTGGCACCAAGACAGGGTTAAAGGGAATCCTGAAGACAACAAAGGGCGTCTACCTAAAAGGACACAGTACCATCACACGTCACGTGACCTTCTCTTTAGGAGGAGATGCACCCAGCCGGAAAGGGGCGTCATGCAAGGTACAGCCAGCTCAGACCACTGCCAAGATCAAGCAGGTAAGGCATATATCTTACACTGAGTAATTGTGTGTTGTTTTTTTTTCTTTTACCAGGAAGGGAAGAATCATTGGACAGATTCATAGAATTTAGTAAGTGATGAGTAAATGAATAATGACGGGGCTATTAAATGCCTGATTGTAGGGATCGAAGACTGAAGCGAAGATGAACATATACTCCTAGTCCCTTCCTTCAAATCTGCCAACATGGCAATATCTTAACACATCTTTACACTGAGATAGAGAACGAATATTATCTCTATTGTGAGCCTTTTTCGTATAGCATCGCTAAAGCTGCTCTGGAAAGCGGCCGGATAAAGCTGATTGTTGATTGGCAAAACGTAGCCCATGAACTAGTATAGTAGGAGTGTCATAGATTTATTGTGAAACTTCGTGGACATAAGGATTGCGCGAGCGGTGCGCACACGCGCGGATTAGCTATAACGTGTAATTTCTCGCATCAAAAAACGTATCTTGATGCTATATGTTGAAATATGTCATATTTCTTGTTGACGGCACGGAAGGGGGCGAAGCGATTTGAAAAGAAGACAAAATTTACTTTCTTTTCATGTTATGATTTTTTCCAGAGAGTATTTATCTTCGCTGCTTTTCAAGTTTTAATTTGGCTAAGCATGTTCACTTTTTGTAAAAAGTCTATGGGAAATGAAGAAATTTCCACGATTTCGTAGGTACTCGCTGGTTTTCAACATCGATCAAATCAGAACCATATATCGTATCAACTTGGGGCGAAGTGTTTTGGATAGAGCAGGCTGTAATCTACATGACTATATAAAACTCATTGCTATTGGTTATTTAACTCCGCTGCTTTCTTAGGCTAAAACTACTGATCAATTGGCAAAACTGTCTCAAAAGTAGAAAACCTAGCGATGACGTAATGGGCGATACTATTCATCGCAAAGGGAGATGGAACATTTTAAATCAAGCAAGCAATTGTGGTGATCAGCTAGGTAAAATAACATTGGATATGTTTAAAGGGCACTTTGAAAAGTTAAGCACTAAGCCTAGTAGTCCAACTTCTGAGGCTGGTACAGATTTTGATCCCTCACTAATTACACACTCTAGTATTAATGAATATATTAATAGAGAATTTATAGAAGAGGAAGTTTTGAAAGTCATTACTAGTCTGCGGAATAATAAGGCTTGTGGAATTGATAACATTTTGAATGAATATTTGAAGGATTGTCCAAGTGCATTGGTTTCATTTATAGTTAAGTTGTTTAATATCATTTTGATGTCAGGTGTAGTTCCGTCAGTATGGTGTTTAGGGATGATTAAACCTTTGTACAAGAAGAAAGGTTCGCTAGACGACCCTGACAATTATAGGGGAATCACCCTTCTTAGTTGTTTAGGGAAGTTGTTTACTGCTTGTATTAATGTGAGGCTTACAGAATATTTAGATTGTGCTGGAGTGATAGGTGATGAGCAAGCTGGATTTAGGGGGAGCTACAGTACCTTGGATCATATATTTACATTACATGGGCTGATTGATCTGTATTTACAACGGGGAAAGAGGATTTACTGTGCCTTTATTGATTACAGGAAAGCTTTTGATTTAATTGACCGGTCTTGTTTGTGGTCAAAATTGATTTCAAGTGGTTTAAATGGAAATGTTATTCGTGTTGTTTTTAACATGTATGAAAATGCCAAATCTTGCGTTAAGCTTGGGCACAGCATTTCAAACTTTTTTCCATGTAATATTGGGGTGAGGCAAGGCGAAAATTTATCTCCTTTATTATTTGCAGTGTATTTAAATGATTTTGAATATTTTGTTAGCAGACATTATAAGGGTCTTGATATGTGTGCATCTGAGATAAGGAAACATCTCAGTGATGATGATGTGGAAATTTTTCTTCGCCTTTACGTGTTATTATATGCTGATGACACAATAGTCATGGCCGAGTCAGCTGATGAATTGCAATCTGCTTTGTCTGCTGTTCAGCAATATTGTGACCTTTGGAAACTATCAGTTAATACAAGTAAGACTAAAGTGGTTATTTTTTCAAGAGGTAAAGTTCGTAAATACCCTGTTTTTTCTTTTGGTGAAAGTCAGCTTGATGTTGTGGATGATTATGTTTATCTTGGAACAGTGTTCAACTATAATGGATCATTTAATAAGGCTATTAAAAGACAAGTGAATCAAGCTAGGCGGGCCATGTTTAATTTGATCTGTAAGGCTAAGAAGTTATGCTTACCCGTAGATATACAATGTGCTCTTTTTGACCAGCTTGTTGTTCCAATTTTATTGTATGGTTGTGAGATTTGGGGTTTTTGTAAGCTGGATTACATTGAAATGTTTCATAAGAAATTTTTAAAAAGTATCCTTAGGCTTCAGCGTGGTACTGCAAATTGTATGGTGTATGGGGAATTGGGCAGGTTCTCTTTAACAAGTACGGTAGAGAAGCGTTTGGTTAATTTTTGGGCGAGGATTAGTCAAGGAAAAAAGTCTAAGCTTTCATACATTATTTATAAATTGTTACGCCAGCTACATGATTGTGGTGAGATTGAATCAGAGTGGATCAAGAACGTTAGAGGTGTTTTAGACAAGTGTGGTATGTCAAATTTATGGTTAGAGGATGTCCCACTGAATCTAAAATGGGTGAAATCATCTTTGAATCTTAGGTTGGATGATATGGACAAGCAAAATTGGATTGCTGAAGTGAACAGAAACCGTTTATGTTTTAATTATAGAATTTTTAAACAGGAGGTTGGCTTAGAAAATTACTTATTAAAGCTGGATGTTGTGGAAAGAATAACTCTATGTAAATTTCGTTGTGGGAACCACAAGCTGCCTATTGCTACTTGTCGATATTTACCTGATCAAGTATCCCAATTATGTACTCTATGTAACTTGCAAGTTCAAGGGGATGAATTTCATTACTTGATGGTTTGTCCTTTCTTCAGTGAAACACGTAGGCATTATATTAAGAGATATTTCTCACGCCGTTCTAACGTTATTAAATTTCATCAATTATTTAGTAGTAAGAGTATTAAAACGTTGAAGAATTTGTCTAGATTTTGTAAGATAATTATGTTGAAGTTTGTCTAGAATCATTTTTAGTAGTGCCAAAACTGTGAGGTGTGCAAGTTGGCACAGTGTGCTCTATTTGTTGTTAAATCTTGCCGATATTATATTACATGTATTTATGTGTTGTGACTGCCAAAGATTTAATTTTTTCTTTTATTGTGTGTTTTATACTCATTGTATTTCTTCCATGCCCCGGGAGGGGCCGTTTTAAGAAATAAAATTCATTGTCATTGTCATTGTCATTGTCATTGTCATTGTCATTGTCATTGTCATTGTACGTACGTACAGTCCATTGTCACTCACGCGAGAAGCCCGAATGTAACAACGGTGATCTTTCCCAAGGAATCCTCCTATTTTGTCCGAAAAAAACTTATTACAACGGCCATGAAGGTGATTAAAATGATCAAGTATGCTTTAAGATTGGTGGAAGTGTACATAATTTCATGAAAAAAATGTCTGCATAGCCAGAAAATGAGGTAATGAATGAGGTTCTTAGGCAGCCAAACAATGAACGATCGGTTCGTTGCAATGAGTCCCACATGTACAAAGTTGCGTATGGTTAATTACAGTACTGTACGTATACTGGCTTCCGTCAGGGAGGTGGGGAGTCCCTGCTTTCATAAGAGCTGTGGCTGTCTATGTAGGCCTAATCCTGAGGCATTTCAGGAAGCATTTTTGTCCGCGACAAAGCTGTCAGACAAATTTTATCTCAGGCAGTGAGATGCAAGGATTTCTGTAGCTTGTAACAGTGTGTCAGAAATTATGCTTCATCAAATGCCTCCATGCAATGCAGCGAACCCCTATTTTGATAATGGAAACGCTCCGTCTCTTTGCTATCTCCGTTCAAGCGTGAGATGAGTAAACAACGTGACCCGGTGACCTGAACGTGCACACACGTTGTTGCTCGGAAGGCTTGTGTCCAAAATTGGGGGAAAGTTTTCACCCAAGGATCACAAATAGGTTGAGCGAACTTCTGCAACAGACGTAAACTTGACGATGCGTCATTATTAGGTGATCCGAGTATCCTCTCGGATCACCTTCTGTATCTGTACTGATTCTTTATTAGGTGATCCGAGTATCCTCTCGGATCACCTTCTGTATCTGTACTGATTCTTTATTCTTCTTCTTTGTTTGTTTCTTTATTTCTCCCCAAAAGTTGTGCAGAGGTTAGCTCAGAAAGTCCCCTGCCTATCAATTTCAAAATTATACCATGTATGCATCATGTCCTAAAGACAACAAATCTAATGCATCATTGTGATCAGTTGACCGTGACGTCACTATGACGTCATTATATGAAAACACATTCTCTATCATATCTCATTACTGGAATGCAATTTTTCAATGAAATTTACGTCACATATATTTCAAGTTATGTGCATTCTACTCATATTCTCAAAATCCATCTCTACCCTTAAAACGTGCGCGTACGCGCGCGTTGAAATATTTGTATACTCCAATCGAGCTCAAAACTTTTTTGCACACGTTTCAGACCATTTAGAGCATTTTTTGAAAAATTGAAAAAATTGGACGGACGCGTACGCGCGCGCACATATGTGCACGCACAGCTCATATGCAATAGAAATTTCCCGTTTTTTCACTTTGATCGGATACCTGAAAAGTCAAGGAATATTTCTACCAAGTTTCAAGTCAATCCGACTCAATATGACGTCATAAGGGCCCGTCAAAGTTGAAATTCCGCGCGCGCGTCAATGGCGATATACAGTGCAACTATGCCAAAAAACCGCCAATTTTGAATCCGATTTTACTCGTCAGGATGGACGGTGACCCCCTATTTTCTTTACATATTCTGAAAGCTGATGAGTTGTACATGTCATTTCATGGGTTGGCGATGCTGAAAAAATGATTAAAAGATATCAAATATCTTAATAAAGTAAAAAAAGTAAATTTTCAAAATGACGTCATCAAAATTCAAGTTCACTCGAGCGTATTTTACTTATCCTTTGCCGATTTTCACACAAATTTCAGTATATTGTAGCTTATTAAATGCTCTTTCATTAATATAATAACAGCATTTTGATTGGATGACGGCATCACCTCGTAAAAATGGATTGAAAGTAATCTTGTCAAATTTGACCAGTTTACGTGTTATCTCTATGGGAGTGCAGTTTTTCTGGAAATTGAAATTGACATGACTATCTTTCTCCAGCACTAGCTCACTTATGCTTCGGTAAATTTCTTCCAAATTTTAATATGTTGTAGCTGAGACTTTGGGCTATCGTAAGTGTGCCCTTCGTTTTTTCATACGACGTCGGCATCACGTCCAAAAACTTGGTTGAAATTCAAGCTTATCTTCGATGTATTGAAATATTTCTTTCTTTCTGCAACTTTCTTTGCAATAACTCAAGAAAGACAGCCCCTATCACCACCATATTTTGCACATGTTTAGTTCATGTTACGTACATTATTTCATGAAATAACAACTACTTGATCGGACACCATCTTGGGTATGTAAATTAGGGTCAAAGGTCATAAATATTTCATCCTGTATCTTAGTAAATACATGTCCTATCTTTCCCATATTTTGCACACGTAAAGACCATGTTACAAGAATCATTTCACAAAATAACGACTTTTTGCTCAGATGCCATCTTGTCTGTGCAAAGTGGGGTGAAAGGTCATATGTACTTCTTCCTGTATCTTCGTTATTACGTGTTATCTCTATGGGAGGGAATTTTTCTAGATATGAAAATTGACATGATTGTCTTTATCGACGACTAGCTCACTTACCCTTCGGTGAATTTCTCCCAGATTTTAATATGTTGTAGCTGAGACTTTGCGCTATCGTTATGTGCCCTTTGTGTTTTCATACAATGTTGGAATCACATGAAAAATCTTGGTTAAAATTAAAGCTTATCTTCGATGTATTCAGATATTTCTTTCTTTCTGCAACTTTTCTGGCAATAACTCAAGAAAAACACACCCTATCACCCCCATATTTTGCACATGTTTAGTTTATGTCACGTACATTATTTCATGCGATAACAACTACTTGATTGGACAATATCTTGGGTATGTAAATAAGGGTCAAAGGTCACAAATGTTGCATTTTGTATCTTGGTGAATACCTGTCCTATCTTTGCCATATTTTGCACACGTATATAGACGATGTCGCAGGAATCATTTCACAAAATAACCACTTTTTCCTCAGATGCCATCTTGGGAGTGTAAAGATGGGTCAAGGGTCATATGTGTTTGTTGCTGTATCTTCGTTATTCAGTGTATACAGAATTTGGTACCAAAGATGGCAGATATGACTCCCTTTTCTAAATGAGAATCCAAACATCACACGGCCAATGTCTCTAAACACAGACGAAACTTGTATGGTCATGCCTATTGCGATCAGGACTCGAATCATTGATTAAAAAAAAATCGGATCACCTTAATTTGTCAGTAATGACAAATTACAATCTCTAGTTCTTCTTTATTAGGTGATCCGAGTATCCTCTCGGATCACCTTCTGTATCTGTACTGATTCTTTATTCTTCTTTCTTTGTTTCTTTCTTTATTTCTCCTCAAAAGTTGTGCAGAGGTTAGCTCAGAAAGTGCATTGCCTCTCAATGTCAAACTTATACCATATATGTGTCATGTCGCAAAGACGACAGCGCAAGTAAAATCACAGTGATCAGTCGACCGTGACGTCACTATGACGTCATTATATGAAAACACATTTTCATGCATATCTCATTAATGGAATGGAATATTTCAATGAAATTTACGTCACATATATTTCAAGTCAAGCAAATTCTACTCATATTCTCAAAATTCATTTTTATTTCAAAACGCGCGCGTACGCGCGCGTTGAAAAATTTGTATGCTCAAATCGAGCTCAAATTTTTTTTGCACACGTTTCAGACCATTTGGAGCATTTTTTGAAAAATTGAAAAAATCGGACGGACGCGTACGCGCGCGCACATATTCACACGTACAGCTAATATGAAATAGAAATTTTCCATTTTTCCACACGGATCGGATGTCCAAAATGTCAAGGAATATTTATACCAAGTTTCAAGTCGATCCAATTCAATATGACGTCATACGGGCCCGTCAAATTCAAAATTCCGCGCGTGCGTCAATGGGGATACACAGTGCAACTATGCCAAAAAACCGCCAATTTTAAATTGGATTTTACTCGTCAGGATGGACGGTGACCCCCCATTTTCTTTACATATTCTGAAAGCTGATGAGTTGTACATGTCATTTCATGGGTTGGCTATGCTGACAAAATGATTAAAAGATATCAAATTTCTTAATAAAGTAAAAAAAGTAAATTTTCAAAATGACGTCATCAAATTTCAAGTTTGCTCGAGCTTATCTCACTTATCCTTTGCCAATTTTCACCTAAATTTCAATATGTTGTAGCTTATGAAATGCTCTTTCATAAATGTAATTACATAATTTTGATTAGATGACGACATCACCTCGAAAAAATGGATTGAAGGTAACCTTGTCAAATTTGACCAGTTTACGTGTAATCTCTATGGGAGTGCAATTTTTATGGAAATGAAAATGGACATGACTATCTTTATCGAGCACTAGCTCACTTATGCTTCGGTGAATTTCTCTAAGATTTTAATATGTTGTAGCTGAGACGTAGGGCTATCGTAAGTGTGCCATTCGTTTTTTCATACGTTGTCGGGATCACGTGGAAAAACTTGGTTGAAATTAAAGCTTATCTTCGATGTATTGTAATATTTCTTTCTTTTTACAACTTTATGTGCAATAACTCAAGAAAAACATACCTTATTACCACCATATTTTGCACATGTTTAGTTCATGTAACGAACATTATTTCATAAAATAACAACTACTTGATCAGACGCCATCTTGGGTATGTAAATTAGGGTCAAAGGTCATAAATATTTTATCCTGTATCTTGGTGAATACATGTCCTATCTTTCCCATATTTTGCACACGCAAAGATCATGTTACAAGAATCATTTCACAAAATAACCACTCTTTGCTCAGATGCCATCTTGTCTGTGCAAAGTGGTGTCAAAAGGTCATATGTACTTCTTTCTGTTCCTTCGTTATGACGTGTTATCTCTATGGGAGGGAATTTTTCTAGATGTGAAAATTGACATGATCGTCTTTATCGAGCACTAGCTCACTTATGCTTCGGTGAATTTCTCCAAGATTTTGATATGTTGTAGCTGAGACTTTGGGCTATCATGAATTAGCCCTTCGTTTTTTCGTACGATGTCGGGATCACGTCAAAAAACTTACTTGAAATTAAAGTTTATCTTCGATGTATTGAAATATTTCTTTCTTTTTGCAACTTTATGTGCAATAACTCAAGAAAAACATACCCTATCACCACCATATTTCACACATATTTAGTTCATGTCACGAACATTATTTCATAAAATAACAACTACTTGATCAGACACCATCTTGGGTATGTAAATTAGGGTCAAAGGTCACAAATGTTTCATCCTGTATCTTGGTGAATACATGTCTTATCTTTCCCATATTTTGCACACGCAAAGATAATGTTACAAGAATCATTTCACAAAGTAACCACTTTTTGCTCAGATGCCATCTAGGTTGTGCAAAGTGGGGTCAAAGGTCATATGTACTTGTTGCTGTATCTTCGTTATAGTGTATACAGATCTGGTACCAAAGATGGCAGATATGACTCCCTTTTCTAAATGAGAATCCAAACATCACACGGCCAATGTCTCTGAACACAGATGAAACCTGCATGGCCATGCCTATTGCGATCAGGACTTGAATCATTGATTAAAAAGAAATCGGATCACCTTAATTTGTCAGTGATGACAAATTACAATCTCTAGTTTCTTTATTTCTCCCCAAAAGTTGTGCAGAGGTCAGCTCAGAAAGCACTCTGCCTATCAATTTCAAAATTATACCATGTGTGCATCATGTCCTAAAGACAACAAATCTAATGTATCATTGTGATCAGTCGACCGTGACGTCACTATGACGTCATTATATGAAAACACATTCTCAATCATATCTAATTAATGGAATGGAATTTTTCAATGAAATTTGCGTCACATATATTTCAAGTCATGCACATTCTACTCATATTCTCAAAATTCATATTTTTTCTAAAAACGTGCGCGTACGCGCGCGTTGAAATATTTGCATACTCCAATCGAGCTCAAAATTTTTTTGCACACGTTTCAGACCATTTAGAGCATTTTTTGACAAATTGAAAAAATTGGACGGACGCGTACGCGCGCGCGCATATGCGCACGCACAGCTCGAATGTCATAGAAATTTCCCGTTTTTTCACACTTATCGGATGCCTGAAATGTCAAGGAAGATTTCTGCCAAGTTTCAAGTCAATCCGATTCAATATGACGTCATACGGGCCCGTCAAAGTTGAAATTCCGCGCGCGCGTCAATGCCGATATACAGTTCAACTATGCCAAAAAACCGCCAATTTTAAATCTGATTTTACTCGTCGGGATGGACGATGACCCCCCATTTTCTTTACGTATTCTGAAAGCTCATGAGTTGTATATGTCATCTCATGGGTTGCCGATGCTGGCAAAATGATTAAAAGGTATCAAATTTCACAATGAATTAAAAAAACTAAAATTTGAAAATGACGTCATCAAATTTCAAGTTCACTCGAGCGTATCTCCCTTATCCTTTGCCGATTTGCCCCCAGATTTCAGTATGTTGTAGCTTATTAAATGTACTTTCAAAGTTGTAATAACAATATTTTAATTGGATGATGGTATCACCTTGTAAAAATGGATTGAAAGTAATTTTGTCAAATTTGGCCAGTTTACGTGTTATCTCTATGGGAGTGCAGTTTTTCTGGAAATGAAAACTGACATGACTATCTTTATCGAGCACTAGCTCACTTATGCTTCGGTGAATTTCTCCCATATTTTAGTATGTTGTAGCTGAGACTTTGGGCTATCGTAAGTGTGCCCTTTGTTTTTTCATACGGAGTCGGCATCACTTCCAAAAACTTGGTTGAAATTCAAGCTTATCTTCGATGTATTGAAATATTTCTTTCTTTCTGTAACTCTCTTTGCAATAACTCAAGAAAAAAAGCTCCTATCACCACCATATTTTGCACATGTTTAGTTCATGTCACGTACATTATTTCACAAAACAACAACTACTTGATCAGACACCATCTTGGGTATGTAAATTAGGGTCAAAGGTCATAAATGTTTCATCCTGTATCTTCGTGAATACATGTCCTATCTTTCCCATATTTTGCACACGTAAAGACCATGTTACAAGAATCATTTCACAAGATTACCATTTTTGGCTCAGAGGCCATCTTGTCTGTGCAAAATGGAGTCAAAGGTCATATGTACTTCTTCCTGTATCTTCGTTATGACGTGTTATCTCTATGGGAGGGAATTTTTCTAGATGTGAAAATTGACATGATTGTCTTTATCGACAACTAGCTCACTTACCCTTTAGTGAATTTCTCCCAGATTTTAATATGTTGTAGCTGAGACTTTGCGCTATCGTTATACCCTTTGTTTTTTCATACGATGTCGGAATCACGTGAAAAATCTTGGTTGAAATTAAAGCTTATCTTCGATGTATTCAGATATTTCTTTCTTTCTGCAACTTTCTTTGCAATAACTCAAGAAAAACAGCCCCTATCACCTCCATATTTTGCACGTATTTAGTTCATGTCACGTACATTATTTCATAAAATTACAACTACTTGATCGGACACCATCTTGGGTATGTAAATTAGGGTCAAATGTCATAAATGTTTCGTCTTGTGTCTTGGTGAATGCCTGCCCTATCTTTCCCATATTTTGCACACGTATAGACGATGTCGCGAGAATCATTTCACAAAATAACCACTTTTTCCTCAGATGCCATCTTGGGAGTGTAAAGGTGGGTCAAAGGTCATATGTATTTGTTGCTGTATCTTCGTTATCTAGTGTATACAGAATAGTACCAAAGATGGCAGACATGATTCCCTTTTCTAAATGAGAATCCAAACATCACACGGCCAATGTCTCTAAACACAGCTGAAACCTGTATGGTCATGCCTATTGCGATCAGGACTCGAATCATTGATAAAAAAAAAAAAAAAAAAATCGGATCACCTTAATTTGTCAGTGATGACAAATTACAATCTCTAGTTTTTAACATGAATTTGTAAATAAGTCAGATTTTTTTTTTGTTGTTGTTCAAGGGACAAATGATTATTTTCCAAAACAGAGCACGTCTATTACATCCCTGTTCAGCGAGCACTATTACAAATCAAAGTTTTGATCACATTTCCAACGCCACACATCACAAAGGTCTATCTAAGTCAGATAGTGGGCTGCTAAGAATTTATATTATTCTTCATTCAAACTCATGGTGACTGTTACGTCTCAAACTTGAAGGTTAAATCCCAGTCTTCTGTGATACGCCCTCCCGCGACCAACACAAGGGAACAGGACAGCTGCGCCAAATCACGAGAGAATGGTGACCTTTGTCTCAAGAGGGCGTCCTCGCAGATCTTTCCACCTACAGTCGAGGTATTTCCATTTCCATTGCTTTACATTCTTCATTCGGAACACGAATAGCAATTCCACTGTCAAGTTGTAATTGCCCCAGTGAGTGTCGTTGGTAATGCTCAGCACGAAAGCTGTTATACTTCTGAATGCTAATCAAACACATAAACGATAAAATGCGTGGTGCAATGTTGAAATTAGCTAAATATTGCCATTCACAGTCTCTGACTTGAACTATCATTGAATATTTAAGCAACTCTTCTCCTGCTCGTTCGTGTTTGTGTCATGTACGTGATCTTTGTTCGATCAGAGTTATTGAAGAACATTATAAATAACTGATAATGATACGACACTTAGCTCAGAACACGACATTACTTCACTCAGGGACAGGTTTGATAGCTATGATAATATTTCGCGTCCCCACAGTCGTGCGAACCATCCCATCTTCCCAAACGATCTCGCCCTTACCTGGTCCCTTTGGCGAGGCTGTCATCGACGGGACAATCTCGTCATCAACCAACAGAGGGCGCACTTCAGCAGCGGGCAAACTCCGCTAGCCGAAGACGGCGACTTGAAACGAGGTTAGTGATATAGCACCAATTTTCCGAATAACAAACCGAGCTCTTATTGCAGGTTTTGATTCTGTAAGTTTTACAATTTCAGTTTCACTTCGTTTTATTTAATCTTTGATTTGACTTTGCAATGGCATGATATTACATCGTAGGCTTGCAGACTTGTAACATTTTATTTCTTCTTTTCATCTCTTTAACATTTGAAATTCTAGCAAACATTCAGGTGTCTCTCCGCGACGCACCTTCTACTGACAACACGATAGAAGTTTTTGTTACCCTCAATTTTTGCCTACATGATTGACAACATAATCTACACGCTAATTTCCTCATCTTACATCTTTCTTTTTAAATGACGTTTCAACAGTATGTCCCTACAGCGGTATTCGTCTTCATGGAAATAATCAAGAAGTATTCATCATGAATATTGATGAGTATCGCTCCGATAAAAAAGCTCACATTTGAGTCACTTTGGTAGTTCTGTCTCCGCAAGTCAACATTTGTATTTTTGAACTGTACTTTTCTGTATCATTGGTAGGCCCTACTTAACCAGATATTCATAGATGAGAGAGACGCATTTATATCTGATGAAATGTTGTTGTTTTTGAACCATAAAATCATTGCTATTACATCTTCCTTTGCAATAGCTCTTGAATGTAACAGTTCACATGATTCTCATCCATCACAGTCTAGACTACCCGCTGTTTTAATACAGTGATCGGCATCATTTTGCTGTATACATTTCCTTTTCTAATTTCATGCGTTCACTATAGATGTAAACTCTTTATGAACAAAGCCAAAATGATAAGGCACGGCCTGGATTTCTTTGTAGCGTCGTCAAACAACATAATACTGGCTATTGCTTGATTATGAGTCCCTTTTCGATAGGGTAATATTGCCTATAATATCATGCAACACGTTGGTTTGGTATCACTAAATATTGTGCATTCGTGGTAAACTAGGTCAAAGGCTAGAGACGTCATCAAACGGAGGTTCGTTGAAGACGATGGCGACGTTGATCATCAAATTTCCACCAAGAAGCAAAGACTCAAGGAGGATGCACCAACGAGTAATTCCACATCGAAGGAAGCTAGACCCAAGTCCCGATTGAGGAGGAATAGACGGCTGGCAAGGAAGTCTACTTACCGTGATCCCGTTATCAGGGTGGGGCTACCAAGGGAGGGACACGCCCACTTGCAGACGGACTGGGTGGATGTGATGGCGCGGATGGATTGGGAAGTCAATGTGGTCGACACTCCACAGGTTCTGGAGTCGGACGAGATGGAATGGGAGAGAGTGGACGCGTCAGCCATGGAATGGGAGACCACTGTAGCGCCCTCTATGGGAATGGAGTGGAGCAGTGTAGATGTCGCTACAGCCGAGGAGATGCTTTGGGAGGAGGCCTCGGTGGGTAGCGGAGGAGGCTGGCTCGCTTCTTGGTAGGCGGCCAGCCTCAGGGGAGGGAAAGGGAGGGGGAGTGGAGTTGGAAGAAAGAGGATGCAGGCTCTAGACATTGTTTAGAATCCATCCCTGCATGTGTGCTTTAGTCTGCATCCGCTACAGTTGTGGCAGTAGAACACCAAGACAATGACTTCGATCCACATTGACTGGAAGGGAAATGGATTTCTACACCCCCTCATGGAGACAGAAGATACAGTGATGGTCCCTCTGAGACATGTTGACATTCATTCATGGTGAGATAGTGAAACAAGCTGCATCAGACATCAGCACTTTGTGTCAGCCATGGAGAATTGAGTAGGTGCGAGAACCTAGTACGATCAGTGGCAGTTGGGCAAAGACTTACTTAGTACATAAGCCATCTACTACTGCAACATAGTATCGTCACAGCTCGTGAAGAAGTCGACATTGTCGCCATGGAAACGGCCTTGTCCGCAACCACAAGAACCTTCGTCAGAACAAAGAGTAGGTTGGTCTGGTATGAACTATCACCTACAATGGCCTGTAAGCCAATGCTGGATCCGAAAAGCCCTCTTTTAATAGACGTAACAAGGAAAACTATAAAAACTAACGCTTACAATCGGGTATTGTACAGTGTCTGACAGAAAGAACCTTTCCGAAAAATAGTCACGCCTGGTCACCAAATCCCAGAAGAAGACGAACGTCACAGGCTCCTGTGAATCACCTGCACGTATAAACTCTGATAGCCTGACTTCACACACTGTCCGTTGAAGTCATGAGAGAGAAACCAAGCGACAAATGTTGTGGGGGAAATATAACAAACGTCTCTTGTCTGGAGAATAATCCCTGTTGCCAGAAATAAGTTTGTTGGCCCAAGCTGATCAACAGAAAAAGCGTTAAAAAGCCATCTTGGTTGAAATCAGTTCAAAGGAGGGACAGGCAAAATGACAGATGGAGTGAAGAGCCCTTGCCAAAGATGAATGGCAGATAATCAATACTCAAGGAATCTTCTTTGTTGCACATTGTTAGAATAATTTATGACTACTTTGATATATTGCTCGGAGCTTATAAATCAAAGTATCTATCCGTCAGCGAAGAATACAACCACGTCGTTCCATCCACAGAGAGCGACTTTCTCCGTGGACCAGCTCGGGCGCGACGAGGAAGACCTTCCTTATCTCATGATTTGGATGAAGACAAAGGATAAAAAGAAAAGAAAATTGCAGATCATGGCACGTCAGATGTCAGAGTCAAAATCCACGGTCTGAAAGACAATGCAGTTTTTGTTTTTTCTTCGTAGTGCAGCGCTGGAAAGGGATAGTTGACATATATGCACGAGAATTATATCTCATTGCAGTGCCAAAGACGATGCGAAGCAGCGACACTAGAATCATACTGTTGCATTGCAAATGATAATTTGTGAGGATTGGCGGCGACATTATTTTCCCAGGTGGTGTGAGGATTTCAAGGGAAATTAGGAGTAATGGGAGCCTTGATATGAAGAAAGGGGAGACATGAAACTATTATCAGTAGCAAATATGTCACAGAAACAAACTGGTGCAGACTGGTAGATCGCAGAAACAGACTGATGCAGACTGGCAAATCACAGAAACAGACTGGTGTAGACTGGTAGATCGCAGAAAGAGGCTGGTGCAGACGAGTAGATCACAGAAATAGACTGGTGCAGACCGGTAGATCACAGAACCTGACTGGTTCAGACTGGCAGATCACAGAAAGAGGCTGATGCAGACTGGTATATCGCAGAAACAGACTGGTTCAGACGGGCAGATCACAAAAACAGGCTGGTGCAGACTGGTAGATCGCAGAAACAGACTCGTGCAGACTGGCAGATCATAGAAACAGACTGGTGCAGACTGGCAGATCACAGAAACAGACTGGTGCAGACTGGCAGATCATAGAAACAGACTGGTGCAGATTGGCAGATCACAGAAACAGACTGGTGCAGACTGGCAGATCACAGAAACAGACTGGTGCAGACTGGCAGATCATAGAAACAGACTGGTGCAGACTGGCAGATCACAGAAACAGACTCGTGCAGACTGGCAGATCATAGAAACAGACTGGTGCAGACTGGCAGATCACAGAAACAGACTCGTGCAGACTGGCAGATCACAGAAGCAGACTGGTGCAGACTGGCAAATCACAGAAACAGACTGGTGCAGACTGGCAGATCACAGAAACAGACTGGTGCAGACTGGCAAATCACAGAAACAGACTGGTGCAGACTGGCAGATCACAGAAACAGACTCGTGCAGACTGGCAGATCACAGAAACAGACTGGTGCAGACTGGCAAATCACAGAAACAGACTGGTGAAGACTGGCAAATCACAGAAACAGACTGGTGTAGACTGGCAGATCATAGAAACAGACTGGTGCAGACTGGCAGATCACAGAAACAGACTGGTGCAGACTGTCAAATCACAGACACAGACTGGTGCAGACTGGCAGATCATAGAAACAGACTGGTGCAGATTGGCAGATCACAGAAACAGACTGGTGCAGACTGGCAGATCACAGAAACAGACTGGTGCAGACTGGCAGATCACAGAAACAGACTGGTGCAGACTGGCAGATCATAGAAACAGACTGGTGCAGACTGGCAAATCACAGAAACAGACTGGTGCAGACTGGCAGATCATAGAAACAGACTGGTGCAGACTGGCAGATCACAGAAACAGACTGGTGCAGACTGGCAGATCACAGAAACAGACTGGTGCAGACTGGCAGATCACAGAAATAGACTGGTGGAGATGGGCAGATCACAGAACCTGACTGGTTCAGACTGGCAGATCACAGAAACAGACTGGTTCAGACTGGTAGATCACAGAACTAGACTGGTGCAGACTGGTAGATCACAGAAACAGACTGGTACAGACTGGTAGATCACAGAAACAGACTGGTGCAGACCGGTAGAAAGATCACATCGACGTCTTCCCCTCACTCAAGAAGCTTATTCTAACAGCTGGGCTTTGCTTTGCAATATTAATACCACCAATGGAAATAACCAGGTACTGAGAGTACACAGAGTCTTATACAGGGACAAAGAGAGAAGAAACCCATCTAAAGAAAAAAATCTACCAGAAGGGAATAACATTATTTCTGACGGAAAAGGTCGAGTTGGACGTGGGACAACTCCCTAAGGAAATATCAAGTGAAGTGGACAAAATGGGTTTGGTGCTAAACAAGGGACATGAAAATTGAGAGGAGCGACCGTTAGGGACCAGCAGCAAATGGAGGTACATACAAATGGATGACCGCAAAGAGATAAAAACATTTCCCTATATGTAATAAGATGAAGCAACAAAATTTATAACTGCTCGTTGATGACCAAATACAAGATAAGCGGTACGACATCCGAAAGGGACAAAATGATGATACTGTCTTGCGTTATCAAGTATGCAGAATGATGCATGGGAAAGCAAGTGAGGACTGGAACTATTGATGGTAACAAAATTAAACCGCCATAAATCATTTATGAAAACAACATTCCAAACGCTGAACGACGCAGCGGTAGAAACTGAATCAGATTTGTGACTGGAGTGAAAATTGCCTCAAACTATGATTGATGGATCAAGCAACGCCACAGTGCAAATTTGTCGAAAGAAACCCACTTCTGATGACGAAAGCATCAAAGAAAAAACGAAAAGAAAGTCAGAAAAAACTGCAGAAGTAACAGAGAAGCTGATGAAACTCACCATAACCCGTTGCCTGCTAATTATGGCAATCACCCACCGAGTTTACACAGCATACAAGCCTCACCTGGTTCCGGAAGCAGTGGGTTCATTCAGCACAAAGTTCCTGTGGACACTGACGGATACTTGCTAAAAAGCATGGTAGGGGCTCTTAAAGAAGGAACACGGGAAACGCAACAAAACAATTCAGGCAGAGCGCACTACAATATAGCACGATACAGAAAACTTTGTCATTGCACAAGGAAGGTGATTGGTCAAATGCACGGAATAAGCATCCAATCAGCAGAGGGGATCTTCCTACTAGATAACTAGCGATGTGGGTTAAAGAAGGAGAACCAACACAAACTGAAATGGAAAAGATACGTCATACGTCTTTAAATTGGATTCATTGCTGCGAGATGACAGAGACAAATCTGGAAACATTTTAATGCGAAAGAAGGAAAATGGATGCAGGAACAATCCTACGCGGAAAGCAGAAACAATATCACACATCGACGAGATCAAGATGGAGGGAAGGACTAATATCGAACTCCGCAATGGGACAAAAGGAATGAAACAATGACATGTAAAAGCATAATGAACTTTCATGTGAGGATGAATCAGCAACTGACAAAAGACAGACTCACAAAAGACAGAAATGGACACTTCGGAGGATTGAGAGGATATAAAGAACTTGAGGCAGACCTTATGAGCACAAAGAGTAGCGTTACTGGAAATAAAACAAAGAAACACAAAACAGGCGAGTGACGAACAGTCGGCATGGACGCTTGGACGACAACCCAGGGACCTCTAAACACACCTAGCAACGATCTCTTACACGTTGGCGCACGCAACACAATGTATAACCATGAGAGGATGGTGGGATCAGGGACGGAAGGAGAGGGAGGTAACTGTCAACAACAGAGGGCGGGATGACTTATGAATGGGGAGGACAGGGAAGGAGGAGTCTTACCCCGAGAAAGAAACTGATGGAATGATGAGAATCATAGAATCCTGCTTTTATTCCGCGGAAGGTATTTTTCCTTCTTTGTATTTCATTTAAATGTTTGCATTAATACGTTTTCATAACACTGTTTTCCTAAGCAATTTTGGCTCTTCCTAGAATGGCTCCAGTTGTTTTGTTTTTTTTTTTGTTTCCACAGCTTATCTGTCTCTTGGCTCTCGCTGACAACTTTCCAAATTAACATTTACGCAATGTGAAGTATGACATCTTGAACGTATCTCTGCATTTCAATTGTAATTTTCCTTTACTTGTAATAAGCAGCTCCCTTTTCATACTTAACACAATGATTTTTGTTCTATAATTTGTCTTTCCGTCTGTGTTTTTAAAACTTGCAGAATCTTTTCGTAAGGACAACTGGATCGATGGTTAACATCTGGAGTTTGCCACCTTTCCACAACACACTGTAGATGAAACAGAGTTGTATCTCTATAATTTTGTCCAAGAATATTCGTCTGACCTATTGAGTGCCAAATGGAGATAACGCAGCTTACTTCTTTTTTTTTTTTAAGAAATGAAATGAAATTTGTTCTATTCTTTGACGAAACAGATCAAGCCGAGTATAATAATTATGTAATTCTTCAAGTCACTTGTAAGAGTCAATTTATTCGAAGTTCAGACCACTTTATCTACCTCTGGAAAGTGTCAACAAGCTCTATTGTAGTCTGTCCCGGAATCCACAGCTATTTATCTCTATGAAAATCATTCCAGCACTTTAAAAAAAATAATAATTATGCTCGCATAACGCTTTCAAGTCATCGAATCTTTACGTCAGGTCATGGTAATCACGGAAAATCAGAGGTGAAATGAGTTTTGTGCACGCCTAGACGCACAATAAATCTATATCTTCAAAAAAGCAAATCAAAAGCAAATGTTTGGAACACAATATATAAAAATATAATAATAATAATAATAATAATAATAATAATAATAATAATAATAATATGAATTTATATTGCGCTATATCCACTCTAAAGAGTGCTCAAAGCGCTACATACTACCCCGGTTTTCTGGAATATGGAATATATCTCCCTCTAACAAATGAATAACATTGTGTAAGATCGCAACTGCTGATCTGTGATTGAACAAACATGTCGGAAAAAATATTCTCTTGCAAATATAAATATACGTAGTTTTCTCCGTTATGGTGCATTTATCGTGAAGAGCGAAAAGCCTCCAGGCAATAAAATGTAAACCAATATATGATCGATGTCACTTGTAAAACAAAGACCATGTAAACACAAAAGAAAACTTACAAAAACAAACACCCAAAAAGAAAGATTATTTGAGCGCTTGACTGATTATGGGTTGTGATTATGCTTATATATAGAAAGGTCATCGATTTCTCTTAGGGCAATCACGTGATTTCTATAAAAGTACGTTTGAGAAGTGCTTCAATATATTGAAAGAAAACAATAAAATGATAAGAGACTGTCAACAATTGTATATCAAAGCAAAGAAAATGTCAATATATCATCTTCGTAATAACAGCAAGTTTTTCATTATGCCCTTTTTGATAGATGTCATTATTTGTGCCAAATGACTATAAATCTACAACTGTTTATGCTCCATCAACTTTATGTCTTTCTACCAAATGTTATGATTTTAATGCCAATAAAATATCAAAGCAAAATGATTTAAAAGAATTTTTGCATAGAGTAATGTGTAGTTCTGACGTTACAAGTGAGAGAGTGATGGAGTATTGAAGAGGAATTCCGCATCAAAAGCAGACAAATAGAATGGTTCCGTCAAAACGGACATCGGACATAAAATGAGTAACGATATCAAGAATTTTTTCTTAGCGTGTTATCACGAAACATCGATATTGTTGGCAACCACATAATCAAATTGGAGGAAGAGTTTATGTCACAACCTCGCAAGTCTCACACACTTTATTCACTAAATTTGATTTTTTTTTTCTTTCATGTGTGATATAGGTAAACAGGGTACGAGTAATGTTATATAGGGCAATAATAATGCCTTGCTCCTATGGAAGAGCAGTGTTTACATTGAAAAGGTGACCCATGCAGGATAGATATGAATATGATGATAATGGTAATAATGATAACAATAATGATAATGATGATGATCATAATAATGATAATAATAATTATTATCATCATCATCATAATCATATAATGATATATCATTATATTATTATTATCATTATTATTATTATTATTATTATTATTATTATTATTATCATTATTATAGGAGGCATTTTCCACATACCGATAAATATTGCGGGTCATTGTTTTACAGTTCAGCACTGAGGTGAGCAATGAGTAAGTGAAGAGAGGAAGGTGGAAAGAGACTCGAAGCGTGATTCATTGCCAAAAAAAAAAAAAAAAAAAAGGAGCTCAGTTGATGTCTTGTTGAGAAGTGATTAACTACTGTACAACAATCGCTAACGGTCGCGGTCTTAACATCGATACCGAGACCTTCATAGCTTAAAGGCCTTAAAAAGGCAGATTATCATTGATGCACAGTGCAGGTACAGCATTCTCGAACGTGCGAACTGGCGCCGTTACACTCATTCCGCCCTATTTGACGATGTGATTACGTAATCCGCGCTGATCCCAAAGCGGGGCCCGATTTGTTTCGTGAGACTGATAAACGATGATGGGTAAATCGATGAAAACCGCCCCTTTGCCTACCCCCGTGTTCTTTGAGGGCTCCGTCTGTACTGAATTGTCACAGCTCCTTCAGCGTGAACTTTGAACGGGATCTCCCTCCTTTACAATGCCGATGCGTGCGGGTTCAAGAACCGCCTTGTGTGCCAAGTGTGTGCGGCCTTTTCGCGCTCAGTTTGGTCGACAAGGAAGCACGAACATGACATGAATACTTACCTACACACGGGTGGCGGAAAGGTGAGTTGTAATATATATGATGCTTGTAATGTGATTTTTTTCGTGATCGCTGATTGTTGATCACTGAATGTTGAATAGGCTTATGTGATGCAACGTGCTTTTAACATCGACGTAGCAAGCTAGTTAAAAGGCTGCATCGAATTGAGGCGGGTAATGTCTGGTCACTATAGTTTGTGGGGTACGTCGATCGAGGTGGTATTGCTGATATTCGCTTTAGTATAATTACTCTCGACAGCTGACCGTTCATTACGCCCCGAACGCGGCCTCATTGCGCTAGCTTCGTTCAATGTCTCAATATTACTTATCTCTTTGGTGTTCAGTTGACGGGCTTGGAACACAGTGTTGGTCTTTCTAGAAACATTGTGTTAATGTTCACCAGAGTGATGGTATAAAGAAACACCTGCTCCACGTGCGTGCGTGTCTCTGATGCAGGCATAGAAGTGGCAGTGCATCAATTACTGTTGTTTAATTAATTTTCAACGGGAATATTATAGGCCTATAAATCATATAGAATGACTCCGCAATAATCATTTCAAGGCAGATGACAAAACGCTAACTGAAACCGTATGAGTAGCTCTGCAATCGAGTGAAACATCAGCTTCTCAAAATACTTCTCGGTGTGGTGTGATGTTGGATCAGTCCAGGGAGGTTTCCTCTCACCTCCGTGATCAGTCGTTCATCTTCACTGAAATTATCCCGTAGGTTCGCGTTACCATGGATACGTCACTCGCGGGGTTGACGCTGTCCAGCAAATTTGAGACGGTCATTAATGTAGGTTTCTACTTGTCCATCCTCACGCGTGATCAGAACAGAGAAAGGATATTCGGTCAATAGTTTCTGATGTCACTTGTTAAAATTCATATTAAAGGTAGGGAATCCCATTTGCATGCCTCAAATGAAGAGTTGTATAAATACAGTGGTATGTTGAAGAGAGTATCATTTTAGAAACTCCCATAAAATATTGAAAAAGTGGAAGGTAATTTATTGACCGTTAATTTATTGACCGTTAGATTTTGAATTGAATTTTTTTCTGGGCTCACCGTAAATTCCAGTACATTACTAGGCTACCTTTGCAGACCCATGCACTGCATGTGTGTCCATCATTTATATTTTGTGAAGAAAGTTCATCAAAACTTACAAACATTTCTATATACATTCTTGCCATAATACATCAGCTCTTATACTTTTAGATTTGTGTTTAAAGATAAAAAATACAGAAGACTGCAACAAAAAAGCTTAAGTGTGGCTGACACACAGAACTACTGAGTAGTTGAGTCTTGTGCATTATTCAAACTGTAGATAACTGTTGACTTCCAAATTTCTCAGCAGTGGCCTAAGCAAGTCCCCTGAGGTTCATATTTAATGTTTTGCTGCATTTTGGGAGGTCTGTAAAAGGTATCCCCTACCTTTAACAATAGTAACCAACGTTGATTAGAAGAAATAACATTCAGAGTATTTATCTTTCTTATTTTCTAGCTATAATAACATGTAGGTGCATACTACTGATCTTTACAAACGTACTAGCGCAACCATACTTTGTCAAAATGTTTATTTCTAACCACAACCATCCATACAGTACGCTCAAAATGTCGAAGCGAATCCCTTCGATCATCATTATTGTAATAATCATATCAGAATGTGTGATACGTGTTGTCTATCGAATATTGAGAAGCCGGTTTCTCAGTACATTTGAAAGTTGCGTGAAGGCCTTTTTCAAGGTTGTCCCTCTGTTAAAGTGATCGTGCACATTATATATATATATATATATATTTCTCTTAAATAAGCAATTGGCTCATTGTTTGTAGAGAGTATAGTCTTAAACCACAACGGCATACATGTTAAGGGATTCTCACCTCCTCCGAATTTTCTTGTACAATAACTTTTGAATCCTTGCAGGGATTCAGTTCTCGACGTACATTTGTATTTCTGAGAAATGAATGAATTCTTGATTATTAATTGTTCAGAGGGACTGTTTACCCATAGCTTTTTTTATGCCAATTAGATCTACGATTTGATATACTGTTTGATTAAAAATACATCACTATCAAAAAATTTACTTCACAACTTCAACTTCTATTATGATTACTATACTCAGTGGCGGATGCAAAGGGGGCGCACCGGGCGAGCGCGCCCGCTTTATTTTTTGTTTAAAAAAAAAAGAATTAAAAAGAAAGGGGGGGGGGGACGCGTGCGCCCCCCTTTAATTTTGTAAAGGCGCCGCCCCTTTACGGAATTCCTGGATCCGCCCCCTGCTACTAGTACTACTACTATATACTACTACTACTTCTTCTATACCTGCTACTACTATTATTAATACGAGTACTTCATGTTCAACCACTACTGTTGGTGTACATAGATTGTAATTCGATGAATACTGTACTATGGTATCACTTTTTCAGCATGCAAGGGTTCATTTTAGTGCTCTGTCGGTTCTGCAGTCTCTGCATATTTATTTTGTGGTTAGATATTAGATTATAATAATAACTAGTGCGTCATAAGACTTCCGTGTTCATTTTCATTTTGTCAGATGTTTAGGACTTCATGTGCAGCACGGCATCATATATTAGAAGACAGGGCCAAGATCATCTTATTCTTCAAGACAGAGTAAACGAAAAGATTGTTGATTCAAGACTGGCATATCAAGGAGTGAATGATGGATGAAGAGAAGAAGAATCCCTCGGAGAAGGAGGCGGAAGCCGAGCAGTCCGGGCAGGAAAACACCACCAAAGCACAGTCTGATGCCCGGTCGATGAGGTGAGGAGATGTGGAGATACAGTCAAACCTGTCTATAGTGGTCCCCCAAGGGAGTAGAAAAGAGTGGCCGTTATAGACAGGTGGTCGCTAAAGCAGGTTTGACTGCATATTATATAACCACATAGAACCACACAGGCAATACAAGACATAAATAACCAGAAATCACAAGATAATTCAAATCAAAGTCGCAATGTAAAATTTAGTCCATGGACTAGACAAGTGTAAATACAAACATGTACCTTGTTACATGCGCATGTCAGCATGTCTTTCTTATCAAATTTGCTGTATACGCAATCGAAGTTTGCATAATCCATGGCTAGGTTTAAACTACCATTGTGCACTCCAGTCAATAATGTACTGTGTATAATGCGGAATGCTATATATCCCATCACCGGCGTGGTGTGACAAACCTATATTATGTCCACTCGCTGTGGACAACTAAATCTCGGCGCTAGACAAGGGAAATATTTTGAACACTTGCCCGCTTAAAGAGGTCTATGTTCCCTTATTGCCCGAAATGCCTATTTAGGCAAATAGAAAAAAATAATCACAATAATTGCAATGTCCTGACCAGCATGTTAAAGAATAGACACTGATTGTAAGATTTGTGGTTCAAGACCGAACTTCTGCTTCTCATAGGGTCGAGAAAGGCAACTATCCCATCAGAAGATTTTATATATATATATATATATATATATATATATATATATATATATATAGATATATATATCCATAAGTAATGAAACGAATTCACGCGGTTGACTACAGGTTCATCCGTATTTATTGCAACTCTGAGTTTCATGCAACCTCCATGAGGTGCAATCATGCGGAGGTTGCATGAAACTCAGAGTTGCAATAAATACGGATGAACCTGCAGTCAACCGCGTAAACTTGTTTCATTACTTCTGTCTAAAGTTCTTCCGTTGAGGACATCGAGCACTCAGTTTTCATAGTAGGATAGAATCACCAAGTGATATATATATATATATATATATATATATATATATATATAGTTGTTGTTGTTGTTGTTGTTGTTTTTTTTTTTTTTGGGGGGGGGGTCAAACCGCAATTTCTTCCCAATCACTTCCCTAGTCATTGTATCTTAAACATCAACTATTTCCACACAAGATGAGATATCTGTTAATGCAAAACCATCGAATGAGGAAGCATGTTAATAGATTAAATGAAAGAAGCCATGTTTAGATTAAGATTGTATAAACAATTAGTAATTCGTTGGTACGTGTGTATACCTTGAATCTAATATTATGTAAGTGTAAGAAATTATTTATTTATTTATTAATATCTATTCATGTTTTCTTTAAAAATACAGGATAGGCACATTCAGTTTGCTAACTGCTTTACAATGGCGCCCTGTATATACACAAAATATAAATTACGATACATTTACAGTGATATGATTCATACAATTTCAGATCAATGACATAAGCAAACAAAAGAATTAAACTTAACTACATTTTGTTACATATTAATCAATATACTGTATACTGGATACAGCAAAGGTTATAGGGTCTTAGCAATTTGGAAATTGGCAAGAAGACAGAGTAGACACCATTTGATTTTGTGTTCATTTATACGCTGGTTGAAATTGCAGTCAAGGAAAAAATGGTGGATTAAAAGAAGAAAAGGAAAAGGAGGAGAGAGGGAGAGAGAAGACATATGAACGAAGGACGATCAATCAAGCCTGGTCCAGTTTACCTTTGGGAGCAGTGATTTAAAAAAAAAAAAATCAAGATATCACATTTGATGCATATGTGTAGGTCTGTTGCATCTCAAAACATCCTCCCATAAGAATTTTGCAATAAAGCCTAAAATATAAGGAGATATATATCAGTATTTTTCTTGATAAATCATAACTGTAGACGGTTTAGTCTGGAAGCGTCTTTATTATAACTACTGTTCACATTTTGTGTATTTAACCATACTTAACATCGGAAATACGGATTCAAATTTTTACAGTGGTCATTTCTATCCCTAACTCACATTTTAGCAGTTTTTTACAGCACTATACGATGCTGGGTTTTTGTTTCATCTGCAAATAGTAAATTATGCCTTTAACGATGACGGTTATGGAGAAAGTCAAGCACATACACACACACACACACGCACACACACACACACACTCACACACACACACAAACACACACACACACACACACACAAGAGCGACAGATGATGAGGAAGAGATGGCCAAGACGAGAGAGTGATAAGAAGCGAAAAGATGACCCAGAACTAAATACAAGACCTACAACACGACCAATGTAACAGGCCTACATAGTTCATTACATCAACCATATTATGTTTCGTATGTGTTTGACGAGAGTCAGAAGTATTTTGATGTATTCAATGAATACAGCAGCTAGGCTGCCATGAGATGAGGTCGAGTCTATTTTTCGTCGGCTGTTCCTAGTAGATCGCTCCATATACGGAATATTTATACTCGTGAAAACATTCTGAATATTTACACTCGTGAAAACATTCTTAATAATTATTTACACTCGAGAAAACATTCTGAACACAATAAATGTGTGTTGTGATGGACGAGATGAGGAATTCAGATATTACATATTAAGATGAACATCAAAGGTCCATTCATAAACTTGAAATTACGTGTGAGCATACCTACGCCGCATATTGGCAAGTAGTGCATACATACCAAACTGAACGTTACACTTTGTTCTCAAGAAAGATTATGCTGTTTGCATATCCTTCGATTTGAGATAAAGACTTGGGCGCAAGTGTGATGGAGGTGTGTGTGTGTGGGGGGGGGGGGGGGGTAACAAAGAGCGAGGGAGGGGGAGCGAACAGGAGGCACAAAATGAGACAAGATGGGACATGAAAGAGATGGATCATTATATACATTTTAATAGCTAAACAGCGACCAGTCAATATTGACGAAATGAGTGATGCAATGGAAATGATATGCCCCACCATCATTCTCAAATTTTTCCTTGAATATATTTCTCTTCAAGTGAAGTTTACATTGGATTTTCTCCTCTTATGTCAGTTTTCTCAAGTTAAGCCGTTATACACGACATATTGCAGCTTACAGACACATCTGATTCATATTGTTCCCGCATATTCATGTTTCATACACGTATTTGCTCACTATATAATAATTATATTCACACTTATTTCCTCCCTCTTTGTGTCTTGTTTTTGTTTTGTTTTTTAATCTTATTTTCTTTCTTAGCGTGTCAGGGGAGTCACTCTACGCATTACTCGAACTCACAAAGAATGCCACTGATGAACAGATCAAAAAGTCGTACAGAAGAGTAAGTTTCTTTCTGATGATTTCTCACGCACAAGAAATTTGTGTCTGTTGTTACAAAATTATCTGCGCAAAGTGGTCTATACAAGTGTCAGTAAGTGCGCATTACCTAATAGTTCGTCGTCGATTTCAATGATATTACAGCTTAGTAGGTAAATCATGAAAAATATCCTTTTGTCCACAGTCTGACTACAGGACGCAAGTTAGGTGAGCACGTCATTTTGTCAAACTTTTCGTAATGCTGGCAAAGGCGCCTTCATCTCTTAAGTATTAAGCCAGTAGTTTAGGACAAGACGACTCCAAAACATATCTGATAAGATTTGCAACTGAAGTGTGTTCTTGATAATTATCTCTAAACCTATAGGTTTTCTGTTGTTTGTTTCCTTTTTGTGACTAGTGAGCAATGTGCATTTGCGATTTTGATGGAAGTAGAACCAGAGTGCCACTACAAAATACCTCAGCGTTGAGCTGTAAATAAATGTCACAGTCATAGTGTACCTCTGAAACTAAAGCATTCATAGGCAATAATAATGTTAATAATAATAATAATAATAATAATAATAATAATAATGATAATAGTAATAATAAACACCTTGTTATCAAGACAATTGTAATTCATTCTGTTGATATATGATTTATTTTTGCTGATTCGATATGGATCTGTGATCGAAATGAGACTAAAGCTCTATGACAGTGATATTTTGTATTGCACAATTTCTTACAGTACTTTACGAAGGAAAACATAGTAAGAGATTGTTCCGCCAGCATTCGATGCTAAACTGCTTCAAAGCATTAAACTCATTCTCGAATCATTGAAGGTCTCATGCTCACACAATCTCTCATAATCAATGGTCTATTATCATGGACGGAGTAGGAGGTAACCGACTTGCAGGGGTGGGACAAAGGTTACGTAATTAATCTAAGAACCTTGGGCCTAGATGAATCATAGGATGAAACGTTTTTATTTCATTTCCATTTCTTTGTTTCATGATATTCCGGGTATATCTCGGAAATAGACCCCGTGGCACGGCGATCCCCTGTGTTGGTTAACTCCACAAATCGTGTAAACATTACCAGAACCTCCATCCCCGATATACTCTATATCAGCTGGTATTAGAGAGATACTATGTCACGTATATCTAATATGTAGGTCCTACGTTTCTATGGTTGTGAGTGTTGATTAATAATGTAACAACCATATTATCATGGTTCTTCGTTGTGGTTCTTCCTTCTTCAGTTAGCACTGAGGTATCACCCTGATAAAAACAGAGATGATCCTACTGCAGAGGACAAAGTAAGTTTGACCAATCAATAGTGACTTGTTGCTTTTGTTTTCCAGTAATGCCAATGAAGTTTTGTTAATTTCATTTCCATACATTGCTATAGGGCCTACTCAAATGATGTAATGGGTTATATCAGGGGTACGCGGTGCGCAAGTCAGAGGATGTCACAAAACAGAAAATAAAACAAAACAAAAACAAACCAAAAAACCCCAAAACACACACAAACACAAACAAACAAAAACCCAAAGTTCTTTCTCCCCGTGTTTCTTGTTTTGCATACAATTATCGTTGATATAAAATCTCTTATCTATCTGAAAGCTCTGTCTTCTACGAAATCAATTAACAAAAGTCAAGTGGTGAGTTTCGAAGTTCTAATTTCGATACGTGTATTTTTATTTGCTGTTACTGTAGATGAATGATTATTTTTTTGACAATAATTATGATGGATTAAAGAAAAAAACACACAATAAAAATCTGATGTGGGATGATTTCGTTCGGTAAATGTTAGCTAGTTGGAAGAAATACATTTAGACATTTACTCCGCTCCATTTAAGGAAATTGATCATGATTTTGTTCTTTGATTCTAGTAAATTATGAATCGAAAATACCGATTCTGTTTGTAATGTATACTTTTGATCATTATCATGACACCAAACAGTTTAAAGAAATCAATCGGGCACACAAGGTATTAACTGATGAGAAGAAGAAACAGATCTATGACGAATACGGGTCTCTGGGTCTCTACATCGCAGACCAGGTGGGCGAGGACTACGTAAAGTGGTACTTCATGGTGAACAGTAGATGCTTCAAGGTAAATCTGCATTTAATCTTGTTTTGTTTTGTTTGTTTTTTTTTACATCATTTAAAATCATTCACATCATTTAGATGCATTCTCAGAAAACGGTAAAATGGGGGTAGGCACAGAATAGATGAGTGACTTTAATTTACCCAGCGCGCGAACTGCATTCACACATGATTGTGACGGGGTGACTAGGGGAAAAAGAACAGAGCGCAGTGCAGCTTGTCAGCCGACCAACTCAGTCAGTTACCAGTCACCGTCTTTTATCCAGGGATATTTTTGAAGATTTCTTTGCTTTTCATGTGACAACACCTTGTAGCGTCGCAGCGATGACCCATCACCGTAATGGCTACTAAATCAGTCAAACTGAAAACATGTTCAGTCTTTGCACCAAATCAAAGCCGAGGAAGAGTAACAATGAACGACATGCACTGGTCACCCCAGCGGTCACCTGCTCTGCGCAAGTTTCTTCTTTGTTTGAACATGAATTCCATAAAAATTGTTACGTCGGACAAGCTCATGCATTATCCTGCTTTCAGGACAAGTGAAGTGCCTAGCCAGCTGAGAAAAAATAGGAAGGAAAGACCATTTGTACCAATGTATACAAAGAGCTAATTACGAGCTGGCTCATTGCATCGTGTGTGGACGACAATGCTACCGAGCTATTTCACAGTGAAATTGTGACAGGGTTCTACAATGGTGCTTTCCGTAATGGCAGTGCATAGCCTGAATTCCTGGAGTGCAGTGAGATGGGAAGAGAAAGGATGACGTAATGTCTCTTTTTCTTGCTTACCTTAATCGGAACCAACAACATCTCACAAAACTTCTTACATCGGACTTCCATAAAGTTCTTATCAAGTCTTATATCTCGATAGGAGGCATGGCAATGAGTGAAGCAGAAAAGCACAGTGAACACCTTAATGATGGTATATATAGGCTCGGGGTACTCCCGTATAAAAGTCACATGGATTGATACTGACCTGTATCCAATCTGGGTCATGCCAAATTTCCAAACTGATGCCAGGAACACATCCATCTGTCTCCCCGGGCTCAATGAAGTAGCGAGTCGGCCAGTGTCACCTCTAACCCCCTCTTGATCATCGCTTTTGATCACCACTGCTGCTGCATATGACATCCATGAGTGTTATTAGCGTTGAGAGACATAGAAGAAAACGCCGTTCCTCGGGCAAAACGGAAACGCGCGCCCAGTGCGTGTCCTGTTGTTACCGATGAATCTTTGAAGATTTGTACCTCGTGAAATTTTTCTTCTGATATGGCTCCTTTGAAGTTCTTGATGCGTAATGTCTTGTCAGTCCTGGTAGAGTCCTGGTTATGTAGGCTTACCACTTCGTGCAGCAAGGAATGGTTTAAATTCTGTGATTCGATGATAGCACTGATTAGAAGGTCCATTGCTCATGCAGGTTTTGATAATCAATGAAGGCACTTGACTATCACCGGAACGCACAATTCCATCGCTGTTCACTAGTCCTTAATTAGCAGGAATATCGAGCCTGTCACCGGCAGTCCTCACCTGTCTGTCTTTCCCTTGTCAGAGAAGCGTTATCTTGTAATGGTGTTTAAAAGTAAGGCTGAGCCTTGCTTGAAAAGGCGACACCTCAGTTTTTACCTCATATCGTCCCTTTCTATAAAGTGACTTTAGACAGGACAATGACCAGGCGACCACGGTAGAAACCGGTAGGAATCCCCGGCTGCATTGGAAAGTAACAATCGACAATTTTATGTATTGACTCACGTTGTGAATTTGAAGCAAGAAACAGTTTTCGAAGACCTGCTCTGCTTCACGGATGAAAATTACGACAGTCACTAAGCGATGAAGTGGAAGAACACCCAACTAGCAAAAGTGGCGACTAATGGACGAATGTAATTATTTAACGCCTCCGTTCTCCTGTACTCTTGTGAGATGTGTAATAACTTGCAGGATGAGACAAAGGTTACGTAACTAAATTAACGGGACAACTTATGCACCACAATGAGAAAGTGACATGTGAAATGCGAGCAAAATGATAATAAAATATGCAAATCAATGCTGGAGGGTTCCACCATTTGTATGTATCTCATGTTATTCGAATTCATGAATTCGTTGCAGATGGCTCACTGAGACGAGACAAGGAAAGAATTATTGGAATAAGAAAACATCATAACGAGTATTTCTGAGGAGCTTGGTTGCTTGTCTGCAGACTTTGTCATAGGATCTCTATTATATTACATGTTTTAACTTCTTGTGTTTTTATTCGTACTGTTTGAATGTCTGAAAACCTTTACTAAGACATAAAAGTAATCATCGCATGTGTTTGACAATTTGTATGCATTTGTACGATTACTTTTTTTTTTCAACCACTGCCCGTTAGACATAGATCCAAAGAGTAGCGACGATATGACAACAACAAAAGAGTGTACATTTATGCGTTTAACTTTAAAAACTATTAGGTGCCACAAAACTGGATTTGAAACTTACGCCGTGCGACGTTTCGCCGATTAACAATCGTGTTCTTCCGACGTCCTTCCAGTGGAAGAATGGTTCTTACCATTGTTGCTTACAGTGCATTTTTAGTGAAGTCCATTTAAAAAATATATTATTTATAAGAATTTTGGAGGTTACCCCTCGACGGGATGAACAATAATCTACATCAGTTTAGTGTACATAAAACTTGTTTTATTCAACGCGCAATCTTTGGCTTGATATATTTATGAAAAAGTCACGCACAGTTGGCTGCATTTTTGTCCGTTCGAGTTTGAAAAACAGAGGGCTGAGCATGATTTTCATTAGTCAATTTTCATTAGTAAATTGATATAAATTAATGACTTCGACCTCGTTTCATGACGAGATGTGCTGCTTCCGCAGCAGCGGAAACTCTTTGAGTTTAAGTCAAATTTTCACCCGAGTTGTTGCATGCATAGTCATAACAATCTGTTGCAATAACAAATGGAAGTATTGCATGTGGCAATATTGTTGTGACGAGCTGTATGATCATGAGGAGTGTTCCCGTCAGATCGTATGCAACCTGTATGATCAATTATTGTTCTATTGCTCCAAATAGGTGACGTCAATCATCTGTGTAATCTGTACGGGATGCTGCTGCTGCTGCTGTTGTCTCTTCTGCTGCTTCGGGTGCTGTGGTCTGTGCTCGCGATGCCGACGGGCCCCCGATGACGACGAGGAGGCAGACTTCTCCGACGTTAGCGAGGCGGTATGTTCCACGTACTCATCTCTCTCTCTTTCTTCAAGTCTTTCTATCAAAATTCCCACCATTAAGAGCTCTTCCGTTTTAATTCATAGTCCCTGCAAGTATCTACAAATTACCATATTTTCTTTTTTTAGCGTGTATGCAGTGCGTATACACATATTTTCCACTTCTCTCCTGCAATACAATGTATTTATATATGAAAGAAGACCTCACGTCAACATAAATTAATATCCCATTTGTCATCTATTATTTCATCTATTTACTTGTTTACTTGTTTTTATTGTATTTATTATTATTATTATTATTATTATTATTATTATTATTATTATTATTATTATTATTATCATTATTATTATTATTATTATTATTATTAGTAGTAGTAGTAGTAGTAGTAGTAGTAGTAATAATAGTACTGTAAGTAGTAGTATTTTTTCTTTTCCGTGCTAACAAAATTGACGATGTCTAAGGTATTTAAACAAAGATGGGTAACTACTTGCAGGACATAAACAGTCAGTCCGCAGCACGTATGCTAATGAGCCGATCCGGCAAGATTTATTCAGCACTCTCGTTGACGATCTTTGCGTTCGAAAGGTGTCTCGTCGTGCGAGATTTTGCGAGACTTTGATAGGGCTATGGTTTTCACAGTGTAGCGACTTGTACATACATTCGTCATGGCTAGAAGTCACGGTAAATTGTTTTCCAGACTTTGATCTTTATTTTGATACTAAATTTGCCTATAACATCGGATCTTATCATGACTATATAATCAGTTGAATTTGCGTAAATTTTACCTGCTTTTCACGGAAGATTTTGTCATCTAAAGTTCTTTTTTGGTTCCTGACCGGATTAAGAAACTGTTGTTTCTGATTTTGGCTTTTTCGTAGAGAGGAAACTTAGATACTCATCATATATTGGAGTCAAGGAGACGCAAGCATGATTTATACTAGTTTTTCCGTTTTGAAATGTCTGTAAAATTCACTCCTAAGCCAGAAGTATGCTCCGCACAAAGTGTACAGTGGTGCGAAAGAGCTCTCTCATTGGACAGTGCGTGCGTTCAGCGCTTGAACTACACGCGTGCCAAGAAACCGCAAGTGGCGTGAAACCGTTATGTAGCAGCGTAATGACGTAATGCAAGCGCCGAGTGCAGGCGCTGTCCAATGAGAGAGCTTACTCTTGAGATTGCACGGTTTCAAGCTGATCAGCACTGACATTGATGTATATTTTACTGGTTCCTGACCGGATTAAGCAACAAATTGTCAAGATATTCACATGGATACAAAGATTAGGAGATGGACTACCAAATAAAGCATTTTCATTGAGACGCAAGGTGAATTTGGTATTTTTATTGACGTCTTGAAAGTGTACTGCACGAATTACTTTTTTCATCACTTTTCAAGCTCAAATTACGCTATGATATTTTTCATTTACAATAATTTGAGTAACATGTGACGATAGTTTACATATTTTCCTTGAATTTGATACCAAATTTGTGAACATAAGGTGTATTTTTGTAGCCGAAAGCCCAAGGACAAAATCCCCTTTCGCAGCTCATTACGTATGCAAGCCTAAAGCGGGCTTGCATACGAGTTGAATAAATACGAGCGAATTATCGGGTGCTGCGGACTGACTGATAAATATATGTACTTTTTAAGTTATGGTTGAAAGTGACCCTATATTTGAGAGCATATATTGAGTCATACACATTAAAACTCGTTATTCACATATTTTTTTATCTATTTATTTATTTATTTTTTTTTTAATTCGAGGGCCTTGTTTAACCATCTGCCTCGTCTAGGCCGAGGAAAAAGTCACAGTGAATGTCGTGCAATGTTCCAAAAGAGATAAACGAGGCGATAGGAAGATCGATAGCAAAACCGGCGGATAGACAGGATGTCGTTGTGACAGTTAATCGCAGTCATCTGTGTGAACGCACGAAGCTAATCTCATCTTAACAGTACTGTGACTAGGTGTTAAACTGCATTTGCCCTTCGTTTGTTTGTTTTCGTTTTCTTTTTCCTCTTGTAGGAGGACAAGGAAAGGGCGGAAGAGAAGAGAGGAGATACCGTGACAACCCAACCGAGCTCGGAAAGCGGCATCCACAACGAAGCATTCGCGATGCCCGCTCCTTAACCTTCCGTGTTCACCTGGGAGCGGGGAAGCGGGGAGCGGGGAGGATGCAATGTATCGTCTTTTTATAGTGTTGGATGAATGGCAGGCACAATGTGACGCACATTCCAAGTATCAAACTGACTCTTCCGATGCTTCGATAGCGGGCGCGCTGTATGATGTCCATTGCCTGCTACTTTACATGTATGTCAATTGACAGTGATTCACCGTTATCTTCCGTAGCTTTTCACAGCCAAGACGATTTCCCCCTCTTTTTTAACAGACCAGTTCAACCATTAAATGGCTACTTAAGTTTTCAAGAGCTAAATCTATTTTTTGATTTAGGAGTTATCTGAAAATATAGACATTAGATGTGTGGGCAAGTTTCAATCATTGAATAGCCAGTATTTTTTTTCCTAGTCCGGAAGACCAACAGGATGCATATAGCTCCCTCAGCTCCTTATTCGAGCTACCCCCTGTGATCATGTTTCCTATTTCATTTCCGTGATTTCATTTCCGTGATTGAAGCTGAATTATTCTGCCACCAAGCACAGCCCATGAGACATATATTATGACGTAATCCGTTCTCAGCAAGGTATCCGATCTGATGTTGTGTGTGTCACACTTTCCCACTGCAAACTCCACGCGATCCAACCGGTGGCACAACTCTGGAGGCAAGCAGGGTCATATGATACGACCAGTTGCATGACTCAACACCGCACACCATGTGATCAGACGACATAGCTAGTCTTATAACTGTACTGGCGTCATTTCATATACTGCAGCGTGATTGGCTGAAAGTCCATGACCTGTGGTGAAAAGTCAATACCGTATGTCATTCTCTACAACTGGCATTAACACCCTGGCAAGGCTAGTGATGTCAGACTTTTGGTCTCTAGGTTGTACGTCGATCTGGTGAATTGTAGCAAAGTCGTGTAGCGTGCAGCGGCCTTTTACGGCCATCTGTTGTGAGTTCTAGTTGGTGCAGTGTTACAATGCACCATGCAGTGTTACAATGCACCATGCATCGTGTCTTAACATTGGCTATAAGACCAGTGATGGGTGTACCAAAGCGAATCACTGTCACAACAGGGACCTTACATTATTTTGTTCTGAGATGCTGAGATTCCCAGTCTCTGAATGGTACCAACTAGTTTCCTAGCAACAGGTCAAACTTTTCCATGAATGGTCAACACCACCTTTAATGACCATGTAGTTATCAAATGAGCTGTAAGGGAACCTTAGACCACATGCTAAATACGTATCTGTTCATACTTATGTATCTTTTGTGAAGAGATTAGCACTGTTTTAAATACAATTCTTTCGGTACAATACAGTATAAGTGAGCAATTTTAGTTAACATATAGGCATATGTTACATTTTTTGAAAAAAAAAAAGTTCTCAGCCTATTTCATTCTGTTTTATAGGCCATAGTTTTCAGTGTCTGTGATGCACATACTCTTAGTAGTATTATTATTTTTTTTTTTGTAATCTAAGTACATTTGTATAAGTGTCCTTATTTCTAAATACAAAGTGTATTTTGCACTTCCTCAGTAGACTTCCACAGTAGACAAAAACTGATACATATATTGTGAAACTAAGTTCAGTCCACACGAGGCTATGTCAATTCTACTCCACCGCATTTCCTGGTAAAACCAGTCTGCAATTGACCCAGTGGGTTTGACTTGTCTTGTTAGTGCATTCCAGATTTTGTTTCCTTATTTTTATTTTTATTTTTTTGAACACCGCAAATAGCCAATTACATTCGTACCGTAGATTATTTTAATAATGCAAATCAAAATACTGTGATTAGTTTTCTCTTTTTTTTAAAGATATTGGTCCACTGTTCTGGAGCTCAGAATAAGGGCAATCTAGTAGTAAAATACATGTACTGTACAGATAGGTAAATCAGGGAGGGAGAAAGAGAGAGAAGTAGAGAGAGATATGACAATAATAGAGAGATACTAGACAGAAACATATAAAGACAAGGGGAGAGATAGAGAGAGAAAGAGAGAGAGATAAAGATAGAATATATCCATGGAGAAGAGAAGAGAGGGAAACATGAAGAGTTTGTTTGCAAAAACCGATAAGTCCATATTTCCCAAATGGAGATATTTGCGATTAGAGGTCAAGAAAAATAAAGAGAATAATAAGAATAATGTTGCTTCTTTAGACTGTAAGTTCAAAAATGTACCTTTATATGTAGTGACCAATATATCATTTAAAAGGTATTATTTTGTACTTTATGACACAGATCTTACTTCAAAATCTTCAAAAACGGATTTATCGATTTTTGCAAACAAACTCTTCATATACAGACAAAGAAAATAAAGAGCAGGGTATTTTATTGAAGGAACACAATATGCACATCATGTGGTTGTTGAATATTGCAATGTTTCATTCAGTTTAACCATTTTTTTTTTTAACAACCTGTTTTCTTCTTTCAATATGTACTGATATTCTTTTGTCATACTTCGATATATGTTCCACATGACACAGATCTCATAATGCAGCATTTATGTACTACATGTGTACTCCAGTGTTATATATTACACAAGTGTTGTATATCCAATTATATACAATGGAGTGTACATTGTCTTTTGATTCATGTACATGTGTGAATACAGTATTTATTTCTTGATGATGATGATTTGATAATACAGGAGTACATGTAAAGTGACTGCTACTTGCCTGGAATGTAAATGCACTTTTCATAATGTAAATAATTTTTTTTTTTTAATAATTTTTCTTTTAATCAAAGGTTAATGTATATTTGCATCAAAGGTCTTGGCTATAATATGAAATAAATGAAAATTGAACACACAACTGACTGACATTCCTTTTACTGTAATATATGTTCTTGTTTAATAACGACTCACACTTTAATAATGTTTACATCTGCATTACTTTTCACAAAATGATAACACAATTGGCACAACATTCATTCATAGGGGTTTAATCACATTGTACAACAGGTTATTGCATGGAGACACTCCTGAGCAAAGTAAATTATTAGCAGAATTCCTAAAACTCGCTGCATGTTATGAGATTTATCCCCATGAAACCATGCAGCGTATTTCAGTACCTTGAAAGATTTAGAAAGCAAGATATACAACATTTGATCATTAACAAGATCAACAAAATAATAATCACACCCCTCCTATAGGATAAGTTCTATCTGCCTGTGTGCCGATACAATGTAAATGTATCTCGTTTTGGGGTTACATGTAAAAGGGCTATGTTGTACAAGTATGGTGGTCAATGTTTACAACCCTAAAATCAAATGAAATTCATTTATGAGCAGAGCAAAATCATTATTTCTTACTTTATTATTGGTTAATACCATGCTATTAACATTTTATCCATTGAAAATGGTCACAGATTGTTATCTGCGTGCAAATAAGTCTGGCCTCTAACCTTAAGATACAATTATTTTTTTTAATTTTTTGCATCATATTGGTCCATCTTGCATCATGCAACTGTATATAACTGTATACTGTAAAACGAGGAATGTTCGCATGCATTTTAATTTCACGAATTTTGCAAGAGCCAGGATTCGCGAAATTAAAATGCTCATGAAAGTTCTTGTCTCCACTATACACATTGAATGTTAGAGGCAAATCGCGAAAATTTCATGCTGCGAAAAAGGCCGTTGGCTCCAATTCGCGAAAATTTCATGCCGCGGAAATATCGTGTTTTACAGTACTGTACTGTATAATTTCTCCTTACATTCTATTAGTTAATATTATGGAAGGAAAGGTACAGGTAATTTCTTGATAGCTTAATACTATCTTCACTTTCATAGGAATGAGAAGGTCCTAATTCCATTTTCATAAATGCACCAACAATGCTCTTTTCATGAAACACTTCTGGGAGTAATATTTGTAGCTTTGCTAACATGAAACGAATGCACAGTAACTGTCTCCAATGAACACTTTGTGTCATGAGTAAACTTGCTCAACATTTGCATAGTGATATACGACATGAATACATGGCAGTACAATGTAACATGACTATACTCCACCAATCACAAACTATCTCTTACGGCAATCACATAAATGAAATGACTCTGTAAACATACTCTATAAACATATACACTGTATGTCAGAGCATTTATTGATAAATTCAAAATAAAATACAATGTATGATTCCAAATGGTTTAACTCATAGCCAAAGGCTGATGGTTGTTCTATGTAACAAGTCTATGGGAAGTCCTATTTCTTGGTAAACAGTTGCTTTAGGATATAAGAATGAAATAAAAAGCAAGGCAGAAGCACACATTAATAGACAACCTCTTACAGCAAAACCCTGTCGAACATTACACACATCAATGTCCCATGGAGGACTTCTTCACAGTTTAAAACTCGAGAGTGGATATCTTTTACTTCATACCTCCAATTCTTTGTATTATTATTATTGTATACCTGCTCTCTTATATAAAACTTTCTGTAATGTGTAGTGAAGTTGGTACATGATTACGACAATAGTACGTGAAACAAAATATTAATGAAACTTTGCACATGTTGACAAACAGTCTGGACTAGGGTAGAAGATATCGCATACATTCTAAAGTACTGGAATAATGTCAACAAGAAATAGGTATCTTTACGATGTGAACAGGACTCGAGCACTGGAATCAGGCTTCACTAGCTGGAGAAGGGTATCTAGAAATCTGAATGAGACTCAAGTACTGGTATATTGTTGAAGGAGAAGGGTAGTTTTAAAAATCTGAATGGGACTCAAGTACTGGAATAATGTTGACAATAGATGGTCATGTTTAAAATATAATGTGACTTTGACTATGCTTGTGTGTCATTGTTGATTGGGAACTCTGCGGGATGACTGTAAGTTGGATTGGAGATCCCACCTTCATCAGTTTTCTCCACATCCTGCGTGAGGGAAGAGAAAACAAGATAATGAGAGAGGAGAGAGATATGAAAATGACATGATATGATATGAATATGCACATTATCTCTACAATTCTTCATGTAACCCCCAAAACATACCTCCAGTTAATAGGCATTCTGCTGTGAGCTAGTAATGTACACTGTAGTACCCAGTTGTAGGCCAGTAAATGTGATTGTGGCACTTGTAGGGTTAATGTCAACTTCGTTTTGCAGATTGCATCACACATCAAAATTAATTCATAGTTTCTTCCATGCGCCTTTAACTCATTTGAGTAGATAATCTGACTCAGAATCATTATTTCTGTTTTTCAAAGAGGCCCCTACATGCTGCCACTATTTTGACTACTTTCAAACATCATCTATGAAATATAAAGTTAGTCGTCATATCAGTTAAAGAGGGAATTATGGGATAAATCCAGTATAAAAACAAAATAAACATGCAAAAAAAAATCACATAAAATTTGAATGATGCAGAATACTGACTTGTCAATCAAAGCTGATATGAAACCAACTATTTTCTTTTAGTGAATTACAAATGGAGATGCATTTTCTATTTTCTCACAAGCACAGAAGTATGCTCCAGAATCTTTCCCAAAATGTCTGAAAATGGCTTTCATTATAGAAATAACAACATATCTACTGCCTGAAAGTTAAGGGCTTCACACATACGATTTGATTTCTTAAATTTCATTATTTTGCCAAAATGAATTGAAACAGTAAATGAATTGAAATGGCAGCTAACAGTAGTTGCCAATAGATATAAACTGTATGTTGAGAATCAATGTATTGAAGCATGTTTAAGTCACTTACCGGTAAACCTGTTGCATATATTCCACTTGCTCCAAACATCTCTGTGTTGATATCACTCATTGCAAACTATGAGTAAGAATGAGACAAATCAAAACCTTGCTTAATAAAAACCTATTTTTAACTGGAGGACAGGATTAACACTACATAGCAACTTAAGATCCCATATATAATTGCCTATTGTTCCCTAGAAGGTATACAGCAATATTACTCTCATTTCGACAACTTTCAAAATTATGTAAAATAGCTCACTGCATGTTTATTTTTGTTTTAACATCATAAGTTATGTTTATATGAAAGTCTATTAAGACTTCACCAAGAGAATGGTGTGTCACAGAAGTAATTCTGACATACTTTTGCTAACCTTTGACCTCTTTCAAATAACAATCACATATTCTACAACAATAAAAAAGATAGAAGTATAAAACTATGGGGAAAAAAAAAAGCGGATGGGCGGTTTCGGGTGTACTAGGGAGCAATAAGACTGGCTGGTTCGGGCAGTTCAGTTACTAATGGGTTAGGTAATTACTCCTGATTTTAATTGGTATGTTAACGTCTTTCAACATAAGATGCATCTTACCAGACAGCGATAGCAAACTCTTCCCATTTCTAGTAAGATATTGATACTTAAAATTGACAAGCATCAGCAAGCAAACCTACTATTGCTCTCCTAGATGATTAAGTACAATGTGTCAAACTAAAACATGTGACAAAAAAAAAAATATAATTGCTCTGCATTTACAAAAACACATTATGATTCACCAGTCTTCGTTCTCAAACTTTGGATGTGAGCAAAATCTTAACTTCTGTTGTGCTCGTTGTAGAAGGTTACAATGTGTTTGAAGGACTTGTAGTTACCGTGGTGATTCCAAGGTCTGTGTCATATCCAGGATTCTCCATGGAGCCAGGAATAGCTGTTGTCTCCTCTGCAGTCTTACCCCTAGCAAATCATTACAGAAAAATATGTCTTTAAAATGAGCATAAACTTCCAACTCTGGGTGTGAAACTCTGTAAACTCTTGATTTCAAATTCTATATAATATGTACATTGCACCTGACCATACCTGAGAACAATCTAAGTTGATTTGTGTCAGCTTGGCACATGTGACGGTATGAATTGATATTCAGGTGCATGACAGTACTTACAGTTAGAACTCAGTTTGTTTTAAGATGCCATATACAGTACCAGCATCGGCCAAGTACAAAGACACAAAGGCTACACGTAGGATAGACATTTAGAATGTTTCGGGTCCAGTACGTGCATGTGATCATGGCACATGTGTACAGAAGCACACACTCCACATTATTTACAAAGCATACACATTGGGTAGAAAAACTTTTATTACCAAGGTATTTGGTTAAATCCCTAAGGGTGGTTTAAGACATGTTATTCTGCTCAAATACTCTCCAGCATAAAATAAATTACATACATGTACTTCAAAAATGTACATCAGAGTTCAATGTAAAATTGTTCAAGTAACCATTCTTGCACTCAGTCCAGATAGATGAACAGCACTTGTTAATGATGTACATAATTGACTATCAAACTAATTGATGTCAATAACAAAATTAATGAAAACTGTGTTTCGAATAGCTCCATTCACTAATGTAGTGATTTTAAAGGCATTATTAATAATCCTTTGTATGCTTTGAGTGCCGATTGACACAGAAAACTCCATAGCATTGTACACACTGTACAAAGTACCTGGCACAGAAAGGGTTAAAGGGATGGTATAGTTTTGGTGGCGATGAGGATTGGGCTTTTGACTTTTTGTGAGATACGAAGAAACCACTTATGAAATAGTACAGAGCATACCATTTCAAGAGGAATTGAAAGTTTATTTGAAGAAAATTGGTTTTGGAATGACTGAGACACCCCCACCCCCCCCCCAAAAAAAAAAAGTAAAACAAAGCAATTGTAATAAAAGGTGGGTCCAACCTTTGGATATCTCAGCCATTTCAAAACCGATTTTCATAAAATGAATGTTGAATTCCTCTTGGAATTGCACGCTCTTTCATATTTCATACAATGTTTCTCATTATTTCACCAAAAAATGTTAGAAACCTGAAGTTAGATCTCAACCAAAACTGTACAATCTCGTTAAAGATGTTGTCGTACAAAAAAACGAGGACTCACTGTCTCTTTCTAGAGACCAGAAGGAATGCCATCACAAGGAAAGCCAGGATGATCATCACTCCAACCACGACTCCCACAGCGATGTAAACTGTGTCTGTAAAGAAAATAAGTTTCACAACACAAATCCTTACAATATCATCCCAACAAAATTGTGGTGCATGTCACACACACACACACACACACACACACAAAATCCAAGAACATAAAACCAAGGGATTTGTTTCACTTACATCTGACCGATTAAAAACACTGCTCAAACATTAACATCATTCAACTTACCATTATTCTTGTCGCCAGTCTGGCTGTCCGGTGTAGGCAAGCGCCGTGTTACCGTCGTCCCTCCAGTACTGCCTGGTGACGTGGCTTTAGCTGAAAAAAAGAAGAAGAAACAAATAGCAAGAGGGAACTTTAAAGTATATCATTAACTAGATATATCGCTACGGCGACTGATATGCCTCCGCCATAATGCATGGTTCTCCTAATAGGTCTATAGTACAATGTCTTGACAATGTGTGATGACAGTTTCACACAATTGGCAAAATATTAAAATGACAGGTTTGCCACAAATGTGCTGAATGTTCACTTTCCTAGAACTAGGTTCAATTGGATGAATGATTAAAATGTCAGAGTGCAGGTATTTGGGGAACTGATGATTTTTACTTGACTTTTGACTCTTTTATAAGTTTATGCATTGAGTAATTTTCAAGGTATTGAGAAAAAGTATAATTTCAGTATCAAATGGGAAAATAGCATTATCTAAACCTGGTCTTTGACCTTTGACCTCACAGTTCCACAGAGAATCACTGTTAGGTAGAACATGCATAAATATGTAAGTTTCATGATGATACCTTGAGTTACTTTCGAGATATGGAGGAAAAAGTGCAATTTAGCACTTTCACTTAAACTTTGACCTTTTGGCAAGAAACTTCAACAAAATTATATATTGGGTAATACATGCCATACATCAAGTTTAAAAAAAAAAAAAAACCTTCAGGCATATAGCATTTTAAGGAAAGTAGTGATATTTTGAGGAGTTGACCTTGACCTTTGACCCCCCTGACCTTTGACCCATGACCCCAACTTCCCTAGATAATCACTGCCCATCGGTACAAGCATATATACTAAGTTCCACGAAGATACCTTGAACCATTTGCGAGATATGGAGAAAAACATGAAATTTCAATTTTTTTTTTCACAAAATAACCTGTGACCTTTGACCTTTGACCCTGTGACCCTAAAATCCACACAAAGTATTATCCCCCAAGGATATACCCTCATACCAAGTTTGATGTAAAACCACCATACGGTTCTTGAGATATCGACAAAAACAAAACGGGACGGACGGACGGACGGACGGACGACCCGAAAACATAATGCCTCCGGCCACTTCGTTGCGGAGGCATAAAAATGGTGCATGCATACACAAATTTTCTCTTGTGCACCTACAAAATATACAGCTCATTTGAAGCTTGAATCTTGAAATTCTCAACCCTGTGGTAACAGCAAACTGTAGGCGGGCATAGTCTACACTATATGTATTAAATGTTGGAGGCAATTTGCAAAAATTTCATGCTGCAAATAAAGCCGTTGGCTCCCATTCACAAAAATTTCATGCTGCAAAAATATTGTCTTTCAAAGTAGCAAGATTCTTGAACCATGAGCACATGCAAATTATCATGGGCACCACAGGTCACTTCATAAGAGTACACTGCAAAATATAATATGACTTGCACATTGGTATTAGAAAGCATTCTTCATGAAAAATTGGTGAATGGAATGAAAAAATATTTGCTGGTGATACAGCCAAACATATTTTTGCAAAGATCCTGTCATGCAAACTCATTCAATTTTCTCATCATAATGACACTTCACTCAAATTCCTGTTTTTTAAGTTAAACATCGGTTTTACAAATTTAAAATATTCCATAGCTAGGAGTTACTGTTACCTACATGGTTGACACATTAAGGACAAGCTGATTTTGTCCTGACACACATTTCCCATAGACGCCTGCCCAAGCTAAGTATCACAGGACTAGTCTTCACAGGGATAAGGTTTGACATGAACTGAAAGAGGGCATGGTCACATGTTTAACTCCTTAGCCCCTTAGGGTGGCCATGAGCAACGCAGGTACTCAAAGAGTCAAGAAGTCTTCAGGTGAGTTAGAGATAACTTACCTTTTGATGTAGTTCTGGCAGGCGTTGCCTTGGTAGTGGTTGCCTCGGTAGTGGGTGAGGTGGTGGTACTGATTGGTAGAGGTGAGCTGGACTGCACACACCCTGGTGTGAAGGACACATCATCCACTGCCAGGAAGGAGCTGGGGTCATCACCTTTGACCCCTTCAAGAACAATCTGGACACAGATTGGCAAATATGACAGATAAACTTTACTTTGAAGGTAACATAATTTCATCATCATCTGCACTGTAAGCCTCTACTACAGAAACAGTTTAGGAGAATCTTATGTGCTATAAGGTAGGCTCTCTTATGGCCTAGTGGACAGTAACTTGGTGCTTTCCTTGAGAAGGTTCTGGATTCAATAGCTTGTGATATTATCATTCTCTTGATTTGAATACGTTCTGGAGCGACATGTGATCCCCCATTTGTTGAACTTCATGCAGTATACCGTTGACAAAATTGCTGACCTCTTTTCAATCTGGACGACACTTGCACTCCAGAATTGTCCTGATTAAAGGGATGGTATAGCTTTGCTTGAGATGGGAATTCACGTTTTAACTTGGTATGAGATAATTGAAAAACCACTTCAATCAAATATTAAAGAGCATACAATTAAAAGAAAAATTCAAAGGTTTATTCGCTGAAAATCTGTTTTGAAATGGCTGAGATATCCTAAATCAAGAGGTCCTAAGAAAATATGGGACCCAACCCACATTATATTAGGACCACTTTGTTTTGCTTTGTTTTTTGATATCTTAACAATTTCCAAACCAATTTTCATCTAATACATGGGAATTTGAATTCCTTTTGGAATTATATGATCTTTAATATTTTATAAAATCGGTTTCTGATCATATCACAAAAAAAGTTAAAACCTGAATTCCCATCTCAACCAAAACTATACCATCCCTTTAAGCAGTGGCGTCTGTACACTGAAGAGTATGAATCTTACCTGGAAGAGGACACTGCTGGAGAGTGGTAATGAGGCTCGATTCCACGTCAGTCCCTGGTCACCAGATATACTCCATTTTGTCTCTAGAGGGCCTCCTACTAGGGTCATGACCTTGATGTTAAGGGTAGCATCATCCCCACTCAAGTAATAGTAGAACCTCATCTGGTTAAGGAAAAAAAAAATATCAAAGCAAGGTATTGTGATGGTGTGAAAAACTCATATTGTGAAAATAGCACCTTCACACAAATATTAGAGTTACACATTACCTTGACATGTTACTGATGTATTTAAGGGTAATATTCCCCCTGCCTTCTCTGAAAGAGGCAAGTCTAGAGCTCTTTTAATATGCAAGAAAAGTGAAAACATGTTGAATGGTATTACATTTTCTTTATGTCATTATATGCGTGTGACATAACAAGCTGCAGTACTCCTCATATCAATGGCAGCACTGAAACTTCAAAAATTCATAACTTCTAAAGGGATTGCACAATTTTCCTCAAAATTTCACTCATGCATTTTCCTAGTATTGCTGCTTTCACTCACTCCACACACATATCAAGGTAAACTTGTCCTTTTACTCTTTAGCATGATTTGAGTAGATGCTGAATCAACCAACCCTGTTGCAAAGAAGTAAGAATTAAAACAGATACTTATGCAAATCATACCACAGTAAAATGATACCCTGAAAGGTGGAAGACTAAAATATGAAATGAGACATAGACATAAAATAGAAAGTTAACCCAACAATAACATAAATTGTAACTGTATCCATCATTCTCCCTCAATACAATACATGTACTTGTCAAGTGAGGGCGGTTTAACAGTTTCACATCTACTGCAGACTCACTGTACAGCCTGAGGAAACTGGACTGATCACAAAACTACCAAGCTGAGCGGTACTACCACTGCCAGCCAGCTGGAACTGATCCACCACGAGGAAAGAGCCTGGGTAAGAGAATAAAAAATATTTTACTCTTCAGTCATCTGCTATTACCAAACAAGCCTGTGTGAGTATAACAAGGGCAAACATACAAACTCTATGTTTCATCATTGCCACCACTATCATCCTCATAGGTACAGTGTCCATGGCATCATCGCAAGTATCCAATTCATTGAGAGTTCATTCATCTAGTTTCAATGTTAATTTTCTATGGTATCATTAAACCTCCTCAGGTGATACTTCTTGGGGCTATGTGATGAAAGCTCATCAGTGTTTCATTATCTGCAGGCATATTCATACTCTGAATGTAATAATTGTAACTTTAAAGGACAAGTTCACCTTCATAAACATAAGGATTGAAAGAATGCAGCAATATTAGTAGAACACATCAGTGAAAGTTTGAGGAAAATTAGACAATCGATGCAAAAATTATTATTTTTTTTTTACATTTTTGTGTTGGAGCTGCTGGATGAGGAGACTACTACAGCTTGTGATGTCATATGCATACAACAGTATAAAGAAAATGTAAAGAAAATTCAACATATTTTCAGTTTTTCACATAATAAAAGACTTTTTTCAAAAGATGAATTTTGTGAAATTCTCTTTATAGTTTCCTTATATTGTTGTACTCATGTGACATCATACGCTGCAGTAGTCTTCTCATCCAGAGGTGACTGCACAAAAACTTCAAAAATTCATAATTTCTGAACAGATTGTCTGATCTTCCTCAAACTTTCACTGATGTGTTCTACTAATATTGCTACATTCTCTCAATCCTTACGTTTATGACGGTAGACTTGTCCTTTAACTCTTTGTGTGGCATGTTTGCACACTGAACGCAGTCAATGGCTTAATTACCAACTTCAATCAAATGCACAACCGTGCACAAACCAATCGATAAATCACAATATGCTACAGTATGTTTAAAGCTTGCCACTTTCTCTGTAACTTTCCTATACCCATTTCTTGCATAAATACTTCCTTAAAAAAATTACACGGCTTTGAAAAGCAAGAATGCCTTCGATAAGAGCTAATGCATTGTGGTCTCAAAAAGAATGTAGAATAAAGTGGGTTTACACCATGACACGCAGGAACTTGATACAGCATGATACGGTAGAATAATAAATCTGATTGATCCAATGTAACCCCTCTCCTTCCTCAAACATACATCCATACTACTGTCAACCTTGCTTAAGTCAACCTCGCATAAGTAGACCTCGCATAAGTTGAATAATCGCGTAAGTCAAAGGTCTTTTCAAGTCCTCTTCCCTTTATATTCTATTGATTTTAACCTTTTATAAATCAAATTTTCGAAGCTACTTCTTCAGTCCAAATAGATTTGACTTAGGCAAGGTTGACTGTACATATTACCCTCACAAGTACTGCTATTCAGTGTGTGAATCTCACCAGTACTACTGTCCAGTGTGTGATCAAATGACAGTGAAGATGATGCCGCAGCCTGAATCCTTGTCCAATCAGAATCATCGTCAGTCATCTGCACCCAGCCACAGAGGCTTGACTCAAAGTCACATCGTGCATAAGAAGCTGAACACACAGTGAAAGACAAGCACAAATACACATTGCCTTTAACCTTGTAATAGTCCTCTGCTGGGGATTATAATAATCTTAATACTACTATCTGCCATGTATATATTTTGTAATATCCTTTACTGTTACTATGGTATTTTTTTCCCTTTATTTTCCTAACTTTCTTCCACCAATAAAGCATACTGATATAAATTTCAGTGTGAATGATGCGTTATGGGTATGTGAACGGAGTAGCAATTGAATGATCTAAACATTCAGTCTTATAATTCCTGCATTATCACAAAACGATTCTTATACATTCAACACCAGCACAATCATATTAAATGCCTTATCACAAAATCATGTTCATGTTCATGAACATACGGAATAAATATGTGTGCCTATGCAATTCTTCATTTATCACTTAAATACAGTCAAACCTGTCTATAGCGGCCACCCAAGGGAAACGAAAAAAGTGGCCGTTATAGACAGGTGGCCACTATAGACAGGTAATCCAACTTAATGTGCATTGCCTATACATGTACATAATCGTTCAATACATCGATAAGTATTTAATGTACATAAGTACTATGCGTAAGTATACACACGTGTATTTCATGCATTGAACAATGCCGGTGTTTATGAAATTGTTGCACGATTGCATGTGTACAGTCGTGAAGAAAGCTTTACACTAGTGCATTATTATGACTGAATAAGTGATGAATGCATCGGTGGCGATCACTGAACGTTGCCCATGAATGTCTGGCACGGCCACAAATCAGAAAAACACGCCAAATTACCGGCTCTGTGGCCGCTATAGACAGGTTAAAATCTACCGCGGGAAACAAAATTTGTGGCCGCTGGCCGCGTTAGACAGGTGGCCGCTATATACAGGGTCTTTAACAGGGCTTTTCTCTCGGGGGGATTTTTCAGTGGCCGCTATAGACAGGTGGCCGCTAAGGCAGGTTTGACTGTATTTCCAATGTCAACACTATTTTCTTTCTATACACAAGACTAGCAATACCCAACAGAATTACAGATATATCTACAATTTTGAAAAACATGCATGTATAACACATAAATGTTGAAATGTTGTAGAATTTTTTGAATAATTGCCAACTTACTACAGTCCATCTCATCAGTATTATCAAGACAGCAGTCCCTTGTGAAGTCACACTTATATTCTGTAGGATAGCACTGACCACTGCTACAGGCTGACTGACCAACGGGGCAGGCCCCTGGCGTTGCTAGATCATAGGCACAATTGTCGAACCTGACATCGTCGATGGCAAAGCCGCCTGCATACGGCGCTGACTGGTGATTCTCAGCAGTAATCAGCACCTGAAGGCAATGGGGGAAACCAGTTTAATCTCTCATTGATAGTTACTGTACTCTCACACATTCTTTTAACCAATCAAGTTCTGGGGTAATTTACTCCAGATTACGTCTCATGTCATTGGTAAATTGCCAACTCTGCATTTCTTTGCATAGATCTCCTATTGGAGATGGATTAAGTGAAACTGGCTATATCCATCAAATCTGGCAAAAAAATAAGGAAATAAGTAAATTTGCTTATTTGTGAGAGAAAAGAAAACTTCTGAAACATTTTGCCAAGTTTAATATGAATCACTTAAACAATCAAGCAAGTAAGATGCTTTTGAAAATTTTGAAACCAAAACAAACAATTAAATGGGAACAGCAAATACTTGTAAATATAGTCAGTCGCATTAACAAGTGCCCATAACTAATTGCTATATCTCATAATGCAACTCGCAACACTAGGTCTGCTCATGAGAATGGCAGAGTAATCCAAAGCACTTCAATTGTAGCTGAGTGATTGTTTTTGCTGCGAGTGAACTGTGGCACATGAAGTCACTTTTCACATTGCGATGCCAAACCAGATACTGTAAAACATAATTTTGTGGTATGAAATTTTCACAAATTGGAGCCGACGCCCTTTTTCACAGTATGAAGTTTTCGCGAAGTGCCTCTGGCATTCAGTGCATATAGTGTAGATGAGCGCCTTCATGTGCATTCTAATTTTGTGAATCTTGGCTCTCGCGAGATTCACAAAATTAAAATGCATGCAAACATTAGTCATTTTACAGTAACTCCAGTGTGTGACTGTGGCTATAGATTCCTACCTGAAAGTCTGATGCACATTTAGGGATCTGAATCTCTGCTTTGGTCCAGCGATTGTCCACTGCATTCCCACTATCGACAATGGCCACTGTTCTCTCCTCTGTAAGCACCTTTTGTTTGAGGGCCAGGCGGCCAAACTCAGCACCAAAGGAGTAATACCAGATGGAGGCAGAGCAAGAAGTGCCAGCCTGGGAGAATCGTGGACTGACCAGGGTGGCAAACTCGTTGACCGCACTCGATACGGTCAGTTGGGAGCCGTCCACGTAGTAGTATATTCCTGTTGGTGGTGTGTGTGATATGAGATGGTCAAAATGTGGTGTTGGCAAAACTTGATTACACAAATATCATGTTATCAGTTGTTTAGATTGGATGGTTTGTAGCAGTTCATATTTCTAGCAGTAACCCATTGAGGATGAGTCCCGGGTATACTTGGGTAAGTGTTTACTGTAAAAGTGGAAATTTTCGCAGTGTTGAAATTTTCGCGCATTTCGCGCAACCAGAAGCTAGCAAGAAAATAAAAACACGCGAAAATTTTTGCATGCCATATGACCCAGTAGTTGATGTCTTGTTTCCGTGGAATTTAAAACACGCGAAACTCCTCTTACCCGGCCAAGCGCGAAAAATTAGTTGCGCGAAAATATCCACTTTTACAGTATTGGAAATGTGAGTTGTAGCACAATCAAACCGTCCTCAACAGGTTAACTTTCAAGTCTCAACCTTTGATAGATAGTCGCAAATGACAGACAGATACCTTCACAGTCATGTTTTCTTATATTTCACAGTTGGCTATACTCCATGTATTGAATAAAGATGAAATTTGAAAAGCAAAATCTGAAGATTCCCTTATAATTCACGGTTAACTCCAATAAGAGTATATTGGATGTATCAGTTGCACAGTAGTTCCCTACAAGAATCTGAAATTCCCACTGACTACACGATGTCCAAGATTCATTACCATTAGGTTGCTGTAGACCAAGAGGTAAGAAGCCCCCCCCCCCCCCTCGAAAAAACTCCCAACAACAACAACAACAACAAAACAAACAAGCAAACACACAATATATCGTGGTAAGTGATGCTGCTACCAAAATTTTTCTGGCAACATGCAAGCTTTGATTGTTTACCTTGAGGGTTGTTGAGGGTATGGTCTGTCTGGGGCCCCAGGAATGTCTGAGACTCGGAGCCGTTGTACCGCAGCCAATCAAAACCATCGTTGAGGCTCTGCTGCCAGGAGCACATGTCAGTCTCAAAGTTACACACCGTGGCTGAAGAGAAAATTGGTAAAAGATACACTTGTACAATACTATTGTCTGTGTATAAACTTTCCTTCAACATTCAAACATAATAAAACACTTCAAAACACTTCAAAACACTTTGAGATCCTAGTGATACTTGGAATTCTATGTTCACAGCACAGTTTTATACTTCCATAAAACTGTATTACCTAATCCTCTACTGAACCTGTGAAACTCTTCAGGAAAAAGTCCAGCCAGGTAACTATTTTCTGGTGGACACATGCTAAAAATTTACAGGGAAATTTATCTCAAATATATACATGTAATATTACTGTGTGCACGCAGTAATATTAGTGGCACACATCAGTACAGTTTGAGGAAAATCATACCACATGTTTCATATTCTTGAAGTCTTGGTGCGATTATTACAGGAATTGTGACTTTCTTTGAAAGTTTAATTTGTGGAATTCTCTTTGTAATCTCTGTATCACTGCCCTACTGTGAAGATATTAATTCTGCTTTAGTCTCCTTGTCCAGCAATGAGGGCACATACATTTAACCCAAAATTGAAAAGATTTCATAATTTTTGAACTGATTTTCCAAGTTGTTCACTTAAACCTCACTGACGCATTCTGGTAATATTTCTGAATTCACTGAATAAATACACATATTTTAGGTAATGTTTTTTTCATTAGTTAGATTTCTTCTACTTGGCACAACTGTATGAAATCAATTTCAGCACGAGTATTAAAATGACTTTGGATTTAAGAAATGAAACAAACAATTGTTTACAGATAACTTCAAAATAAAGAAACTTATGAATTAAAGTATACTGTAAGTGACAGGCAGCTAAATGTTTCCTCTTTAGACTACATGTATGCACTGAGGATAAAGAGCCCTGCCTATGAGCATGGCTACTATTGCCAATAGACATGAATCAGGGCCCTAGTGATTGAGACTCTGTGGTTGAATTGAAAGAGCATAGCACATAGAGAGTTGGAATGAATCCTTACGACAATCTGCCTCATCCGACCCATCATCACAGTCATATCTGAAGTCACAAAACTTGCTGGCCGCAATGCATGACCCATCCCCACACAATCGCTGGCCCACATCACAGTTTGGTGTACCTGTGTGTGGAGACAAACAAACAAATAGGAATTTATACATCCACAAATCATTTACATATCAATAATTGGTAAAGACTAAGATACGACAGCTGTTTTTTGTAAACTTTGATCCAGTTATCTCTTCTTGCTTGCAATACTTAATTTCTGTCTGACATAAATACATATCTTTAAATCATCTTAATTCAACTCTAAAATTTGACACAAAACATATGAAGAGTTTGTTTGCAAAAACCAATAAGTCCATTTTTGAAGATTTTGAGGTACGGTCTCTGTCATAAAGTACAAAATAATACCTTTTAAATGATATATTGGTCACTACATATAAAGGTACATTTTTAAAGTTATGGTCAAAAGAAGCAAAAATTTTCTTATTACTCTCTTTATTTTCCTTGACCTTTAATCGCAAATATCTCCATTTGGCAAATATGGACTTATTGGTTTTTGCGAACAAACTCTTCATATACATGTATACTGGTAAATATATTTTTCCAAGTATGTTACCCCTTCTCCAAAGGGTAAAGGGAAATCCAATTGAAATAATACACTGTTTCACATCTGCTTACATGTAGGCCTACACAATATCATTATTGCAATGAGTTATATTGCAAGATTCAGTCTCAAATTAACATGCAGATAGATTTATCTGAATATCATTGTACAATGTTTTCCCACAAACTATCAGATGAACAAAAACAAGGAAAAGTAGAAATTACGCGGTGCGTAATATATGTCCCCGCCGGAAGTAGCATTTAGTAGCAAAATGTACAATATAGGTAAAAAATCAAGGTCAAAGGTCAAAGAAGTCAAAGGTCAAAATTCTGTGTACAAGTTTTGAAGCCCTCACCTAGTGCCATCACATAAAGCAAACAGAATCGAAATCGGGTTAGAAATGGCGAAGGAGTAGCATTTTGTAGCCAATGTACAATATAGGTCAAAAATCAAGGTCAGAGGTCAAAGAAGTCAAAGGTCAAAATTCTGTGCAGAAGTTTTGAAGCCCTCACCTAGTGCCATCACATAAAGCAAACGGAAGTGAAATCGGGTTAGAAATGGCGAAGGAGTAGCATTTTGTAGCAAAATGTACAATACAGGTCAAAAATCAAGGTCAAAGAAGTCAAAGGTCAAAATTCTGTGTAGAAGTTTTGAAGCCCTCACCTAGTGCCATCACATAAAGCAAACAGAATCAAAATCGGGTTAGAAATGGCGAAGGAGTAGCATTTTGTAGCAAAATGTACAATATAGGTCAAAAATCAAGATCAAAGGTCAAAGAAGTCAAAGGTCAAAATTCTGTGTAGAAGTTTTGAAGCCCTCACCTAGTGCCATCACATAAAGCAAATGGAATCGAAATTGGGTTAGAAATGGCGAAGGAGTAGCATTTTGAAGCAAAATGTACAATATAGGTCAAAGGTCAAGGTCAAAGGTCACAACTGAAATTCTGTGTAGAAGTTTCAAAGCTCCCATGTAGTGCTATCATATAAAGCAAACAGAATCAAAATTGGCTCCTAAATGACAGAGAAGTAGCAAAGTGAACATTTTGATCACACACGGACGCACAGACGGACGGACGGACAGACGGACACACACACGTACGGAGCCCGTTTCATAATCCCCTGCTCGAACTCGTTCGGCGGGGACAAAAACAGGAAGACAGGGAAAGAGTGAAGTCTGAAAATTGCATTCATTCACTCAACACAGTAGAGCTAGTATTTAGAGGCAGAGAAAGAAAGCTTACTTGTGGGTGTGACTTTGATGGGCAGGGTCTGGTCAGGCGAGACTACACATCCCGGCGTGAAAGAGATGTCATCTATTCCAATGCTGTCATCATCGCCGCCGGCAACCGCCTCAATCAAAACCTATATCGGTTGGAGCACAAACACTGAGACTCACACCAAAGACTCTCTTGTAATATTGTCAATGCATCTTCAGTCTAATCTTAATGTGGATTTCACTTCAAAACACCAGCCTATCCACGATATATTTCAGAAACGTGTCTTTTTTTTTTCTTAAAATATATAACAAACATTTGTTTTCAAGAAGTTTGTCATGTTTGTTATGTTTCATAGCTCTTTGAAAACTAGTCTTTGGGTATACTAAGGCATTATTGTCATAGCAAAATTAACTTGTTCTCAAAGGGTTGAAATATGTACACTTGACAAATTCTCACCTGGAATTTATTGCTGACATCCAGGAAGACAACAGCTCTCAGCCACTGGTCACCTTGTGGGCCGGTCAGTGACCAGACACTTTCAGGAAGGTCAGATAATGAGACCAAGGTCAAGACCCTCAGTTCATTGACGTTGACCCCATTCATGTGGTACCAGAATCTCATCTGAGAAGAGAATGTATTCAAAACATACAAAAGAAATGAATAAATATAACCAAATTCTCCCTCATCACATTTCAGAGAATTTACCTCATCATGAAACACTGTCTGAGATTAAGACTGAATAAATCATTAAAAAATAGGCAATCTTCAAAATAATCAAAAGATAAAGAGTAGTTTGTTTCAAAACAGGACCTGTTATTGTAACCACACAGTGTTCAAAACGTTCCACCTGTTATTGTCTAAACCTGCTGAAGGCAAGTCCTGAGTGTACTTGGGCTGCATAGGGTCCGTTGAAAATGCATGTTATTGCAAAATCAAAATCAAAATCAAAATCCAATGCCATGCAACATTTAGAGTGTGAACAGTAAAGTAGGACTTAGAGATGATCTTCTTTGAATGTAGCATGTTCCTCTTCATACTCTAATAGAGAAAAAGGTTACTCATACGTATCAAAAAGTTAATGGATATGAAATCATTTCCAAAGAATAGTTATATGTATGAGTTTGTGATTTCGTATGTATGTCAAGAGTAATATGATTATCATTTGTAAATATGGACAAATGTTTTGTTCAAGCATAGCTGATAGAATAACCTACAGAGACATTTCAACAAATTAGTAGTAATCTGACCTTTCTGGATGCTCATTTCTGTCACTTTCCAGATAACATGACTGACATCTCTTTACAACTATTTTTTTTTTGCTTCCTTCTGTCCCTCATACCCAGTGCATTATAAATGTTTATAAAATGGGTTCAAGAATGTAGCCAATTGGAAGCGCTGAAATGAGTCATGTGTGCTTGAATTAATTTCTCACTAATATGCACGGCCGACGTCACAATGTTTGCACTAGCAGTGCGCACTCAATCAGTTGTTACAAGTGCGTCGCGCACTACTATACGCGCTGTTAATCCTGTAAACAACTTCTAGTTCGGGCTGCCGGCCGGCCTTTCTTGTGTGCATAACATGTGTGGCGTACGTATACTCTTATGCGTACAGTACTTATATGTGTGCGGGATTTCCGAGTGCGACGTGCGTAAATGTTCGGGACGAACATCTTGATCCACAAAGGTACGTGAAAAATGCTGTTAGTTTTCGACCAATTTTATAAAACAAATGATGCACAGGATTATTTCGTGGCGTTAGTGGAGATGCAGCTCACTCTCGGGTATTTACAATGTAGTGCAACATGCACTCGGCTGTAAATACCCTCGAGTGCGCTACATCTCCACTTAACGCACTCTATCCTGTGCATCATTTGTATAATATTGCTTAGGGATTTGTACATACTATAATATATATATGTTCATGCTGCTTTCTCTTCTTGTCTCCCTCTGGTTGAATATAACATTCCAATCTTTATGCCTCTCCACTTTGAACATTTTGCCATCCTACAACAGGTGAGTATTCTTGTTTCATTGAAGTTTTAACCTTGGACTTATGACCCTTGACCTTTGACCACTCACCTGACAGTCCCCAGGTTGAGGCTTGGAGTAGACCAGTCCTTCCAGTCTAGCCCTCTTGTTTGCATCGCTCTGATAGGTGTAGAGATACAGGTAGTGGCCTGAAGAACATAACATACAACAATTCAGCCAACTGTGATGAAATCAATTAAAGTAAAATAAATTTTCCTTGTACAGAGGAAGGCAACAAGATATAATGATTGCATACACACTTGTTTAAACACACAATACAAACCATGGAATAATGTAGGATACATGTATAGTGTACCTGAAGTGGAATAGTGTATTGTTAATTGTGATTGTCAAAATGTTAACTTGAAGAATTTTTACTTCTAACAATGAAGCATTGCGAGCTAAATTAATTGTGACTGAAATACTATTTACCTGAAAGAAGTTTATTTTCATATCAAAACATCAAAATCACGAATCAATATTGTAGCCAAATTCAACATATACATTGTAGACTACAAATCACGGAAAAAGGTCTTATACGTCTGCACATTCAATGAATCTAACAATTTGTTGTGACCAGCTCCTCCTATACTTTCATAACACCAGTGACACACCACACTGAATTACCTGACTGAGTTACTAAAGGCAAGAGATGCTTACCAAATGCAGTGTTTAGGGTGTGGTCTACTCCGGGGGCACCAGCCTGCACCCCTTGGTTACCAGTCAGCCACACCCAGTTCAGATCATCATCACTACTCTGCTTCCAGTCACATAGATCAGTCTCAAAGTCGCACCTATCGTATGAGTCTGCAACCAAGAGGTGACAACAATGTCAAACATTTGAGATTCTCATTAACCCTTTTTGTGCCAGTGTGTCAAGTGGGCACAAATTTCACACACAAACCTATGGACAAGAAATTAATGAGGCACACTAAAGGATAAGCAGGAAATTGGACCATAGTGATGAAATACACAAAGTTTAATAGCAAATGTACATGTACATGTACCTGATATAAGCAGAGATTGCATTTTCATGAATGACGACGATTTTTCATTCTGCTGAGAATTACATTTATGTAGTATCAAACTTGACAGTTCAAGGTGCTAGTAAGTATCAGCTGCTTCAATGCCTAATCTACATTGTATCTTTTTTATTTATTCATTTCTTTTCAAGCTTTCCTAGTATGAGTTTGAATTTAGATAGTGCCTTTTTGGCTTTGGTAAGATGACAGAAGTAAATGGAAGTGAATATTCCCGTTGGACATACCACAGCTCCTTTCATCCGTTCCATCAGTGCAGTCGTCCGAGTAGTCGCATCTCTCATAGAACGGCACACAGAGGAGGTTATCACACACAAACTCACAGGGTTCGTAGGACTCCACCTTACAGCCTTCAAACGTGATGTCATCAATGGCAATCACATCTGTACTGTCCTCTATAAACACCACAAATCTTAGCTGCAGGAGAAAAGAGAAGAAAAAGAAATAACTTATGAAGAGGATGCAAACATACAAACAAATCGTGAGGACAAAGCAAGATAAGAGTAAGCACAAAAAACAATCCTTGCAATCATATATTTTTGATGAGAGATATCTACGTTGTAATGCAAAATACATATTTTATGAAATGAAAAACATCATCTTATGTAATTGGAAAATATCCATCCGTAAGACAGGCAAACTCTGTATCTCCATTCGACAGTGAAAATTGATGATAAATGTAAGTGTGTTCCATTACACACTGTCATATTTTTCTGGGGACATGCAGTATAAAAGTGATGTGAGAAACTGAGCATTCATTCCCTTCACTTCATCCTTCAGAAAAATGAAAAAAAAAAAAAAATCAGAGATATCCAAACAAAGATGACCGGATATTGCAAACTCATAGAGCACTGCACTACAAATAGTTTATCCAACATAGGCCCCTACTATATATCTTTATAGCTACATGTACCAGTACTTCATAACATTGTACTTCCAACAGCCAAGCTTCTTGATTTCATATGTGTTGGTTGTTGCTTGGATGTTTGTGTGTAGGACAGACTGTTCCATGATTGCAGAGGTAGAATGGGGAGGTACGATGACCAGGACGTGCTTTGGTTTCTTGGTACAGTGGTTACAGGTTGTTAATACAGGAGATTCTTTGATGAATAACTAATGTGAAGGAGTTCAGAAAGATAACATGGTCTTATAATTTGGTGGGAATTTTCTGCAAAATTAAGTCTACACTACATTTCTCTATTAAAGATATGTGGAGCCAATGCAAGTACGGTCTATTGAGAAAGTGTAATTTTGGGCTTGTCAAATGCAAATTTTTGCAGTGGGATTTTGGGAAAGGTTGCCATTGTTTGAGGAACGTTGCTGTTGGTGTTGATGGTTGTGGTGCTTTTTTTTTTTTTTTTTTGGGGGGGGGGGTGTGGAGTACATGTGATTACAGTACAAGAGCAGCCTGGATTCACGATCTCCTTGAGTTACCTGATAGCTATTAATCTGGCGTCCTAGGCCTACAGTTGCCTGTGTCCATGCAGTGGTGGATGTAGAGGGTGGAATCCATACCACAGCTGACCCAGCAGGGTTGTTTATTTGGTGGACTTGGAGGTAGAACTCAGTGCGAGGTGTAGTAGAGGCCATCTAATTGAAACAGAATGCAGAAATACAGCTTCACACAATGTATATTTGATAAAACACTGGATGAATATATACAGGAAACAACTTTATATTCATCTCTGCAAGATGTTCCACTTCCTTTCATGTGAATTAAATTTATTGGAAGAAAGAAGTTGAATTTAAAGGATGTCGTAACCCATTACTGACTACTCGGAAGTATACTCAAGTGTCTACTATTGCAAAATTAATGCATGCTACAGCAAAACCAGCTCTTCCTCAATTGGTAACAATGATTCACTCATGCTAGACTCCATCAGGAGACTGTTTACCTGAGATATAAACCAGAACTTGACAGTGCATCCAGGTGCTGTGTCTGGAAGGACTGGACTCACAAGTCTAGCCTGCTCATTGAACTGTCCATTTCCACTTCCAATCTTCATATAAAAACCTACAGGGGGTGAACAAAATACAAATCGAGTTAAATCCAATATACATACAAATGCACACAATGTCACATGAATGTATCAATTACCAACAGAGTAAGAATGAAAAGCTTGTGTAGAGTACATACGTAAATCACCTTGAAGTAAATACATGTATATTCTGTGCAATTATACTATCATCATTCATGAAATAATGATGAATTAAATGCATACACATTTAGTATAGGCCCTGCCCTAGGTAATTATTCTGCAGTTACAGTGACAGCTATTATCATCTATTCTTTTTACAAAGTAATACACACATAAAGAAACAACCACATGGACACCACAGATGTGGTGCATTTAAACAGTAAATAATGTATGTCACTATCAAGAGGTCAAACAAGGTACAGGTACAGTATATTTGCGGCTTGTTGGTTGAGGTGCCAGAATTAAAATTTGTAGCAAATACAGCTACAAACATGTAGATAGTAAGTCTTTAGATATACAGCTTGTATATCATATATAAACTTTTTATTTTTATTTTTGAGATATAAAAATGAACTCACCACCAGCAAACTTTGGGGACACATCAGCCTTTAGCAAACTGCCCTGTTCCCTAGTCCACGCATATGTCCCATAGCTGTCGTCCTGGTAACCACACTGGTCAAACTCAAAATCACATGAACCTGGTGTGGGTATAGAGGTAATGTAAAAGTGCAAATAACATGCAGGCAAACTTTAATCATTCAATGACACAAACAAATGACAATTCGTTTTTAAATCAACAAAATTATTGGTTACCAGGCCTGAGCATGAATGATTGAGAATTTTCTCATCTGCTTGATAAATTAGCCTCATTCTTAATGACTGTTGATACCAAAGTTATAAAAGTACATTGTAATGCACACAGTCTTCACAGTTACCAAGAACATGATCATCATTATCATCATAACATCTGCATCACTGTAACCTTTCTGTTTCTTGCCATAATCATTGCTGTTCTTGTAATCATCACCATTACCAACAAATCATCAGTTACCATTATATTCATCACCGTTAACATCAAAATCTTAGCCATCATTACCCCAATCATCACCATCATAATCGTTGCCATCAAATTGTCACCATTACCATCATAATCATTGCTATAACCTTGCCGTAACTCTTGCTGTTGCTGTTTAATATCATTACTATTAAATTGGTATTACCATCAAAATCATCACCATTACTCGACATGATCACTGTCATTACCATCAAAATCATTACCATTACTTGACATACATGTAATCATACATGTAGCTGTTTCCTTCATAACAATCAGCATTATCATCATAACCACTGCTATTACCATCACAACCATTGCCATCATAATCACCATTGCCAATATCACAGCAATAACAATAATCATCAAAATCATTATTCTAGTTACCTTCATCTTGGTTACAAAAACACTTTAACAGTTGTCAAAACTGAATGCTAATGTTTTGTTTTGCCTTGTTTGTTTCATTCACTTTCCTTCTGAGAAGAAGGCTACAAAGCCAACATTTAGCTGCCCTATCAGGTCTTCCATGGGGTCAAGTTGGATGTTCATTCATTGAAGACATACAATCTTTGTGTACAAGTGATATTTTATAAAACTAATGTTCTAGTGCATCATTATCCTACAAGATAAAAAAAAAAAATCCCTTACAAGCTATTGAAGAATGACTAATCATCAAGGCCCTTGTTTGATCTTACCACACGAAGCCTCATCATCCCCATTGCTGCAGTCATTTTCATAGTTACACAGCTTGTCCACATCTATACATGTTGAGTCAGAACACTGCCACTTGCCAGTACCACACGGACCCACAGTGGTCTGGGGTGCTGAGGTGAACCCAGTGGGTAGGTCAGCTGAGAGGGACGTAAAGCAAGATAAACACGTAAGGCCCTGGGGACACTTTGATTTTTGTCATTATATTCATTTCCACACATCCAAGTCTGAGTATACTTTACATTGGTGCTGAACAGGTTACTGTAAGATACAGTTATTTTAAAATACTTATTGACATAAACAAAAATACAAAAATGCAATGAATTTTCATATCTACCTTTTGGATATTGGAAGAAAAGTACATTCTTTTCGCTCACCACTAGATTCTCACAAGGCAACTCCACTATGAGTATCTTAATTGGTTTTGTTTTGTTTCTACAGTATGTCTTCAAGAAGACAGCGACTCAAAAGAGATTACTAGCATAAAAGAAAAGTCCAACGCAAATATATAACAAGAATTGAAGGCAGATCTGAAACATAAGTTTATTCTGAGTTTCTGTAGGTTGTGCAGTTGGAAATGAAATAGCACACTAATGATGGTACTGAATATTTTTCATGATTTTATCTTTTTCAACTGAGAAACCAAATTAACAAAGATTTTCTCTCAACTATTCTGAGCAATGTTGACTAGTGAACAATCAATGGCAGCCATGATTTGATTGAATTTTGGCAGTAAGGTTCAACTTAAGGCTAATTTCAGCCCTGTTTTGCTCTTATTTTGTAAATACGTTAACCCTTATACATAATGTCGCAGTAAAGAGACTTACAGTTTGCCCGAACACACTCTGGCGTGACAGAGGTGTCATCTATGGCTATGTCTCCATAGGGTCCATCACCTCTCACTGCTTCTATCACAATCTAGGACAAGATGGAGAGAGAGAATGAGTGCGAGGAAGAGGAAATACCATGGCAACATACACATAAACCGTCAATTGCAATTGGAAACAAAATATGAAGCTATTTGCAGGATGATAAATATAGATGCGTGTTCTGATGACTTTTTTTCCCCTTTCAGGGTGTTTCTATATATCAACATGTTGATACAATCATAGCTATGAAGATTTCACTCAATTTGTATGTGGCTGAATTTGGCTATCACTCTAGATACAAGACAAACCAGAAGGATAACTGGGACTAGATCTGCAAAGACAGATTTGAACAATACATATATAACCTATTTGATTAGATGTTTCACACAACCATCAAATGAATCAACTACAAGGTAGAGAATTGAATATTTTTTTTTTTCTCATATCTAGTGTATGATGGTATATTTAAAGGTTCATCATTGTTATTTTTTCTTGTACCTCTTATCAAACTTCCCATTTCATTTGCACCGGAGGAATGCGTAGCCTTAATTCAATCTGTGCGTGCACCAAATATTTCCATCAGTACTTGTGTGTAGTATAGTGAACCTTTACAAATTATTTTTCATACTCAATCACATCCATAACGCACACTCGAGCAGAACTACAATTAGAACAGCACAACACAGCACTGCCTTCATTACCCTCACAAATGAGATATTCATCAGATAGTACCTGGAAGTTGCTACTTGTGGTGACTTCCATGTCTGCCAACTCCCAGTAATCATTGGAATGCCCTGACTTGGAGAAGAGGGGTGTAAGGTACGCCCCTACAGCAGTCCGGTAGTAGATATTAAGGGTGCCAATGTCGCTGCCAAACATGTGATACCACAAACGGAACTATGGACAAACAGCCACAAGATAAGGTACAATGAAAACTTTCCACACAGTCCATTTATGGATGAGCATATGTATCAACATTCTCTGGCTAATGCATAATTTGGTTACCTTGGTACATCAATATAATTGAATGGAAAACTGAAAAGTCAACTTCAAATTACATTGCTATATTTTTCTTTGCAAGCTATACAAGCACTTTAACCACTTCAATAGGCCATAAGGTAAATTGTAATCATATAAAGCTATATATCACATCTGTCACTCAAAGAAGTGCTGAATACCACAAAGATTCTATTCTTTCTGTTCAAGTGCTAAACATCTTGACATATTACTATTCCAGCACAAAATGGTAAAATCTATCGAATCTGTGACGACTCTCACCCGACACGTGGCTGAGGAGTCAACCAGCTGGTAGGCGGGGCTTATGACTCGAGCCCTGGAACCTTCAGTCAGACCAGTCAGACTGGAGTCCATGACCAAATAGAAACCTGGGATGAAATACATGATATTATTTCTTTTTTAAAGTAATGTCATCATCATTGATTATCATTGCTATCAGTTTTTCTTAGGTTTAATTCTGATCGGCTTTGAAAATTGTAATCACACCACTCCAATGAAAATAAAGATATAATTGAGAAGTACATGTATTTATACATATATGAATAAATATCATTTGAGAGAGAAAAAAAAGATGTCAGCAAAATATCTCAAAACACGATTCTGCTTTATCTGCAAATTGGTAGAAGGAGAATAATTCTGACTTTTCATAAACAGCTGTTGAAAGAAATTATGATAGCATTCAAAAGGTAAACAAAAATTGACGCATACATAGACAATTAACAATGATATCTAGCAATATGTACTTCACAGAGACTGAGCTTACAATTCCTTCCACAATATGATACAATATCATGCAATCCTTGTGCAAAGCATGAAAAAAGTTATGGTTTACACCTTAAGCACCATCTTACCAGTGTATTGAGTGGTGTGGTCCCTGTATGGTCCTGTGGCGTAGTTCTCCGTGTCCGAGGGACCGGTCCTGCGGATGAAGTTGGTCTCATCGGTCGATTCCTGGGTCCAGCCACAGAAATCCACCTCAAAGCTGCACATGTCATACGAGGCTGAAAGCAAAGAAAAAGGAGAACTTGAGGGTTTAGGTATAGCTAGTTATGAGTTTGCTATAGAAAGTTATACAATTAAAAGAACAAACTACTTATAAGTTCTTGATGTAAAGCTTCTACTAAAGAATTTGACAGACCTGCTCTTTGTTCTAAACTTCCTATATTGAGGTACTGCACACTTTTCAAATTAAGCACTTGTATCTCACAGACCTACAGAAAACTTTCTTTTTAATATCAGGAGCCTTGAAAAGAGGTGAGATCCCTATCCACATTTGAAACTGAGAGATTCTCATGCTTCAGGGCATACTCCTCAGGTTTGGTATACATCTACCTTTTGTGGCTGGGCAAGCAGTGACAATTATTCCTAAAGCCTTTATGATAGGAGTGTTGAACATATAGAATGAAAATTCAGATGGAACGAAGCTAACTGAAACACATTTAACTGTATCTTCTGACATACACAGCTGCATACATATCAAAGCTGCACTGAAGAGCCAAAGGGCTACCAGAATCTACCAAAAAGCTCCTTCTTACCACACAGGGCAGAATCCTCATCGGAATAGTCTCCACAGTCATCAGTGAAGTCACAGAGGCGGCGGGAGTCAATGCAGGCATTCCGGTCACAGCGGAATTCATCCGCACCACAGGCAGAAGACTGCTCAGCTGTTTTCAGTACAATGTTGGGGGGGGGGGGGGGAGAGGAGATTTAATTAAAAATCCAAGGAAACTGTAGAATGACGTTACACAAAGTCACATATAACTAGATACATTGCTACGGCGACTGATATGCCTCCGCCATAATGCATGGTTCTCCTAATAGGTCTATAGTACAATGTCTTGACAATGTGTGATGACAGTTTCACACAATTGGCAAAATATTAAAATGACAGGTTTGACACAAATGTGCTGAATGTTCACTTTCCTAGAACTAGGTTCAATTGGATGAATGATTAAAATGTCAGAGTGCAGGTATTTGGGGAACTGATGATTTTTACTTGACTTTTGACCCTTTTATAAGTTTATGCACTGAGTAATTTTCAAGGTATTAAGAAAAAGTATAATTTCAGTATCAAATGGTAAAATAGCATTATCTAAACCTGGCCTTTGACCTTTGACCTCACAGTTCCAAAGAGAATCACTGTTAGGTTGAACATGCATAAATATGTAAGTTTCATGATGATACCTTGAGTTACTTTTGAGATATGGAGGAAAAAGTGCAATTCAGCACTTTCACTTGACCTTTGACCTTTTGGCAAGAAACTTCCCACAGAATATATATTGGGTAATACATGTATACATCAAGTTAAAAAAAAAGAACCTTCAGGCATTGCATAAATATAAGGAAAGTAGTGATATTTTGAGGAGTTGACCTTGACCTTTGACCCCCTGACCTTTGAACCACGACCCCCAACTTCCCTAGATAATCACTGCCCATTGGAACAAGCATATATACTAAGTTCCATGAAGATACCTTGAACCATTTGCGAGATATGGAGAAAAACATGAATTTTCAACCTTTTTTTCACAAAATAACCTGTGACCTTTGACCTTTGACCCCGTGACCCTAAAATCCAAACAAAGTATCATCCCCCCAGGATATACCCTCATACCAAGTTTGATGTAAAACCACCACACGGTTCTTGAGATATCGACAAAAACAAAACGGGACGGACGTACGGACGGACGACTCCAAAACATAATGCCTCCGGCCACTTCGTTGGCGGAGGCATAAAAATTACATCAAATACCTTCATGGGTTTTAATATAATCTACATCCTAATGTAAGGCATTCCAGAACAAACAAGGTTTTGTATGAACAGATCAAATTCCAAACACTATGAAATATTTTTGCCAGGCTGTCTGTTACAGACATTCATCAAAGAGTGTTTTAAGGTGCAAGAGGTCTGTCCAAAAAAAAAGTACATGTACGTACGAAAATGATTGACACTTACCACTGGCTGACCTGGCAAAATATTACTAATAGGCAAGAACCAATGGTGGTTGATAAGCAACTAATTCTTACCTGGAAGAGCACAGCCTTCCATTCTGATGTCATCGATGGCGACATCGCCCAGGACTTCGAAGGTCCTCACAGACTGGAACTTGACCTACAGTAATAGAAGACATGAACTCCTGTTAGCTCAATACATAGCTCCTTCACTTGCTTGAATTCACATGTACTCCAATCACTTAATGCCATACCTTCCAATTATATGTCACATTATGATACATGTTGCATAGAGCTAAGAACGAAGAGGGTAAATTTACGTAAACAACTCAGCTTTACTGGTTTAAAGTAAGACTGAGATGTTAATATGGCAAAAAGGTAGACTCCCTACAAGTTGTACGACAACATTCACAATATAATCATAATAATTATGACTGCTCTTTAATTGATATCATAAGAAAAAAAAAATCAAACACAAATCATTGAGAAATAGGCATGGTTATTGGTTTAAGATCAGAGGACAATAATTACATTAAATCCACCGTGGATGCGACCAAGTCCTGCCACCCCCTCATGCCAACGATCGCCATGGTTACCAGACTTGAACCATGGCAGCATCAGGAAGTACTGCTCCTGTACCCAGAGTTGGAGTGTGCCGACGTCGTCACCCAGCATGTGAAACCAGAAGCGCACTTCACAGGTTGCCGCTGCGTTGCGGTGCATAACGGATGAAAGCACGGCGTATGCTGCTCCACTACCAGGAGATGTCCCCACGTACATGTACCAACCTGACAGTTGACAGTAACAGAAATACACATTAAAAAAGTTTCAGCAATACCTCATCTTAAATTCATCTCCACATAAATATGATGATGAATAATGTACACATACAAGGCTTCAGAAGTCTCTATTTTGGCAAGCATTTACTCTCCTGACACATGATTCTATACATGATTTTAGGAGACTTTAGCATGCACCTTATGAAGGGAAGAAAAAAACAACAACAGACTGTACTATAAACCTAGTCTCTCTTTACATTGCATCAGCACAGGGACTGTGCTGAGAACGGCCTAAAGAATATTGTCTCTCATATTGCTGTAAGTGCTACTATTGAATGAATACATTGTGTGGCAATAACCCCTTAACACAAAACAATAACACCTCAGAGCATTAAAATTAATGATTTTGAAGAACACTAAATAATTGATGTGTATTTACGTCAATAGAATGCAATTTGTCAATTAGTTACAACCTGATAACATTGTTTAACATTGCAGTGACTTGTGTAATTCTATCCATTACCACCTGAGCTATACAAATTTCTACTGAATGAAAAGAGTTTTGAGAATCATTCAGTCACTATCAACAGCATCTATGAAAAAATATCACCATGCTAACAATTGTTTCTATCAATTTCATTCTACCAATAGTGTCCTCAGGAAAAACTAAGAGCGGCAAATCCAGTCACCTGTAGATGTCCACTTTTTAAAAAAAATCTAAGAGGTTGATTTTCATGACTTTGAATATTTTTTTCATTCTATCGTACACATTGGAAGCATGTAGGACCAGAAAGTTCAGATTTCAACTTTGAAGCATTGCTGAACAGTGCTTTCTAAACACTCAGTCTGGTCCTGTGTCCCAGAACAAGCTTTGGATTTGATTGATGGATAATGCTTGCTATTACAAATATTTAATGGATTACAAACAACTGTATGTCAAGTGCACCGTACATTAAGGTAATAGCATAACTGATAAGGGTTACCTGCAGATGTTAGGGTTGTGTGGTCATAGGCGGGGCCTGTGTTAGCATCGGGCGTCGCCCCCTGACTACGGATGAACTTATGGGTTGGATGACCAGCATTCCACCAACGACATCTGTCCACCTCAAATGTACAGGTGGAACCTGGAAAAAAAAAAATGTTCCTCTTCCTTTATTCATTCTATCATATGAAGTAATTGCAGCAATACATTTTTTATTCTTTACCCTTGGAATGTACATGGACTGACTTCAGCTGTCATCTGGCTTAACCGTAATCAGGCTGGGCTTTTTTGGCTATGCTATATCTGGGGGGGCGGATTCCGCCCCCCCTTCTGATCTCGCCTATGGAACGCGTGATCGCGCCGACAATCGGCACACGCGACGCCCACGATGTATACTATCAAAATGTATGGTTGCTTTCTCCGAAAAATTTTTCTTATATTTTATATTAATTAATTATTGTAATTTATGCATAAAATCAGTTTTGGGCTCTAAATCACTTATTAATGCTCTAACTAAGCTAATTTCTTTTTAAAAATGTTTCTTGTATCATTCTCCTGAGACATAGCATAAAAAAAAATCTGTATCGAAATTAATTTCTTACGTTTTTTTATTGTTTTTTTAATTTCTTATGTATTTCGTTGTTTTTCGACCTTTTGTTTTTGTTTGTTTTTTGGCCAAAATTTGTCACAGACATTTTTCGATGCTTTATTATGCTAAAATATATTAATTTCGTCCATTTTAAGTCAAGATATGAATTTTTATGTGAATTAATTGAAAAAACACAATTTGCATTGGATTTGTACACAGAATCACGTTTTGGAGCAATTTTGGGATTGACAAATTTTTTTCGAACGGGCGTCGCGTCAAAACGGTATGCGCGGGTGCAACAATTTGGGTCTCAAAAGTTGCGCGATACTTGAAAGAAAAAAGTCATGAATCATCGCGGCGGGAGCTTATCGCGCTGCGAAGATATTGCGTGAAACGTCGAGGGGGGCGGATTCCCCCCCCCCCCAGCCTGATTAGGGTTAAGAGAAAAATTTTGCCATCTTATTCTCTTTGATAACTAAAGTTTTGGAATACCAAACAGAATGATAAATTTAGATCTTTCATTCACAGATGAAAGTAGGAAATTATTCACTTTTGTAAGTATCAAGAAAATCACTATTCTATCTCATTCAGTGAACAATACATAAATCTATCATAGCCAACGATTGTGCTTCTTCTTTCTTTTTTTTTTTTTTTTGTCTATTGAGAAAAATCCACAACCGATAACAGAAAACATCAAGGGAAATGAATAACAGAGTGCAGCAGCACTGCAGAATTTTGATGTCCTCCCTATGTACTAAAAAGATGAAAATATCATGTAATAAATGTACATAGTGTAGTTAAGAGATTCATAGATCCATGCATTAACTGTACATATGTATATGGCATATATTTAGCAAGGCATTTTTATTCTTTTTTTAATCGGACTTCTCGACAATTTTGCAAGTGGTTAAATTCGTGATCATGGAGTATAGTAACAAACAGAGAAATGTATGAGTGTATGTTATATTCATGTCAGGATCAGAGTGGATGTTTTAATGTGTTGTTAGATTTGCGAATAGCACCTGACGCACAAAATTTGTGAAAATAAAAGCCTTGCACAATATATATCATATACAATAAATGGATACACAAATAAAGTTTGCAACACAACACTTACCACAGTCTCCCTCATCAGCACCATTGCTACACTGAGACACAAAATCACACTTCTGGTCTGTGGGCACACACGCCTGATCCTCATCGTTACAGAAGAAGTCACATTCCGTAGGGGGATCTTCCATACATAGCAAGGATTAAAAATAGATCCTTAACAGGCTTGCTATTGATGGACATGTTCAAAAATTATCCTGAAACACAACAACCCTAAATTCACAGACAAAATACATGTACAAATGTACAGGGAAAAATCAGATCTCTAGTATAAAGCAGATTCCACCCCCCCCCCCCAAAAAAAAGATGTTAATGTGATGAAGTAAAAACCAGTAATTCCCTTTAACTAAAATATGGTTAATAAAAGTAAATTCTAAACTTTGCAAGTAACAAAGTGACCCTTCCTTCTCCCTGGTACAGTATGTGAGATAATTCCACTAGTCTGCCTTCCCACTTGTCAGCAGAATGGAGTTGTGATTGGCTTCATTCAACACAAGATGGCAAACAGTGATTTTCCCTACTATAAATAGGATATCCATATCATTTTCTCTGAGGGTACTTATAAAGGTTCATGTAATCTAGAACCCATCAGAGAAAAAGAATATTTCAATTTTTCTACTCTCACTCTGAAAGGCAGTGGATGTGTAAAACATGAACGTGGGATGCTAGGTATTAACCAGCACTGCAATATTTAGAAGGCTCGTAAGGTATATTTTGGTGGAAAACCAATATTTCATCTTTCCTACAGTACATGTACATGTATATACATGTGAATGCCAAATACAACTGGGAAAGACAGTATTTTCTACAAAACCTGCAGTCTTTTTGGCAAAAGGGTACAAAATACTGCAAATAAAAAAAAAAACACGTCTGAATCTTTGATGGCACTGTGAAATCTCACCTGAACACTGGCCATCATAAAAGGTCACATCGTCAAGAGAGATGTCACTCCTGAAGGAGGCGCCCACTGTTCCTTTGAACAATACTTGGTAGGAGTAAGCGTCATTCCTACCAGGGAGAGTAACCTATGCAAACAATGAGGGAAAGAAAATTTTTTTCACGACATTCAGTTACAAATGAGCATTATACAGTGCCAATATGAAGCTGCCCATTATAACATGTACATGATATATTCTAATCTGTAAATAGTTCAAATTCATGTCAAAGAAGATGAATCAGTTCAGTTTACTACTGTACAAGTGGATATTTTTGCACGACTAATTCATCATGCTTTGCCGGGTAAGAAGAATTTCGCGTGTTTTTAATTCCGTGGAATCAAGACATCACGCACAGGATCATATGGCAAGCAAAAAATATTCACATGCTTTTATTTTCGTGCTAGTTTCTGGTTGCGCAAAATGCGCAAAAATTTCAACATCACGAAAATTTCTACTTTTACAGTACACTGCACATTATATTTCTGCACATTGTACATGCTTGCCTGATTGTCATACATGTAGTCTGCTTTTAAGCCAGATGATTTGAAAAGATGTTAATCTTTGTGTTTATATTGCTTGACACCAACACGTAACCTCAAAAGAAAGTAATTGGCATGTCTTGGCTCTGTGTATCAACACTAATGAGTCAACTCTGACCAATAAACACACTTTAATCAAAAGCTACAGAGGTCACTGACCTGAACTTGTCTCCAGGTATCCCCCTTGTCACCCTGCTGGGACCAGACGTTGGTTGCCGATGACGACGTATCGGGTTGAACCTGGACGTAAAATGACCCGACATCCTCCCCACCCATGTGGTAGAAGAACTCCAGGCAGCGGGTCATTGGTGCTAGGAAGTCACTGGACTTTAGGATGGCTACATCTCCCTCAGTCTGACCAGTTGCCTCGATGTAGACATATGAACCTGTGTATGGATGAAATAAAAAGGACATTGACCTTCATGGCAAAGTGTTTTCTGGAAGTTTCTATGATGTCAGCCTTGATGTAGACTTATGAACCTGTGTGACAATGCAAAAAGTGAGAAGGGTATTGACTTTTGGAGAGAAGTGATTTCTGGAAGTTTCTATGATGCTAGGCTTTGCACCAGTGATATGATGTTTCAAACACTTTCAGCATTGATCAGTGGTCAACAAAAAAACAAACAAGAAAACCTACTCACTCAATACCTGTAATGATGAATAGTGGTCCAAAAAGGGACCTTGTCCCCCACTATTTTCAGTGAGATGAGTATTGTTATTTTGGGAAGTGAAGCATCTCACCATAGGGAGTTCCCAGGGTGTGGTCAGCGCTGGGACCGGTATCCTCCGAGTGGGTGGCGCCCTGGTTCAGGAGCCAGTCAAAATCATCGGAGGACTCCTCATTCTTCCATGTACACAGGCCGTTCTCAAAGGTGCACTCGCCAAATGGAGCACAGGGCTCCGTCGAGATGGTGATATCGTCAATGCCGACGCCTGAATCGGTTTGGTAATAGTTGGAAGATGCTCTGAAGGCAAACTGAAAAAAAAAAAAAAATTGAGAAGAGCATTATTTAGCTCACTAGAATGACTGAAAAAAAAAAAGAGTGAGACATCTAAAACATGGAGAAAAAAATCAGTATATCAAGAATGAAAGGTGACAATCTTTGTCTCATGCTCCCTGATAGAAAACTCCTACAAGGGCAAACCTTCTTCTGGTGAAATCAGAAATCTTCTCAATACTCTGGCAAAACGTACATATCTCAGCAAATATTTGAAAGACATCAAATATTACTTTCGCTTTCTACTTATTTTTGATATCTCCAGAAGGACTGAAAGGTAATCAAGAGAAAGCTTGAATTTAAATCCTAAGATTCCTGAGTCTTACATCATTTTGCTTACCAATCTGACATCATGACACATACATGTTCAAAGATTTATTTCATTTTCATTTAATTTTATGCCTGGAATGAAAAAAGCTAGATCCAGTGAACACGATACCCCTTGTTAACCCATTGAGGACAGGCTGATTTTGCTACAACACACATTTCCCATAGACACCTGCCTGAGTATACTTGGGACTCGTCTTTAGCAGGTTAATGCTCTAATTAAGACTTTTGTACATAAGACAGATTTGTAAACTCACAGCATAGTTCTCAGAGCTGGTGTAATTGACCTCAGCAACGTGCCACTCATCGGCTCCAGACACAGAGTTCATCTCCCAGAGCTGTGTGGATCCTCCACTCACTGTGTTTAGGTAAACCTGTAACCATGGTAACCAACACAATAATGCAAAAACATAGATTAACATGTACAATGTTTACGCTGTAAAAGCTCGTCCATTCATTCATACAACTCAGGATGCTGAGATAATACCATCTGCTGACTGTTGGTAATTTTCAGAGGTGAATCATAAGGAGTCGTCACCATTAGCTTTAATTCCCCTGACTGACCACTTTATCCAGTTTACATTCTGCTCTTTGTTAGGAGTGGAGTACGACATTCCATATTTGCGAGTTGTGACTGATTCAAACATGGAAACTCAGGTTTAAGGTCCTATCCAAGGGGCAGAATATTTTTACAACATCCAACATTGCTTACAAGTGTACCCGGTAGTTGTTCTCATTATGCATTGAACCTGATCAGTTTGATGATATGGTAGACATTTTACACACTGGGCCTCTATACTGGCTTTCACAGCTTAAGTCTAAATTGTATTTATGGAAGTGGCTAAACAAATTTATAACAAAAACCTCATACACATCAAGTGCCCGGACCATTACAACGGCACCAGACATCAAAACATGTCTTTCCATTAGATGCTGCAAGAGGGTAAAGATAAACAGATCACAGTAGAAGAGAGAAAGGAACAGGAGGTTGACAGGAGGTTGTATGGATGTGAGGACTGTTTTGCCTTTTTTTCACTCTTCATACACCATAAAACTTTCTTTTTATATCAGCTGATTGCATAACGGCGCATCAAAACAAGACTGTGTACCCTTGCTTTTTCTCCCAAATCTGAATATTGAAATAATATCGTTGCCAAGTGAGAAAGACTTGATAATATGAATGTGAAGTAGTACCTCAAGAACAGAGACTTGAGTGGTTCCCATGTAGTACCAGAACTGGAGACACTGTGATGTGGGGGTGGGGTCAAGGAACCCTGTCTGGACAGTGGCATAATCACCACTTGTGGACAGACTGGACAGGTCAGCAAACATCAAGTGACCTGCATTAAGAGATGGTCAAATGGGTTGTTTTTCTTCACACTGCTAGCATGTTATAATGTGAAACTATTTAGTTCTATTTTTAGGTCTTTTTTTCAATGTCTATGATTTCAAGTAGTATCTTGGTAGAATTTATCATAAGCTTCACACAATTCCATAAAATCAAACTATGCTGTTTTCAAATAGACAGGTAAGGAGTTGATTCTCAATAATCAACACAGAGATTTTTATCTGGACTGCAATAAAAATATAATCATTTAATCTCATTTGATGCATGTCAGAGAGCTTTTTTTCTTTTTTTTTTCCTTTCAAATCCAAACAGAAGTTTTCATATTTTGTTGAACTTCCAGTCTTTCAGTCAAGAAAGTCATCCTATGATACTTCCAGACATTAAGTAAACTGTCACAGTGCAAGAAAAATTGCAGAATGTGTTTGATCTAACTCTTTCTGCAAATCCCACACACTGGACCTCAGCATCATGAAACCTGGATTATTCATCAAAAAACAATGGTTTGAAAACTATAAATGCAATAACTTTATGGGAGGGTGAAGCAGTAAGAGTAGGTGTCCAGTTTCAAGGTTATTTCTTGGACAAAACTTGTTAATGTCTGTTTCTATGCTTATGAATTTAATCTATCATACATTAGCGTACCATAGTCTGTCCTATAGGAGTTGTCTATGGCAGGTCCAGTAGCTCTAGATCCAGCCTCAATCAGCTCCCAGTCAAACGTGTCTGAAGTCAGCTGCACCAAGCCACAGTTTCCATTCTCAAAGTCACACATATCTGTGTAGAAATCATGGAAAAGAAAATAAAATGTAACGTGGCAGCTCTGATATACACAAGGACAATGTTAACTCCACTCATTGTACCAGCAAATTATAGTGAATGAGATGGAAAAAGGTATCATTCAGTGATAGTCTCAAGAGCTTTAACCTGGAACCTCGTATGCATCATCAATGGCTACAATACCCTGAAGAAGGCAGAAGAGAGGCTAGGTATTGTTGGTGCTTGCAGCTTGATATAATTTGACTTGAGTTGATTGAATGTAATCTGAGTTGATCTGAATTCATGTTTTCTTGCTAGGTTTTGTGTGAGAAGTTATGGGTCTATTAGAATCAAACTGTACCAATTCATATCAAGAGGAATAAGTCACATTGAGGGAGAATAAATATCAGACTGACCAGGAGTTGGACAGGCTCCAGGGTGGAATACGATGTCATCTAGAGCAATATCTCCCTGGAAGTCAGAACCTCGGATACCTTCAAAGATTACCTTCAAAGGGACAGAAGTCAATAAACATTTTGCAGAGTTACAATTGCAAAAGTACAGTTTTCAACTCCTTACAAAATTTGCAATGTACTTGCACATACAAGCAAATTTAAAATAGAATGCATTATTCAACACAGAGCAATAACACAAAAAAAAAACACACATGTATTTCTTTTCACAAAACAGAGAGAAAACAGATGGTTAAAAAAGTTAGACTCTGCTCATACCCAACAGTCAAAGTAGTTTATTGTAACAGTTGTAAAATTCCACATTTGGGTAACTTTCTACAATTTGATACAAATGATTGCATAGGCATGTTATACATTCTAAATTTTACTAGTTAAAACTACATGTATACACATAGAATTGATTAATTGTCTCCAGAACCATTCAGTAGCTTCCATGAGTGAAAAAAGAGGTAAGATTAACCCTTTGTGCCCTTTGCAAGGCTGGCACAAAAATCTCTATGGGACTGTACACACTGTCCATAGTCCCTGACACAGACAGAGTTCATCCACAGCCTAAGGTGACATGGAGGATTTTAGAATGTTGTAGTACATATGGACATGCGAAATAATGAAATACAAGTGGTGCTGGAGAAATGATTGTTGAAATATTTGGAGGTTTCAATGGCTGTAGAACGTTGGATGGTAGAAGGATTAATGGTGCATCACATGTTCTTTCTTGGGTACGAATATGGCCCTGGAAAGGGCCTACCCACTCCCGACACAAATTCTCTTGAATATGAAAAGAGCATGCTTGCCCAACCATCGGGCATGAGAGCAGCAGTAGATCCTTTTAGGGCCACACACAAACCCAAGAAAGAATATGTGAAGCACTGTTCAGCCTCCTACGACTCAGAAAAATTTTTGCTAAATTGTACCAGATAGGAATCTGAGCCTGTGAAGTGGATGTGAGCTTGCTTCCAGAATGGTCCTCGCGGTTCAGTCTCACGCCAAACCAGAGTCTCTGTGGATCCTGTTGATGTATAGACAGACAGACTACCAAGATCTTTGCCATACATCTGATACCAATACTCCATGCAGTAGCCACTGGAGTCGGTGTTCGTCAGGTAGTTGGAATTCAGCCTGGCTGTGTCTCCTAGGTTGCCTCCAGTCGCCTCGATGTAAATGTAGTAACCTGAAAGAGAGAGAGAGCACAATGTTTGAGAAATGCCAGTGGTAAAGTGTGTAGGGCCCGACAGGTGTCACAAAACTGGCCATGTGTGAAGGCACTTGCAGCACTAGCGGCCACGCAACTTGTGTTGCCTGAAAACATGACAGTGTACATTCAATTTTGATCAACATCACTGCTTTTCACTTATTATGACTCTTAAAACATTCCATTCATATCTACAGGATCATTCTCGCAGCACCTTGATCTAAGACTTGCATTAAAGTTGAGTTTTGGTTGTTTTTGTTTTGTTTCTTACATGTAATACCATACATTCAATGGTTTCCTGTATCTTACTAAGATGTGAAAATAGTGAAAACGTCTTCTGTAATAATGACACATGGAATCATGTACATTACGACACTTTCTGCTTATACAGTAAACTAATGATTGAGTTCATCTACATTTAATGAAAACATACAACCAAAAGAAGAAGCAAAAAGTCTGGGTCAGTGCGCCCACACACCCACACATACACTGTACACACACACAGAGTGAGTACCGACATTTACATCAAATATCCCTATATCTGTCATGTCATGATGTATATAGCTAGCCATCTTGTAACTAAAATAATCTGCTTCAAACCTGTAGCATCTCCTGTGGTGTGGTCCCCAGCAGGTCCTGTTCCTTTGCTGCCAGTGGTCCCCGAGGCCCTGGTCCAGTTGAAGTTGTTCAATGGGTCCTGGACCCAGGTGCAAAGCCCGTTCTCAAAGTCACAGTTGTGGGAATCGGGGACTAGATTTCAAATCAAAGATATGATACTATTATATGAAAGATCTTGTGTGACTTGTTCATTATGAACTGTCATAATGGGCTAATCCCACTTTCTTTCTAAATCTCAAATATGATTTAGAGAACAAATATTAATATTCCTAAATTCAAACACCTGGCTGATGTGATAATTATGCCTTAGGGGTTAAAGAAAACTGCTGTTGTTAGTATCATCTACTATCTAATTGTAGACTGTAATTTGCCAAACAATGCTAAATGCCACATACACAGATGTAATCCACATGAAAATGGTAACTCGTGCTACAGACAGCAACTGCTTTAAAGTTCACAATAAGAGGTAAGCATGCTTACTGATGCAGAATTCCGAGAATACATAATCACACATCTGATAAACACTTCTTGTCAGAGTGATGTAATACTTCATACCCTGTGACATAATAATTCATAAAATGTGATGTAATAATTCACACTGTGATGTAATAATTCATGCACACTTCACAAACTGGCTTATTTGCTACTAGTAGTTAAGACAGGGAAAAGATTAAGACAAACTGAACTTGAACTCACCATACGTGGGTCTGGTAGTCGGAGGTGGGAGAGTCGACGCACAAGGACCACTGTGTAGCATGAGGTCATCGACTGCTGTATCACTCGTGTAGTTATATCCAACCACACCCTCAATAATGATCTGATGCACACAAAATGACCATTGAGTTCACTGTACTATTCATGACTGGGGGTTCACAGGACAAATACTGAAGCTGTGCAAAAAGAGTTGTGTGGTACAAAAAACAACAACAACAACAAACAAACAAACAAAAGCCTGCTATGCTGTTTAACTTACCTTGAGTTACTTAGTTACTGAACATCAAGGAAATATAAGGAAGAGATTGGTAAATATTTGAGCACAGTTGGGGGTGCAAGTACACAAAATTTGGAGAGATAAAAGTTACTCATAATGATTTCAGGAAAACAAAAGAAAGGGATTGACAAATAAGCTGACATTTAAGAGATAACAAGACACTGAAATACAGCAGCTGTTATGTTCACTTAAGAAAGGTAACTCTTTGCACAGACAAACACAGATACACACAGACGCAGACAGATGTACTAACTGATGTTTCATGATTTCAGTTGAAGTGAGAACCATATCTTGTGAAATCATGTCACGAATATATCTTTAAAAATATGTAAACTCTGTTACTACATGGACAAAGAAAAAAAAATCCATTGCTTCTCTAGACAGACAACAGTTGTGCCACAAGGTGCCATGATAAATGACCAGATTCAAATGACAATTCAATATTCTGCAATTCATATAACGATCAACATTATTTACCAAAGAGGCTCTTTAGGTTGTAATTGCTGATATCCTGCATTAATATCATCATCATCATTATCAGACTCATCACCATCATAATCATCATTATTTTCATTTTTATCAACAACACTAACATCTTCATACTTGAAGTCATCAATATCCCTCCAATGAGTCCTTTCTCTTTACTACATAGTCATATTCTCTGTCTCATTCTGTCTGGAACTGGTATTCTAAAGCCACAGAAACTTCTTTATTATATTTCCACAAAGAGAGCAGGCACCATGTATTTTACCACACCAACTGCACACGTTTCTGTACAATTAAAAACTGACCCAGAACTGTGAGGTTGCAGCCACATTGATCAGTCCTTGCTGCCACACATTGCCTTGGTTACCAGACTTTGTCCACTCCAGCTGTGGCTGTGAGTTGGGTCTCTGAGTGTGGACGTTGAGAGTCCCCGTACCTTGACCAAACATGTGGTACCAGAACTCAAAGCAGCGACCTGGGCGGAAAGGAAATGGGATGGCAGTAAACACAGTAAAAAGCAATTGACTTTATAGCACCACATAAACTCACTGAAGATGGGAAAAAGAGATGAACACATGTAAAGCTTTGCACAATGATTTTGGAATAGGAATAGCATTGGAGTCAGCAGAACAAACATGTATTGTTTTTGTGGTATGAATTCTTTTGTGTGTTTGCACACAAGATGTCAGTACAAGTATTCTTTTCCCCTTCACTTTTCTTCTCTCATTGGCAAGAAGGTGAAGAAATATGCACATATGTCACTATGGAGAAAGGGAATTCAGCCTTACTATCTTTTCTGCCACGTTTTCACTATACACAGCTAATTCTTACATCGCAACTGGCAAAGTTAGGATGACACTGTAGCAGCAATGAAATACAACATGTGATGCATTTAAGGTGATTTTGCTGAATGGTACGTGCAAGAGCTATGAAATTTTCTTATCAATGCCTTTTTAGTTTCTCACTATAATCATCTGTGTACAGTCAATACTAACGCTACACTGACTTCCTAAGACGGGTCTACAGACATTACATTGTCAACCACTGCCAAAAAAGGCTGGTACCATACTACATGTACACAGAGCACAGTATCAACTTTTGACATTTTCTGTGCAGAAAAAATAAATATGGGTGTAAACTGAACTTTACGCTTTCTTTTTTAATTCATAACTTTACGCTTTCTTTTTTAATTCATAACTTGCCTAGTTCCTGTAGGAAAGAGTTTACTCTAACTATTTAGTCAAAAACTTCAGCTGCTATGCACTTCTAATTTGGGATTGTGCTCTGTTCAGGTATGTCTAATTTCTATGTGCAATAAAGGTGATTCATAGAAATTGATACTTTATTACTACTGGAGAGATGGAATACAATGTACAATGTATAAAGGAAACTTGCAGTATAGGAACAACTGGCAAAACTAATATAATAGCAAAAGTCTGTCTTTTCACAATATAGCTCTCTGAGAGTTCAATTCCTGGCTTTTTTTTTTGCTTTGTTCCCTCAGTAAATAACAATACAAAATGAAAATCCCATACCAATAAAGCGCTACAACAAAAAGCATTATTCATAACTGTTCACTCTCAGCATAAACAATCCTTCTTCATTCAAAATAAACAGTGAATGGTCTCACCTCCACTGGCCTCAAAGTGTTCACTGACAAGCCAAGCATTGTCACCCTGGACGCGTGGAGCAGAGCTCTCAATGAAGGCGTAATGACCTGTTGGAGAGATGTGCCAACAAAGAAAACACCATATCATTGTAGGAGATCAAGGTCTATGTTACAGATAGATGATATGAAGAACATACCCTGCCCAACAATCTGCATTCTGACTCATAAATGACATTAGCAATCATAAATTACGAAAAATATGTATATCTATAAACTATATTCATATACATAACAAAATCTAAATACTTGCAGATCAGTATCTGAATATACACGTACACTTTGCGGGAGTTCATGTGCAGCCTCTAATGGTTTAAACTTACAGAAATTTTATTTCAAACTTAAAAGATTTACTACACACCTAACACATAATTTATCAATCACAACCTGCAATGCACACACCATAAATACACAGATATTGAATGCTTAACTTTGTATGTTTTCACAAAACATAAATAGATAAATCACAGAAGCTCACCATATGCATTTTGTAATGTGTGGTCAACAGTAGGCCCTGTGTATCCAGACAGTGTCTCCCAGTTGCCTCTCAGCCAATCAAACACATCACTGTCATAATCATTGGTCCAGCTGCATATATCAGTCTCAAAGTCACAAGCGCCCTCTACAGGGCAGGCTGTGTCAGTGAGGATGACATCATCCACGGCAATGTCAGAGTCAGAGGATCCACCGGATGACGTGGCTTCAAAATAAATCTGTAATGGGGGGGGGGGGGGAGAGAAAGAATACTGTGCGCTGAAATAATTGAAAACTTATGAGATTATCATGGCCAATATTTTACTGGAAACATAAGTAATATCAAGATTTATTGATACACGTATCATCTTTTCTTGTACTCAATGGAAGCTTTCATTGTTACAATGTGTATGTGTTGGAGTTTACTTCATTTAATTAAGTCATTTTGAGTAAACTAGTCTTTTAACATCTAAGGCTAATCTTCCAGGTTAGGGTAAATTATTACTTTCATCCTTATTGCTGTCTTTCAATAAAGTGACTTTTTGCATTCTATAGAAGCAGTTTCTTGTTGAAATATTCCATACATTTATGTTAGAATCAAGAAGATCAACAATTCTTGATTTTCAATCACCACAATTAAAATCAACATTTATATCAAGGTTACCATCCGTTTGTAAATTACTGCATATCAAAAATGTGATGCAACATTTTGAGAACACTGGTAGCAATTTCATAATTTATCCTAAGCCTTGTTATTTCTTTTTTTTTTTAAATCACTAAACTCTAGCTCACCTTATAGTTGTCAGTCATTGTTGGGGTTATAGTGACCTGACCTGACCTCCAGAGGTCGCCCTGGTCACCTGACTTCCTCCAGCCTGCCGTGACAAAAATGTCGCCTTCGTCCTGTTTGTAGACAGTGAGAGAGCCAGCATCCTGCCCACTGAGATGGTAATAGAACCGTAGGCAGCGCGGAGCACTGGGGCTGTACAGCTGACTGACCAAGAGGGCGGTATAACCAGCTGGCTGGCTTAGAACCTCGGCATAGACATACTGACCTGTTTGGTGAATTCATGTGATGTCGACATGCAACAGGAATAGGAATACACATTTAGGAGATATGTATATAGAAACAAACACATTTTCTTCAAAGTGGATTCTACTAATAATTTGCATGAGTGTTATGATATAACTTGCAATACCTAAAGACAGAAAAGTATATTAATATGAAAATGAATGAGAAAATGATTATTCCATATTAACTAAAATTCACTTCCAAATTATCGGACGTTAGTTACAGCATGTACCTTGTGAGGACTAAGGATTTTCTATAAAAAGTGCACCTAAAACAAAACCATATCATTGAGAAAAAAGACAGCATTGGGCAGGATAGATTACAGAAATGATATCCTATGAGAATACCCATTTATGAATATTCATCACATTCATTTGTTTTTTAAATTATCATAGCAAAAGAAACTATGTGATCATCAATTGCTCCGAGTTGAATAACTGCACTTGTCTGCAATATGTTCTGATGGAAATGTACATGATAGCAAGTTATATACTGTATACGCCGAATATTTCGCGAGGTTTTTATTTTCGCGAATTTCGCGAGTCAGCTGCTATTTGCGAAATTAAAAACACGCGAAAATATTGACTCTAATGCCGATATGAATGTGACGTACGCGTATACATTTCTCCGTTCAGTACAGGACTCCACGATCGCGAATTTAACCATTCGCGAAATTGTCGAGAAGTCCCAATTCGTGAAAATTTATACTCGCGAAATATATGGCGTACACAGTACATGTATCGAAAATCAAAGCAATGTATGTGATCATATGACACAAACCTGAGTCAGTGTTGGTGGTGTGGTCCACTGCAGGTCCCACGCCTCCCAGCCCTGACCCTAGTGACCAGTCAAACTCATCACTCATGTCATCATTGGTCCAGTCACACATTCCTGTCTCAAAGTCGCACTCCACTGCAAAGTAAAGTATCGTGATCTCAGTCAAAAGTTTTTGTTCCCAATTAACTGAGACTAAGATTCTAAAGTGATTGTACGTTCATTCTCAAGGGCATTCAAACTAATCGCTAATGATGCTATTTATTTCAGTTGCGCAAGACTGTTTTCCACCATTTTCCAATGAAAGGTGAAAACGGAAGGTCATATCATTCAGAAATATATTGCAAATGACTGTAAGTCCATCTTAAAGGCAGTCAGACTCACAAGTCATGTGGATGTTTAATGAAAAATTACTTCCCTTAAGTGTAAAACAAGTAAGCGCATATTTGAAACAAACATCTACACATTAGAGTTCCTATACGACCATGTATTACACTGCAAGTGAAGTTCTTCTTAGTGATCAAACCAATCACTGATGACCATTAATGACCAGTCTCACTGGACTGCTCAAATTTGCATTCAAATGAAGAATTTAAAGCTCAGCCATAAAGGTGAGCACACACCTGAAGATTGGAGATTTGGTCTGCAAGGGCCCTATATTACTACATATGAGTTACAAATGACTGTAAGCTCACCCCACTAACAAGTCAAATCCAGTGTTGAATGCATAGTAAAACAGGTGATCTTACACAGTTCTAATTTGTTACCACAACCACGTTTTATGTCAAGTTCTTAAAGTTTCCTTGATTCAAAGTTATATTTGGCAGCCATTGGTATCAATTCCCCATTTAGGTGCACTCATATTCATGATTTTTCTTTACAATTACCAGTTCATGCCTGTGTACAAATTTGAAAAACACCAATTCATGCCTGTGTACAAATTTGAAAAACACTGAATTTCAAGGACAGGTATAATTCAAGGATCTATAGTAATGGTTTTAATGACAAAATAAAGACACAGACCAAATGTGGTACAAGAAACAAAACAAGAATCCTTTACTTCTTCTCCTTTCTTGGTAGAAAAAGTTTATTTTCACCTTCTAATTTACAGACTTTCATTAGACTGCCTTGTTGTAACAAAACAAGTGGGAAAATGTAATCTCTCTAATGCTTATCACATATAAAGTTAGCATAAATGTGCAATATATATTCACTCTTGATGGATACCAACTCACTTGATGCAGGACAGTTTCCAGATTCAAGACTGACGTCATCGATAGAGATATCACCCAGCCAGCTGGGACCAATCACGCCCTCTATCACCAACTCATAGCCAGCTGTGGATGTGATGATATGCTGCCCTCTACGCCACTCGTTGGCCTGCGTTCTTGACTTGGTCCAAATCTGTCACAAACAAAGATCAAAGAAACGAAAAGTTACATGAAAGAAACAGAAGCTTTGAAAGGAAAACCGCACCAATGAAGACCAATGAAGGTAATGTCTGTCATAAAGTATCTGTATAAACTATCTGCATAAGTAAGCATTGTTTCCATCTCTGCCTCTTTTCTTCTCTTTCCATTACATCATCCACCTTTGTATATCATTTGAATTTGTCTAAGATAATTGCTCAGTTGATATGTAATGATTGTTTGTAGGGGCTCACTTCCAACAAGCCTCTTGTGTGCTTTTTAGGATCCCTCCATTCAAAATGTTTACATGTAAATTGTAACAAGGCAATTGTATTTTGATTTTTGTGTGTATGTTATGTTTTGAAATGGAAGTAAATGAAAATAGATACACAATACTGTAATGTGGAGTATAAAAAAAGGGGGATATCCACCAGGTGTCAGTGTTAGCTGTGATACTGCATGATCTATATCTCAATAGAAAACACACAAACAAGAAACCTTGTACAACACTTTCCAAGTGGGAGCTACAAGCTTTAAGCCAAGGCATGATAGGTGCAGATCAAAGAGGTTCTATATATGTAATAGAGTAAGCGCTCACCATTCAGTGCGTACAAATGAAAACGGGGCCAATTGAACAGTGGCGCGCGCGCACGAAAGAGGTCGACTACCAGAAGCCTGAACCCGGAAGTGCCTATAGTAATACACGTAAAGTACAGCTTCGAAGATGGGGTTGGGTTGGAAAAATCATTCTAATTTTAAGGAAAATCAATATTTGTCCATATGCCTCCGGATTTTATAAGAGAGATATATTCTCAACACAGTACACGTGTTTTGATGAAAAAAGGACTTGCTCTAATGTGTCAAATATGTGCCTTAACATGAAGCCAAAATTGCTAAACAGGCATTCATGCATTCATACTGCATATAAAGATTGCAGAAAGGTAAAGTGTATACTCTTTGGTATGGGAGTACTGATTTCACATAATATATGTCACTTAGAAACATCAGACACACATACAACACATACAACACACACTCCCACACACTTTTTTTTTTTTTTATAATATTCTTTTATTTGAGTTTCATTCAATGTGAAATCCATATTAACAATAAAATTAATACATCCACCAACAAAAGAAGAAAGCAGCTGTATTCTTCTTTCTTGTGCTGCTAAATCATTTTTCAAACATACAGTACAATATATTTGATTCTTTTTACCAAATCATACCCTGTTTTTATAAGGGAAATGACATAAAATTCTACATAATTCTCAGAAAAAGCTATTTTGATCAGCCTAATCAAGCCAATCCGAATGTGCCTTATCACTCACACACCGACTAAGAAATGTGTGCTACTCAATCACTTTTTCACTTAACTTCCTTTTTTTTTTCTTTTTTTTTTTTTTGGCAGAGCACGCACTATATACATAAATATATCAGATAAAGTATAACTCTTAAAGGGAAAAAAATCTTGATCAACTTGATCAGATTGCTCAATATCCACTTCATTATATAAATTCTCTTACACTCTTTTGAGAATACAGCAGTTCCTAAAACATATAAAAAAAGCATTCTTTACTTAACCGAACAAAACTCATCATTTTTTTTTCCATCTAACCTATCAACCACCCTCCCCCCCCCCCCCCCCCCCCCGTACAAGCACAAAATAACCATATGTGTATATCATCAAAACAAACCATATTCCTGCCTGACCCCTTAACCATTATTCTACCATTGCCTAACTACATCTACCTATTAAAACCCTAACCATCCCCACCTATTTCCCCGCTAACCATTACTCTACTCTAACCTAACTACATCTACCTATAACCCTAACCATCCCCACCTATTTCCCCACTAACATACCCCCCCCCCCCCCCCCGTAGCCTTCCCTCAACACACACACACACCCATATATGCACTAGACATCAACCAAAACAACAACAACATACCCACCAGTGCGCACTCACAAACACCAACATTTGCACGCCAAATCACACTACATACTTGTGGTATCTTGGTTACCTGTTTCTTTGACAGTTAAACACACACCAAATTAAAACCAAAGCTAACTAAACATTTTACATGGGGAAAAAAAAAAAAAAAAAGTGACCAGCATAATGCTGATACATATACCAATTCCTAAACATTAATACGGCTAAAACCTAAACTGACCATACATCTGACTCTATGAAAGTTTCAACTGCTCCCATTTTTGCAAATGAAAACCGAGCTTACCTGCTTTAACCGCAACGTTCTTTTCCTCCTCTATAAAATCCAGAACAAATTTCTTTATCTTTTCCCTCTTAGGTAACTTATTTTGTTCTCTTGACCGAAATATTACAATTTTCATCAAAATTATCAAGGCATTCACGCATTTGATTCGATTTGAACTACCTCGTAAACCTAAAAAAATATCTCTCCATTCTAATTCTTCTAACTCAACTAAATCATAAAACTCAATAAGAAACTGCCATATCGGCTTTACTTTCACACAATCAAAAAATATATGTGAATAAGTTTCCCTTTCCAATTGACAAAAAGAACAAAGATTATCATTCACAAAACCAAACTTAAACAAATGTTCCCTTGTATATATCACCCCGTGTAACAACTTAAACTGAAATTCCCTATGTTTACTAAGTAAAGTCGTGCTTCTAGGTCTAAGAAATAAATTTCTAATTTCCTTATCACTGCAATCATACTTCACTTCACCATATCTTATTTCCAGAGTATACAATTCTTGTAAAGCTGTAACAAAATACTCATACACTATTTTTGATTTAATATTTTGAAATTCTAATATCTTACCAAAAATCTTCACCTGTATATCATAATTTAATACATCAATTTGCTGAAACTTTACACTCCCTGCGGACTCTTTCCACTTTTCTGGAAGAACATTATAAATATCATTTATCTTAAATATACCATTTCCCATAATACCTAAATTTCGAAAATACCCAACGGGTTTAATAAAACCTCCTTGTAAAATATGATGTACATTATAAACACCTTTTTCATATAAATCACAATCAAAAATACTCTTCCCTTTTATACATACTTTTCTATTATTAAATATAACTGGATTCATCACTTCATCTTCAAAATTCCTACATTTATCCATTTCCTGCCATACCTTAACCATTTCTAAATAAAAAGGTGGAACTGGATTTGTCAATGTCAATCTAGACCATTCATAGTCACATAAAAATAAGAACCTTCCTCCTACTGATCGAAAACTAAAATCAAAATACATTTTCCACCCAGATTTCTTCTCACCATACAATAAACGTTTCAGCCACATAATACGTTGTGTTTGACAAACAACTTAAAATTTATCATTCGCAGTCCCCCATTAACATAATCTTGATACATAATATTCCTTTTTACCCGGTCTTTACCATTCCACAAAAATTCAAAAATCATCTTATCCAATTCAGGAAATATCCATTGAGGAACAACTATGAGTGATGAAACATAATTTAACCTTGATAATGCATAAGTTTTCAACAAATGAATTTTTCCCATGAGTGTTAAATCACGCTGTTTCCACCATCCTAACAACTTTTTTATTCTACTCAATGTTTCTTTAAAATTGATCTCATTCATCCCCCTCACATCTCTTACAAAATTCACCCCCAAAATTTTAACTGCATCAACATATTTCCAGATACAGATAATACAGGTTTCTCTGTATCCTTACCCATCCACAAAAAATTAAATTTTTCTTTATTTACAATTAAACCGCTTATTTTCCCGAATTCATCAAAAATATACTGTAACCTATTTAAAGATTTTATGTCCTTTATAAACAACGAAATATCATCCGCATATAAAATTTGCTTTATTTCATTTCCCCCAAAACATATTCCTTTTACAGTGTTATCTTTCCTTACTACTTGTGCCAGTGTTTCAATTACTAATAAAAACAAATACGGAGACAGGGGATCACCTTGCCTAACCCCTCTCTTGATTTTGAAATAACCAGTAGAGTGCCCCCCATTCATAACACAACTGCTAATATCCTTATAAAGCACCTTAACCCAGGAACAAAACGATTCACCGAAACCAAACCTATGTAAGACCCGAAATAAAAATTCATGTGCAACTGAATCAAACGCTTTTTCGAAATCCACTGTGACCAAAAACCCACTTGTATAGTGCAAAGAATGAAATAACATATCATCTACTAATCTTACCGCTTCTCCTATATTCCTATTCTTTATGTACCCAACTTGATCAAAATGAATAATCTCTCCCAAAACTTCTTTAATTCTATTTGATAAGACCTTAGATAATATCTTATAATCTACATTCAAAAGTGTAATTGGTCTATAATTTTTGATGTATAGTACATCCCTATTTTCTTTTTCTAATAAAGTAATAACACCTTGCTTTTCTGATATTGATAAAGCCCCTTCATCATATGCCTCATTCAGAGCATCTACCATCATTTGCCCCAGAACCGACCAGAAAGTGAGATAAAACTCCACTGTGAAACCATCGTTTCCAGGAGCTTTATTACCTTTCATTTCTTTTAAAACCATAAAACATTCATTTATATTAACTTTCCCTTCACAACTTTCTCTACTCTCTTCACTTAATTTCGGAATATCATCAAAAAATACACAATTTATATCATAGATATTTTCATCATTATTAGAATACAACTTTTCATAAAATAACCTAATTACTTTCATTATTCCATTTACATCCTTTATCAACTGTTCTTTATTATCATATATTTCCTTAATAACACTTTTCTTTTTATTAGATTTCAACAATTGTTCAAAATACTGTGTTTTTGTTTCTCCTTCTTCAAACCATTCAGCCCTAGACCGAACTCTCAAACCTTGTCGAGAATACTCATATATTTTTCGTAACTCCGATTTCTTCTCCTCTATATCATCTACTACCGCATTGCTGGATGAAACTAATATCCACACACCCACAACAAACACACACACGCGCACACACACGCACACACCAAACCACATTTTTTCAAATTCCAACACACACACACAACACACACATACACAAACACTTTTTTGTTTTTCAATTTCAACACGCACACACACACACACACACACACACAATGCGTATGTGTGTGTTTGCTGTGAGTATGTGTGTTTGTTGTGGGTGTGTGTGTGAGTGTGTGTTGTATGTGTTGTATGTGTGTTTGATGTTTCTAAGTGACATATATTATGTGAAATCAGTACTCCCATACCAAAGAGTATACACTGTACCTTTCTGCAATCTTTATACGTAGTATGAATGCATGAATGCCTGTTTGGCAATTTTGGCTTCATGTTAAGGCATATATTTGACACATTAGAGCAAGTCCTTTTTTCATCAAAACACGTATACTGTGTTGAGAATGTATCTCTCTTATAAAATCCGGAGGTATATGGACAAATATTGATTTTCCTTAAAATTAGAATGATTTTTCCAACCCAACCCCACCTTCGAAGCTGTACTTTACGTGTATTACTATAGGCACTTCCGGGTTCAGTCTCCTGGGAGTTGACCTCTTTGCTAATGGCGGCGGGTCGTTCAAGTGGCCCCGCTTCTATATGCGAGCGCGCGCTCTATTACATATATAGAACCTCTTTGGTGCAGATGCACCATCAAACTTACCAATCTCTCGGTTGATCCATCCAGCATGTAGAAGTTGAGACTACCGATGTCACCGCCAAACATATGGTAGTAAAAGGAAAGGCAGTAGGGTTCACCCCTGGTTGACCTCAGTGGTCCTGACAACAGCCTAGCAGTCTCTCCAAGGAGTCTGGGAGAAGAGGATTCTATGTATGCATAATACCCTGGGGAGATAGAGGAGCAGATTGGTAGAGAAAAAAATGATACAGATACCCAGCAAACACATAACATTTTCAGAACGTTTCCTCAACGTTTTTTTTTTGAGGTTGCGTTTGTCTTCGTATAAAATGGACGTTTTTAAAACATACATACATACCCTGTATAACATCAAAGTTTGGACTTAGCATCTACCGCAAAACACAGGTTTTTTGGAAAACATTTTAAAAACGTCAATGGATGTTACAAAATGTTTTTATTATGTCTGCTCTGTCTTCGTTGTTTATAAACATCCATAAAACATTTTTATTAGGTCTGCTACTCCAACTTCGTCTTTAATGAACATTCAAAAAACGTTTTTTGAACGTTCTCTAGAATTTCTGAATGTCCGCAGGACGTTTTGAATACTTTTAAAAGGTTTCCTGAAGTCTATAAGGTCCAAAAGGTTTTCTGCAGGTCCTTCAAAATGTTGAAAGGTTTTTATTGTTTTTTTAACGTTCAAAAAAACGTTTTTATAGCGTTGATTTGAAGCATTTTAAATACGTCAAAAACCTTCCACAAAAAGACGTTCTGAAAACGTTTTGACAAAACGTCCAAATAACGAACTTGGAACGTTTCAAGAACGTTCAGAAAACGTCCAAATGTTAGCTGGGAAAGCATTAAGATAAAACTGAACTTGAATTGCAATCGAAAATGTATTAGCATTAATCAGTCAAAAAATGTTACTCCCTACAGTGTAGTAAAATTTATGATCTGGTGGAGAAAGAAATTACAGATTATGATAAAGTCTCCTGCTTCAATGATAGGTGGCAGACAGAACATAACAGAAAACACAGGAGTGAGTGGTATGTGTCGTCCAGAGATGAAAGGTGGAACATCTGTTAATTGGGCCATAATTTCATCACTCACATGCAACTAAATATAATGTGCCATGTTTTTGCTGTACCTTTTTTTGCATATCACTCCAGCAGGCCTACATTATCAGTGGTAAGAAGAGAAGATGTATCATCACTACTCAAAGAAGAAAACAGTTATCATCAATATGCCTGCAGATCAATCGGGGATGGGGAAGAGCCTAAATGAACAATGTACACTAACGTAACTTGCTTATGAGACACTGAGTATGTATGAACCTGTTAGAGACTACACCTGGGTATACTTGGGCAGACGTCTATTGGAAATGAATTGACCCGTTGAGGACGGTTTGATTTTGCTACAACACGCATTTTCCATAGACGCTTGTCCGAGTATACTAGGGACTCGTCCTCAACGGGTTAATGTTATAACAAAATTAGCCTTCAGCCTATCTCCAATAGATTCAAATTCACCAAACATAAAAAAAAAAAAATGTCAACTTTATTACACCTTTAATGTGTGCTTGGAGGGGGGGGGGGGGTATAGGCAAACAAAGAAAAAATCTAAGTCTCGGTTACCATCTCCCGTTGTGTGGTCAGTGGCAGGGCCAGTGTAGGCAGAGGGTGTGCTTCCCTTCCTGACCACCCAGTCAAAGTTGTCACTGCCCACTGCCTGTGTCCAGCCACACAGAGTGCCCACTGAGTCACTGGCTCCAAAGTCACATGTCACATCTGTAGTGTGATGGACAAAGTGTGAATTTACACAAATGAATGACTCCACATGTAAAACAAAAATAGTTGATCAATTATTGGTACAAGAAGCCTAAAAAGTAACAATCAATAGCCATTCATATCATTTCCTCAACCACTAGCATCAAACATCAATGTAATGTATGTTACCCAAAGCAACCATTGGAATAAGCAACTTTTAAATTTATCATGTCATATCTTGGAAATCATACCTTGGAAGTGGGCTTAAAGTTCCTTGGACACTTATCATTCGCTCAAAACTCAGTCTAAAGCATTTACATTACTGAACATAGCCTGTAATCTGGTTGAATAATTTGCAAAAGACATCATCTCCTGGCTGTAGAAAGACTTGAACAGCATAATGAGACTATACTCCTGCTCTCTTTATCTTGTGATGGCTGTAATTGGTAGTGCATCATGTTCAGACACTTACATGCTTGCTGCATTATAATCATGAATATAGAACCAACATACTGATTTGCACACCAACACACTTGTGACAAAATTGAATTTCCACATGTAGCATATGCCATATAGCTATATAACATGCAGAAACAAATGAAACAGGATGTTGAAAAGAAAGGACTAGGAAAGTAAATGTGGTAAAGGAAAAACTCAAGCTAAGCATAGAGACCTAAACCAGCGAAAATTTACATTTTTAGGAGAGAAATGAAAGAGGTTTTATTGCCTTACCATCAGTGTCTGCACAGTTGACAAATGTGATATCGTCCAGTGCTATATCAGTGGTCTGGGAACTGTCATCAAAGCCTACACCAGGAGATGCCTCAAAACGAATCTAGAAAATGAAAGATTAATCTTGTCATAACGCTTTCACATTCAAAATGAGTGAAATTAGATTTAAACAAATGATGTTTTTCTTTCATCCACACACACAGATAAAGTGTAAGAAGAGAAACAAAAACATTATTATCATCAACGTAGAATCCATCTCAAAGAAAGACCCCTACAGTTTTACTTGTAGATATTAAACACTTACAATGTATGCCACTATTACAATGTATCTGTATGATGAAAACCAGTAGCAGGGCTGCCTTCATCAACATCATTTCTAACACTGCCAATGCCATCCCTGTTGACCTGTTGATCACAAGAAATGGCCATGGTATGTTTCATCCATGAAGGGACTCATGACATTTCAGAGTCATAGGGTTAAGACGATAACACAGTATTGCATAAACCCAACTCACATAATACTGGCCAGCATTGCGAGGTCCCACAGCCAGGGTTCCCTGATTCCACTGGTTGCCATGGTCACCGGACTCCACCCAGGACCCATCCAACAGGTTGTTGTCGTACACAGCGACTGTAAGGGTGCCAGCCTGCCCCCCTCGCATGTGGTAGTAGAAAGACAGCTCACACCTACAGTGAGTGTTAAGGGTGATAAAAAGTCACTGGATATCTCGTCATGTGCACATGGCAGAATGTTGTTAACCCCATGCACACTCCCACAGCCTAGTGACAATCTGCAATGAGCAAGAAGTGCGTTAACGACAATCTGCCATGCACACGGCAGTGCGTTAACAACAATCTGCCATACACACGGCGATATTACAGTGTATATCGTATCCTGTGGCCTTGGCTGTCCACCAACGACATAATGTACATTATATGGGGTATTATAGCCAAATACCCATCAGCACCGCAATAAACCTGGCCCTTTAATTGCAGAGGGCATATAGAGTTAACCCTTCACAACATATCATCTATCATAATCAATATCAGCACCTTTAACCTTGTGTCTAATTTTGTTCTCTATCACAAATTCTATGAACACATTCAACCGAAGCAATACATGTGTATAAGTACTTACAAGCATTGCCTTTACTTAGTTGATTCCATCATATTTCACAGTCCTTTGTTATGGACTGAAGTGTCAGTACCTTCATTTACTTAAATATAGCTTGGTGTCGTCTATTTGCTCACACATCACTGCATGTACTTTCGTATGATAATTGTATTTTGACAATTTTGTTATTGTTTCATCCAGAAATATGCATTTCATTTTGGTTGAGTCATGAAATATGACACGGGGGAAAAAAACTCCAATCTTATTCTGAACTCTACTCTCACCTTTGCCCAGTCTTGCCAAGCTGGGGCGGACTTATCAGCAGTGCGCTCACACCAAAGGTCCCCGATGCGCTGTCAACAAACATGTATGAGCCTGCAGCTGTGCCCAGCGTGTGATCAGTAGATGGCGCTTTGCCCACAGGAGCGTCACTGGCCGCCGTGCGATGCCAGACATAAAGACCATTGTCAAAACTTGTCCATCCACACGTGTCACTTTCAAAGTCACAAGCGCCTGTGGAAAGACAAGAGAGATGAGATAACTTATGATGTCAGGTTAACTCACTCTATCCCACTATTTATATCAGCCAGTCATCAAAATTTTGCTACAAGTCTTCTTGGTATCCCATTAAACCTTATGTACCTGGTCATTTCCATGCTCACTCACCCAAATAGAGTGCCACATTCATGTTTTGACTTCATTTGCATAAGGTTTGTAACTTTATAGGTTCTTGCTGGATTCGATGCACAACTGATTCCACTGTTTGAATTATCAGCCTTCCCATCTTGATTGATGATCAGTTACAAAACTTATTTGCTCAAAGTTCACTTCTGTTACTTATCCATTTTTTTAATGGATATCACTCTGGAGGACAAGCAACTTGGCACTGAGTGGGAACTTCAAGGGCATATTGGGGATTAACACTCAATAACAGTTCACAGAAAAACGAAACGGAGGATTACATAAAAAAACTTTAACATTACCAAAACCAAACATGTACCTCGTATCAATATTTGGGCACAAGAATCTCTCTCTCACTTTTCTTTGTGATTGATTTCTCTGTCAATGTAAAAGCAGAAGGTCATACAGATTGCTTATCAACCCCCAACGTTAAGGCCCTTCTGCCTCATACATTGTATGTCCCATGTTGCACTCTCTCTGCTTACCGCAGTTTGCTTCGTCTTCAGCCAAGGCACAGTCCGGTGAACCATCACATCTCATGTCTATGTCGATGCAGGAACCATCCCGGCACTGGTAGGAGTTGGGTGGGCAGGGAGGCAGGGTTGTCATGGCAATGGTAGGCATGGGCGTGGTCACTGATGGCAGAGGGGTAGACTGGAAGGTGCAGCCACTGCTGAAGCTGGTGTCATCAATAGCAATGTCACCACGGATATCGCTTCCACGAGTTGCCTCAATGATAACCTATGGAGGAAATTTGGGAGAGACACATTAAGTCTCACTAAGAGTATGGGAATATCTTCACTTCCTGTACAGCTTCAACCCGTCGAGGATAGACTGAATTTGCTACAACACACATTTCCCATAGATGCCTGCCTGAGTTTACTTGGCATGAGTCTTCAACGGGTTAAACACGACATACAGTTCAGCCAGCAATCAAGTTCCCCCTAGATCGCGATCAAGGGCGAATAGTGATCGCATACGCGATATGTCGCAATCAATTGATTGTATACCAAATTGCATACAATCAATTGATTGCGTATGCGATCACTGATCACCCGTGATCGCGATCTAGGGGGAACTTGATCGCTAGCTGAACTGTATTATGAACTAGAAATGTCGCTATGGCGACTGGTATGCCTCTGCCATAATGCATGATTCTCCCAATAGGTGTATAGTACAATGTCTTCACAATGTGTGATGACAGTTTCACATAACTGGCAAAATATTGAAATAACCGGTTTGTCAGAAATGCCTTGAATGTTCACTTTCCTTGAACTAGGTTTGCCATAATTGTCTAAGAGTGCAGGTACATGTAATTGGGGAATTGAGGATTTTTGCTTGACTTTTGACCAACCCTTTTATAAGTTTATGTATTGAGTAGTTTTGGCAAACTTATGGCTCTCTCCAAGTACATGCACGCATTACATTTTCAGGTTCTTACATTAAACACAAAATAAATTTTCTACATAGTATGTCAAGTGTTAATCTAGAGACCAACTATCATCACTTCCTAAGTGCAACTTCTACATCATTTGCCTGCATTTGGCTTGTGGGAAATCAACTTGTTTTGAGAGCTTTAACTGAACTTCACTTTGGTTGATCAAGGTTCTGTTGTTCACAGGTACAGCACACATTTCAGGCAGGTAGCATGCTTATAAGGTGAACTGTGTATCACTTGACTTAAAAAAAACCAAAACCTGTCAGGTATGTGATAACTGAGCATATTTGTAACTTTTGGGAACAAGTGTGGGAGATATAATGTACTTTAGGCTAAGGCAGGTAAAGAGTCCTTCATCAAAATAATGCTGTACGAGTAGCTATCAATAAATCAAATACGACATTCTGAGCAAACAGAGGCAGGATTAAAAACGTAGTTTTTGGCTAACCTGGAAAGGATTACGATTGGTGAGCACAATGTCTGCCCTCTCGTAAAAATCCCCAATCTCTCCGACCCGTTGCCATAGCAACGTCAGGGGACCGTTGATGATTTCCCGGGTGTAGACGGTCAAGGAGTTGATGTCCTCACCAAACATGTGGTAGTAGAAGCGGAACTCACATGTGGTGGCGGCAGACTGGGGGATGGGTTGGAGGATGGGGCTACCAAGACGTGCACGGTCGCCATGGTTACCATTGGATGTCTCCAGGTAGAGGTAGGTCCCTTAAACAAACAAATAAGAGCACTTTTTATCGCTATTACTATTAATATGATAAATAAAATGATAACAATATTAGGGACGGATCCAGGAATTCCATAAAGGGGGGCACAAAAATATTTCTCGTGCCAATTCCGGATTTCATTTCATTTTTTTTTCCCTTTTTATTTCTTTTGTTTTAACAAAAATAAAGGGGAGGGGTGCGCCCATCCGGACCCGTCACTAGATGATAACAGTCATGAAATACACAACTACCAACTTTATCATTATTATTATTAACCATATCATTATCATTATTACCATAACAACTACTATCACTACTATTACTGCTACTACTAAACATAAGACTGCGTGTGTACTTCTACCACATATATATATTGTACTCACAGCATTGTTATTCCTCCCATTAACTTCATGAGGATCATTTGTACCATATTCGGAAAAAACCCCCAACTGTTTACTGGTATTATCAAAACGATCATTTTTGTTCAAAGCTTGTATGTCATTGTAAGGAGCATCCTCCTGTGCATCCATCTAGGCATCATCCTACCGGTCTCCAGCCCCGTGGTGTGGTCTCTGGTAGGACCAGTCCAGGAGGAAGGCGAGATGCCTGCAAACCGGTACCAGTCCAGCTCATCATTGGTCAGCTGCTCCCAGCCACAGATACCAGCCTCAAAGTCACACTGTTCATACAGCTCTGTGGAGAGAGGGGGAAGATGTCAGTAAATCATATCAATATGTGTTCACATGTGTATGCAATCCTACACTTAAAGAAGCTACACTAGCAAAAAGAGAACATATTCTTCCAACCAGTAGAGAATTTCAAAATCTCCTTTGGTTTAAAGGTACTGTTTACCAGTGAGAGCAGTGATTTAAAAAATGTTCAAGATATCACATTTGATATATATGTGTAGGTCAGCTGTACTGCGAAACATCCTACCAAATAAAAATGTTGCAACAAAGCCTAAAATATAAGGACATATCACTGTTTCTCTCAATAAACCAAAACTGCACACAGTTTAGTCTTATTTATAGCTATTGTTCACATTTTGTATATTCAACAATGCCCAACATTAATTGTATATTGATTCAAAATTTTCACATTGGTTGTTTAACCCTATTCTAACTGGGGGGGGGGGGGGGGTCAAATTGACCCCCCCCTCGACGTTACGATTCCACAACAAGCGAAGATTTTGCCGCGTCGTTTCATGACTTTTTTCATTGAAGTCTCCCGCATATTTTGTGACCAAATTTGCGATGTCCGGGTACACCATTCTGAAGTTATGAAATGTTTTGCATATGCATGTCAACCCGAAAACCGCTCAAATTCATGATTTCGTGTGCAAATCCAATGGAAACTGTGTGTTTTTGTTTAATTGATATAAATTAGATTATTTCAACTTTTAACCATTGAAATAAATCAATTCTAATGTAGATAAGCTTGAAAAAGTGCCTCCAACAAATTTTGGCAAAAAATCAATAGAAAACAAAAGATCGAAAAAACAATGAAATACATACGGTGTAAGAAATTAACAAAACAATAAAAAACAAAAGAAAATGATTTTGATTGCCCTTATTTTTTACCAAGAAAATTGTTTGACGTGTCTTGAGGAACTCTGACACAAAAATTTAATAATCCTTCAGTCTTTTTGATGGAGTTATAGGTGAAAATATGATTTCATGCGTTAATTTGCATAATTAATTTATTAAAAAATATGAAATCAACATTTTTCTATTGTATGACCATGTAATCTTGTAGTTGACATCCGGCTCTATGTTCAGGCAAAATTTTGCGGTGATCGCGCGATCGGCGGCCGAGATCTGAAGGGGGGGTCAACCCCCCCCAGTAAAAACTTGGTCTCAAATAGCCCAGTTAGAATAGGGTTAAATCCCTAACTCACATTTTAGAACTATTTTGAAGCAGTAAAGCTGGGTTTTTGTTTTATCTGCAAAAGGTAAATTACATTGTATGTCTTTAATTAATTCCACTTTGTGTATACAGCACCTGTGTAGGCAATGCTTAATCTATACAAGCTTCTTTAATCATTATCTCGACAATATCACAATCTCCTTTGGTTGAATGAATTCCACTTTGCCAAATTGCAACAAACCACACATCAACAAATCATATATACATTTGTATGCAGATTTCTCACCACAGTCAGTTTCATCTGAGTTGTCACCACAGTCATCGCTGAGATCACAGATCCGAGATGCATCGATGCACACCTGGTTGGCACACTCAAACTGTGAGGAACTACAGGGCGCAGATGGCGCTGTGTAACACAAATAGATAATATCAGATTTATTTTTCAGGCACTCCATTGATTCTGCATTGATTGCTTTCAAGTGACAAATTTATCTTCATCAAAAGGCATGGGCCATACTTTTGGACATTTTGAAATACATTCTGGAGGCAACACAAAGTAACAAAGTAGACTGTGCAGTCAACCAAATGTGACCCTGCATCAAAAACACCAACAAAGAGTCGCCAGACATGAAGTTTTAGTTAAGGGCAGATTCTGAAAAAACGGACTCTGAGCTTTGAAAGGATGTAGAACTCAATGCAAATAGACTCTGCTAACCTTTCTAAATACTGGAATAAAAGCACACACTCTGAAACAATTGTGTACTGAGAAAAGATGCTCTGAAGTATAGTGTCTACATTCAAGCACTGTATCTTACCAAGCCGTGCTCTGTGCAATGAACGGAACAAAAAGCAGGATGTAAAACTCCATAGCAACAAAAATGAAGGGATTATCAGATTCAGCTAAAATTGAACATTCCATCCATGCCTAACACCAACTTTCAAAGCAGTAGCATCAACCTTTCAAAAGATATCAGAGTTGAGAGTGAAGAGTTTATACCGTGTTTTTAAGCAATGAAAAATACACGTACCAAATCAAAATATTCTACAAAAACATGTTTTAGAAAAACATACAATTTCCCATTTGTTATATGCTCCCAACATTAGGATATTGAAGAAGTAGAATTGCTCTGTCAGAAATTATGTAAAACTGAAGACCGACTGTGTTGACCCGTTTCACCTATTTTGAGTCCTATTGGTGCGTGCTACTTTATGTTAGATTTGTGATGCACAGTCACAAATTGTGCGAAAATAGGAAAAATGACTGTGCTCACAAACCTGGGTAGCCACAGCCACTGAAGGTAATGTCATCGACTGCAATATCACCCAATACATCAAAGGAGCGAATAGCATCAAGATGAATCTGAGATCAAGATAAAGAGAAAGATACTCGTCACGCAGGATTTCTTTTTACGCATATACTGAGGCATGCACGAATACTGCATGTGCAAAGCACTTACTAATAAGCAATCTACAGCAGATGTGAATACACTGCATATACTTGTACATGTGTATAAGACAACATTGCATAGCTGACAGAGTGAACATACTATCACAACAGATTAGAATGTGTTAAAATGTTATTTCTGTCCTGAATATTGACTGCGTCTGACTTGCTAATTTTCACATCCGCCAGTGTGCCCTTTCCAAACTGGACGTACTACGTAGTCACATGTTAGTCACTGCAATGAAAAGGTCATGATGACACTCTGGCCCGAATTCACAAAGGTGGTACAAATGAAACCATGGTTTAAACCATGGACAAAAACCATGGAGCGCCAAGTGTCGCACGGAATATTTCGTTACGAAATTAGTCATTTCGTCGATGAAATGATTATTTACTTTGTAACGAAATGACATTTTGTAACTAAATGAACATTTTGCCCACGAAATTCGCTAACAAAACGGTCATTTTGTCGACGAAATGACCAATTTCATAACGAAATATTCCGTGCGACACTTGGCGCTCCATGGTTTTTGTCCATGGTTTAAACCATGGTTTCATTTGCACCACCTTCGTGAATTCGGGCCTATAGGGTTTAAAGGGTTGGTAATCTCTAGTCACTGACAGTTAATTTCCAGACATTTTTGCCAATCAGTGAGTAAAGCACAGTAACGATTGATCATGTGTGAATCATGTGTTGATCATGTGTGAATCATGTGGGGATCATTTGGGGATCATGTGTGAATCATGTGTGAATCATGTGTGAATCATGTGTGAATCATGTGGGGATCGTGTGTGAATCATGTGGGGATCATGTGTGAATCATGTGGGGATCATGTGGGGATCATGTGGGGAATCATGTGTGAATCATGTGTGAATCATGTGTTGATCATGTGTGGATCATGTGTGAATCATGTGTGAATCATGTGTGAATCATGTGTGAATCATGTGGGGATCATGTGTGAATCATGTGTTGATCATGTGTGGATCATGTGTGAATCATGTGGGGATCATGTGAATAAATACACAGTGTAGTTATCATGCAATCTATGGATCTCTATTGAATGGATTTGATTGCCACATTATTATCATCTGAGTGGATTTGTTTAAACTTACATTACAGCAAGGTTTTATGAGGTGTATGCTGGTTCACCCATGTATTGCGATTCATGTTTTTTTTTCTCTCTAATGATCAAGTAACAAGCTTTGCTTTGCAACTCGCCCCTCCCACCAAAACACACATTCATACTTGGAATTTAGTTAGTTATCATCAGACACTTGGTGCTTTATTGGGTATTAAAGTATCAGTAAAACTTTACGGCTGTTTGCAGGTTCGCATACAAAATTGTGCATACAAATTGAATAGATGTGTGTTTTTGTAAATTGGTCTACAAACTGACTGCTGGTAAAAAGTTTGGAAAGTTACTGCTGTGTGAACAGGGGGCACAAATGGTGTTAAACAGGTGAATTGGATCAAGAAAAGTGATTCTGAGTAGTACCCTGAACAGTCCTTTCACACGGCCGACGCCCAGGTCCACTCTGTTCCACTGGTTGCCCATGTCTTCTGCCAAGTAGATTAGCAGCGTCTTGGAGAGACCAGATCTCAGATATACACCAAGACTTCCAATGTCTGATCAGAAAAGAATTATTGTGCCATGAATTGTCAAACAATCATGTAAAAAAAAAAAATAAGTAGAGGAAGAGCAGATATTTCACCCTGATAAGGACTACATGTAATTGCTATCACAACTGATAGTGTCAATCACTATAATTGTCTAAATAGCACTTCAAAGGCAAAATAATGCTGACAGACATGAATTATCTACAATAGGTTTTCCTAAACTCAGTTAAATGAAGAAATCTACCATGTGTGACTGCTGACTTCTGTTGTCGGATTGAGGATCAAGTATGCTAGCAGCTCTCCTTTCCACACCATGTTTAATTCCTTCAGTACTTTTGCCCACATTCTAGATTAGCTGTGTATGAGGCTGCCTTTGTCAGTGTAAGTTCATTCTGGTCTTGTCTGCTAAGACAGCAATCTGAACTGATCTAATATCTATTTTCATAGCATTTCATGAGCTAATACAACTGTAAAAACAGTGATAGGTAATACATGATTAACAACCACTTTTCCTGCCCCTTTGAATTATATTGCTTGATTTCATCATGCAATTGTGTTTTCTTCTCGTAACAATATATAAGGGCAGAGTTAAAGGACAAGTTCATCTTCATTCACATAAGGATTAAGAGAATGCAGCAATATTAGTAGAACACATCAGTGAAAGTTTGAGGAAAATTGGACAATCGATGCAAAAGTTATGAATTTTTAAAACTTTTGTGTTGGAACCGCTGGATGAGGAGACTACTAGGGCTCGTGATGACATATGAGTACAACAGTATATAGAAAATGTGAAGAAAATTCAACATATTTTCACTTTTTTTCGCATAATAAAAGAGCACTTGACTTGCCTCTTTCTACAGGCAATGGGAATAAGATTACCCATAACATATGTCAGTAACGAGTCAAGGGAATGTGTACTTTTTTCAAAAGATGAAATTTTGTGAAATTCTCTTTATATTTTCCTTATATTGTTGTACGCATGTGACACCATACACTGCAGTAGTCTTCTCATCCAGCGGTGACTGCACAAAAACTTCAAAAATTCATAACTTTTGAACGGATTGTCTGATTTTCCTCAAACTTTCAATGATGTGTTCTACTACATGTAATATTGCTAAATTCTCTCAATCCTTATGTTAATGAAGGTGAACTTGTCCTTTAAGAAGACACACCAGTGCCTTTTGTATAAGATGACCACCATAAACTTTAGTGGAAGAGTGCGCTCTGCCCTAGACATAGCCTTTTGCCAACTTGAAGGCTCTCTTGCTGTATGGTGAAGAAAGCCCAGCTGAGTGGGGTTGCACAAGGGCCTTTTGAGATCTCCTTCGCATTGTTTTGTTAGCCCTTTGAATTACTGACTTTTGCTCCCTGATTTCGGGAGCAAAAGACGCCCAATCAGTGTGTCTGTCTGCTCAAGCTCAATTTGCATATACAGTTTGACCTCGATTTTCCGGCCTCCTTTTATCTGGAAATCTCTATTATCCAGACGCGTTCAAGCAGTGAAGGACTTTTTTTTCATCCAAAAATTGAGAAAAAACAGTGACTTTCATGGATCTATATCACTAATTTCATAAGATGTGCATGATAGGTTTCTCAATATCTAATGAGGTAAAACATGTATGATTTTCACATAAAGATATACTTTATTTTTGTGAAGAAGGGACTAATATTTTGCGCAGGCTAGCATATATTACACCATCGTTGCGGGGTACGCTAGCTGCCTAGCTGCTAGTGCACTGGGACGGCAGCTTGGACGGCAGCTATATACATTAACATTGTGTCTCTCATATCCGGCCAATTCGCTTATCCGGATGAGCGCCGGTCCCGACATGGCCGGATAATCGAGGTCGAACTGTATGGCGAATGCACTCCTCAGACCTCCACAGGTGGTTAGTGATGATGCGAACAGCCAGACAACATGGATGATGTGGGGAGTGCACCATTCCACTGGTCAAAGGGAACCCATTCATATGACTATTCAGTAGGGTACCTGTGGTCATGAATAATAATGTGTGAAGCAGATCTCAAAAGGCCCTCACGCTGTCGTGCTCAGCTGGGCTCACTTCTCTCGCCTATTATAGCCATCTTTCAGCAAAAGGGCCTTGACAAAAGGCTACCCTAGACAGTGGGTCAGACTCAAGTCAAAGGGCGTAAATACTCAACTTTGAGTGATAAATGCCATTAAAACCAAAACAACAACAACAACCAGACCTGTGCCATAGAGATGAACCCAAAGCTGTAGGAAGCATGAGGGACTGGAGTCATGGAACTCTGGTGAGACAAGGATGGCCTTGCTGTAGCCTGATCCAGTACTAGAATCCACATACAGGTAGTGGCCTTGAGTGATTTAAACAAATGCAAACAAAATGCACAAGAGGTTGTAGGTATTGACACGATTTCAATGACAATATACAATTTTACATGACCTTCATATATACAAATCCTGATCCCTTGCAACTGTGACATTGTCATACAGCAGACTTTATTAGGACACTATTTCAAAATATATGCAAGTTTTATATTGTACTACTTTCTTTCCCTTTACATGGGGAACAGGAATCAATTGAATCAGTTTGAAGGGATGCAGGTACATAAATGATAATCACTTTGATGGAAAAGCCTTAGATATGAGGGAAAACTTTTTCAGACAAATCCTGTATGATAGAAATAAATGGAGTTTTGGAAAAACCACCAGACTTTTATTGGGTGAAACAGCCTGTACTCAGTTGTAACCTGTCCGTGTTCAAATTTGTAAGATAACATCAACGTTGAGTCTAGGGCGATTACCCCCTGGGCAATTACCCCGCGCCCTTCCCCTGACCCTAACCCTAATCCTAACCCAAACTCTGCACCCTAAACCTAACCCAAACCCTAATCTTTACTCTAACCTTATCACTAATCAGTATTTATCCGGGGGTAAATTGCCCTCAGGGAGGCAATTGCCCCAGTACGTCTATGCCAGTTTAGGGAATGACATTTAAGAAGTCGGACATGAAACATGTAAACTTTAGGACATATCACTGCAATTGAGAGAGGACCATTTCATATGCAAATTATGGATACACAAGAAAATTAAGCAATTGTACCCAGTGACGTTCCTAGGGTGTGGTCATAGCTAGGACCGGTGTTGTCGGTAGGCGTGGCTCCCATTCCCATCATCCATTGGAAGCCCCCATCACTGGAGTCTGTATAGTTACACCAGCCTCCTTCAAAGTCACAGGATCCTAAAGCAACACAGTGGCAAACAAAACAAACATTGACTACACATGACAAACATATTTGGATGTAGCTTTGGACATGGCATTTCATGTCCGTTGGATATGTATACACAGAGGTATTATTTGACACATCAAATCTTTTGGGGAAGTTTGTCTGAAGTGGGCAACCAACCACTCTGCACAGAAAGAGGCAAAATTCTACATCACTCTGATGAACATCTGGGGGTGTTTCATCAATTTAGTTAGCGCTGACAAGTTGTGAGTCTCTGACAATTTCAGCAAAATCTGTGGATTTGATTGGCTGAGAAGCTCTGGTCACTGATTGTTACCATAATGATTGCCAGAGACTGACAATTTGTCAGGGCTGACAACTTTCATGAAACGGCCCCCAGATAATATCAGTTGTGGAGGAATCACAATCTTTGCAGTCATTTCAAGTCAGACTGAGTGTAAGCTAAGACTCAGGACTTACGGACAAAATCATGATAAATTTTTACTTGCAGAAAAAAAAACTAGTTGCAACACAACACAATAAACAAACTTTAATGAAAGGTACAGGTGAATGACACAGTCGTGACAGTTCTTTACATTTTACCATCTAGAAAAGCAGCCAATCTTACAAGTTTCCTGTTGAACATTGCTCCACCAAATACACTGTATAATGACCTTTGCCTCAGAATATTACCCATGTCAGGATAAGTTTTGTTCAGGGTGATAATGAATACATGCAATGTCTATTATATGTTCCATTTTCTATAATCTACAGAGGACAAGATTCCATGTGAATTGATAATTTAATATTTTTTTTCCCCTTGCTAATCATAACCAATTATAATGAACACAAGAGGCAGGCATTCACTGATATTCAATGATTTCTCTTATCTTTTTATAAATTAGACATAATACAATACAATTAGGCAACACTCCAAAACACAGAGAGTATCCTGTTTGAATCCCAAGGGACCATCCTACCACAATTGAGTTCATCACTGCCGTCCCCACAGTCATCCTGGAAGTTACAGACTTGGGTCCTGTCTGTCAAACAGCCCCCATTGGTGCAGTAGAACTGGCAGGGCGGGGTTGGTGTCGGGGAGGCGCAGGCCCCCTGGTAGAGGACTATGTCATCCAGACCAATGTCACTCTGGGATGGTGTCCCAACCACGCCCTCAAAGATGATCTAGAATATCCAAAGACACAGGATGTGTATACTTGTAAAACCATGACAAAGAAAATGAAAATGAGCAGAATACACAAACCAATGAACAACTACATGGAGAAGGAAAGATGTGCAAGTCATACAAAGCCCCCAAACCAGACATAAATATAATGCCCCCCCCCAAAAAAAAAGAGAAAAATACATGCCAATGAGTGAATGTTGTGAGAACCTGTAATTTTGGTCATTTCCTATGAACATACAATGGTAGATATACATTTTATTTCTTTGCAGTCTGTCATAATATGTCTATTACTCAAATAGTAGATACATGCAATGCAGAGCAACAATTACTACTGTGCTTTAAAAGTGTGGTGAGTTGACTTTAAGTTAAATTAGTGCATACCCTGTCTAATCTCTATACATAGTTCTTTCTAGAGGAAACAACAGTTACCTTACAATAGTTATATATACAAGTACCATGGACAATTTGTCAATTAAGGGTTAAAGTCCATTCATGCTGCACCTCATAGTTACTGCCATCACTAGTCACTGTCACTAGGGCGTGGTTCCACTGGTCCCCTTGGCTACCAGACATTGTCCAGATGGGGGTCCAGTTGTCGGGTGTGGCTGCATTGCGCACCATGGTTATCAGGGATCCTGCCCCCTGACCATTCAGATGATACCAGAAGGACAAGCACCTGTCACCGGAGTCCATGATTGTTTCCGACATCAGCCAGGCCGCGTCGCCAGAGGAACGGGGAGAGGCAGAGTCCAGGACCATGTAAAAACCTAGATGTTGGTCAAAATACATGGATTTGGCATTTTGAAGCACCACGTTCAAAGGAGGAAAAATTATAGAATACAATTGTAAATTACGGAGTTGGTTTTATGTTCAGTTTTTCGACACGTACTTGATTCAAAGGATGCAAAACTCAAATACGTATCTATTGTGACATTGTAACATATAAAGTAACTTCATTGTAAGAACTTGATCAACAGCTAATCAGACTAGTCTTACATCTTACACTGCTACATACACTTTTGTATATATATTTTTTTATGATGCTTTCCAAACAAAGGCTTGAGAGTAAACACCAACATTTTATGATCATTGTGATTTTCATCCACTGCTTATGGCAACTGAGCGTTTCATGTTTCATATCAATGGAAAAACTCTGCACTATCAGAGAGAGTCAAACAATTCTCTTCCTCCTCAGACAGCCGTCAAACTACAAAGTGAGGTTCATGGCAAGAATCACATTAAATATACATTATGATCCATCATTACTAATCTCATATTTCTGCATCAATCCCCTTTGCCCTCTTGACCTTTACCTAGGGATGTTCCACGGGTGTGGTCCATGGAAGGTCCAGTGGTCGCCTGGCTGGGCCCCTGGAGTCGCAGCCAGTCAAATTGGTCCGTATCCCCATTATGTCCAATGTTCCAGTCGGAGGGGATGTTTACATAGGAGCAGGTGTCTGCTTCAAAGTCACATGACGCTACGGGAGCACAGGCGTCCTTGTTGAGGTCGATGTCGTCCAGGGCTAGGACGCCATCTTGATTGAGTGTGGCTTCAAATACAATCTGTGATGAACCAGAAAGACCAAAACATTGTCATACCATGATACCTTGACATCCGGCATTAATTGTTCTTGCTAAGGATAACACATTTTTCTGATGAGATGAACATGATTCTTGAAGTAATTGTATTCATACCACAGTTGACTTTGTGACAGAACTCAGTTGAGTGCTTCATTGTAACCATTCAATATGACTGACTACTGCTCAAGTTTTCTCATATGAGTATTGAAGGAAAAAAACTGTATTTCCAGATAATTCAAGACATTCATTGCACATGCAATATTGGAAACATTTGAACAAATACTGCACTGTCAAGAAAACAAAAACTGCACACCGACATATGCAAATATAGCACGTGATCTACAAAGTATATGTACTTTGTAGCAGCTACACGTAGGCCAACATTAACTTACTGTGTAATCAAGAGGACTGGAAAACGAGGCCTCCATGACTGTCCACATATTCCCCATATGAGGGAGCCCTCCATCAACCAGAGTCAGCACGGGGGATCCCCCAACATTCACCGTGACCCTGAGGTCCGGGGGGCTGGGGCCATCGCGGTAGACCCAGAACCTCGCACAGCGCTGGTAGGTGGCCTGGTAGACAGGGGAGATGAGCCTGACTTGGTTGCCAGGACTCTGCTGTAGGAAACCTACAAACACGTAGTTTCCTGCAGGGAGAGACGGGAGGTCGACACATGATGTAAGATCACCAATAAGTCTTGTGTTGCTTATAGGGGCTGTACAGTACTGGTTGAGGTGGGGATTCATGTTTTTTACATTCCAAAGTGAGGTAATGAGAAATCTCTTATGAAATATGAAAGAGCATGTAATTTTTTGAAGGATTCAACATTTATTTGATGAAAATTGGTTTTCAAATGGCCGATATACAACGTTGTATTAAAAAATGTGATAATATCAATATAAGACTACAGGCCACAACTTTCTTAGGATCTCTTTGTTTCACGTTGTTTTTGGATATCTCGGCCACTTCAAAACCGATTTTCATCAAATAAACTTTTGATACCCCTTAGAATTGCATGCTCTTTGACATCTCATAGAATAGTTTCTGAATATCTCGCAAAACGTTAAAAGCTAAACCTCGACCAGAACTGTACACACCCTTTAAAAGGTTTGCATGGTGAAGTAAATGAGGGAGAAAGGTTTGCGGGAACACCATGTATACATACATACACATATAGCCTGTTGAGAATGAGCAGGGCGTTAAGTTGTCTTAAACATTATGGGTCAAGTGTCAACCTAATGCCCTTATCATTCTGAAATGATGACATGGTGTTACTGCAAACCTTTCTCCTTCACCCATCCGTCTATCTGCGACATTAATGCACTTAGCATTTTGATCAAGCTTTAATGTATGCAAGGACTTTATAGTCAAAATCAATAATAAAGTGAACTATGAAGTAACTATAAAAAGCAAACAAACCAACAAATAACAGTCTCAAACAATAATCAAGTAACCCGCTGCTAGTTTCAAAGACAATTATGACACCCTATGTATTTGTCTTTTTGAGCAAAAAAAAAGAGGAAAATTATGACAATAATATGCCATGTAGCCTGTAAAGACACACATTCACAGGGTATCTATCAACACCTGACTTGTTTGTAAATTCATGATGATTCCTGCATTTAGCATTGCTAAACCCCATCTATTTCTATAACAAAGTTTTTATGGTGTCTAATAAATTATATTAAAAGGAATCCAGTTGGACTGACTACAGTGTATAATACAGTGCATTGTACAAAAATGTTTGCCCACTGTGAGCATTTTAATGAGGCAATTTTAGAAAGAGTATTCAAGTATACTCTGTAGATAAAGAAAAGTTTACCATAGGCAGTTTGGAATGTGTGATCATTGGACGGTCCGTAGGGTGAGTTGTACATCCCTCCATTGGCCAGTGTCCAGTCACCGACGTCTGAAGGATCCTGCTGGAATCCACAGAGATCTCCGGTCTCAAAGTCACAGAATGCTACAGACAGAATGCAACAAATGCAATTATAACACTTATACAAATCACAGCTAGAGCTAAATTCTAGTGATAGAAGTCATAGAGATATCGAAACTGCTTTAACTTGATTTCTTTCGAGCTACCAAAATAGCACAGTCTTTTTAGGGTTAAGATATATTAAAGAATACTACAAAAAATTGTGTGTGTATAAGCTAAGAATTTGAACATAATCTAACTGACCTAAATAAATTGACTTGACATACAGACAAGGTAGTCAGCCCTCTCAGGTTAGGTCCTGAATATCAACCAAGCAAGTGTATGTATACTGTCAATACTATTATAACAGGAAATATGATTATTTTGTTTCAAGACAGCAGCATCATTAGCGATGTAAACAACATTTCATTTTCCAATCAATTCTTTACTTTGCATGTAGTTTAACCCTATTCTAACTGGGCTATTTGAGACCAAGTTTTTACAGGGGGGTCAATTTGACCCCCCCTTCAGATCTCGGCCGCCGATCACGCGATCGCCGCAAAATTTTGCCTGAAGATAGAGCCGGATGTCAACTACAAGATTACATGGTCATACAAAAGAAAACTTTTGATTTTCTATTTTTAGTTACTTAATTATGCAAATTTACGCATGAAATCATATTTTCACCTACACGTATAACTCCATTAAAAAGACTGAATGATTGCTAAATTTTTGTGTAAGAGTTCCTCAAGACACATTGAACAATTTTCTTGTAAAAAAATAGCTAATCAAAATCAGTTTCTTTTGTTTTTAATGTTTTGTTAATTTCTTATGTATTTCATTGTTTTTTTTACCTTTTGTTTTCTACTGTTTTTTGGCCAAAATTTGTTGCAGGCACTTTTTCAAGCTTATCGACATTAAAATTGATTAATTTCAATGGTTAAAAGTTGAAATAATCTAATCTATATCAATGTAACCAAAAAACACAATTTGCATTGGATTTGCACACGATATCATGAATTTGAGCTGTTTTCAGGTTGATATGCATACGCAAAACATTACGTAATTTGGTCTCAAAATATGCGGGAGACTTCAATGAAAAAAGTCATGAAACGACGCGGTAAAATCTTTGCGCGTTGCGGAATCGCGGTGCGAAATGTTGAGGGGGGGTCAAATTGACCCCCCCCCAAGTGAGAATAGGGTTAAAGGGAAACAAAAAAGGTGGAAATTACTATCAAGAAACCAATGAGTTACACTTAAATAACTACTTAGACATTTCAATCATACAACTACATGAACATGTGGCACAGGTTTGCGCTGGTAGATTTCTAACTCACTTGATGGTGGGCATTGACCACTGCTGAAAGCAATGTCATCCATGGCGATATCACCTCTATCTCCATTACCAACAACTCCTTTGAATTTCACCTGTGCAGAGTTATGATCAAATGAACATTGAGAATGGTAATGACTACAATGTATTTGCACTGCAAACACAGATAATTTCTCACTTTCAAGGAAACCTGTTACCTCATCAATATCTAATTTTTATCATAGTTACCTGAATGTAAATACAAACTTGTATTGAATCTAAGGGATAAAAGCAACATTAAGAGTGTGAGAGTAGCAGGAGAAATGAACAATTATCCACTGCCTAAGTAAAAGAAACTTTTTAATGATCATTTCTTTCTGAAAAAAAAAAAAAACAAAGTCCATGCACTTTTCTTTAATGCCATAGAATTCAATTCCCTCATAGATTAACAATGCCATATATGATTGACTCAAATCACCTAAACCTGCCTTGCAGCACATACTTGAACACCGTAATGTGTATTTATGGCAGACAAAACGAATATATGATAAAATTTGAAGTTCATAACACCATTGCTTTTTAAGAAAATCCATTTCAAATTTGTACCTTTTGTTTAATTCTCTCTACTGGAAGACATATTATTTTTCTTTCTACCAAAGACTCATCATTACTTCTTTTTTTTTTCAATCTCTCTAGTTCTACCACAGAACATAATATTACTTTTTTCTTTCTCTGCACCAAATAACAAACTTTTCCTATTATTGTCTCACTGCTTAAAGGCTAAAGGAGTTGAGCTTGGACTACTTCATAGATGCTACAAAATTTTCATTTTTAGATCAACTTACAATGAATTCTCCAATGAGGTAAACCTGAGCCTGCTTCCAGTCACTACCCTGGTTCCCACTCCGTGTCCACTCCACAACGTCCGGACCTCCAGTGTACTGGACCAAGACATCCAGCTTCCCGACATCTGCTCCATACATGTGATACCACCAGGAGAGGCATCCTCCTTGGGTGACTGCCATGGTAACCGACCACAGGGATGCGCTCTCACCATTGGAGTGGCCAGTTGCTTCAGTGTACACATAAGAACCTTCCAAAGCAGATAATGATGGAGACATTTTGATGCATAGAACTTGTCATAAGGCTTGCATTTTATGTAGATACCGTCAGCAGAAGTTGGCTCCAATTATTAACTTAATGTCATAATCATTTCCACGGAAGGACCTGGGAAATTTTCAATGCAGTTGTGCAATTTCTTCCAGCATATTCCTGTTGATATGGGGAAGTCAAACACAAACCTTTAAATAAGGCAATAACCCATACAACTGGCATTATGAATAGCATTCTGCAAAATTCAACACTCCATTCAAATCAACTTCTTTATTTCAGTACTAGTGGGTCCCCTAGGGGCTTCACTGAATAGATATTGTCCTATAAATAAGACCACCAATAATTTGCTGAAGAGCTGAAATTCCACTTTTTGAAAAAGAGGACTAAAAAGGAAACTTTCTGGTTAGAACCCTTTTGGTGGTTTTATTGGGAGTGGTCACATGATGACAGGGAATTTTGGGTCTGTAAACTCATTTTTCCAAATGTGCTGAAGGTAATCTGATTATCTCCTAATCATCAGGGGCAACTATTCTACCTAAGTCTTTTGCTATGCAGCTGCACACCTGTACCGTGAGGAATTCCTTTAATAGTTGAAAGTCATTAAATCTTGTTTGTTTTCCCCAAAACTGTAATCAGACTACATGTATTTAACATTTATTCTGTACCACGGACTTTGGACAGTATGTTCAACACTAAGGGGTTTTCTGAGCAGATAAGCACTCAAAGCACAGAAAGGATTATAGAGACATCTTAACCTACCACTGGAACTTCCAAGGGTGTGGTCAAACTGAGGACCGGTCCCAGAGGAAGGCGTGGCCTCTGATCTTCTCAGCCAATCAAAGTCATCAGAGCCATCTTGGGTGAAGTCACAGAAGTCAGCCTCAAATGTGCAGAGTGACAGGACAGGAGCTGTAGTTCATGAGGAAAGAAAGGAGAACAAAAAATATTAATCTTTCAGTTTTGACTCATTGCAATATATTTTCACATTTCTTGTATATAACCTGTCTCTGTAAAAGTATTATCTAAGCATCAAACTATTCCGTTCAGTATGTGATAAAGTCACTTTTACCGGCATTCCACACATCACCAATGCATGCCAATATACACTGTACACTGGTGTTGATTGTTAGGATGATAAAATGCCACGTGTGACATGTATCGTAAGAATCAATAAGGAATTACTGCACCCAGATATCTGACCAACATCTTATTATCTATCTCTCAAATAAATGTATTTCTCCCAAAATATGACATGAGATTTGGTGCCATAAAACATTGAGCAAAATATTTCCTGATCTGATAATAGTATTTTTTTTCTTATTCAGCCATGCCTTCATGATACATTCTTTGTTAAATGGACTGTAAGAAGGGCACCTTTATTGTTATATTGAAACGTAAACGCACATTGAGGGGACATTCCTTCTAAACTTCAAGCCCTTGATGTAAGGAATGCAGGTTTTTGAGAAATGACAATCAATATGTAATCCTATCTCATAACACTCATGATTATAACACACTTGTCAATCTTCTCAACATCAAAACCAAGGAGAGAGAGAGAAAGAGACTGGTATACTAACACAAACCTGAGGTAGGTGTTGTAGTTGGGACTGGAGGTGCTGTTGTGAGCTGAGAACAGGGCACCAGCTCGATGTCTACATCATCAATGGCTATATCCCCAAGAAAGTCAACAAGGAACACAGCCTCAATTTGAACCTTTTAAAGAAAGAAGAAGAAAAGCACATAAGTTCCCTGATCTTCAATGAGTAGACTTTGAAATATCATATCAGTACTTGTTTTCTAACATAAGATCATGGCTACACGTGTTGTTACACAGCCATGTTCTACAATCAGGCAGATTTTGTTCACTTTTATCATGGAAGACCAGTGTAATTTGAAAAGTACACAGAAGTTGTAGATGGGCAATGAGTCTTGTTCATGAAATCATTAGGCAGTTAAGTACACATTTTCAAAAAATGAATGGAATGGTAACTTACACTAATACAAAACATGGTCAATCTATTATGTTTTGAAAGAAGGCAATAGCATGTAACACAATCTCTGCCTTGTCCAGTTCACCACGATCATCTACACACAGCAAGTGTCATCTGAGATACACATTTGCAGTCAAACCCAGCTGCAAGCTCTGGAATGACACTGAATGACTTTGTATCCTTCATCCATTGAGGATGAGTCCCGAGTAAACCTGAGCAAGCTGTGTCTATGGTAAATGCGTGTTGTAGCAAGATCAGCCCGTCCTGAATGGGTTCATCTGTTTAGAATGTTGGCATTTCACACTGATGATGATATGAGTATGCTAGTAAAGCAGCTACTCATAACTTGATACATGTTGCACAACCATTCAAATGTGTCTCAAGGCAATCCGATCTCTTACCCTGAACTCCACAACACTTGACATCTGGACAAGCCCACCCCACCACACGTTGCCTTGGTCACCACTCTTAGTCCACACTTGAGCCTGGCTGTTTGTATTGTCTGTCACATAGATGTTTAACTCACCAACACCTGCATAGCAGAGTTACAAATGAATGCACAGTTGCAAAGGAGGGCAGCAAATAAAACAGCCAGTACTAATTCATGCATCAACTTGAAAAACTCCCTAAATTATTTTGGTTGCAGAATTCTGGCAAGCTTCTAAGTACATGTACATGTAGCTCAATTCTGGTTTGAGCCTTTACATGTAGCTTACAACACACACAGGATTCAAGTTATGTTTCTTTATGCAAAAGACACATTTCAAGATTTGTGTCCAATTCTGTGCAAACTCATTGAAGTAAAACAGTTTAATGTAATCTTCGTCCGATATTACAAATGTGGTAATATTTAGAGTTGCAAATTTATTGCGCACAAAATACAATGTAATAATGTCTGATGGAAAATAAACCATGGACTTACATTGTAATGTGTTACCTTTAACATAAATTAAAGATGCATGTTGCTGTACTATCTCAGAGCGAATTCCATTTTGACATTGCACGCTACAGATTCTTATCCATGAAGTACAGGCACACGTGATGAGAGTTCTAGAAAGTGGAAAGCTAACATGCTACTCTATAAACTTACAGCACGCTTGAGTTGTTGGGTGTCTTAGTAATGACAGCCATGTTGCAGAAGCATTTTGTTAATCTTTCAGGAATTGTACGTGGTCACACTTCAAAAACAAACGGAAAGCATACTTATGGTTTGCTAATGTACTATGCGTTTCAATTTAAAACATACACGTACACATAACATTTCAAAAGACGATACTTCCATTTTAGAACCAGAATTCATCAAAAGTCTTTTTGCTGATGTACATCATAACTTTCTGAATATACAGTACATGACACAAACAGCACCACAGTTAGAATGAACAGGTCATAGTAATACAAGTCAGAAGATCTCACCTGTACCATACATGTGATACCAGAAGCTGAGGCAGGCTGCCGGGGCGGGGTCAAAGTGCTCACTGACCAAGATGGCATTGTCCCCAGGGATCAGGGTGGTGTGAGATGTCTCAAAGTAGAGATAGAAACCTGGCCAGCAGATGCATAGAACAAAATTCTTTATGACAAGCATCAACCAGAACTGGTAACCCTACAAGCTAAGAAAGGGAGGGCTTTACACTAACAACGAAGAAAATTTCAAACTTTTCAATTCAAATGCTCCACTTTCTATTTTGCAGGTGGTCCCATTCATTCAAACCTGAATTGCAGAGACATAGAGTATTTTCCATCATAACTCCTTCAGCTTTTATGTAAAGACAAGTATCACATACATGTATGGTTACCTTAGACTTATAACTACATGTATTTTGCACATGTGGAAAGAAATAATCTCCTAATACATTCTACATAAGATGTGGGGAAAAACATTAACACAAATTAACCCAGATAGAGAATTTTTTTTCTGTAACTGCAATACGAAAATAACATTACTTGTGTCCAATTTTCATGCCAGTGGTACCCGAATTCCATGTCATATAAAAGATGGTCCCCTCACCTGCACCAGTCCCTGTAGTGTGGTCCTGACTAGGACCTGTTCCTGAGCTGGGGGTGGACCCACTGGTCCGGAGCCAGTCCCACACGTCAGCAGTCAGCTCTTGGGACCAGCCGCAGAGACCAGTCTCAAAGTCACAAGCTCCTGGGGGACATCAAACATAGAAAATGTTAGCATGATATGGAGACAGAATAAACATTAAAGGGATAATACAGTTTCATTTGACATGGGGCTTCAGATTTCCAACATTTGCTTGATGATGATTGTTCAGATAATGAGAAACCTCTTATGAAATATCGAAGAGCAGATAATTCTAAGAGGAATTCAATTTTATTTAATGAAAGTTTAGGCTGAGATACTCAAAACAAAGCAATTCTAATAAGAGGTGGGACCCACCTTTTATCAAGGTCACTTTGTTTCACTTTGTTTTTGGCTACCTCAGCCATTTTGAAACCAATTTTCATCAAGTAAACTTTCTGAGAACTGTATGCTTTTTAACATTGCATAAGGTGGTTTCTAAGTATCTTGCAAAAAGTTTAAAGCTGAATCCTCACCTCAACCAATACTATACCATCCCTTTAAACTTTCCACAAGTAGTCTGTTGAGTATCATTCATTGGTCTGACAAGCCTACATTGTAGGTATTATTCCTCAAAGCCATATTGCGAAAAGACTATTCCAGCCTCAATGGAAAAAAAAAAAAAAACACAACCACAACAACAAATGCTTCAAAATACACAATATGAATTGCCAAATAGTTCATATGTAGATTTATATGTATTTATAGATTGAAGATGTACATAAGACAACAATTTGATCTAAGGCTTTTACTCAATTCAGTCAAATTTCATCCTCATTCATCTTTCACTATGCTAAGAATCTGGAGAAAAAAATGTGTGCAGCACACCTTGCCAAGAAACTTGAAAATCAAGTGAAAAATTCACTGCACACTGGAGGTTTGTCTAGTTTGTCAGCATTCCAAACCTCAAACCTTTTTAAATGAATTTACTCAAACTTTCATTATCCTACTATTCCTCTAAGTTTTCTACTTCTATTCACACATACTAACTTTTAGAGTGGATATTCATTACAAAAAACAAAAACAAAAAACAAACACACAAACACACAAAGTGTGGTTAATACACCTGTAAATTCAATACTTGATATCACCCACACATTGTTCATAATTATGTGTTATAAATACTAAATCTACAGGGAGAGCAAGATTTCCACTAATGAGCATAAAGTAGTTTAATTCAAGCAAGAATGAACTAAGTACAACGTACCTTGTTTTGGACATGCTCCACGTACAATCTCGATATCATCGATGGCGATGTCGCCACCGACGTTGGTTCCCCTCACACCCTCCATGACGATCTGATAGCGGTGGGGGGATGAGACGTCAACCTGTGCAAAGCGCCAAGTATCCTCAGATGGACCTATCAAATGGAATCATTACAGGTAAGAAATGTATGAAGAGAATGAAATGATGGCAGACATCAATCATGTTCCATCACAGAATGATGATCCTCAGGAATGCCAACCTTGTAAACAGGACTGCAGTATTCTGAAGGCTGGGTGGCATATTTTTGTTGGGGAAAAAACGGTATTTTTAACTTTCCTGAAATAGACGTACAGTTGTATGAAACAAATAATACAATTTGTGGGAACGCATCAGCATCATTTTTCGTAACAGTACAAAATCCTGAACATAAGCAATAGTTGGCTTCTTGGGATACTGCTTGATAAATGATCAAAACCAAAGACATCCATGTTTCTCTTTCTAAATCCTGTCTGGGTACAGGCTGAAGGACTTTACCTGCGATCACTCTGGCTTCATGTGATATTAAATCATCCCAAAGGATCAAATCAGGACAGGCATCCTTGGATCATACACAATTACATCAGTATGTTTATGTTGTGCAATTTCTGAAAAAAAAATGCAATAACTGCATTCTCATAAATGTTGTGGCTTCTGTTTTACCAGACAGCAACCCAACTACTGTAAAAGTGGATATTTTCGCGCGACTAATTTTTCGTGCTGGCCGGGTAAGAAGAGTTTCGCATGTTTTTAATTCCGCGGAATCAAGACACCAAGTATAGGAACATATGGCAAGCAAAAATATTTGTGTGCTTTTATTTTTGCGCTAGTGTCTGGTCGCGCGAAATGCGCAAAAATTTCAACAGTGCGAAAATTTCCACTTTTACAGTATTGAAAAAATATTTTACTTTCTTTCTGTCTCCTTTTTTCCTTGATTTCTTGTTGTTTTTTTTCTGCTATCTTATCATTTCCCCTCCATTCCAAACTATCCATCAAGTTTCAACTTCCAATAACTTCATTCCCCATATGTCAAAACTCTTGTTTTTTCATCTCTATAATCCTATCCTTCATTATTTCTTCTGTAGGAATTCTATCATTTTATCTTCTCCATCCTATTCCACCATCCAACCAATCCATCCACTGTTCTTACCAGACTTGCTGAAGAGGGCACTGCTGTAAGTGACCGTGACCTGATCCAAGGTGTATACATTCAGCTGACCAATGGCCCCACCATAGAGGTGGTACCAGAACTTGAGGCATTCGTTGTCCGTGTCTGAGTAGACTGGACTGAGGAGGCGTGCCCTGTCACCTTGGACACGGGGGGAGGAGACTTCAATGTAGGCATAGAAACCTGTGAAAGGGTTGAGACAGAGAGCACCACACACAACATAATACAGGCTGCTCCAAATGCACTTTTCTAGTTTATATAATCATGTGAAGCTAATCAGAGCCTTCTAAAGACATACATATAGAAAGAAAATACACCTATTTTTATAAATTAAAATTCATGTGAAGCTTATTACAGATTACTGATCAATCTTTACACACTCAATCGATTTTCAAGGTACGAAAATATAGAAAAACAAAACTTCAGTATTGATGGAGCAGTGTTAACCTGTTGAAGACTAGTTACGAGTATACTCAGGCAGGTTTGTATGGGAAATGCATAATAGCAAAATCAGATCACCCTGTAACATGGCATCACACTTCCTAATCTACGACTCACAATGGTACTCAAGTACATGCACTGAATCAGTACACAGTAAACCTGTGTTTACTACCCACACACAGATCAACACTCTTGTGGTGCACTTGATAGTTTTTTTCTTTCTTGGATGAGTACAATCCTTGAGAGGACCTCCTAGTTTTACAATGAATAATGAATACAAAGTATTTATTGCAATATTGTGTAAAACACAAATTTGCCCTTTATAACTCTTAATGTGCCATGGTGGAAACCTCCTGTGTGCCACGTTATTCTGAGACACGAAGGTACATAGTCTTGCTTTGAGAAAGAATTCTGTTTTTCCAATTTGTATAACTTCTACAAATTTCTGTTAAGCTGGACATAATAGTGAGCAAAGTTAAAGAAGAATGCAAAACTTTGCTTCCATACACAATGTATGACAATTCTATTTTAAATTTTTCTTTTGAATTACCAGTTGCTACATTACCGTAAAGGCATGACTTTTGCACATAAAACAGTGACAGAAACTTAGAAAGTACACGCAAATTTAGTTGGGAACATCGCTTGATAGTCAATCACCACATAGAATGCAAGCCGTATATGTGAGAGGAACAAAAGCACGAAAAACGCTTTGATTGTACCACGGGTTTAGCGATTTATCGATTGGTTTTAGCGGCTTTGTTTGTTGAGCAGAACATGCAAAGTTGGCACGCCGTCGACTGAGTCGGACGTGCGAACGTGGCACATAAAGAGTTAATAGACTACATAAATTCAAAATGTATCTATTCTTTTCATTCTGCATAACATTGCTCTTTAACCCATTGAAGATTAGTCACCTGTATATGGGAAATGCATGTCGTAGCAAAATCATATCGTTTTCAACGGGTTAATCAAGTTTCAAACAATTGTAAACATAAGAGAGAGAGATATGTCTCTGCCTGTACATTTTCAAGTTAATGAAAATGTTTTTTTTTTTTATTTTAAGACTAACATACTTCTGAGAAAAACAAACTTTATTCCATTTTTGAAATGACAAACTTCACTTGATTTTTAGAATAGAACAAGCCTTGTTTCATTTTTAGATTGACAAACCTCCAGAATAATGAACAATACCCCAGAAAGATATTCGCTGTGTCTTTACCTACACAGAGTTTGTGATTCAATGTGTGATTACCTTCTGCAGTGCCTGTGGAATGGTCAACACTTGGACCAGTGTTACTGGAGGATGTTCCTCCGTAGTCTCTCGTCCAATCAAATTCATCCGATGTATCCTGCATCCAGCTGCACAAGTCCAGCTCAAAATCACAGGCCACTGTGCGACATGTACAAGCAGCATATGATGAGATATACATACAGTACTGTACACATTGACTATTCCGAATTTTACCAGGTAGTCCTGACTTTACTTTTAAAAACAGATTGTTCACTTTTAGGAGCAGAGCAAACAGCTCAAATCAGTGTTACATTGTATATGGCTGATCTGGATCATAAGGCAGTAACCTCAGACATGTACACTGTAGAGAGAATTCTTGAATCAAAAACAGAATTCTTAAATGAAAGTTACCATTTTCAAATGAATTGCACATATAAACAATACAGTGAAGCAAAACTGCCCTCATATTACCAAGCATCACATTTTTTTTTTCATCATTTGAACAGGACCACTCCTTGATAATGGTTTGAAATGTGAGATTTTGTCAAGACATATGACATATAAGATATAGACATACATTTATCAAGCATACCACATAATAGCATAACATACATTGTACAGGGCATATTAGACTAATGGGATATGAGGCACCTAAGACAAAGGAACAACATAATATAACAAAGTTATCGACAACATAATGTGGAATTACATTATCTTCATTATCCTCCCTATCTGTGGTACTTGTCTAATGGGGCTTTTTTCCATAGATTCTATTCAATTCATACATGTACTTTAAATCTTAAATCTTGTGGAACGCTCTTCTGTAATTCCCTTATAATCTAAACATCCAGATAATTTGGGCTATATGTGGTTTTCAATAGCAATCTTGGAACACAAATTAAACAGTAAATGATCAGGTGAAAGTACGTTATTGCAGTGTATCTTCTGCAGCATTATCTTCATGTAATTAAATGCCACATGATTTTTCAACACATACACTGTAGGACAGAGACTGGTGCATGTTACCTTCTTGTGGACAAGCTCCATCATACAGTGTAATGTCATCCAAGGCAATGTCTCCAAAGAAGCTGTCACCCATCACTCCTTCAAAGATTACCTGTAGAAAAAAGAGTGTCATGCATTAAACCAAGATCAACACATCAGAAACTAGAAAAGCAGTCGGAGAGCACAGACCTCTGCCAAGCCAGCAACTCATTTCCACCCTTGCAATTTCCCTAAATAGAAGCCTTTTGTTTACACATCATTGCACGACGCCTTGCCCGAGCAGAGCACACACTTGAATCAGTGCATGTATGTAAACCTCCAGTACACACAACTTGAAGCCCAAGTTCGTTCACCTTAGATGCCAAAAGATGAAAAATCCTTCAAAAATCCACAAAAATTCCTGGATCACTACCAAAATTGAATGAGGTCTTCCTTGCGTCAATATCTCATTTTATTTGTAAATAGACAAACCAACGCCGATGATCACTTAACCTCCTTCCTTGGCGGAGGTAAATATCTAATTGGATAAGTACGTACTGGAATAGGAGGGCATGGTGGAAAAAAACAAGATAAGTGAAAATAATAGTCACACTGCATAATTCATATCACTAAACTATGAACAGACTTTCCTTCAACATGGTGTCTACCACTGACTTGTATGAAGAACAAAGTGAATATACACAACACACACCCAATGCACAACACCCATATCAAAGGTTGAGCTAAAGTGTGTGGCTCAAATTTGGGCAAGTGATTTGAATACAGACTTCAAACTTAATGGCATACAGAATGAAATCATACATGTTCACTTATGTGGCCAAAAGATAAAGAAAGCTAATAAAAAAAAAGATTAAAAAATGATTTCGGGAAAAAGAAAAATACACATACATTTATACATCAGACTGTCAGCTGAATAATAAATGATGCAGGATTAAGAGCAACATAGGGCAAACAAGGCCATATGTGACTAGAACTCCATGACAGTAAAGACTTTCATGCAAAGGCAAGTTAATAAAGATATTTGTGGTCAGGGAAGACAAACACACACAAAAAAAGGTATATACGTGTATGTGATATGATTCTAGATGCATTTCTATTGAGAAATAGACCACTTGAAACCTATCAGCATTAGCCAAGGGGAATTATTTGGCTTGAATTGAGCAGACAACAGCTGGAAATAATAAGGATAAAGATATGATTTTTAAAACTCACGTTCCATGCAGATGCAGAAGATATCTCCTTCTCAGCTTTAAACCACACACTGCCCTGCGTGCCGTACTTGGTGTAGATCTTCGCGTCTTGCTGGCCCGCCCTCTGTAGGTAGACATTGAGACGATTGATGTGTGGTCCATACATGTGGGCCCAGAACACCAGGCACTTCGGGTTCGATCCATCCTGGGCAGTAGGGTTCTGGTCCGGGCCCCTGAGACGGGCCCGGTCACCAGACATGTACGGCCCCGAGGCCTCGATGTAGACGTACCAACCTGACCCCGTGGTGTGGTCAAAAGTTGGCCCAGAGGCGGAGCTTGGCGTTGCCTGTTGGTGTCGCGTCCAATCAAATTCATCATCCGTCAGCTGGACATAGTTACAGAGGTCCTGCTCAAAGGTACAGTCCATTGCTATGGGGGGGGGGGAAGGTTGGGTTGAGATAGAGGGATACAAACCATACATTAAACATGCCTTGTAATGTCTAGTAGAAGTTAACATGTCATACACACAGCAAAGACAGCTCAGACTCTACAATATTTTAATATCTACTAAAGATCAGAAAACTGTTGTAATTTTCAATACAAGTTTTAATCTGGTGGCTTGTGTTCTTACCATCTTTTGTGGAAAGTCTTTGAAAATAGATTCAGACAAATTCTATAGCCCTGCCAAGCTTAAGGATCATGAAAGTGTAAAAATACTAGAACATCCAAACTAGACAGTTTACATTTAACAACGGTGTCGGACTTGTGTGAAGGCTTATCATAATATTAAATGCATAATATATAGTGCATTGTTAGTGGTATTTTATGCATGCTACATAAAATAATTTTTTCAATTTTATAACACTAAATTGTTTCTCGTATGTACCTTTTTTTATGTTAGTGTGTTTTGCAATACATTTCATAAAGTGCTTATCAAATATAGGTTATAATTTAATAACTTGAATTCAAACAATACAGTGGCATTTTTAATTTTTTTTTTTTTTTAATCAGTGTCAATGACCTGGTTGAATATATTTTTGGTTCATCTGCCTATACATTGTAGGTACACTGTACATGTGATTGTTTGATGCACTAACTTACAGACGACAGGCACACTTGTTGGTGTTCCACCACAGACAGCCGGTGACACGTCAATATCATCAAGGGCAATGTCGCCCCCAACGCCGTTCGTGGTTGTGCCCTCAAAAATAATCTGTCATGTTCACAGAATAAAGATCACATTCTCACTTCAGAATATGTTTAGATTGTGCACAGTTTGTATGCATTTCATATCAAAGACAACAAGCTGTGAAGGAACATGGGACTCCTGTAAAACAAACCACTACACTGTGAGAAAACATTATATTTATGACAAAAGGCTTCAGAAATGCAGCAAGATTGAACACCTCACTGTGGTATATCAAAACTGCAAAAACAGACTCATTGAACGCCGTTTCCATTTCATATGTCCAATGACATGAAAGTACACTCCTACATCATACATCAAAACATCTGAAGACACTTCACACAACAAAATGATTGAAGACGTAGTGAACACCACATGAATGTTGTGATCAAAGCCCATTGACGGCTTTCACACATATCTGCTCTCTGTGCAATAGTAGTGGTTTATGTATTCGTATTCTAGTGAAACTACTCCTAGAACATACCCAAACACTCAGAGACCAAGATCATGCAACTTTTTAGGTGATAGTACTGCAAAGACTTGCATGATTTCATGATTTTAACAAATTTCACTAGGTTTTTATTCTGCCAATGCATACTAAAATGACACTATTTGATCAAAGAGACACAAACATTTCAATAATCATTATAAGCTTTTCTATAATGAACCAAAAAGACGCACTACAATTTGTAAGTGCATCTTTTTCATCTTAATAACTGTAAAAGTGAACATTTCCATCATGAGTAATTTCTTGTTCTCAGTCAGGAAAAATGAATTTGGCAAGTCTTTAATTCTATGGAATCAAAGTGACAAAATGTTATTACATATTACAAGCAAAACTATTTTTGCCTATTGTTTTGGAGCTTGTTTCATGTCGCCCTAATTGCAGAAAAATTTCCACAAAAATTTCCACTTTCACAGTACTGTACTGTAAAACTGGATATTTTCGCGCGACTAATTTTTCGCGCTTGGCCGGGTCAGAAGAGTTTCGCATGTTTTTAATTCCGCGGAATCTAGACATCACACACAGGAACATATGGTAAGCAAAAATATTCGCGGGCTTTTATTTTCGCGCTAGTTTTCTGGTTGTGCGAAATGCGCAAAAATTTCAACACCGCGAAAATTTCCACTTTTACAGTATATCTTCAATGTAGATGATACATTGCATGTTATGCTTCCTTACCTGAAACTCCTCCCCACTACTGATATCCACCTCTCCCTTCAACCAGATGTCACCCTGGGCACCAACCTTCTGCCATAGCAGGGTAGTACCTCCGGCCTCGTCCAGCAAATGGACATTGAGCTGACCAATGGCTGTCATTGGACAAGAACAGATGGTTGCAAATAAGTGAAATGCAATATGGTAGACTGGTCATCACCATTTTCTTGAAAAATTGTATAGTGTAGATTCACTGTGTACAGGTGTTAAGTGTATACAGGCTGTTCTACTGTGTGTATAGTACAGCATGAAATATATGAGTGCCAACAGTCAACACTATATTCTACTACAGAATGCACAGTAATGTTGTAATCACAATCATTATGGATTTTTTTTTTTTTTTTGAACAGTAAGTATTTCTGAGGTACTTTATGACCCTCGTTTTTGTGCAGTTACAAGACAAAAAATATATGTTAATGCATTTTTCTTTCACAATGAATGTAAACTAAAGTTAGATTTTACATTGGGGTGATCAAAAAAATAATACAATGTACAGTGATATGTTTTGTTTGATGAAATAGATTGAAATTTTAATCATCATCAAAAAAGAAAAAATAGTTGGCAGCTCTGAACTATGCTCTGTGAGATAACTAAACAAATATAAACTCATAATGAAACTACGACACAGCTTTACAGTGTACTTCCGCAGTGGCATCACACATACAATTGTAGATATACTGGAAAAGGCTTGTTTTAACTGACCACTCACCTCCACCCAGCATGTGATACCAAAAGTAGACACATGATCCAGAGGATGCTGGGAGATGCTCACTGACCAACCAGCCTGTCTGACCTGCCACGACCCCTGACCCCAGGTCAGATGCCTCAAAGTACACATACATTCCTGGAGTGGGAGGGGGTAAACGAATCAATTTGGGTGTAATATCAATGTCAGGGGTGGATCCAGGAATTCCGTAAAGAGGGGGCGCAAATGGTATTTCTGGTCTTACTTCCTGGTTTCATTTTCATTTTTTTTTTTATTTCGTTTATTGAAAAAAAGAAAAGAAAATAATACCTCCCTGGATCCACCACTGAATATAAATACATGAATAGTAATGCAATAGTTCGAATTATATACATACATTGTATACACATGTACATACTCAAGCATATGTATGCCCATGATTCCAATCAAGACTGCTATTAAATACTGAGTGATCAGCATGTGTCTAAGTCAATGAAGGGAACTGCAATTCGTACACTGTGCATGTAGAGTAAAGAATGCATGCGAATGTATCATCGCACGTCATCACATATATAGACACATTATGCGCAGAAGGTATATCAGAGAGGTATATTCTCACCCAGAGCTGTGCCATAGGTGTGGTCCACTGTGGGACCGGTGTAGTCTGTCGGTGTGCCACCATTGTTCCTCAACCAGTCCCTGTCATCCCGGGTGCGTTCGTTGGTCCAGCTGCACAGGTCGGTCTCAAAGTCACAGAATCCTGGTCATGTGACAAAAGATTCAGAGGATGAATAGTAAATTTCATCATTGCAACTTCCTTGTAAAAGAAGGAAAAATATCAATGCATAGAAATCTTGTTATAACTAAGTTGATGAAAACTGCAGTATCTAAATATACAATTAAGTTTAGTTTGTGCTAACATGCACTACCATGACAGAAATGACATCTACTAACATTTCACAACAGCTCCTAAATAGACTGCTGCTAAGTAACTTAGCTGACTGCCACAAAAAAAACTCCACGACACTATGTGTGTTTACTATTTCATGATCCAAAAGATCTAGCTGGTCTCCCTCACATTCTTTTGCCCGTAACACTTTTGTTAAACCATGAAAAAGCTTATGAAATGTCTTAGAACCTGTACCTTCTGTGTCACTATGATCGCATATATATATATATATATATATATATATATATGTGACCCGCTACAACAAAATGGTCCTAAAGTCGTGCACGGTCAAAGACGTGAAAATCAAGTTTGAAGTCAGAGCATCAAAATTGGTCAAAACTTATGATTTTCTGAATTTGACATATTATTAGAGTCTGACATGTCTTCTATCATCTGTTGAAATTTTGAAGCAAAATGATGAAAGGAAAGACCAAAAAATAGCGTTTTTCTGGGCCATGTTTTTTGCGTTTCAACGAAGCAGAAACTGGTTCGAACATTTGGATTGAGCGCCACAGATAGGCTCCGCCCCTAACAACGACCAGAGTGATCTCATTGGTCAGTTTGCTGCTTGCCGCTAACCGAAGCGTGAAGCTCGCACACTCCCTAGTCGACTGGTGCGTGGTGGCGGGGTGCGCTATGCCCGGCCGCTTCTCCTGGAATAGTAGTCACTGATTGGTCGGTGAGGAGACCGCCGACGCTGTGTTTGAATGAGCATTGCGGAGGTTGCTAGGGCTTAACTTCTATTGTCCGGTGGTGAATACTGACTTGCGTGTCCCTTGGTCGTGATTGCATCGCAAGGAGAACTTTTAGGGCGCTTTTCTCGAAACAGTGATTTACCAGACGTCTCGACATGCTCTCTTTTAAACATCGATATCTCCGCAGCCGATTATTTTTATAAGATGTGTTATACAATTGTATATCAATTGGGAATTGTGTCATACAATTTTCAAATAATCGCCCTTGCCCGACTTTAGGATAATTTTGTTGTAGCGGGTCACATATCTATGTATATATATGTATATATGTATATATATATATATATATATATATATATATATATATATACATACACAATGTATATATAGGACTCAGTCAACATGCATGTATTTTTTTTCTATTAGCAATCTTTTGCCATGTACTTTTGATATGAATAGGAAAATGCAGCTTCATAGAACTGTCACAAAGCGGCAAAGGTTAAGAAATAACAACGACAATGACAACAGCAACATCAACAACTAGCTAGGTAAAAACAAAATAGTGAAACTGAAAATCCAAACCCTATGAAGAGAATTCTACATTTTAATAGGAAGTTTTAAAACAAAATACACCACCTACCTGCCCTTGGGCACGAACCATCAGATATCTTAATGTCATCAATAGCGATGTCACCGACGGGGTTTGAGCCAAGGGCACCCTCTGTCACCACCTGGTAGGGATGGCTTGCGAGTGTGGTGGCTCGACCAAAGTGCCAGGAATTCTCATCATGACCTACGGATGTGAGCAGAGGAGTGTGATGAACAGTAAAGCTGATTACAAAAGTCTTTCCTTTACAGATTACAAGATAAATGCCTTGTGTTTTTCTATCATCATTTTATATCTTTTGAAAGAGATGCAAAATAAAGTTACCATGTCCATCTTAAGATGCATTGAACATGTTGCCCATGGAAACCCTACTACTCTTCTGCAGAGTGAAAATCTCCAAGGAAAATTGCATTAAATATCAACTGAAGTGTTCACACATGCAATATCTTTGGCCTCCAAGATATGGCATTGCCAACAAACTCAATGCAAGCGAAGTCTATCCATTTTCTGCCAGCAGTTTGTTAAGTAGAGATTCTTTTTAGCACTGTTTACAAAACAATTTGTAATTTTCTAGTCTTCGAATTAAACTTATACATAACAGTCCCATTAAACATGTGGGATGCAACCTTTAACGTGTACACTGAAAACTCTTGGAACATAATCATTAAGCTAAAGGCAATGAGATTTGCTTGTAAACTGATTTACTGGAAAATGGGACATTGTATAAATCCAACAGTTAAAGAGAAATAGATCACAAATGACTGTATCTCTTACCATTCTGTGTCCAGATCACAGTGTAGGTTTGGGTGACGACATCATACACGTAAACATTGAGGGAACCAACATTGACTCCCAGAATGTGATACCAAAAACCCAGACACTGACTTGTGACAGGCTGGTACAGGGGACTGACCAGGCGGGCTACCTCATTCGGGACACGTGGGGGCGCTGTGCTCACATAGGCAAACATTCCTTTGCAGAAGAAACATAGATGTGAGAAATACAATATAAAGTTTATCTGAATAAATATTACGGTGTGATTAATCTGTATTTCTCATAGTCTTACTAGAGAGGTAGATGTATCAAATACAATGAAGAACTCCTTAAGCACAGCACTGCACATCATACAATCTATAATGAATTCACTGATGAGATTGCGATAACAGAAAACCGCATCCTACGGAATGTCAGTGATGCTATACAAATGCAACTATTCACAAAACCTATTACACAAATACCTAACAATTCAATGGGGCACTGTTACTGTGCAAGCATTTTCATGTTTATTGAATGGACTGGAGTAGTTCTGCTAACTTCTTCACAACTTCTTTATCTCTCTTGAGTAAACATAAAATTTCATAAAATTCTTTGTGGCAATACAGCTGCACTGATTATTCAACCTGTTCCTGGAATCAAGGAAAAACATTGCCTTCCTCTTATAGCTGACAATGTGAAGATTTATTTTTCTTGCCATCATACAGGCAAAACTACGCCTACGACATTTCTTTATTCAAAGACAAGGCTTTTGGCAACTCTGACGTGACTTACTCATCTGCATCTTCATTACAACATGTTACCCTTAGTGAAGAGACATTCAAATTATGCAAAATGTTTAAAATGAATTAAAGACAAGCAACGAACCATTAACAAGAAAGTAATCAGAAAGTACAGTATAGCATAGCAGAGTAAATACCTGTTGCTGTGCCTGTCGTGTGGTCAAACCCAGGTCCTGTACCATTGGCAGCAGACCCACCACTACCAATGGACCAATCAAAATCATCGTCTGTTCCCTGGCTCCAGGCACACAGACCGCCGACCTCAAAGTCACACTCCTCTGAAAACATTTTGTGAAAAGTTAAAGGTCAATATCAAAAGAAGCCTTAGCACTAAGCATAGAAATAGTGTACATCAGTATGACATTAGTTTTAAGATATGTCCTGACCTATATGTGCACACTGACTTTATATTAACATTTTCCTTTTATAACTTGAAGACATTACATTGGTATACAACATTGATTGGAGTCAATATGTATCAAGTTACTGCTCCTTCTCAGCAATACCTACCAAAAAAAAGAAGAAAAATGATAAACATGGAAACATCTGTTTGCAATCATAAAGAAGCCTGCTGCATGTTAATGTACAAAAATGAATCTGGAGCAAAGAGAGGCAGTGTGTTCCTGAGATAGCTGACAGAGAGATATTACTAGAGTGACTACGAATCTGTGATTACTTCCGCAGCACTGATTACATGTATGTCCTGCCTACCACTTATAATCAAATTTATGCATGGCACAACAGGTCACATGAATAAATCAATTATTCTCAGATCATAGGTCATTCAAGGCAAATGACAAGAGGTACTCTGTATGGCTCTTTGACCCACTTCTTCACAACAATGTGTAGGATGGACCACTCATCTTTCCAGAAATAGACATGTCCAGTAATACAATTTGGAAAAATGCAGCATTTTCCATGAAACCCGCAGTACATTTGGCAAAGCAAACAAAACAAAACAAAACAAAACTCCACAATGCACAGATGGCATCTCTGTCCTGTGGACTGATTCAGCTCCCTGAATTTTTACCTCTGACACACGATACCACAACCTAAAAGATTAAAAAGTTATTTCCTCTCACTCTGAGGAGGGCAAACTCCAGGGTATATGATGATATCATCGAGGGCGATGTCTCCAGAGAAGCCAGGACCACGGAACGCCTCAAAGATCACCTGTAAGTCAATCACAAATGTATGGTGTCATTGGCTTGTAAATTTGGACGCATCACAGAATTTACACTTCTAATCCTTGGCATAGTGTCATAACCAATCCTATCTTTATTATCTTTTCTTTCCCCTGTTTCACATTTTTTTTGGAGAATCCCATAATTTTAGAACATTTTACACTTGTCTAAAGTCATTATCAAACATACTACACTGCACAGCAGCAGATTAGAGATGCATATATATATATATATATATATATATATATACATATGCATATGTATACGATACAAGTAATTATATCAGTCTATTTCTTTTGAGTATTCTTGTTTATATCTTGATGTGAAAATCAGTGATTTAATCAGTGACTTTTGCCATGACTTCATTTGTTCAAGTGGAGAAACAACTGAAATTGAAAAAAAGCTGAGATTGTTGCAATCACAAGCTAAAAAGTAAGATATTATGGCCTTTCTTTGATAGGACTACTGAAGTCCAGATTAAGGGACAATATCTAGGGAAGACTTGATAAAGACTACTTACAGACCAACTTGAGAGTGAGGTGATTGTCCTCTGTCCCAGCAGCCACTCATTTCCCTGTGACTGTGTGCGCGTCCACACCAGTGTCTCCATACTCCCCTGCTGCAGGATGACATTGAACCGGTCCACATGTGGACCATACATGTGGTAATAGAAGGTCAGGCACACTCCACTCTCTGGCGGGGGTGGTTGGGGATGGGATTCCAGCCGGGCTTTTTGGCCTGCCGTTACTCCTGAAGTCTCCATGTACACGTAGTATCCTGTGCAGGAGTAATGGAAGATAATTTTACAACACGATGCACGTGTGCTCAATATTGTGTGTCTGTGTGTTTTGTCCTTTTTCATAGCTGCTGAAAAAAAAAACACAGACTGAGACTTGATAAATCTCATCCTTCATCTTGAGATCATGTTCAAATTAATTCATTGTTCTTTAATGTTTGAGTATTTCAAATAAGCAAATACAGTTGAACCTCTCGTATCCGGACAAGTCGGGACCGGGGCTCATCCGGATAAGGGATTTGGCCGGATACGGGAGACTCAATGCTTTATACATGTACATATACATACACATGTACTGATGTAGCCCATTGTAGTACCACATGTAGTAATGTGTATACTGCAACCTTTTCATTGTTACACTCAGTAACAGACCCCAAAATAGAGGTTCGTGTTTGCAAGAATGAAATCATTTTCTTTTATAAATTCTTGGAATGATTTACCTAAATAATTATTAAGAAATGTATCAAGTAGATCTTGAAAATAAGCCATACGAGGCAAAGTCGACTGTAGGTCGCCATTGTTAGATTGAGTTGGGAATCCCCCTTTCCTCCCGTAATTATTAAAAAAAATCATGGCGAGATTGCGTCCGTATAATAGAGAGATCCGGATAAAGGGAGGCCGGATAAGAGTGGTTCAACTGTATACGTAAAGGTGCATGTATACAATGATGCCAAATGGATATTCATACTCATTTACATATTCAGGAGAACTTTCTTTATTCACTGCAATGCATAGTGCAGACAAAGTTTGCAACAAGTTCAAGTCTATCTTTATAGCAACAGACTTCTTGAAAATTGGTGGATATTCAGGAGAGAAGATGCAGTGAATGAATGTCCAAATGAAGAGAACTAATGATGCTGCTTGTTCTAGTCACAAGACCAGCCCACATACCTGATCCCGTGGTGTGGTCATAGCGAGGTCCAGTCTGTGCCGACGCCGTTGATCCCTGGATCCTAGTCCAGTCAAAGTCATCCTCAGGGAATGAAGGCTGGATGTAGCCACAGGTGTCCTGCTCAAAGGTGCAGTTCAGGTCGGCCGCGAGGGTCAAGTTGGCATCGCAGTCCAAGAAGCTGATGCCATCCAGGGCAATGGTGTAGCTGAACGGCTCCAGGGCATTGAGGTACACATGATCAAAACTCACCTGGATAATAGACATATGAATGGACAATGATTTGAAAGTTTGTCAACAGAAAGGCACATTGCATAGTGGTCCATATCAAATCCTGTAGCTCACTCCTTATCAACCCATTGAGGATGAGTTGATTTTGTTATAACAGGCATCTCTCATAGACACCTGCCTGATTATACTCTTGTCTGTCTTCAATGGGTTGATCAGAATCTCCAACATTACATGTATATTCTCCCGGCAAAAGGTTGTCACACAAAAAAATTGCATGGTAGACCTCTCAAGTTCAGACCATGGTTGAGCAGCTTTAAAAATGTCTCGCACGATATCTGTTTTGTCTGTCATACTCAATAATAAAAACAGCAATGATGATAAGGACAGATTAATAACAATAATAACTTGAATAAAAAAAAAAAAAAATGAAATTGATGCTGATAGTAATAATAATCGTAACTATAATCACAAAATTATAGGAAAAATAATAATAATACATTACATTTGTAATGCGCTTAATACAATGTTTCTAAGCGCAGATAACAACACTAAGCCTGGCATCGAAAGGAATCCATTCAATGGCTACCATATATTTCATTCTCTCACTAATAACAACACTAAGCCTGGCAACGAAAGGAACGAGTATGACCCCTTACCTCAAATCTCCCATCGTGGGCACCAACGTAGGCAGCACCAAGCTGCCAGACTCCCGGAGACTCTGTCCCCCGAGCCAGGAAGAGTTGTTCCCCATCCACCAGGTAGGCCCGTAGCTCCAGCAGATCTGTGGAGTTACTCATGAAGTAGTAGAACTGGATCTGGCACCTGGACCCAGATGGTCCTACCTCCGGCGTGGTGTAAGAGTTATAGCCAAATATGTTCTGCAGGTAGTAACCTGGATCTGAGAGAGAAACATGAACGTGTCAGCCCTGTTGAAACAATGCTTTTCATATTTAAATTTATCAAACATTATTTTTTCTTTTAAACCAAGCAATGTTTTCAAACCACATGGACACTGACTTACTTATCACACAAGATCTTTTTGGACCAGTATCATTATGAAGAGGTATAAGGACATGACACAGCTCACAAAATGCACAGCTGAGAATAGCCTGTGAAATCACTTAGATGCACTGCGATATGCCAGAACTACAGAAACCAGTAAACCTAGGAATATTTCCCTGTCAATATTTGCAGTGAAATGAAAAAAAAAAAATGACAAGACTTAAAACAGTGGAGAAAAGTCATATCCATATATCAAGCTCTGGACACACAAGCACACTGCATACACCATAAATTTCCTAAACATTGTATGATGCAAATCGGAAATTAAAAGAGAAGGTATCAAATGGCTGAATTCACAATTAAGAACCCTAGAAACAGAAATGGGAATCATCCATTTAAAGAGAAAAAAGTGGCTATATCTCAGGCAGTATACAATGCCTGTCTAATGCAGAAAAAAAAAATCACAAGTTCTTCGTCCTGCAAATATGAGTGGACTTCTAAACTTCATGAAAACAAAACACTATGAAATATGCAATAAATACGGCTAGTTTGTGCTAAAACTTTGTGAAAATTGGAGGAAAATGAAGGTTATAAGGAGATGGGTACAGATTAAATTTATCTTTAAAAAATTTCATCTCACCAGAGGGGTTGCCATAGCGATCCGTGGGGAGTGAATCAGCATTCGACCCTGCCAGAGTCCTCTGCCAGCCAAAATTGTTCCCACCACAGAAACCATCATCAAATTCACAGGCTCCTTCAGTAGGACATTGCAAAGAGATGGAAGATTAGGGTAACGAATCTGATCTATTCAACATTATCTACCACACCCTTACACAAACAAGAACACACACACACTGCATGTATACAGTGTACACCATAATCTCTGGAGTTAATTTGATATTCTTGCATTCTTTTCAAGCGCAGCTACAGTGTAGAAACCATATCATCATCCGAGGGTCTGGAAAGAGGCTATAATATGCTGTACATTTATGTACAACATGACAATAGCACAAGGTTTTATAAAACAGCCACAAAAATAAACATGCTAATTTTCTTATACACAGGCACTGGTATAGTTGAAGTACATTGTAAAGCACCTCTACAACTGAGCAAATAGTACCTCAAAATAGATAACATACGGATTAAAAAGAAATAGGAATACAATTCATTACACATAGAAAAAAAAATTACAACTAATTTTTCAGACTTGTTTAAACTACATTCTTAACGGTGCAAGTGTTTGTATGCCTTTGTTTGTACATCTAATTAGTGAGAATAATGGTGTACAACATGAAATCTGGAAGGAGTTTGGGAAACTATGCACTACAAAAGTGATCTATTTACAGTATATAGAAGAACAGATCTGCTCACTTTATTTTCTTTGGTTGCATAGTGGGCATCAAGTTTGTATGAAGTTTAATCCATCTTAGATTTAGCCATGATCTCTTACCACATAGTGCCTCATCAGCGCCGTTGGGACACTGCTCGATGAAATCGCACACCCGAGCAGCAGCAATGCAGGTGCCCTCCCCGCAGCTGAAGTCCCCTGGGTAGGGGCAGAGGGGTCTGGTGGTCGGTAGGGGTGGGGTGGAGCCGGGGGGTAGGGAGGTCAGGGAGGACAGGGGACAGTTGAAGAAGCTGATGTCATCAATAGCGATAGTTCCACTCTCACCATCCGCTACTGCCTCTAGGACAATCTGTGGGAACACAAGTTTCACAACTGTTAAATGCAAATGGATAATAAAAAAACAACTCTTGTTGGTTTTCACAATGAATAGAGTTAAAGGTCATGTTTACCTTTGTGAGCAGTGATTTAGAAAATGTTCAAGGTATCACTTTTGATACATATGTGTAGATCTGTTGTATCACAAAACATCCTACTACATAAAATTTTTGCAATAAAGCCTAAAATATAAGGAGACATCAGTATTTTTCTCAATACACCATAGCTGTATACGGTTTAATCTGGAATCATTTTTCTTATAACATTACTATTGTGCACATTTTGTGTATTCAAAATGCTTAACATCGATTACTCGGATTCAAATTTTTACAGTGATTTTTTTCTCTCCCTAACTCACACATATTAGAACTATTTTAAAGCACTAATGCTGGGTTTTTGTTTCATCTGCAAATGGTAAATTATGCCTTTAAGTAGGATCTAGTAGTGTGGACGACCAACATCTATGCTTAATAGAAGGGTTACACCATCTTGGGAAAAATACAGAAAAGGATACCAGGTTTGAACATGGCAAATTTTGTCCCAGACTCCCTGCATCTAGGTAATCACAATTACAATTCCTTCACAGCTACATGTGTAACTCTAGTCAATGCACGATGTTACATCCCCCCCCCCCCAACACAATGGAGCTGGGGGGTGTTTCATAAAGCTGTTCGTAAAGTTACAAATGACTTACGAGCGACTGGTGATTGGTTCTTGTGCTGAATTATGGAAATTCTGATAAGTGTAGCACATTGGAACTGATCACCAGTCGCTCGTAAGTTGTTTGTAACCTTACGAACAGCTTTATTATACACTCCCCTGGAATGTCAACATGGTTTTTACTAGCATAATGACCACAAGCATAAATATTGGGATTGCTTGCAATGTATTATACATGAGCAACCTCCCACATATTCATCTCGATGACATATCTCTCATTTCCAGAAAATTTCACAAGCAAAGTTTTCAACTGTGAACAGAGATTAAAGTTTAAACCTATGATCAACATTACGTGTACAAGCAAAGATACACTTTCATAACAACTTGAAAAGCAATTAAAGGTGCAGTTGCAATACCTGAAAGTCAGAAGTAACAATTGGCGACTCTGATATGTAAATGTAGCTGTTGGTGACATAATTGTTGATAGACCTAATCAAATCTAGTGGACCGCCCTCTGTTGTCCTGGTGTAGACATTAAAGGTCCCAACTTGAGGTCCGTAAGAGACAAAGAAGAATCGCATCTAGAATAGATAAGACACATGAAAACAACACAGTAGAAAATGCACATGCGCATAGTTATCATGTGAGAAATACATGTTGTACCTACCAAGAGAATAGACTGGGTCTGAGCATGAATTTTGATATTTGGCCTCACCACTCATAATGTGTGGTAACATCAATTCTACGGAGCAACGAGGCGCCTGGAGTCTAGGGAACAAACATGTATCCTCTCATCAAACATAGACTTAGTTGTTTCAAAGTGAGGAATGCAAAAGTATTGTGAGAATCGAAAGGCGCTTGTGTAAATTTCTCCCATAGTTGAAAAATTCAAGCATGCCATATTGCTGAGTTACTGGCTTATGAATGCACTTTTAATTGTTTCATTTTAGAATTAGTTTGTTACTGCTCTTCTGAAGAAGAAATTCGAAGACATTGTCATTTCTTCCTACACAAGCAAACAACATCTTCAAAACGTATGCTTATTTTGGACATTTCCTGACGTTACCTTTATCATTACATGTACTTTCCTAAATGATATGTTGCTTACATCTGCACATCCTTGTACAAGTAGATATAACAATGGTATTTTATAGTGTTACATATAAATGATGAGAAAGTTCAAACTCACTGTGCAAATAGTGATAAGGCCAGTGGCTTCAAAGATTGGCGACACAACCCTGGCAACGTCCCCCGACCTCTGACCCTTGGAGTCAGCCAATAGGAAGAATCCACCCCTGTTGTTGCGGGTGTGGTCCCGAGTGGGTGCATAGGCGTGGTCCCCCACGAGGGCGGATGACGTTCTCAGCCAGTCAAAGTCACCAGGAAGGGCAGAGTAGGTGCACAGGTCCGTTTCAAAGTCACAGCGGGCGGTGTAGTCTGAAGTACCTGGTCATTCAATCAATGAGGGCAAGAATTGATAAATGAAACTTGCTTTGCATGATGTCATATATATCTTGGAGCTGTTCCACAAATAGGGAAAATGCAGTTGAGGCACAGTGATGATAACTCTGCTCAAAAAAACAAGGCAGATATATGCGGTCATACAACCATACGTTTTCCTTTTCTACACCTTGAAAATACATCTTACAGCTTATGTTTCTTCATGCAAATTATGAGTCAAACAATTTCATTTAAGTGGGCTGGAGTCAGACATTAAGAAAGCAGATGAGGCAAACCAATAATGGAATATAAATCATCAGTTGTCATGGCAACCCCCAAACATCCATCCACTCACTGCACTGCATCTCATCCGAAAAGTCCCCGCAGTCGTCAGCAAAGTCGCAGACGTACTCGATGCTGACGCAGGCGCGGTTTGAGCAGCGGAACTCTCCGATGTCACATGAAGTCTGTGGGTTAGGAAGACCACAGCTGTAGAAGTTGACATCATCCACGGCATTGATCCCGGGATTGTTGAGGTCGGGTAAACTCAGGAAGTTGAACTTTTGGTAGAAAGGGAAGCAAAAACATCACGCATAAAGTACAGTAGTACTAATGATAATACCTACATAGAGAGTGGGTTTACAATCAAAATACAATTATGAATTGTTCCAGTCTGGCTCCTTTTACAATTTTATGTGGATTTTGAAATGTGGTGAAGACTGCACAGATCTTTATTCCGCCTGATTTAGGAGCATTCATATGTTCACATGAGGAGGGGTCTTGTGCAAGAGTCATCTTCAACATAAACCATTCCATCTAATTTAAAGAACTACTGGGATAACACTCGATAGTATTGAGTATGTTCATAAAATGGAAACGAACAATTCCTGGATATCCTGCTTCACTTGGATCATTCCCGAATGCAGAATTACCACACTCTGCCCACAATAACATTATAAATGAGGCATACAAAAGAAAATTAGTACTGATAAAGTAAGCAATTATTTCTCCCCAAAGCGAGACAAAGTTTTCTTGGGAAAACAGCTTGTTGTGAGAAGGCAACAGTTCCCATTGATCTAAAGCCTAGGGCGCCACCTTACCGTGTGGCTGTGGGTGATACGTCCAGTGTAGACCAAAGCCTGCTGCCAGTAAGAACCCTTAGGACCGGTCAGTCTATAGATGACCGTCTCCTCTCCTGACCAGGCCTTGAAGGACACCATCAGGTCACCTGAGTGAATCATACAAAATAATGCCATTGCTGTTTAAGTCCTATACCATATGGGTATCAAAAAGTCATAATGGATGGGATCAGCATGTCGTAACAATAATGGAGCACTTGTTATACAATGTATTTGCCTGCAGACAATACATTTGATTATCAAAAACCTCCAAAGACAAGCAATTACATGAAACACATAAATGGGTATCGAGTGATGTAACAACTGATGCAATTTTTCAGGTTTTCTACGTAATGATGAAAACTGAGTAAATCTATCTAGCAGGTACAGATATATGCTTTAGGGTACGAGAGTACGATATAAGTCTAAGTTCTGCTAAGAGGTGGTTCTGCAAAACATCGTTCCATGGGAAAAGTTGAGAGGAAGGTATGAATTCTTCTGCAACCCCTTCGTATCGGTAATCCACCACATGACGACATTTGTCATCACATTTGTTGTCAAAGGAACAAGCAAAATTTGTTATTCTGATTTCAAAGTTGAAAATGCTGTTTTGGGAAAGTTATAATTTCTTTGACTGCCTCTCCGGTCTGGTAGATCCCTCAACAGTACACTGTATTCTAAATCCTTCATATCCTTCATTCTGTGTGTTTCCTCTCACACAAATAATCTCCTACATAAGTCTCTTGTATAATATTTACCTCTGTCACGTACAAGCCTACCCAACAATTTTTTAACTTTAACCTGTTGAGGACGAGTCCCGACTATACTCGAGCAGGTGTCTATGGGAAATGGGTGTTGTAGCAAAATCAGTCCCTCCTCAATGGGTTAGTTTTCCTTTATTGGTTTTTAATATATAATTTGTACTATCCAAATGTGAACTTGCTGATAAAAAAAAATTACATGTATAAATGAGAGAAGAGACAAATGAGCAAAAGACTCTAGTACTCACTGTAGCCACTCAAGACATAGTAGAAGATTATGGCACAGTAGGAGCCAGCCTCCTGGATCGACGGTCCCTCAAGCCGGGCGTAGTCGCTCGGCTGGGCCCCAGCTGTGTAGTCCACTATCATGTAGTAGCCATTGCTGAGGTCGCTGTCGGAACCGGGAACCGGAAGCCCGGGAGGGGGTGTGGTTGCTTGTCCACCTTGCCGTATCCATGGGAACAACCCCGTGGGGTTACTGGTATAGCTGCAGGTATCACTGTCAAAGTCACAGACTCCTGTTGTGTTGTATTGAAACATTTATGATAACAGGTAGTTAAAGGTACTGTTTATCATTGGGGGCAGGGATTTTAAAAATGTTTGAGTTATCACATTTGATGCATAAGTGTAGGTCAATTGTATCACTAAACATCCTACCATATAAAAATTTTGCAATGAAGCCAAAAATATAAACAGATCTTACTATTTTTCTCAATAAACCGTAACTGTAGATGGTATAGTCTAGAAACAATTTTGATATAACTACTGCTCAGATTTTGCTTATTGAACAATACTTAACATTGATTACACTCATTGGTTAACATTTTTACACTAATTGTTTCTATCAGTAACTTCCATTTTAGAAATATTTTGAATCCCTAAAGCTGGATTATAGTTTTGTTTGCAAATGGTAGAAAATACCTTTACATGTAAGTACTTCTTCAGCAATCCTGCATATTGACACACTGGCACAAATATTTTACAATTTGCTCTCTTTACCCTGCGACCCACCATTAATGTCGTGCTGAACACGGATCAAAGATCTCGTAAAGATCTTGGAAAAGAAAGTTTGACATCCGGCCATGATGGCACCTACCACAATTCATCTCATCTGATGCGTCATCACAGTCTGCTACCCAGTCACACACCAAGCCACCCGATATCGTCTGCTGGCCATCGCTGCAGACAAACGGCGGCTCCATCGTCAGCCCACTGCAGGCCCCATTGAAGAGGATGAGATCATCGACAGCAATGTCGCAAGTGCCAGTCTCTGCTAGGACGCCCTCTATCAGTATCTGCCGTAAAGTGTATTTAGGAGGATGCTCATATTTTTTTTTCTCTCTCTCCTAGTGCAGCATCCTTTACAAAGTAGACATCAAATCATATTTGCCACGGAACTGTTACAAAATCTGGTCACTTGCCAGTAAGCTGGCAGGTAAATTGTCACATGTACATTTGCAAGAAATAAATTTGAAAAACATCATGACATATAGCAAACATCTACAAGTTCAATTACACATTGTGTATGTCTGCACTTCTATACTTCCTACCCTAAATTGGTCCGAAGTCTGAAAGTTGAACTCAGCGTAGCTCCACTGGTCAGGTCCTGAGGCCGAGTAGGACCAGAGGACTTCTGAGCGGTATGCTGTCTCCCAGGCAACCTGGAATGTAAAGAGGTATTCATTCATCACTTTCTAACCCATACAATGAAGCAATATTTATGGATTTCAAATTCATGTACTGTAAAACGATGAATGTTCATGTGCATTCTAATTTTGCGAATTTCGCGAGCGGCAAGAATTCGCAAACTTAGAATACACGCGAAAGTTCTTGTCTACACTACATGCATTGAATGCCAGTGGCAGTTCGCTAAAATTTCATGCCACAAAAAAAAGGCCTTCGGCGCCAACTCGTGAAAAATTCATGCCGCGAATAAATCATTTTTTGCAGTATATTTTATTTGAAATGGTGGCACACATGTATTTCATGAGGATGAGTACGAACTAACAGAGGTATATATATTGACCACAATTAATTGATAGATTTGTGAATTTAAAACCACTGTGATACACACAAAGGCACTGTTCAATTGCAAAAATAAATTGTACATCTTTATTCCTGATATATCAGTTTGTGAATTTTTATTCTTATTCTGAAAGATTGTACAACGTTGTATCACTCATTTGCATATTTTGGAATATCAACGGATACACATGCATTGGATTTAATTAATTTAACCCACTCAAACAAGGACTGTTCTGGCAAGCAGGCAAGAATAATCATTACCTGCCCAAGGGGCTTTCAAAGCACAGTCGGATTTAATGTAGCTCTGTCCTCTATTTCCTACAATGAATTCATTTTTCATCTGCACAAAATATCAGCAGAGAAGAGGAGAAGATCCAGAGTAATTTTATGCAGAGCATAAGCAAGTTGATAAGTCTTTTTTCACAATTCTTGTCGATTGCAGCTTGTCAGATGAATAACACTGTACTCATAAAGGGCAAAGATGCACTAACCATAGAGGATGGCTTGTATTGGTACTCACAATAAACTTCAATAATAAACTTACATTTCATATTGCCTACGTCACAGAATTCATATCTTAATTCCTAGCATAAACACAAACATGACAACACACTTTGATTACCACATGAATCAGGGACTAAACTCTAGTCTTGTATTTTAGGGAAAAGTGGCATATAACTCACGTTAATGGTTCCAGGGCTACTCCCACTTGACACCATGTGGTACCAGAGGGTGAAACAAGCCGCCCCGTTGGTGGCATCGATACTCGATGACTCAAGGCGGGCACGGCTCCCCGTACCCCCTCGGGCGGAGTCAATGTAGACATACCAGCCCGAGGGCGTGCCAGTGGTGTGGTCAAGGGCGGGGCCCGTATTGACGTTGCCAGTGGTACCACTGTGTCGTAGCCAATCAATCTCATCGCCCAGCTCAGTGTTGGACCAATCACACATGTCCACCTCAAAGTTGCATGTCCCTGGGGAAATTTATGTAATGCAGGGGCACAAATTCTATTACTATGTACTGATTATCTATATCAAGGAAAGTAAAGTGATCCTTACAACTGATGATCTGTGGTATGTACATCAGTGTACAAATGTGAATGCATGTACAAAGTGTATTTGTTATCTACGTTAATTGACTCATGTGTATTGATCTTTACAGCTGCTTTGCTGCACTTAGTAAATTCTAAGCAAGCCAACTGTACATGTATATCAAAATGAATTCTTATACAATACATTAAAAGTAGAGTGGCTTGGAACTTCCATCTGGGATGCCACTTAGAATGAAAGACAGGGCTTAAAACAGTGTATATCTTCATGAAGCCAATTTGTACACAAATGAGCCTAAACTTTGATGATTTCAGGTTTTTGCCCCAAAAATTGGCACCCCTGTTAAGCACTTCTCTATCACTCATCTAGGCACAGAACAGCCTTTACTCTTTACAAAGTTTATGGAACTAAAAAGCCCTCTTGGCTCTAGTCCAGAAGCAATCTTGAAACGTATGCAATAAGAATCAGCGTCCTGACCTGGTTGTCCACTACACTGTCCATCTTTGATGTGGACATCATCGATGGCGATGTAGGCATCCAGGATTTCTCCCTGGAGGAGGATGTTGAAGGAGAAGACGTTCTGGTAGGCGGAGGACACCTCCAGGGTTCCTCTTCTCCAGAAACCCAACGTAGGATCCTTGACACAAACAAACACACAAGAAACATTAACCCTTACTGTGCTCTGTTTGTCAACTGGCATGTACAATTGTACACTGAAGTGCCTTCTGAACCAATTGACATACACACAGCCCAGGTTGAAAATCCTATAGAACCAATAGAAAACCTACATGACATTTCTGTTGGTTTCTAATGGCTTCTATTGGTTTCCATTCGTAATCTGTTGGTTTCTGTTGGTATTGTTGGGTATTGATGTCTGCAATCTAATTGTCAACAAATAAAGATTTAGAAAACAGCACATAAATATTCCGAGACCATCATCCTCTTCCATTACAAGCTGAACACACTTCATCTTCCTTTCTATTCAGTTTCATTTCATTTTATTTCATTTCCAATAGCACAAAACATTTACATACACAAACGGACAAAAAATCAGTACAATGTTGATTTTCAATGTGGGTGTTCTATTGATTCTATGGGATTTTTTACCTGGGTGTTGTAATTGTGAACTGACAATAAATACTCTGGCTTTTCTGATTACACCAAATTGACATCAAAATTGTTGGAAATGAAGGAAACTTTTGACAAACAAAGCTTGTAATTTGCAGTCTTCTCATTTGGCTTTCAGGGTGACATGCTTTAAAGCTGTATCAAATGTACAGAAAATTTGATTTGTAAGTTAAAGAGAACATGAACTGTAAATTAATGTCAATGAGTTTCACATGCAAGTATTAATACTGGTGTCTTCTATTACATGAACTATGTTATAGACAATTATAAAAACAAATTGTTTGGTTACTTCAATGCCAGTCTGTATCTATGCAGCAAATTCTCTTGCTTTTGTAAAGTATACATAGTACTTCTGATTGAAGTTTCCAATAATGGTATATTAAACTCTGTAGTGTTATGGTTTATATCAAATACTTTGACAATATTAATCCTCACATCTTACTAAATGACTTAGAGAAACGTAGAAAAACCAAACCACCATGGAAACTGTTGATACTTACTGTGTAGCTTGTCATCATGGAAGTGGGCAAGAGTTGACCATAATTATCATAGAACTGGGCCTTCACGCTGAAAACTCCAAAGTAATCTTCAAGTAAACAGATTGGAGTAAGAGAAATGTGAAAAACAATCAAACAAATGTACCCCAACTATCCCTGAATCTGATAAGATAATCATTTCACTCTGAATCTACATTGTAATCATCCAGTATGTAACACAATCATAGCCCATGGAATTGTATTTATTTTTGTGAAAGACACTCACACCTTAACATGTGTGATCAACAATGATTAACATAACAAACTGAAAGATCACGATAATGAAGAAAAAATCTATGCCTTACAACATACGTAGTACTGCATCTGTCTGATAAAAAGAAAAGAAAAATGAGCCTCCCCATTAGGAAAGAGAGACATTATCCTTCCAGACTCCTAGTTTATGGCCAGTGTAGATCCTTTCATGTGAGCACATAGCAAGTCTCCATCATAGGCAAATCCATATGTTTCTAAAAAGTTTCTATTTAAATATTGTGTGATTTTAAATGAACTGATAATTGAGAAATGTGTAAACTTACCACTCATTGAATACCAGAACTCAGCACATCTGAAGCCTGACCCTGGGGCGGGGTACGGAGGAGAAAACAGTCGTCCACTCTCTCCGGACGTTGGACGCTGACCGGTGTTAATGCTCATATAATATCCTGCATGCATCAGAATAGCGCTGATTGTTAACTAGGATAACAGGATGTGACAATCATATCAGCATGGAATGTAACATGAAAAGTACAAAGAACAAGAATTTTGCGACATTATTTCAGGTGGACAGATCCTCATGTACATGTAAGCACATAACCAAGAAAAGCAGAACATCATCAGAAGGGAAAACTCATTTGCTTGTAACTGTTTTCCAGTAGAATTGTATATTATGATTTTTTTCCCATCATCATTATTGTGTCATTCATTTTCATGTGCATGTCTGTGTAATGATTTTTGTACTTCATAACTCACTTTTTCTACTGCGCCTTGAGCATGTTTATAATTTAACATGTGGAATTGGCGCATTATACGTACCCTGTATTATTATTACTATTATTATTATTATCATTATTATTATTATTATTATTATTATTATTATTATTATTATTATTACTATTACTATAATTATTATTATTACTATTATTTTTATTATTATTACTATTACTATTACTATTATTATTATTATTATTATTATTATTTTTATTATTACTATTATTATTATTATCATTATTATCATTATTATTATTATTATTATTATTATTATTATTATTATTACTATTACTATGATTATTATTATTACTATTATTTTTATTATTATTACTATTACTATTACTATTACTATTACTATTATTATTATTATTATTATTATTATTATTATTATTATTATTATTATTATTACTATTATTATTATTATCATTATTATCATTATCATTATCATTATTATTATTATTATCATTATTAAAACAAGAAAGACTATACACACAAGATGAAAGAGTGCCCTTGTTTTCACTAGCTATCAGGTAGTCTATACTCCTTCATGGAATACATAAAGAAATTGTCCCAAATATGGGACTAGGTTTCAAATTATTAAAGAGGAAATCCAGTCCAAATATAAGTCAGTCTGATAAAAAAGAGTAAAATTTTACGAGTTCAATGGTAAAAATTTGACTGAAATCAGATGAAAAATATGGAAGTTATGACAATTTGAAGCTTTGCCATTTGCATAATTCATATTTACTGTTCAAGAACCGTTTCCCCCAAACATAGCAAAAATTCAAAATGTCATAACTTCCTTATTTTTCATCCGTTTTCGATCAAATTTATACCGTTGAACTGTAATATTTTTACTCTTTCTTATCAGACTAACTTATATTTGGACTGGATTTCCCCTATAAGCAATCAGCTAAATTCTCTACCAACAAGGAAGAACTTAGGAGCTAACAGGTAAAATACCATTATCAGTGCCCTGTGAGTGGTCCACCGGTGGGAAGTTGGCTATGGAGGCCACGCCCCTTTCTTGGGACCAGTCTAAGGCATCAGTGTTGTCGTTGACATAGTTACAGATGTCTTGCTCCTCGAAGTCACAGTACACTATCAACATTGGCGGTATGTCAAAAAAGAAAAAGGACAGTTATGGAAACATCACAGAGACTGCAATTTGATTCCAAATACAGATTTATATGTTGGACAAGAAATGTGAGTTCCACTGTGCAAGTATGGCAGTACAGAACAGTATTTCAAATTTGCTCTAAGTTTAGATTATTTAGTATTTTTTTATTATACAAAATGTATGTATATGCAAATTCTGTATGACGTACTGCTCTAGTGGAATGGACATGTTCTTGAATAAGAAAAAACGTTTCTCAATGGACTGATATATTTCTGAGAAACATTTTCTACAGTGAATAGTGCACAGAGTGTTAACATCAAAATAGTGTTATACTGAGCCTATGTATGTTTAACCCGTTGAGGACGGACTGATTTTGATACAATACGCATTTCCCATAGACACCTGCCCGAATATACTCGGGACTCGTCCTCAACGGGTTAACTATGGTGTGCACTATTACATCCTGAAGTTAATCTACATGTATGCCCACTGGAAACCAGGTGGATCCTACAATGTATACAGAGTCTATTGAGACTTTAGAATCCCACAGGGACTGGATGAGGTGTGAACTACATGGGGTATCTGAACATCAAAACCAGTCACATTTTGTACCTGGACATAATCAGCTCAACCATACATTGTATTTCATTTATTTCACTTTAAATATTACATGTAAGTTTTCATACACCGGTGTAAATTAAATTCATTACATGACAGTGTACACGTATGTACATGTGTATATTCTACAGATCAAACAATAGTTACAAAGATTTGAAAATCAAGTGTATACAGAATGAATTTTACACACAGTGTATGTTTCACAATAAGAGCTTGTATTAACCCACTACCTAAAAAATGCTGTAATCCCAATAGACATTGCACAGGGCCCACTAAATAATTACGAACACACAATGTTTAAACTCTTATATGCTTCTTAAGGAAGGAATGTGCTGCATACAATTGCACATATGGTATAATGGTCAAACTACGGCAGTACACTGAACTTATGCAATAACTTGAAGAGAAGACGTACAATATAATACAACACTCACATTTCTCAGGGCAATTTCCATCCAAAACAATCACATCGTCGATTGCAATGTCTCCTTGGTAACCATTTCCAGCCACACCCTCAAAGTAGACCCGGGAGTAGACGGAATTGGTAGCAAATGGGACCTGTCCCTGGACCCACTTGTAACCCTGCTCACCAGACCGGGTCCATAGTGGTCCTCCATCTGAAACACACAATAAAAGGCTTGTCATTAGTTGAGTGTACATTTTATGCAACGGCCCATATTGAAATTGTACAGCCCCATCATACTCTCTACTCAACAACAAAAAAAAGAAAAAAAAAAAAGAATTTGGTTGATTGAAGATAAATTATTCTCTGCAAAAGACTGCTTTAGATCTTGTTTTCTTCAAACAAACTGCATATCTAATATCCACAAATAGAGTTTACAAGATTGAAACAGCTCAAACATGAAAAATCAACTTAACTGCATACATGAAGACATAGGACTAATGACAAATATAAGATAAACAAACACCACAAGCCCAGGTCCTATGCTTATGAAATGTAATGCAGCTTGAAATAAATGTGTGTTTTCATTTTTGTTTTTGATGTAAATAGATGTTGTTACAGAGTAATTGGTTGTATTATTAATAAAAGTTTGTGACAGAAAGATTTTCTACATACAAAGATAAGCTTTTTGTTATCCAAAGCAAAGTTTAGCAATGCTAGCATTTCTGCACTTCAAATGCACAAACATATCCTCAGAAAAGATACCCTTTACATTGAAATGGTAGTATTACTGGATAGACAGCTTACTAAGATTTCCATCACTGTTGCCCACTCCCACGTTGAGAGTGTTGACATGGAAACCATACATGAAGTACCAGAACTGAAGACAGGAGGACACGGCTGGAGGAGGGATGGCGTCGCTATAGATACGGGCCTTCTGGTTCTCTAGCTGACTGCTGGAGTCTATCACGGCGTAGTAACCTGGGTAACCATGGCAATAAGGAGGAAAGCTACATAATCAGAACTGACTGGTTGGTTTTGCACAAAGTATACAAGAAACAAACAAACAAACAAACAAAATACTAGACAGATTCCGAGTTTAGAAAGCCCACATCACTGCACCAGACTGGTATTTTTGCCACAATTAGCTACAGGGAAATTTAAGATTTAAACAGGATGACATGCAAGTTGATCTATACATGTCAACTTACTCGTTTTGAGTAAGCTGCTGGAGTGTGCAGTAGTTGAGTGATGGAGTAGTATTCACTTCCATGTGACATAAGATTTCTAAATTTATTCTAATATTCTAAGATATTCTAAACTGCTTTAAAAACTACACGCTCTATACTCAATAAGTAGGTTCCCAGACAAAGTAATACAACTTGGTTATTTCTGTGTTACTAGTGAAGTCTCCTTTCTATTCATTTTTCACTTGCACTATTTTTCTAGTCTCTTGTTCAGAGATCACAGAAATTATGCCAAATGTATCAGAAGTGGAAAGCAACTATTTATCCAGTACCATGCAAATGATTGATTGTAAAAATGACTTTGAACAGTACTTTGGGTAGGAATTGTGACAGAATATATTCAGTCTATAGTCTGTGTCCTGTTTTTGTATAAAACTTTATATTTTGCTACATTTAGAGATACAAATGTAATATTGATTAAACAGCACATCTTGAGGGCAACGCCATCTGCAGTAGATATGAACACAGCAATGCACAAATTAACAAGGTTTGACCATTCTCAAAAATATGCAAATGCAAATTAATGCTCACGTGAGCTTCAATTCAATATTGCATCAACACGTATGTGATTTTGTAGCATTTCATTTTGCTCAAAAGGAGCATAATATGTTCATCTCAAACAATATGGTACATGTATATCTTTAGGTGTGTGATAGGAAACAACCTACAGATTTGACAATATCATATGCAATATCACACAATGATTCATGATGCCAGCATTGCAAAAACAAATCACAACAAAACAAAAGACAGATAATAGAAAAAGAATCAGTACCATTCTTATTCTGGAGGGTGTGGTCTGCTGATGGCCCTGACCCACTGTTGGCTGTGCTACCCTGCTGGAGTGACCAATCAAAGTCATCGTTGGTGCCCTGTACCCAGCTGCAGATAGACCCAGCCTCAAAGTCACAGTCCCACTGAGAGGGCTGCCTGGTCGGCTGGGGGGCTAAGGTCGTGGATGGTGCTATGGAAGGGAAAATACAAAAAGGGAGCAGGATTAGGGTATGAAGAGAGTGTCAAGAAAGCTCTGGTAATGTCAGCAATATTTTGAGAAAGAGAACAATGCTTGATCGTGCAATATTCAGAATAATTTTGGTTGAATATTATGATAAATTCAAATGTGATCACCAAAATTTTTTATCATTCTATCAAAAAATAACCATGAGGGAAATGTGGGTATGAAGGACTGGAAATGAATAATTGTTTTTGCTTTCTCACTTCAAAGGAAAAACAAGACGGACATCATTATTACAGTCACATGCTGCAGGTGAAATTATAAACATAGATTTTATATAGCGCCTGCACAAACTGCTTGTTTGGTGCTTTACATTAATTAGTCAATACAATGTACATCACAAGAAGCAAGAAATACAAAACTTTAAACAGAACAGCAAATTAATAAAACAGAACAGCTAATTAAAAAAAGTAATCATTGATTACACCTGCATGATAAACTTAACTGCCATTTAAATAGGTTCACCTTGGTGTATTGCTTCATTGAAAAAATGATTTTACACTTAAACTCCAACATTTCGAAATACATTGCACACATTGATTCCAAATGGTGCATGGCAATTTAACTCCCTGTTTACTGGAACTTGGTCTACTACATAATAACTCCTGTGAACTAGAGTATCTTAAAGTCAACAGCACTGCAACTACGCCTTCATAGACTCAGATACATACGGACACTGCTGCATGACCGTGTGAGGTAGTCGATGTCGTCCAGCGAGATGTCACCAGTAAAACTGGAGGAGTCAATGCCTTCAAAGGTGATGATGTGCTCAAACCCTGTGGAGACATCCAGTCGCCCTGGCAACCACTGGTCTCCTTGGTCTCCACTTAGACTCCAGATGAGGGTTTCAGGACCATTTGGGAGCTCTTGGAGGTAGATGTTCAGGGTTCCCATGTCTGATTGGTGAAAGAGATAGTAAATGCAGGTCGTTTGGATGTGTTTTTCTTCGGGGGGTTTGTTTTTTTCTTTTACTGATTTGTACATATTTTTGTGATACTACAATCTATTTTCAAATGGCGCCTCGCTGGCTTGAGATGAGTTTTAGAATGCATATTCTGATGTGAGGTGGAAAAATGAATCAAAATTGAAGAGCAATTTCAGCAAGTTTGACAAGTAGTATTAGTGGTAAACTGAAGTCTTGAAGACAAGATGACAAAAATCATATTCACTGCAATAATCAATGTGAGATGATAGAAAGTTTTATAAAATACCATAATGAGAAGTACAAAGGCAGATCTGTGCCCCAAATATTGTTGCAAGTGGATCAATAGTTGCAAAGTAGTTTGTCACAAGACTATCTTGCAGCGAATCCACCCCCCATTCTAACTGGGGGGTGGGGTCAAATTGACCCCCCTCGACGTTTCGCGCCACGATTCCGCAACGCGCAAAGATTTTGCCGCGTCGTTTCAAGACTTTTTTCACTGAAGTCTTCTGCATATTTGGAGACCAAGTTTGCAACGTCCGGGTACACCGTTCTGAAGTTATGTAATGTTATGCATATGCATGTCAACCCGAAAACAGCTCAAATTCATGATATCGTGTGCAAAATTGAATGCAAATTGTGTTTTTTGGTTAAATTGACATAAATTACAATGTAGATTATTTCAACTTTTAACCACTGAAATTTAGCAATTCTAGTGTAGATAAGCCTGAAAAAGTGCCTACAACAAATTTTGGCAAAAAAACAATAGGAAACAAAAGGTCGAAAAAACAACAAAATACAAATTGGCGGCGATCGCGCGATCGGTGGCCAAGATCTGAAGGGGGGGTCAAATTGACCCCCCAGTAAAAACTTGGTCTCAAATAGCCCAGTTAGAATAGGGTTAAGATGGGACCAAGTAATGACATTAGTCCCATGCATATGACCATGGACAGCACTATAACATGAACATACATGTACCTTAACTGCACCTAAAAACTAATTGTGGTCACAATTGGAGTACTTGTTGCAATGTTACTTGTAAATTGAGAATTATGTGAACGAGCTTTGATTAGCAACAGGTAATTGATGGAGGCAGATAATTGCTTGACTGACAGTATATTACTGGAAATCCTCTGGTCTCATTTCCATTTTGAGTTGGCAGATAATGAAATGCAAAGACTCGAGTTGTGATGTACGGCAATGTGTACCTTCTTGATACGAGTTAACAGCTTCATAACTCAGTACTTGCTATACTACCCTTAAATGCCAGGAAACTGAAAGAAGGGCAAACGTCACCTGCTCCAAACATGTGGTACCAGAAGGAGAAACAGCCAGTGGGGCGGGCAGGGAAGATTTCAGACTCAAGCCTTGCCTTCTCTCCAGTGTTAGCATCAGATGTCTCAATGTAGACATAATGACCTGTGTGACAACAACAGTTAGGAAGCATCAAAATATACAGAAGAATTACCAACCAGTGATGTACAAAATTTGTAGTTACATTAATTTATCTTGAAGCAAAACATTCTAAATGGAAAAAGAAGAAAATATCAAGTACCTAACAAATTAAACAAGAATATACTTTGGACTCCCCCTTACCTGACAAAACATCGTTTTCTACTCTATCCTAACATAAGTCGATTGGAAATGAAATGTGCACCACTTCCAACAGCACGGAACGAGACCACAGGTTAGAGTTCTTAATATGATTTTGACATTATTCTTCATATAAAGGCATGGTGATAAATGGTACAATAGCTGACAACACTATAGTGCAAAGGATACTCTCTAACATACATCAGAATTTTTGGATTTCACAAAATTCTGCTCACCTAGGATTGTGCCCAAGGTGTGGTCGAATGGAGGCCCGGTACTATCACTGGGCGTGCCCCCAGAGTGAATCTGCCAATCGAAATCATCGCTGTCAACATTGGACCAACCACAGTGCGGTGTCTCAAAGGTGCAATAACCTGTATATAAAAGAAATCATGACACATAGTAAATGTAGCCTCAATTGTAAACATACAGCTGCTATTAAGAAATATGTGTTATATCATAGATATATTATGTACACCTTTGAGACTAGCCTAGGCTGTCAAAATTACAATCCGAGACATTTAGATGATGGAAATGACAAAGTTGCTTTATGTTTGTTCTTTTTTTTTAAAGCAGAGCTATATGTAATATCATAAAATTTTTTTGTTTTCGTTTTAGTACCTATTGAAAAGTAGTTTTTAGCATGGTAGAACATTTACAAATGCTGTGCAGAAGAGATACACTTTTGCTTTAAAAAAAAGATCTAGCAGACATGAACAATGTAAATAAGGATACATACTTTGTTTACTAGTGAACAACAATCTTGCCAACATTTCTGAAACACCACTTCCACTTCAAATACATTTTACAGTGCAAACTCATGATGTAAACAAACTACATGCTAACAACAAACTGCAAAATAACTCAATTTTATATTCACTGGAAATCATTCTGCTACAAACAATGTATGACAATACAATACAAATTTGTATCACTTTGCATTAAAGTGATGAAAATTTCTCAAATTTAAGATAAAACAAACCTGGAGGGGGACAAGCTCCAAACTCTAAGTTGATTTCATCCATCGCCATGGCGCTGTTGTACAAGGCTGTTACTGTTCCCTTGAATGCAATCTGGACCAATCAGAAGGGCACAAACAATTTTTATAGTATTTATGTCATAATATCAATATTACGTATTGCAGTTTTCTTCAGAAATTTTTTAAAATATACATTTGTACCTTAAACCCCTGACGAGATCAGGCACTCAGTTATCACTGGCAACGCCTTTTCTTAGCATTACTCCTTCTAAAATAGACATAATCATGAGTTAGCAAGCCTATTCAGATGTACATATTGTAGCAATGTACCTCGGTCTTACAGAAAGTCCATGGTGACACAAGAGGGATTAGAGGGATTAAGTAATCTCGGTTCAATGACAATTAATTTTTAGACATCTGTGCAAATCAGTGAAGAAATTAGCAATCAAGTTAATGTGCCAATTGGCAAACAATGTACTCTGAGTGATAGTATGCACAATCAAGTGACTGATCTTGAATTACAAATAAATCATTGGTGCATACAATCATATACTCCCCACCAAATTTGTAACTCTGCTTGCTGTAAGCTGGACAGATTCTCATGTAATCTATGCATAACATCTCAGTAACCTAAATCAAATTTTATACAAGCTGGCTGCAAGCTGTGCAATTAGGAATATATACCAATACCTGAGTACTCGGAGCTTCTCTTTCATCAGAACATGTTCCAATCACCTTAGAAAAAACAACATCTTGTCTTTCTGTATTTTCATGCACACGTTTCTATTTGATTGGGAAAACTGACGTTATAATTGTTACATACAATTATACTTAGTATAAATGCGTGAGAGACATTCACATGAAAAACATACATGTGTAATACTATCACAGAGAGTAATTAGTGAATGTGCTCTTCATTATACTTGCTCATGCTCTGCACTCATACCAGTGGATGGGGTTAACACATTACACGCCATATCATTAATTGTTCTAATTTACACAGAGATACATACTCCTTGTGATTTAGTCACTCTGTCTTGAACAAATTACAAAATTGTATATCACAATTTTCCTCTTGATCTATCCAAAAAGATAATGAATGATAGAAAGAAAGAAAAAAAAAATATCACAAACCAGCAAATGCCATCCTCACCTGGATGTTATCGCCCGAGACTGTCCCACTCCCGTACCGCCACCCACTCATCGCATTGGTCGGCGAGGTCCACAGAGGGGCGGAGTAGGCCCCTGATCCCAGGGTGTGGAGGGTAATGAAACCAGCACCATCATGGTAGTACCAGAACTGGACACAGTGGCTGGCTGAGGAGAGGTTATAGGTGGGGCTTCGTATGATGGCAGAGTCTCCGTCGGCATGGGGCATCGTTGTGTCGATGTACACAAAGTGACCTGAGTGGAACAAGTATTAAATGCAGAGTACCGAAGTGATGATCTAAGTCTTTTGTTTGAGCTCGGGTTGGGACCAGGTGTGTGCATAAACACTTGGGCCAAGTGAGGTGGTTGATTAGAACCAGTTTCCATGGCGATAAATGTCTATGACATCAAAGTTTGGTACTTTATAGCTGCACTGAAATGAGTTTATCAAAGGCAGAAACTTCAATTCAAACCTAAGTAAGAAGTTTTATTTCTTCAGAAGTTTTCTTTGTAATTATGAGTATGTCCTCCTTCCATAAATTACAGAAAAAAAGTTTTACAACTATTTCTGCTGATCAAATGTTCAGGTATGAAGTTACTGGTCTCAAATAGAACACAACACAACCATCTATCACCTACTCTCTATTCACTTTGCTCAGTGCAGGTCACACAATAATTTGTATTAACTCTATGTTACTCAGGAGAGAGGATAGTACTCAAAATCACCTTTAGAAAAATGCACAAAACTGAGCCACAAATAATCTTGTGCACATTGATAATGTTAGGGTGTGATTACAGAAAAAAAAAATTCAATATGATGCTAGTTTCACTATGAACTTTCATATACCTGCTAGTTGTGACTAGTTCAAGCCTGTTTTGTGCTGTGATATCTCATGCACTACGGTATATTTACATAGGCTTACATGTATAATAAACTAGTATTGCTGGTCCTATCAACAATTTATGCAAGAAAGCATGTACTCAGCGAATAATGTAATGAGATGAGGGTGAAATTATAAATCATCACAAGCATTTTGTCAAGAAATTTCAGTGAATTTGATTAAACTTACAACAATGAGTCATACAGTTGTATTTCGAAGAGAAACCACGCAGATACATGGGAAAGAAATCAAGTTTACCTAAAAATGACCCCATAACAGAACAGTGATAAGCTATACTCAATAACAGTCCTCTCACCTGAAGCCGTTCCAGTGCTTTTGTCTGTAGGCACCACAGGGTACGTGGTCCCACTACCACGGCTCCAGTCCAGGTCATCCAGACTAGTCTCCTGTGTCCAGCCACACAAGTCATGCTCAAAACTGCATTGCTCTGAGAAAGTCATCCAACAATTAACAAGCAAAAAATGGTTGTTATGATACGCTGAATTAATAATGATAGGCTAAACTAATAACAACATTCCATGGTACACATTAATGGATTTTTGTTCAAGACAAAGTGACAATGACTGGTTCTTTTACATTTTTCTAGTATTAAGCAGAACCTCTTTGATATACTGGTATACAGTACTTGCTTAACATTCCTGGCATGAGTTGATTTATTATTGTCTGTACATGCACCTTAAAATATTCAAATAAACCACTTATCATAGTATAGTGGAGACATCATAATCCCTTAAATAAGAACAGCACTGATATATCCAACCTATTTGTTATGGATCTCAATGTGATCATAATGTTCTCTTGACAGCTAGCAAATGAAGCCATTGGCTACCCATTATTGATGCTGATAAGAAAGCAATGGGGAACATCTGACTTTTAGCTGGCTAGGAGAAATCAGTGCACATCTGATTAAGTATTGTATTGGCTTTTAGTACAGATGAGGTTTTGTGGTCATGTCTCGGCATTCAAAGCAGAAACAGAAATATAATAGAGTTAGTCTAGCTGTCTTCACTTCTATGACTCCAGAGGGCTGTTTCACATCAGATACATAATTGGGTTGATTTTAAAAGTTACGATTAACTCAAATTATGGTATCCTGTGTGTGTCTTCATAGGTATCCTTACTCCCTAATGAAAATCAAAAGTTGGGGGACTCTTTCATTCAGCCATCTATACAAAACCATAAGTGTAAAGGGAAATTTTCTGTAAAATTCAATAAAAAATTACATTAAGTGGATTCTGAATGGTTGATAAAACTGTACAGGAAAACCAACAGTATACCATGATTTTAAGTTGATCTTAACGTTTAACCCATTGAGGATGGTCTGATTCTGCTACAACACACATTTCTCACAGACACTTGCCCAAGTATACTCGGGATTGTTCATCAACGGGTCAAAATCATCTTTAATTCTGTGTGAAACACAACGAAAATTTGTACATGTAAGATCTCTGTCACCTGGCATCATACTCACCCATCACCAAGATTGAGTGAGCATGTATTACAATCTTGAGATTGGTAGAGTGAGTTATATAAACAAAGCAGTCAAACATTGCTGAAGGAAAGTAGAACGCAGCTACCATTAAACTCACTTTGCTCTGGACAGACAGAAGTTGAATCAAAATAGATGTCATCCAAAGCGATGTCACTAGTGAAGTCAGAACCCCGCACTGCCTCAAATATAAGCTGGATTTTGAACAACAACAACAACAAAATCACCAATGGAATTAAAGTACTTCCATGTTATAACAAGTGTACCACTTCACAAGTAAAACAAAAAGAAAATCGTTTTGTGGCTTTATGTACATTGTAATAGTGATTAATGTTATGCTATGTCATTCCAAAATAAATCTTTGCATAATGTGTGCCAAAATTAGCAATCTATTTTGTTTTAGCATCATTGTTGGCCTACGACCTCCATCCCTTTCTTACAAACAAGCCTGCAGGAATACACAGAAAACACGTGTCACTGCATACCACAGCATTGATTTCCTGTTAATGAATTCTGCAAAAGACTATAATCACAATCAGATAGTTAGTCATTTCATTTCATTGTTATAACACCAACATGCTGTATTCATGGCATCACAAATCTTATCTCTGTGTTTTGAGCACCAATTTGCACAGAAAATCCCACTGCAATCTACGCACTGCCCAAAGTCCCTGACACAGAGGGGGTTAAGAACTTTGCATCAACTTTAATGACCAATACTCATTGCAGAATATTTTTTTTTGTAATGGAAATGACACAGCTGTATTGTATGAGCAAATGATGACACCATCCACACAGCAAATTTTCTCTGTTTCCATGGAAACAAACAAACCTCGTAATCCTGGCCGTAGGCAAAGTCCACCTGCTGGTAGATCCAGGAATTGGTCAGCGTTCCATCCTGTTGCCATACCAATGTGGTACTCCCGTCAAACAAGTTGTGTCTATACAGGTTCAGCTTGCCCATGGTGGCACCGTACATGTGTATCCAGAACTGGAGGCAAGCACCGGCTGGGGTCGCAGGAATCTGGAGCGATTTGATGCGAGCGGCGTCACCGAGTGTGCCGGTAGAGGTTTCCAGGTAGATGTAGAACCCTGGAGACACAAAAATCATTGTTACTTGTGTTGCACAATCAAAATTTCAACAGCATGCAAAAAAAAAAGAAAGAAAAAAAAAAAAGGGCTGCCAAACATTAATAAATCAAAAGCAGGGAGGTTGGTTCTAAATAGCATATCAGCGAGATATCTGTTTCATTCATATCTCAAAAGGCAGTCTTTCCAAAGTTAGACACGTTTTCATATTCTCCTGCTTTCTAAACCTCAAGGACTTATAAATGTGTAGCAATGCTTTCAGAAGTGGGTCAGCATAGATCCTATGGATGGGCAATTCCCCTACCCTTGTCTCAATCACAAAGCTATGCACCCTTTCATCACATTTGTACCTATGCCACTGGTGTGGTCACCCGTAGGTCCAGTGGTGGTGGACGATGTGGCACCATTCTGCCGAGTCCAGTCCAATTCATCATCACTCATCTGTGTCCAGCCACACAGGGACATCTCGAAGTCACAAGTGACCGTTGCTTGGAGGGCGGGGTCAGCATTGCTAGGGGAAACTGCACACAAGAGGAAATTATTGCTAGAGACATATCACGTTTGTTGCAATAACAAAGCACAGTACCAAGCAAATATGAGAGCAGTTTTTATGTTATGACTACAATGTATATTGCTGCATGTAATGAATAATCTTAAAGAAGGACTGAATGTAAACATTATCAAAACCACATGTATGTGAGCTGTTTCATTAAAATACATATGGCTTAAATGATTCATGCAAGTTTCTCATCTTCTTACTTTGGGGCTGTACTACTGTATATCCACATGCACACTGTGCTTGTAGGTTTTATTCCATTTCACTGCTCTGTCTTTACAAATGAGTTTTACATATACCTGTAGGATTGTTCCAGAAAGAATGAACAGTCATCATAAATCAAAGAAAATATAGGGATGTTATGCACAGACCAAGTAAAACAAGTACTAAAAACAAAATATGTTTGTATTCTTTAAGGCATCTGGAATGAATAATTTATTTGGTGACAACTACACAATAAAGAGAATGCAGCTTGATAGAGGTTCATCTACTTAATGTGGCTCCCATTTTGTAGCTGAGTCCAATTTAATTGATACACTGTTATACCAAAATATCTCACCTGGGCAGACCTGATCCAGAACTATGATGTCATCAATAGCTATGTCTCCATAGTAACTAGTCACCGTGGTACCCTCTACTTTGATCTACATGTGAAAAAACAACAATTTATTCTAGAAATGGATACTTCACCTTCAATTAGTGTGAACTCATGAAGTTCATCTGGGCTGCATTCCTGTATATGTCATATATTTAGCGAGTCTAAATTTTCGCGAATCGGAAATTCCTGACGATTTTGCGAGTGGTTAAATTCACAATCATGGAGTCCAGTACCGAACAGAGACATGTATACGCGTATGTCACATGCATAGCATGATCAGAGTCAATATTTTCGCGTGTCTTTAATTTCGCGAATAGCATCTGACTCGCGAAATTTGCGAAAATAAAAACCTCACGAAATATATGGCTAATACAGTATTCTGCACAGTTTGTCAGGAGACACACACTGGTGTGTGAACTAGACAGATTATCACATGATAAATAGTAAGCATAGTGACAAGCGCACTGTCTGACTGTTTGCTGTGCCATTCATTAAAACTGCCCTTGTCACTGTGAATGTAATGATTAAATGACACCAATACATGATACTTGACATACTCATGGAATGGTTTGTGAAAGTCTGGGGAGGATGAAATGCAATAATCATCAAATGGATCACAGACTATGCCAAACACTGTTAGCACGCATTATACAAACAGTGGCTAGTCAATTGAATGACGTTAGTCCATTCACAAGTATACTGACATATGAACATTTCATAAAAATATTACGTATGTCTGTATGTTAGTATAGTGACATATAAACATTGTTTCACAATGCCGAAAGTATGAGCCTGAAATGATATTCGATATGACTGTAGCAAGGTAATATATTGCAAATATGGATAAACTTCTGAGGTATGTCAGTAAATATGCACAACATTTTGTCATACTGCATATATAAAAATGAGAATTGCACAGAAAAAGAGAAAAGAAAGATATGAACACAATCTACAATGTACATAATAAAACTGAAAATAAAAATATTAAAATACAAATGTAATATCTACATGTATGTGACTTCATGTTCTAGGAAACATGTGTTCAATGATTAGAAAGTTGCATGTCAAAAAATCCTGGTAATGATTTACAGTTGCACACATTGTCTATATATGCACACTGTAACTGTGGACAAAGAGGAAAAAAATTGATTTCCTCAAGATATGCATGTACATACATACTGTTGAAATACATGATTGTATGATTTGAATAATATACAAAACTATATAATAATTAATGTCGGCATTCATGTAAACTGTGATAAATTTTTCCAATGACTGATATGAAGTGACCCCTTACCACCACCATGTTAGAGGAGGGAGTTGGTGAAGGCTGTAACAACAAAGACAGCATACAACATATTTTTCACTGAATACAAACACAACATCTTTATACAACAAAGAGTTTGACAGTAAATATGAATTTGGGTCGATTTGGCCAGTGATCACTGAGATCTACTACCTCTTCATTTTATGCATCTGCAACAATGATATGATACTTCGTCTAGACATTTCTTTTTTTCAAAGAAGAATGTCTGTATATCATGTACTATCCTCACAGTCACATGAATAAAGGTCTTTGTAGAACAGTCTCTTGTCTAGTCAAATTAGTAAGCACTTGATATAAGAATCAATTGAAAAGCACTCAGTGCAGACTTCTGCCAATTAAAGTACATATGCTGAAAATGGTCATATTTCTTATTGATATAGAATATTGGCTTTGCAAAATGTATGACAATTCATGGATCCAGACAATAACCAGATCCCCACCAAAATTTATCACCTTTTCCTAGTGTTATTATAAAGTTTTCATGAAAATTTCATCCAAATTCATTCATAAATCTTTGAGTTATTTTGCAATACAAAAAAAAGACAAGCAAACTAATCCCCTGGCAAAGCAAAACCTTGTTACAGGTGACTGTCAACACAAACTACACTTGCTTGTGTGATGTGGTCTAGAGGTTTGCTCATTGAACCTTTATTGAGTACGTTTGGGGTTCAAGAACTGCCACAGCACTACTAGTATTAAGCTTGACACTTTGAAATCCACAATGCTTCTCTGCAGATCAGTGAGGTAAGATTTTATCAGTAATATGTGCTGTAGACCTGTTTAGGCCAAGCTGATTTTTCTGTAACACATATTTTCCAATAGACAACCTGCGCATAAGTATACTTGGATCTAGTCTTCAACAGCTTAAGTAACATGTTGACTTGGATGCCCTCCCAGGGATAGGTTTGTTTGGGTTCCAATCCAGCACCAAGGTAATAATATACAGCAACATGCTTTTAACACATTTTCACGGTGGAAAACTCTACAAAAAAAAACAACAACCACACCAACAACAGAGGACAAATACATTTCTTGATGCCCCGACTGTACATGGAATGGTCTGCTTTGTGGAAGGCCATTAACGTAAGTGAAGGAGCATGCAATAATGGCCTTGTTGCAGACAGCGTACAGAAAAGTCACAACATCCAAGGAGGGTGGAGTCACATCTTACCGTCATACCGTCTCCATCCATGACCATGAACCGGCCTTCCATCCACAGGTTCTGATCGGTCGTCTGTTGCCCCGACAACCGCCACTTGTACTCCTCTGAGCCGGAGATGGCGTCGATCACATAGAAGTTGAGCTCGCCGACGGTGGAGCCGTACATGTGGTACCAGAAGGAGACGCAGGAGCCGGTTCCTGAGGGGAAGATGGTGCTGAGGAGGTGGGCCTTGGAGTTGATTCCCACTGAGCTGGACTCAATGTACATGTAGAAACCTGGAGGGAAGGGTAAGAAATCATAGCCAAGAAGCAATTCACCGAGAGGCTCTGTGAGAAGCTGAATAATATGTGTACTACTGTGTTTTGAAGGTAGTATCAAAGAGTGTTGCACCAAAGACAAGATCCTTGGAAAAAGTCTTGAATGTCACAGATTTAAAAAAAAAAAATGAGTAAGATGAGTGACAATTAATATAAGCTTATAATCATTTTATACTAATTATAGTCCTATTGGTTTATCACATCTACATGTAACTGGACCCCATGGAAGACCAGCCTAGCACAGCTAAATATGGGCTATCCAGCCATCTTCTCAGATGGAAAATGAACAAATAAACAAACAATCATAAAACAAACCATCATCTTTCCTCTCCTGGTATCAGCACACATCAGACACAGCCAGGTGGGTCACAGAAAAGAGATTGAATCTGATATCATCATTTATCATGTATGCTCAGACAGAAAATGTCTCTAACCAACTTAAACGATGAATTCCAATTCAAACAACAAACGAAAATAAGAGACCACACACACGTACTGTTAGGAACAAGGTGGAAAATTTAAAAGTAGAAAGGTTGCGGGGGGTGGCACGGAAAGGGGAGTGCTGATGGAAAAATAAAATGATTCTGGGAAAAGAAGGGAACAAACCAAGACTGGTGCCAAGGGTGTGGTCAGCCAGAGGACCGGTCCCAGTGGAAGGGGTTCCCCCACTCTGTCGGATCCAGTCAAAGTTGTCTCCATACGGTGTGTTTCTCCACAAACACATGTCTTGCTCAAAGTCACAGGAAACTGGTGGCAGAAATGACACCAATCAGTTGGGGTGGATATTATGGTTCTAGATGAAATTTGATGAAATCTTTCATAAAATCTAAATGAGGATAATTTATCACACACATTACCATTTGGCTAAATGCACAATGTATGCGGGGTACAATCTCAATATTTTATTCATAAAAGCATCTTTCAAAGTACAAGTCCTGCCTGCTTAACATTTTGTCCTTTCACATGACTTTTTTGGTAATTCTTAACTGCTTTACAGTTTTGTTTTCTGAGCATTCTGCAAGATTTCCATATTATTTGATGTGCAATTGTGAGAAAACTCAGGTATGGCATACTAAAAATAAAATCTCAGTATGATAAAATAGCAGAATCGGATGTTATGGCTACAATCCAACCAGGTACATTGTATATCACTTGGAAAGCCTTTTGTTCAGTAATTTAAATGTTCATTGTACATTTGCTGTCAAACAAACCTTAACTGCTTTGAGAACTACTATTTAGGCTTACAGTCCTGTCAATTGTCTACAAACACAACAGAAGAAAAATTACTGTAACAACTGCAGTCTATTTTCTGGTATTGTTACTTTTCACAAATTTGTGAGTTGCCTGGTATTAAAGAAATCAACTCACAAATGTAGTTTCCTAACTTTTCTCCTAATAAGGGGTAACACTTACATTTCATATTAGTGGCTTCAAACGTGATTTCAACAGCTCGCAAAATTCTCTTACAAGTCCCAAACCGAAAAATACCAAAGTCACAAAAAATATGGCATATACAGGATTGCACACAAAATCAAAGTTAAAAAGCACATGAAGAGTTCAACTTGAAGGTATACAAACCCTGTGGGTAGACACCACCATCTGACTTTAAAATGGAGCAAACTACCGTAAGAGTACTACTGTAGATATTTCACGTGAGCAGTTTTGCGTGCTCTGTTGAGAAAAGATGGATTTCGCATGCTTTTAATTCCACAGAAACAAGACATTACATAGCAGTACATATGCGTAACAAGCAAAAATATCACTGTGCTATTATTTCTGCGCTAGTTTCTGGTCACACAAAATGCTCGAAAACTTCCAAACCATGAAAATGTCTACTTTCACAGTAAAGGTCTTCCTTTTAACGATAACTGATAAGACAGATAACAATATCAATCTACCTGAGTCATCACAGACACCATCTCGGTAGTCCACCTCGTCGACGGCGATGTCACCCAGCTCTCCCGGTCCGACGACGGCCTCGAAGACCAAATGGTATGGAAGGGAAGAGGTGACAGTCACCTGCTGTCCATACCAGGCGTTGCCAAGGTTACCAGAAACTGACCAAAGGGGCGTACTTAAGTCCGACTGCAGCTGTAAAAAAAAGAGGGACACAAATATACAGTAAATTTGTTTTCCCTACTCCAGCATTGAACTATTTTGCATAGAAATACACCTGCATCAACTCCCCCTGTATGGTTTGACAGTAAGAACTAGGTGTAGATGCATTGAATACCCGTTGTGCATGTATGTAGTCAGTTAAGTAGTAAACTTGAAAAATATGAGTGAGATGGTAAAGGTTTATTACTACATGACGTATTGTATCTTTCATGTCTCCTATTTGCAAGAAAGTAAGGCACTAATCAAAGATTCAATGATTCTGAATGTCATCAAGACTAAAAATTAGTGAAAATATAGATGATACGTACGAAAAAGGAAACAAATTGTGCTCCTTTTCTTACCTTGAAAGAGAGAGTCCCGATGTCAGCCCCGTTCATATTATAATAAAACTTCCAGCATGTGACCCCTGAAGTCTCCGGTGTAAACGTTGGTCCCACCAGTCTGGCTGTATCACCCATTGTTTGGTTTGTTGCATCAATGTACATGTATTTCCCTGTTTCAAAATGAATTAGGAAAGGAACTAAAAATGATGAAAATTCTCCCAGACTATTGAGGCTTTGTACACATGGCACATGGCACCCATTCCCAAGGCTCTGACAATGTCATTGCTGAAGCAAATCTGAAATTCTATGAACCTATGGCACACCCCCTCCCCATGACTATCTGTAGACATTGTATAACATTAAGGAAAGGTATGGGATGTGTCTTTCACAAGTCTTTCTTGAATTCCCAGAGGCAGTTTGAATTTGGTCCAAGATTTATACAAATTTAGACTGATGTATAACGTGCATGACACTTGTACTCCAACAGATATCCAACAATGAACACCTGCTGACACACACACGTGGAAATTATGCCTATTTTGCATTTCTTTTTCAGTCCATAGAATTAACTTAAAACATGGGTTTGAGTTAAACTACGCTTGTGATTTTTGGTCAGACAGCATGCAAAGACCAAACTCAACAAAAGAAACTGACCATAGATGGAGCCATAGGTAGCATCAACATCCGGCCCAGTCCCAATAGTGTCTGTGCTGCCCTCGCCCCACAACCAGTCAAAGTCATCAGTGTCATCCTGGGTGTAGCCGCATCGGTCTGGGGCTTGGAAGTCACACTCATGGGCAGCTGAAATCATCAAGACATTTCAACATTATTTTCACATTTCCTAGCTTGTTTGCTTTGCTCTTTCCTGATCACTGTTCTTCGTCAATGAGTAATCCTTCAGCACCAATAGCACGCTTTTTTCCCCAAAATGTTTTGAAGAGAAATACATAACACAAAATAATCATCATTTTCTTGTGCACTTTTCTTAACTCCCTGTTTGCAAATTTGCCAAATAAAAACTTGTCTAATTATTCACTGATCACATTGTTTTGGGTCATGATTGATCAATGCAGCATCAATTGTTAACATGGTGCTTGTTAATTTTGGGATTTTGTGAAAACATGACCATAATCAATGTCTTTTTTTAAAGTTTACTGAAAGATACCAAGCATAATTTACCAAAAGCTTGTTAGGACTTTACAAGAGATTATGAACTCATTTGTTGTAGCTGAGTACAATTAATGAAATTAGGACTAAGTGTTGAGTGAATATGTACCTTAGATGCATGCACGTGTACATGTAAAACAGCTACTGCATTTTGCCCACATACATTTCAGTTAAGCAGTGTCTAATAAAGAACCTTTTGAGATGATTTTCTCACAAGCTATGCAAACATTGTCTTCTTGCGGAAAGCACAAGGTAGAGCTCTATTTGATCAGGTCTCTAACATTGACATGATGTGGAAGGAAAAATCTAAAAGGTCACCTTGACATTGTCCTTCATAGAGGTCAAGGTCATCCAAGGCAATGTCACCTGTGAAGGAGGAGCCTCTGACCGCTTCGTAGATGACCTTTGGGGGAGAAAGAATGGATCAAGTTACCACAGACTCATGAAAGCTCCCTACAAGAGCTGTGCATACATGGGACTATGATGCAAAGTGAAAAACTGCATCCACAAAATGGTAACTCATAAGTGCATAAAACATACAATTGTACTTTTTTTTCCCAAAATCATATCTTTCCTTCTTTTTTTTTTTTTTTGGCTATTGGAAGAAGAAAATTAAGACACACTATCATACATGTATGATACAAAAATGCCAGATGACAGCTTGTCTATAAATTATACAGTGGACTCCCATTATAACGAAGTTCTCGGGACCGGCAATATCCTTTCATTGTATCAAAATTTTGTTATAATCGAACAAATATACAAACAACTAGAAATGTCGCTATGGCGACTGGTATGCCTCCGCAATAATGCATGGTTCTCCGAATAGGCCTATAGCACAATGTCTTGACAATGTGTGATGACAGTTTCACATAACTGGCAAAATATTAAAAATGACAGGTTTGTCACAAATGCATTGAATGTTCACTTTCCTTGAACTAGGTTTATTTGGATGAATGGCTATACTGTCTAATAAGAGTGCAGGTATTTAGGGATTTGTGCCCAACTTTTGACCCTTTTATAAGTTTAAAGAAGAAGTGAAATTTAGCACTTTCTCTTGACCTTTGACCTTTTGGCCTTTGACCTTTTGACAAGAAACTTCCAAGAGAATCTGTATTGGGTAATACATGCATACACTAAGTTTCAAGGAAAAATTCTACAGGCATTGCATAGATGAGAGGGAAATAATGACAATTTGATGAGTTGACCTCGACCTTTGACCCCCTCACCTTTGACTCATGACCTATAAATACCCTAGATTATCACTGTCAGTCAGAACATGCATATATATTAAGTTCCATGAAGATATATCTTGAAATATTTGTGAGATATGGAGAAAAAAGTTAAATTTTAACATTTTCACTTGACCTTTGACCCTTGACCTTTGACCCCGTGACCCTAAAATCCAAACAAAGTATTATCCCCCCAGGATATACCCTCATACCAAGTTTGATGTAAAACCACTACACGGTTCTTGAGATATCGACAAAAACAAAACGGGACGGACGGACGTACGGACGGACGGACGGACGACCCGAAAACATAATGCCTCCGGCCACATCGTTGGCAGAGGCATAATAAAAAACATAGAATGGATAATGTTGTAGCCTGAATTTTTACTTTGTTGTAACCGGAATTTCGTTATAACAGTGTTCGTTACAATGGGAGCGCACTGTATTGAAGTATCCACTGATTCTGTGAATCAATCTTCTCTTCCATTAGACTCCAAGGCACTTCAAAACCTTGCAACCATAACGACACTGTCCATATTTTGTACATTGAAAAAAAACACAAGTTAGCATGAATAAGCAACTAATTCAATTACATCTTCTACACCATATGTCATTTTCTCTGATTTTTAATGAAAGTGGGCTTGGTATATATTCTGCTGTACCTAAAAAACACATTAATGTTGCAAATCAGCATATGGCTCATTCAAAGACTAAGTTATCCTTTCAAACATCATGTCTGCAGCACTTTCTTCTTCTCTACATTATGTTTGTTTGTTTGTTTGTTTGTTTCGTTTCACTTTTCATCTTAGAATTAGATGGCTGGATAGCCCATATTCAGCTGCAATAGCTGGTCTTCCATGGGGTTCAGTTGGATGTGAAGTGGGACCACTTCACCGTGTTGTTACCCTGCTCTCTGCGATTAATAAATGAAGCAAGATCATTTATTGTGCATGAGTTGTGATTTCTCACACACGGGACCTCCATTGTCCATTCCAAGGAATTTGAGATGTAAGACGAAATAAAAGGGGTTTCTGATATGTATATTTTCTAAACATGAGCCATAATGTACCGTACCTCAAATGAGTAAATGTCTACAATCTGTATGGACCCCCTTGTCCAGCTGTTGCCTAGAGAACCAGACCGTGTCCACACTGGGAGTCCAGTTGATGATTGGTTGTTTTGAATGTAAACATTGAGGGTTCCTACGGTGGCACCATACATGTGGTACCAGAACTCCATACAGTAGGATCCGGGCGGGGCTATGGGGCTGATCAGTCCGATGGTATCCCCTGCCACACCCACGCTGGATTCAAGATAAATGTAACTCCCTATGGCGCAGGTGAAAAACAAGATTCATTGTTAATAATTCTTCTTTTTTTTTTTTCTTTTTTTTTTTTGGTAGGTCACCTTCTACTACAAAGCATATTCTAGTCCGAGGCATATATAGAGAGTGAATGATCAAACCTGAATGAGGACACACCCACTCTTGAACTTGTTATTACTGTCAGCAAAATGTTTTTACACAAAGTTGATGGCACACTGAGCTAGTGGATCCAAGCGGCTTAAAGCATTTTACTGGTGAGATGACTTTCCTCAAGAAGACACCCATGAGATGTGTAATACTGAATACTGCACAAAATGAAATTTTTCAAGAGGTTTGATTTTTTGCAAATTTCACAAATTGCCTCTGAACTGTGAAAATAACACATGCAGATATACATAGAAAAGTGCAAAAACAAACTATGATAATTTCTAAAAATACCATGCCATGCCAGCGGTGGATCAATCCAAACTAGTAACTACTGAAGGTTCAGCAAGCTGCATGGGCCAAAACACAGCATTACCTGGGCCATCACAACACATTAGTACAGTACTTTAATTGCAGAACACTCCACATGTTCATGTTCAAGGACTCAACAAGTAAAAACATTCGGTCCTAGTACTGTCACTGGTTCCTCATTCTTATTCATTTTGTGAAAGGTAAAGTCACTAAACCCTTGCAGCAGCAGAATTAACAACAGGCTGCAATTGGTGAAAATTTCAGGTCATACAGTACTTGAGGGACTGTATCTCACCCAGGCCGGTCGTGTGGTCTGCGGACGGCCCTGTCTCTATCGATGGAGTCGTCCCCGTTCCCAGCATCCAGTAATCTGAATCATCCGTGGCTTGTCGGTAGCCACAAAGCCCATCCTCAAAGTCACATGACCATGGGTTCGGAACTATCAGGTGATGGATCGGCAGAAGAGAAATTGCAAACAGAACAAGAAAAAAAAATGAATGAATATCATAGTTCCTTAAACTAATGAAATACAATGAGAACTGAACATTATGTTAGTATACATTACAGCATAATACCACACTATGTTCAAGGATGGAAATATCATTGATATGAAGAAATATGATCATACAGTTACTGGATTTATAGTTCCTGTACTTATGTTTTTGACAAATAAACAACAAGTTGGAAAAGGCTATGATGTCACCTCTCAACTCTCCCTTTTAACAGTTTGCACACAAAAACATCAAATATAAAGTTTTTGCCCATGGTTAAAATTAAAGCAACATCAATCTCTATCCTCTAGAAAGCCATCGTTAACTCTTGCTAGGTTACCACAAGATCAAAATATTGATTGAAAGGATACATCTCATTGGTATTGATTTTATATAAGGACAAAAAACATAACGATTTTGTGTGAAGGTTGCAAAAGGCATCCATAGTGTCTAGTATATATTGAGCCCATGATATGATCTCAAGAAATCAAGGAGCACCAGTAAATGGTGATAAACCTCTTAATTTATAGATGATAGTAAAAAGTTAAACACCTTCACAGAGGCCATTAAACAGTCCAGTGTCATCCACTGCTATGTCCCCTGTCCAGTTAGCCACATCAAAGACTGCCGAAAGGACGATCTGGTACTCCAGCGTCGTGGAGACGTTGAACTGTCCGTACAGCCATGCCCCTCCCTGATCACCCGTCTCGATAAACTGCTGGGTGAGTGTGTGCGTTGTGGGAGGGTCAAAGGTCAAAGTCGAGGCTACAAGTGACGCTGGAAGCCCTGAAAATGACAATTCAATGTTAACAATGTCAAACACTTTTTGCTTCATTGTCTAAATTCAAATCACTAGCTACAGTGTGCTTGAAACATTACAACGTAGTTCCTCCAATCCTCACATCCATGAAATCAAACATTCAAAATTCTGTAAGATTTTATTCAGCAAAGCTTCTTTCAGAGCAAGATTAGAGTAATTTTAGCTTGGGCCGTCTTAAGAAATGAATGCATACAGTGTGCCTTCTGCTACCAAGAGAGCTTATACTTCTAGTGCTGTACCGGAATATAAGTTTAATCTTTTGTAGCACTGCCATATGCTGTCAAAGGGAAGGGGTATTACCAAGTGGACCTAAGACATTGATATTGCTAATAATTGTGACATACATACGTACATTGCAGGACACCTGATCCTGTATACTATACCTGTTCCTCGTATGTGATACCAGAATGTGAAGCATGCATCATCCACCGGGTCAAACACCTCACTATATAGGTCAGCCGTGTCTCCTGCCATTAGAATGGCAGTGTCTGGTACAGTGTCTACCAGCATGTAGAAACCTGGAGGGGAAAAATTAACAGATAAGTAAGGGTGCATTATGACACAAGGGATGCTACACACTATACAGTTTTAAAGTTGTTTGTATCTACCAAGCCAGAGTTAAATCAGCAGCATATCCACAAGTGGTATTCCCAGGTCGAAAAACCAGTTGACAACTGGTACTGGTACCAGTTGACAACTGGTACTGCTACCAGTTGATTCCAGTTAAGGCAACTGGTTTCAATATGGAAATTGGAATGAGTGACTAGAAATCAACTGGTATCAACTGGTATTTGTCCAACTGGAATCAACTGGTACCAGTTGTCAACTGGTATCAACTGGAATCAACTGGGATCCAGTTGACAAAATTAATTTGGTGTTGAATTATTTGGTGTATGGGTGTTTGGTGTATGTCAGAACATTGTTAATATCTAACCTAATATTATCCTACAGCTAGTCTTAAAGTCTATACCTACAACTATATTTAGGCTTAGCCTACATCCTTGACCTAGTTAGTACCAGGAATGTTTCATTCATATATATAGGGCTATATTGCTGTAATGATTTAAGACATGGTTACCAAGTAGATTGAACTTTTATCATAAAAATATGAAAATACCTCATCAGAGGGACAAGTTGAAATTGTGAATATGTATGGCAATAATATTACATAAATTTCTAATGCATTTCAGACATTTCTGAGTTTATTCATATCATAAAAAAGATAAATTTAACAATATTTTCTCATTTTCACGAAGATAATTTGAATAGCTTATGAATATTCACAAGCAAAAGGACCAGTAAAAACCAATAGAAACCAACTGGTATCAACTGGTATTAGAATTTCAATGATTTGGTGGGTGTTAATGTGGAATGAAGTTATGAGCAAGTCCAGTCTGTTACATGGGTATCAAATTGTGTAAACTAATTTGCACACACACCGAAACACACACACGTGCGCACACACGCAAACATACACACACGCACAAACTGGTCAAAATACAGTCTGTCAGTTGAAGTGTCAACTGTCTTAATTGGTTCCAGTTTCATTTAGTTGAAGTCATTAAGAGTCCAAGTTCAATCACGTCAAATGTTTTGTTTAATTGTGTTTTGCTTACTTTTTAATTTAATGTTATAACTAAGTTTTGTTATAACCTTTTAATTCAGTTTTAATTGATGAACTAATGGAATTAAAATAGTAGACTTCAGCTTGTGTCAACTGGTACACAATGAGATATGAACTGGTATCAACTGGTACCCGTAGACTTGTACTGGTTTCAACTGGTAAGCAGTGCAACTTCAACTGGTATAAAACTGGTACCATTAAGACTTCAACTGGTACCAGTAGACTTGTGCTGGTTTCAACTGGTAAGCAGTGCAACTTCAACTGGTATAAACTGGTACCAGTAGACTTGTACTGGTTTCAACTGGTAAGCAGTGCAACTTCAACTGGTATAAACTGGTACCAGTAAGACTTCAACTGGTACCAGTAGACTTGTAATGGTTTCAACTGCCGGTAAGCAGTGCAACTTCAACTGGTATAAACTGGCTAGACTACAACTGATATCAGTAGACTTGTACTGGTTTCAACTGGTAAGCAGTGCAACTTCAACTGGTATAAACTGGTACCAGTAAGACTTCAACTGGTACCAGTAGACTTCAACTGGTACCAGTAGACTTGTACTGGTTTCAACTGGTAAGCAGTGCAACTTCAACTGGTACAAACTGGTACCAGTATGATTAAACTGGTATCAACTGGTACCAGTACATCTTCAACTGGTATCAACTGGTTTCAGTAAAAATTGTTTATTTTGTTACTGGAAATTTGGAGTTACCTTCTGATTTCAACTGGTACCAGTTGAAACCAGTTAAGACCAGTTAAAACCAGTAAAGACCAGTTAAAAATGCTTACTGGTTTCTACTGGTTTCTACTGGTTTTTCGACCTGGGTTGCCAGTGAGACTAAATTGTTCAAATACTTCCGTCTGCTACGGCAGACAATCAAAATTGAATTAAATGAAGTAAAAAATGATTTGGTGGTCATTCACACGGGGTAAGAAGAAGAAGAAGAAAAAAGAAACTATCACACACACAGTCAACTTTGCAAAATTTAAATAATTTGGTGTTGATGTGTTTTTCTCAGTCCTGTCAAGATTGAATTGTTAATACATAGAGTTGACAGTACATTGAATTTTAAAATCTACACTACAGATATGGTACGTTGGGACTATCCACAAGTATCAATTTGCTGACATACATTGTATACAAGCTTCAAAAAATAGAAAAAAAAAACTCTGAGTGCAGAGCTAACCTTGATCGTTTCCTAGTGTATGGTCATAGCTGGGTCCTGTGTTGTCAAAGTTTGTAGAACCAGAAGTCCTCTCCCAGTCAAAGTTGTCTCCACCTCGGTTCTGCCATGAGCACATGCCCTTCTCAAAGTTACAGTGACCTTCAAATAGAATAACACATGCCCTTGTCAAAGTCACAGTGACCTTCAAATAGAATAACACATGCCCTTGTCAAAGTTACAGTGACCTTCAAATAGAATAACACATGCCCTTGTCAAAGTCACAGTGACCTTCAAATAGAATAACACATGCCCTTCTCAAAGTTACAGTGACCTTCAAATAGAACAGGAAAGATTCTTGATTAACTGAAGTTGAATTTCTTTTTTTTCAAGATTTATGGTATTCAAAAGGAATGATAAACTGTAAAAGTGGAAATTTTCATGGTGTTCAAAACTATTTGTGCGAAAAATATCAACCTTTACAGTCGTAACTCTGATCTTGAAATAGAGGCATGATCGTTTTCAATTCTGTAGAATCTTAATTCAGCAGTTTAGACTTCATTTGATAAGCCATGCAATGGGAGATCTGGCTCCCAGTTGTTTCCTGTACTATAAAAATGGATATTTTTGAGCGACTAATTTTTGCGCTTTGGCAGGCAAGAAACTAAAGAAACTAAAGTCTCTGCATTAACCCATTGAGGATGAGCTGATTTTGCTATTACACATATTTCCCATAGACACCTGTCCAAGTATACTTGGAACTAATTTTCAATGGGTTATAAAAATCAAGTGTAGAATACTCACAGGTCAGTTTGATAAATATTCCTCATTATGATTAATGAGAAAAACAAGAAACAAAAAGGTTGACCTCCTAACACAAGCTAAAGTTTTGCAAATATGGGAAATAAAGCAATATGGTATCATATGACAGCACCTTGGGTAAATATGTCAAAAATGCAAAGTTAGAAATGAGAACACTGATTTCAAACTAGCCTCACTGGAGCAAAGATTTGATCTGTACTCCCCGCTATGATCTTACCTGGTGGATTACAAGGTCCCGAGGTGAAGCCTACTTCATCAATGGTGATTCCTCCTTCGGATCCAGACCCCACCACACCCTCTATCACAGCCTACAGGAGAGTGGGAGTAATATTAGAGGTATGAGAGAAGACTGTTAATTTTCTTTATCAAATCTTTCAAAAGATATACACACACAGGGCCCTGAATTCTGTTGTGCACAAATGCCAGAAAACGGCACAAGAGTTTGACAAACCGAAAACATGCATGTGTAGTACAAAACTGATACAGACAAAAACTGCGATGCTCGAGCTAGCTACGGGCTGTACATTGATAATTACGATTAATTTAACTTGTATCAACCTGTCTTTTTCTGAGGTGACTGCAGCATATTTGATTATTTATTGCTTTGAATGATTCGTGATGAATATCAACATCATGGATGAAGAGGTAAGAACACAAAAGTGTTTCATGCTCTATAGGGACTGTGCTGAGCGCATGTTTACAATCTTTCACTTTTTTGTAAGGGATCTGCGGACCGTCATTAAAGTAAATACCAAACTGTGCATGATGAAGTGTAGATGCATAACTATGTTGCATTTTAAAATTTCAACTTCTCTTTCCACCATATATCAAAATTAAAGCTTTTCATGCTGGCCTTAGCAATCCTGTGTTTTAGTGGTGAAGGTATTTTCAGGGTGTTTTATGTTCAGGCAACAACTTTTGCATGTGCATATATATTGACTACTGACAATTGTGGCTGAGCCTTGTCACAAAAGACATTCACCTAGACTTTATTTTTATAGCAGCCTGAACACAAAGAGTTTAGTCCAGTACGATTAAGTCAGGCCTCTGTTCTGAAGAACACAAATATATTTATATCTTTGATGAGAGACTATTCATATCAAAGTTTGGACATGGTTACTTGGACTTTTTGAAACGGTTACATTTGTTATTTAGTGCTGTATCTAAATTTTAATGTGTGGTTAATGTATTACTGAGTAGTAAAAATAAGATTGCATTATACCTACTGAAGGGTACTCAGTAGTCCAACATTGTTGTTGATAGAAGCTAAGATTAGGAATAAATAACTTTAACATCATCTTACGTTTTACGTAATTTGCTATTTTTATCGTTTTTGAGAATGACTGGATGACTAGTCTCGTATGGAGGCTCTTAACTTTTTTTAGAGCTGGAAAACATCCCAAAATATGTCGTTTGCTTGAAAGCACAGAAAATTTTCCTTCATCTGCTTCAATTTAAAAAAATTCTATGATTCGAATGATTTTCTATGATTTATGGAATATGCTGCATTTAACACAGGTTTCTATGGGAGCCCAGAAAAGGAGTGTGACGCCTTGAAGACACACTAGACCTCTGAATGCAACATAGATGAATAGTTGAAGAGGATCAGGAAGAAGATGATGCCTGTGAGTTTAATGTCATCAAGCAGGTTACAGCATTTATTTCATCCCAGCAGGAAGTGGATGGAATTGATCCAGAAACTGTAGATAAAGGATGAACTGACGAATGAAATCAGCATGAAAATAAACAATGGCTGTCGGTGCTCTGAGGCTAATCAGTCCCAGAAACTGGACACCTCCACTGTTTTTGACCACATTCTATCAATGCGTAAGCTTACTAAATCGGAGCACAATCTGTACATCATGGAAAAGCTGACAGTAAAACGATCAGGTAGTGCTACAATGGAAGTGAAAAGGAAGCGGTACGCCTATAACTTCAGTGGACAAGAGGTCTGTAAGAACTGCTTCTTGTATGTTTATAACATTGGGGAGAAGCGACTTAAAAATCTATTAAGTAAGCATGTAGCAACAGAAGGAATTGCACAAAGGAGCCATGGAAAAACTGGACGAAAACCAAAGCATGCTTTGACATTTGATGCAGCAACCCACATTGTGAACTTCATTGTGGAGTATGCCAGGGAAAATGGCCTACCTCAGCCAGCAGCTCCCCGTGGACGTGACAGCCACCCACCAATAATTTTGCCAACTAACCTCACTCAGGAGGGACTGTTTAAACTGTAAGAAATTGCTTGTTCTGAAGCAAGTCACCATCATGTGCGATTCACATGCTTTAAAGACACATAGAAAGCAGTCTGCACCATGTTCAGGTTTTCAAACCAAGGAGTGATGTCTGCTATGAGTGTGAGATGCGTAGGAAAACAGTATGTGGCCTATGCTGGCTGAGAAGAGGAAACTCTAGCTCTCAACAAGTCACTAACACAACACATCAATGGATCAGGAGAAGACAGAGACTACTGTAATCAATGTATACAAGACACACAACTCGAGAAAAAGCTTAGAGTCTCAACAACAGCTGTTCATTGTACATTTGACTTTGCGCAAAACATCACCATCCCACAAAAATGCATTATTCGTAACAGCAAAACTCACAGATGCCAACTTTTTGAAATCAAACTTAGGGAGGATTTGCAACTGACAACAAATAGTCTACACAAAGCACACATCTTGAGCATGGAGCGCTTGACCCTTGCAGCGGGGTCCAGGGCCTGCCTTAGGGCCCTGGAAGCTCTAGGGTTCTTTATGCTCTCTGGTGCACTCTGAGGCTTATTTTGGAACATTTTCATGTGGAAAATTCCCACTTTTTTGATAGCACAATTATATTACCACAAAAAAAAATAAATAAATGGAAAGTGGAATTTTTAAAACATAGTGCCAAGATTTTAAAGTCTATGCAGCCCCTACTTAGCTTTTAACTTTATATGAACAAAATGAGTTTAAAACTGTGGGCATGGATGCCCATGTATATCTTTATTCCTGTATTTTTCTGTCTGCTTGTGTGTGTGTGGGAGGTGAGACAACTGGGGCAGGAAACAGGTGAGTATGTGCATGCATGTAATCCAAATCGAAAATCTGCGGATCGAAGTACAGTGCATACCTGGTAAGGCAGCTGACCGATCATACTGACGCCAGCAAACCACCAGTAGTCATCTCGGTTACCGTCGATGCTCCACAGTACATCACTCATGGTACCGTTGGTCACCTGGTAGATATTGATGGCACCGACATTCACTGCATCGATGTGGTACCAGAACCCAAGGCAGTCTGCACCATTGTCGGGCATCGGTCTGAGGGCGCTATTCAACATGGCAGAATCACCAGGAGCAAGGGTCGGGTCACGGAGGTCAAGGTAGGCGTAAAATCCTGTCAAAACATTATATCAGAAGACAGAAATAAATCAAGAAGAATATTTGTCAAACTCTTACTATATTAACAAGTGAAATGTATGATTGTATCTTACAATTCTTCCTGTACATCATAAAAGAGAAGATTGCTTGGTTAGTTTGACATACATGTACACACTCAGGCATAGTAAAAGTTGTTAATGCTATCATAGAGTCCACACACGCATTGAGAAGTGCAATAAAGCTGTATCCTCATCTGATATTTTCATTCAACTCATTTTACGAATACCTCAGTTCCTTTCATTTCTCACCATCTACATATTGAGTACAGTCCATATGAAATAAAGAAAAGTACAATTTAGTTGTAAAGTAAAACAAAACATAAACCTGTGAATCTATCAATGCAAACATCATCTAATTAAAGGCACAACTGTCACACTAGGTTCGCACAGAAAGAAATGTTTGCCCTTCAAACTGTAAAATGATGACATGTAATATTTAAGGTTCCAAGAAATCTTCCTGCACTGACCTCCAATGACCCCTGTCGTCTTGTCCGGTAGAGAACTCTGTCCTGCAGGCCCGTATCTGGTGTCCGCACCAGAACCAGTCATCCAATCAAAATCATCCATAAGAGTTTCCTGCGTCCAATCGCAGATGCCATCAGAGAAGTCACAGGTTGCTGTGAAAGACAAATCCAATCTTAGCTTTGTGTGAATCAGTCCACATTAGCTGTTCATTTGCATTCAACTTTGTGCACATCACACTGGATTTCAGTGTAATGAAAACACTTCTGTATAAAACTCATGAAACTTTGAGAACAGAAGACTTCCATGCATCATTTTTAGCATCAATGGTTTAAGAATTAAATGAAACATTTGTTTGACATGCAGATTGACATGCAGATTGAAAGACAAAAATTAAGTTTTTCCAAGACAAGACGGATATCCTGTATTCAATGTTTACTGAGTTCCCCAATTTAACCCGATTTACATGTCTTGCACATGTTTTTTATATAAAAGTATGAATAACATACATGTACACTTGCAAGGCACATAGATTATATATATGACATAAGGTCTTTTCAAAGAAGTTACTGTAAAATGATGAATGTTCATGTGCAGTTTAATTTTGCAAATTTCACGACAGCCAAGATTCGCAAACTTAATATGCACGAAAAGTTCACTATGTGCATTGAATGCCAGATGCAATTAGCAAAAAAAAACAAAAAAAAAAAGAGAAAGATTGTGCTGCTTAAAAGGCCATTGGCTCCAATTTGGAAAAATAACATGCCATGAAAATGTGTCTTGCTTTATACAGTACTTGCACTCTTGAACTTTGACTTACGAAGAGGAGGACATTCTCCCTGAGTTAATTCTGTGTCATCTATGGCGATATCACTCTCCCATGATGAGCCTACGATGCCCTGGAAGATGATCTGTGAGGAGTGAAACATAACAAACATAGTAAAACATACAAATGTAGTGACTGTATGAATATTGCCCTTGTTTGATGAAAAAGCAAAACATAAGAGAATGCTCTCTACAAATACCTGGTAGTCCAGATCTACCCTACATGGTACATCATATGCAACAAGAAAAGTAGTGACCACAGATTAAGGTCCCAGGTAACATGCCCATATGGGACCCATATGGGCATACTCCGGGCCACGTGGGCCATCTGGGTTAGGGTAAATCCCATATGTATTTAGCATCAGACCCATATGGGATAACCCATATGGGTTTTTAAATGGGACTACCCATGTGGGTATCATAATGGAAATGAACTGGGCAAACCCATCTGGGTAAGATTGTTAAATGCCCATATGGGTTACACATGTGAACAAAATGGGTAAACCCATCTGGGCAAGATATGTAAATACCCATATGGGTTTCATATGGGTATAAAATGGGCAAAGCTATCTGGGTAAAATATGCAATGCCCATATGCATACCATATGGGAATCTACTGGGTGAATCCATCTGGGTAATAAATGTAAATATCCATATGGGTTTCCTATGGGAATGAGCTGGGCAAACCCATCTGGGTAAAATAAGCAAATGTCCATATGGGTTACACATGTGAACAAAATGGGTAAACCCATCTGGGCGAGATATGTAAATACCCATATGGGTTTCATATGGGTATAAAATGGGCAAAGCTATCTGGGTAAAATATGCAATGCCCATATGCATACCATATGGGAATCTACTGGGTGAATCCATCTGGGTAATAAATGTAAATATCCATATGGGTTTCCTATGGGAATGAGCTGGGCAAACCCATCTGGGTAAAATAAGCAAATGTCCATATGGGTTACACATGTGAACAAAATGGGTAAACCCATCTGGGCGAGATATGTAAATACCCATATGGGTTTCATATGGGTATAAAATGGGCAAAGCTATCTAGGTAAAATATGCAAAGCCCATATGCATACCATATGGGAATCTACTGGGTGAATCCATCTGGGTAATGAATGTAAATATCCATATGGGTTTCATATGGGAATGAGCTGGGCAAACCCATCTGGGTAAAATAAGTAAATGTCTATATGGGTTACACATGTGAAATAAATGGGCAAACCCATCTGGGTGAGATATGTAAATATCTATATGGGTTTCATATGGGAATGAGCTGGGCAAACCCATCTGGGTAAAATAAGTAAATGCCCATACGGGTTTCACATGGGAAATGAATGGGGAAACCATCTGGGCAGTACATGTAAATGCCCATATGGACTCCAAATGGGAAGTAAATGGGTTAACCCACCTGTGTAATATATGTAGCCTATATGCCCATACGGGCTCCATATGGGCATGGAATGAGCAAACCCATATGGATGAGATACCGATGCCCATATGCATACCATATGGGATACAACTGGGCAAACCGATCTGTCTGAGATCTGTCAATATACATATAGGTTTCATATGGATATGAAGTGGGTAAACCCAGCTGGGTTAGAGGTGAACATAATTATCTCCATGGGCAGCATATTGGAATGAACTGGGTAAACCCATCTGGGTAAGAGCTGAGCATATCTATGTGGGTACCATATGGGAAAGAACTGGGCAAACCCATCTGGGTGACGGATGAACCTATCTATGTGGGTACCATATGGGAATGAAGTTAGCAACTTGTGACCCATTTGGGTAAGAGCTGATCATATCTTTTTGGGAACCTTGTAAGAAAAAACTAGGCAAACCCATCTGGGTAATAGATGAACATATCTATGTAGGTATACCATATTAGAATGAACTGGGCAACCCATCTGGGCAAGAGATGAACATAATTATGTGGGTACCATATGGGAATGAACTGAGCAAAAATATGGGTAGGAGATAAACATATTTATGTAGTACCATGTTGGAATGAACTGGGCAAACCCATTTGAGTAAGAGCTGAACATATCTTTTTTGGCTATACCATTTGGGAAAGAACTGGGCAAACCCATCTGGGTAATAGATAAACATATCTATGAGGGTACTCGGTATACCATATTATTGGAATGAACTGCGCAACCAATCTGGGTAAGAGATGAACATAATATCTATGTGGGTGCCATACGGGAATGAAATTGGTAAACCCATCTGGGTTAGAGATGGACATATCTGTTTGGGTACGTTATGGGAATGAACTGGGCATGAGATCAACATATCTATGTGGGTAAAATATTGGAATGAACTGGGCAAACCCATTTGGGTAGGAGATGATGTGGGTACCATACTTGAATGAACTGGGCAAACCCATCTGGGTAAGAGATGAGCATAATCTATTTGGGTATCATATGGGAATGACCTGGGCAAACCCATCTGGGGAATAGATGTAAATGCTTATATGGGTTTCATATGGGGTCAACCTGGGTAGAACCATCTGGGTAAGATATGCAAATGCCCATATGGGATTTACATGGGAATGAACTGGGTAAACCCACCTGCTCATCAAACACACCCCTACCTGAAAATGGAACTGACCCAGAATTTGAAAGAAGGGTCCAGTACATGACCGTTATGCAGTACAGTATATGCATTGGCATTAGGACTGAATGATCTCCTTCAGTACAGTCAGAGTTTGATGATCATCTGTCTTCACCTCATTTTAGGTAAGTAAATAAACTTATTTTTGTCAGCATGTTGTATTTCAGGTAAAGATGTCGATTGCAAGTTATTGAAAAAGCTAATCCCAAGTCGGCAAGCTATAAAGGCAATATATCAAATATGTAAGTTGGGATGGTATGTGAGCATGTTGCCTCAATGGATCATCCATAGAATGTTACACATGTTGATAGAGAGGTGTATTCAAAGGTTATATGCCTGCTGTGTTATATGATTTTGTTTAATTCTTATGTCAATATTGCTTTATATATTTGATCTGGGGTTTAATCTCGTACTTTGTGTATAGAAATCTATGCTGTAACGCTCAACCTGCCTAGCATTATTTCATTTTCATTTCAATACTTCATATCATTGAGTTTCATTTAAAAAAAATGCAGTAACAGTATTTGAGAAAGCATTTACACGTACAAAATTTTACAAATAATTGCAATAAGGGAAAACACTAGCTGTGAGCTGTATTGAAAGAAAGGGAGCTGCTGAAAGCACTCAGTGATTGTAATTCCAGTTCACTCATAGTTTAAAGTATACATTATGATGATGTCAAATCAGAAATTACATTCTTACATACATGTATTATAATGGAAACATTAAAAATCTAGACTCGCTATCTTCAGGTTCACCACGAAAGCCCAAGTGGAGAATAAGTTTATGCGCAGTACTGTGTAATGGTTTGGTATGAACACGTCCCACACAGTATAATGGTAGTACAGCTGTGTAGTATTCAATCCTGAACCATCTAAACACACCCACACCGTACGGTACTTAGTATGAGGAGCTGGCAAGGTCATTCAACCTCCCCAACTCCACAGCATCTCTGCAGAAGGCTGTGGTCAGTTGTTTGGGTTATAATAAAGTCACAAAGGTCACATTCCACTGCAGGGAGACTCGCCTCCCTGATTCCAATAAGAAAACACCAATTCTCAAATGACTGGACGACATATGCATATTATCGAAAGCTTGGCTCTATTACTAGATTGACTGTATATCCTGGCAATTAACTGGAAAGCACAAGTATTTTTGCAGCTACCAAATACTAAGCGTGTGAGAAAGACGCTTAGCTTCAGAAATATTGCAGTTAGTTTTACTGTGACATGCATAAAATGTATTTAGGAGGAGATCTGAGTGAGTGAAGCCTAACTGCGATTTTCATGCTCCTGTATTATCAGAGATGTGTATATACAACGTGTACGTAACACTTTAAACACAGATACGTTTCACAGTATAGTAATCAGTATAGCAGTGGCATTTGGAAATATATGAAAACAAGTTTATACATGTATAGGCCTACTGATATTAATTTGTGTCATCATAGCTCTAGTTGGCATATTTTTTTTCTATCTACTATAAATATGTTTATGTTGTTTAGTTGTATTACTCCTTCTCTAAAGAGGTAATTGATAACCATAATGCATTCCCTCTTATGATAGAAGTACAATTGTAAGATAGTTTGGGGGTTTAAAGGCTATCTATAGTGTATTGTTATGTCTCAAATTCTTTCTAAGAAATAAGTCATGTATAGGTTTATAAATCATACCAGATTGTATATGAGCTTAAATAGATTTGATTTATAGGCCCTACAGGTAGTCAATATCGAGTAAATAGCAATTTATTGTTGGATTAACTTGATATCGTTTGTCCAAAATATTTATTGACCACTCGCAATCTTTTTTTAATGTATACACATATTCCTTTGTCTGTGTCTGTCTTTCTGTTCACTTAATCAAATTATACTCAAAATTTACTAAAATTGTACCTTCTCCTAAATCTTACTTGTCATTTACCATTTCATGGATAATCAAAACTTGTCCTTTGATCTTCCTGGGTTTGTTTTACAATCAAATGAATTAAAAGATTCATTCCAAAAAAAAAAAAAAATCCTACGTAATGAGATGAGGTGTAAGTTGATATCTTTCTACTCCGTCACCCTCAAGCAGTAACTTTTATGCAATGTTCTAAGTCGTTTTTCCTAATTCGTAATTGTTGTGATTTCCTTTGCTCTGCATGTATAACAACTATACTTATCCTTTGACTGATTCTGTTTTCTTGTTTCACAATCAAATGAAGATTGAAATACATTGTATATACATTGCATTTGCAAAAGATTCTCTAGTGTATAATTCGATATTATTTCCATTATATGAAAATGAAAACCAATGGTAATACATGTACACTGAAAATATTTCTGTCCCTCTCTTCCTCTCTCTCTCTCTTTCCCTTTGAAGCTTATTCATTTTGATAGTTTTAAACTACGTATATGACCCTCTAGTTATGAAGAAAGTCGAACAAATCCTGTAAGAGTAGGCTAACAATTATATACTGAATTTTTTAAATCCATGTAACTACGCATTCCTTTATACAGTCATGTATTCAAATACAGTGTAATGTTGCATGCCTGTATCTCTCAATAATTGAATCTAGCAATATTTCTGATGAATAACATGTGTAACACATTCTATATGAAGATTGTAATTTCGTGAATATATTTCTCCCTCTGTCCTTGCAGATCTGGTGAAGAGAAAAGATGGACAAACACAGCAAGACCTCACGCAGCACACATTTTAAGGTCTACACAATAAGAAATCAGAACAGTGGAATAAAATAGCTGGATGGACAAAAACAGAGGCGGTTTGCAGCACAGGTTCAGGGAGAATTAGGTGGCAACACCAAAATTTCAAAAGAGCATAATTTTTGACGGAATTATGCAATTTTCTTCAAACCTTACTGAACTGTTCTTTTCATATTGCTGCATTCACTCAATCAACATGTTTAGTTTGGGTATTATTCCCCGTACAGAAGCTGTTAAAAAGATCTCACCATTTCTAGCTTTTACGCTTGTTTATCAAGTAATATTATGAATGCCTATATCCAGCTGAGGGACACAGGTCAAGAGATTTCAATTAGAACAATGCACAAATACACTGTATATTCACTTTGAGAATAAGATACTTGATCTATTAACTACATACATTCAAGAGTGAATTGAGGGGAATAACACCTCTCTATGTGTCGGTCATTGGTGGTGGTGGATGTACAGTGTATATACAGTATGTTTACATGGTATTTAGGTAGCTTTCGTAGATGTGCCACGTACCTTACTAGGGCTGTTCATCGAAGAAATAAACACAAAATCTATACAATAAGTGGACTGCTCATAACAGAGGTTTGGTGTCAGTTTTCCATCAACTCAACGTGCAAGTGTCTCCTGCCATTGCCGCTGGGCAAGCTGTGGTTAATCATAATGAGGTAGGCCTGTTCCATAGGTTAAAGACACGATATGGTAAACTCACCGTTTGCAAAAATGTTAGCCACGTTACCCAGATGGGACCCACGGTGTACCTATATGTACCATCTTGGATCCCCCATATGGGTCCCATGTAAATCTTGGGTGCAAATTCCTAGGGGCCCCATATATGCATACCCATGTGGGACCCATGGTGAAACCCCATCTGAAGCCCATATGGGGAACCCACTTGGTGCCCACATATTTACCACATACATTACCAAGATGGGTCCCATTGGGAACCCATATGGGTCATTCTGGATTGCCCATATGGGTCCCATGTTAATCGAGGGTGCAAAATACTAGGGGCCCCATATGGGCATACCCATGTGGGACCCATGATGAAACCCCACCAAAAGCCCATATAGGATAACCCACATGGTGCCCACATATTTACCACATACGTTGCCCAGATGGGTCCCACAAGGAACCCATATGTGTCATTTGGGATTGCCCATATGGGTCCCATGTAAGTCTTGGGTGCAAAATCCTAGGGGCCCCATATGGGCATACCCATGTGGGACCCATGATGAAACCCCACACAAAGCCCATATGGGATAACCCACACTGTGCCCCCATATTTACCACATACGTTGCCCAGATGGGTCCCACAAGGAACCCATATGTGTCATTTGGGATTGCCCATATGGGTCCCATGTAAATCTTGGGTGCAAAATCCTAGGGGCCCCATATGGGCATACCCATGTGGGACCCATGATGATTTCCCAGCTAAAGCCCATATGGGAAAACCCTCATAGTGCCCACATATTTACCACATACATTACCCACATGGGCCCCAGCGGGAACTCATATGGGCCATCTGGGATCGCCCATATGGGTCCCATGTAAATCTTGGGTGCAAAATCCTAGGGGTCCCATATGGGCATACCCATGTGGGACCCATATTCAAACCCATATTGGGCCCATATGCAACCCATATGGGCATGTTACCTGGGGTGTCATTTATGCATATGTAAGGAGGTATTCTTGATAAACCCCCAACAGAAAAACAACCCCACCCCCACCCCAACCCCCAACCCCCCAAAAAAAGCTACTATTGCTCTCAAATAAATTAGTTCAGCACTTGAAGAACAGGCTTGAACATTCATCAGTGTGCAATAACCTGTTACTTGGAGCACGTTAACTATGTGGAACTGGCGCATTATAAGTACCCTGTATTATTATTATTATTATTATATGTTATCTAAACTACCAACAAAACCATTACTCACACAAATTAGGTAAGTATGCCATAGATCTGTAGAACTCTGTGGTACCTTGGCATCAATACATGTATGTTAAAAATTACTCGTTTAAGACTACTGTATTCAAGACCACAGTAGTGAAAGGTATTGATCAAAATACACGAAGGAGACAGACTACCTGAGTGGTGTCTGTACTGTTGATCCAGAACTGAGCTAGCCTCCACTCATTGCCCTGGTCCCCAGTCCTAGCCCATCGCAAGCTCCTGACGCCATTAGTCTCCTGGTACACGTTAAAGGTGCCCATGGTACCACCGAACATGTGGTACCACCACACAAAGCAGGCACCGCTGGGGCCAGTCGGTGCGATGGTCTGTGAAATGAGATTTGCAACCTCACCGGGCAGCCTTGGAGCAGACGCCTCGGTGTATATGTAGCTTCCTGTCAATTGAAATAGGAGTTATTTACTGAAAAAATATTTCTTACACAGAATCACATAGCAAAGAACATCAATTGTATGTAAAACATACATTTGTACACTGTACAGATGAATGACTTTCAGCCAAGGAAGGTTAATATGTTCCAATTCAATTCAAATCAATCATTCTTCATTTCCACCAAGTACATGTAAATGGTAACACACAACACGATGTGTATAATTGTCAGTTTGTACTGTTAAACAATTTGAATGAAATACTAGTCTTTGAAGCATAACACAAAAGATCACAATTAACATTTTGCAATGGCAACAAAAGATTGATATATACATGCTTTGATACATTTCACATTGTGAATTTCTACTGAAACAATAACAACAACACGAGGATATAATGTGTGATGCTATTTGTGAAGACTGCCATTTTTCTTTTCTGTGAGCAACAAAAACAAAACTCCGGGCTTCACTGACAAAAAGTAAAATAGACAATATAAGAATAATGGCACAATAGTTTACCCCTTTCTGTGATTTGTTCTGCCTGTGGCAATTCAGCTGGATCACTTTAATTGCCGACAGGCACAGATGTCTGGAAATGAACTGTCAATGAAGGGACATTACTTCATCTCATTGATCCCTACTGTGTCAGGCTGGCTTTCCTGTTGTTATGCCTGAGTGGGCTGGTGAACTTAGGATTAGGACAAGTTTGAAGGAATTATCTGAGTGCTGATAAAAAAAGCACTGCATGTTTCAGCTGAGAGCTTGCACACAGACAGGTTCAAGAACAAATGAAATGCGTGTGTGTGTGTTTTTTTTTTATTTTCAATTTTTTTTTTTTTAAAGTCTGCTCTTTAACCCGTTGAGGACGAGTCCCGAGTATACTCGGGCAGGTGTCTATGGGAAATGCGTGTTGTAGCAAATCAGTCCGTCCTCAACGGGTTAAGAAACTACATTTGGCTGTGATGAGAAAAAGGAAGCAAGGAAGTACCTGATCCTGTGGTATGATCCCTACTGGGTCCTGTATTAAGTGAAGCTGTAGAGCCAGAGTATATCGTCCAATCAAACTGGTCACTGGAGTCTTGTGTCCAGCCACACATGGTATCAAACGCACAGGAGATTCCTGCACCCACTCTGTTAGGATCAGCATCAGCTGGCATTACTGTAACCAACACACAGAATTAGATGATTAACCTAAATCTACTGAGAAATTCGAGGAAGATGTTGTAACTTTCGGTAATCTCAAGGACAGTTATTTGCTTAAATCAAAAAGGAATGTAACATCAGAATATGAGATTTTCATTGACCTGAAATAAGATAAACATGCATCAGATAGTTTTGATTTCTCTTTCATTCTGCATGAAATGTTGTGCATACATTTTTACAAATTGATTCCTTTACATGTATGGTGTGATGTGTTCTACTCTTTATACACCAAATAACATGTTACTTGCCAGGCAGTCATTACCATTAACTTCAGTATTCCTGGCATAGATGATAAATATTCATGAAAGTCAAAACAATTTATTGTTTTAGAATATTTTTGTTGCTTTTTTTTTTTACTGGAAATGTGATATTTTCATTTTCTGTGAACACCTCCTACATCATGTGATATATATCATAACCTCATGAGCAACAGAAAGATACTTTAAATGAGCTCAGCATTTTTTTTTCTTTCAGCCTATACCAACATGTCAATGTTGCAGGGCAAGACTCACTTGTTTGGAAACATGATCAAAATCAGCAGCCTACTCTGGGAAAAAAAAATAAAACAAATCTAAATAGACAATGCAACTAGGATGCTGGTAAAATCACTTTGAATATGGAGTCATTTATAACACAATTTGCCAAGATCCACTGGCATAGACAGTATAGAAATGTGGCTCTTCAAGGGTAGAGCTTGTAGAATGTGTACTGGCTTGTATACATACAGGGGTGTCCACATGCAGTACATCACTTTTTTGATAGGCATGGGCCTTAGGAATGTAGCTGCCCTTTGAGAGAAAATAAGACTAAAGGGAAGACTCACAAGAGCAGGTTCCTGGCACCACCTCCAGGTCATCGATGGCGATGTCGCTATAGTAACCAGATCCAATCACTCCCCAGAATTGAAGCTAAGACGTATAGGGTAAGCAAAGGGTAAGTTTATAAGGTCAAAGAATAAAATAACATAAATAGGAACTAAGACTGACAACATAATGAAATTCAAGAGGTGTTGATGGTATTCCTAGCTGAAAACATTGCTGAGTGTGGTGAAAGTGGGAGAGACAGTATCAATAACAGGGCTGCCAACTCTCACTCATTGAGAGTGAGACTCACTCATTTTGGTCCTTTCTCACTCTAAAACTTTATTTCATTTGCATGCATTTCTATTGATCTCACTCATTTTGACTCCTAAAACATTGGCCTATGGGAGTCTCACTCTCAACTCGTTTCCAATGTTGGCAGCCCTGCAATAATTAATCTCCAATATTAATCTCCAAGAGATATCTTGTAAAGATAGAGATAATAATAACAACAATAATAATAATAATAACAATAATGATAATAATAATAATAATAATAATAATAATAATAATAATAATAATAATAATAATAATAATAATAATAATGATGGTAATAATAATAAAATAATAAAAAAAAATAATAATAATAATAATAATAATAATAACAACAATAATAATAATAATAATAATAATAATAATAATAATAATAATAATAATAATAATAATAATAATAACAATAATAATAATAATAATAATAATAAAAATAACAACTCACTCTTAAAATCCTTCACTCTAATCTCTAGACTCCTTCCAACCCCCATTTTTTCACACTTTGCCTCCTGTATGTTCTTCTCTCATAGTGCTTCTCATAACTACCATGTATGTATGGTATACTTTAAACCTCCAGATGATTACAGTTAATTCTTGGCAGCTCTGAGGGTTGTTCCTTACCAGGAATGAGCCACTGAGGGCCACCTGTCCTTGAATCCAGTGGGTCTGGTCAGTGCTCTGCTGACCGTCCAGTGACCACATCAATTCCGGACTGGCTGCCCCGCCCGACGTGTCTTGCCTGGATCAAAGAAATAAACCAGCAAATAAGACTGAATAAGGTATTCTAAGTCTAAATGGGATGATTGATGATTCTTTATCAACAAGAAAATGGACTACCTCCTTGTTATGGAATATCATTAATTCAGGTGAAGTATCTATCAGCCAAGGCTTTCAAACTTTCTTTGCCTTGTATCAGAGATAATTCAGTGACAATCTGTTACTTTTCATCACTCAGAATACACCTTTGGCGCACACGCTGTAAAGTGAATATTATCAAATTGAAATGCTCAGTGCAGACAAAGACATGAAAGGGCAACTGCAACCAATCCTGGTATACGCTGAATTGACAATTGCATTATAGCTCTAACAGCATAAGAAATGATTGATACTATAATGTACATTGAACCTTAAATATTGTGACAATTCCTGTTAAGTTGTTACAGGCAAGAATTACCACAGAAAAGTTACAAACGTCAGGCCTGGGTTAGTTCTCTCTACCAAGGCCATGGCTCATATCAACAGGAATGGGATATCTAGAGCTGTACACTGTAGGGGACTCCTAACTGTAATGCTCATAAAAACTACCTGAGTGCTATTTATTGCTCTCTCATTTACTAGGATCAGTTTCTTCCACTTTGCATCATGACACACATAAGTCATTTTAATTGTCACATTTAAATGACCTCAGAATGCTTGACTAGTTGTTACTGACAGTCTTTTTTTTTGGGGGGGGGGGGGGAGGGGGGAGGGCTGCAGATAGCGTGCTCAACAGCAAAATGCCATGAAATTCAGACCATCTTCTCAATCATCTATCAATTGGAGCATCTTAAGCCATAGGCAATCTTGCCATGACAGTTTTGACTTTTATATTGAGAGTGGACAATGGTCTTACTTGAGAGTGGAAGAGTGGATAACCCTCTTACTTGTAAAGTCTGAGTCCAGCAATCTGCTGACCAAACATGTTGAACCAGAACGTGAAACAAACGTCAATGGGTCCTGCATCAAAGATGGCGCTGGATAGCTTGGCTGTATCCCCTGGCAAACGGGGTGCACTCCCTTCCACGTACACATAAAATCCTTCAAGGAAAAATTTACATTCAAAATGTTAACAAAACTGAATCAAGGAGCCTCCCAGTATAAATGTGAACATTTCAATCCACATAGAAAGCTCTGAGTTATCAATGACTAGTCTTTTCTATTTAGTTACAAATTACGAACATACAATGTGAGTGGAAACATGCTAATTCAACAACAGGATAAGTGCAAAGTATTTTACTCCACATAGAAAGCTCTAAATCATCAATTACAGTATTCATCGCATAATCGGGACAGGTTGGGAGTAGCAAACACGGCCCCTTTAAGCGGGGTGCCCGATTTCGCGATGAGCACTCACCATACACTAACGGCATACGACATGTACATTGTTATGTAGTGCACACACACACACACACACACACATGCATACTGACGTACTGTACATGTACATTAATACACAACCACGCTACCCCTCGGCGCGACCCTCTAGCTGTCCCTGCATTCTCGCGATGATGTAGAGTAATCGCAACCGGGTTCTTCTTCTGTCGCCTCTCTTCGAACACAAAATATGTGGATTAAAAGCTAGCACTTTCTTAAACATTCATAGAATTCTTGGACACGTAGGGCGTTCTGTATAAATACATATCCACAACCATGGGAAATGATTACCCAGAACTGATGTGGGAACGTCAATGAAAAGTCCTTCAATCATTCAATCATCACGGCTTGATTGTTTACTTGTCGCGATCACTGCACTGTACATGTGTTGTAGCGATCTGGCTCGCCATATATACACATGTACAGAAAAGCGAAGGCGAGCAGCGAGCTGAAATGTACGTGTACTGGATGGACGGAGGTCAAAACACACCAGTCCGAAGCTTGCTTTGTAATTTTGATGTAAACGACAACTGATAGGGAATCTTTGAAATATTGTTGTGGTATTTTGGTAGATTTTTTGTGTAAAATATCAACAAAATCAAAGATCGCTTGAAGAAAAATTGTCCCGTTTATCAGAGGTCCCCGCCCGATTATCCAGTGAAAATAACGTGCATTGGAAATGTTTCTGGGAAGCGTATGTCATTTAAGCGAGGTTCCCGATTATCAGATGCCCGATTATGCGATGAATACTGTATTAGCATTTTCTGTTTAGTTACAAATGACTAACAAACAATTTGAGTGGAAATACACTAATTCAACAACCAAACTAGTAAAAAAATCACTGTGTAATTACTTTTTTTCAGCAAAAAGTCATCATTCATCATCATTGAAAAGGAATTACATTATAATACACTTTTTGTTTCAATACCCACATTCAAAGGGTTGGTACAAGCTGGAAAACAGAGCTGACATGGAAAGGGTGTGCATTTTGTGGACTCAAGTAAGAGCAACTAGATAAAGTTAACACACAATCTGTTTCACTGGCAACTCTCATGGTAAATGCTCTACTATACATTCATCATTGCAAGGAACATGCTTACAAAATGCTCCTGGCACCACAGCTTCATTGGTTCATTCCTTGGAGGTTTCATTAATACATAATAAACATTTGTTCTATGCAATGTACAATATGGTACTGTCACACAAGCAAGAGTTGTGGGTTAATAAACTGATTACGATACCTGTTCCCACTGCTCCAAGGGTGTGGTCATACTGAGGACCGGTGCTGGCAGAAGGGGTGCCTCCCTGCACCCTTAGCCAGTCAAACTCATCAAGAGGGGCATTATACCACTGACAGTAACCATCCTCAAAGTCACAATCCACTGTGAGTCCATTCAAAGAGAAAAAAAAAGTCAAATTCACATTAAAGCTACAATCAGGAGTAGTGATTAAAGAAGGTTTGAATTATCACATTTGCTGCATATGTGTTGTTCAGTTGTGGCACAAAACAACATACTGTACAAACATTTTGCAATAATCATAATGCCACAAATACAAGGAGATACAGTATCAACAATTTTCTCAATAAACCATCAGAGTGACGGTTTATTCTAGAAATGGTTTTTAAAGAAAACTTTTGATTATACTGATTAACAATTTCATATTGGTTAATCTTACCCCTACATACCTCAGATTTTAGAGCTACATACATTGTAGCTATTCATAGCTATGGAAACTGGCTCTACACAAGCTCATGTAGCCTAAATATCTGTGAAAACAACAGCTGCTCACTATGCTCATATCCAGTTCCAACCCACTGTCTGAAATGCAAGGGTATTTTGTTTGGAACCAGCACTAAGCCATAACAAAAGACTAAGACTTTATCACTTTGGTACTCTTTGTCTCAGAAAGTAAATTTCCCATAAATTAAACAAGAGACACCCCAACAATGACTGGCTGAAGATCATCTCTGTTAAAGGGGGAAAAAAAAAATCTTTGATGTTTTACTCACACAGCGCATCACAGCCACCATCAATCATATTGATTTCATCGATCGCAATGTCGCCCTCTTCCCCATTCCCGACCGTCCCCTCAAACACGATCTCGTAGCCATTGCCGGTGACTTCCACCGATGTGGCATACCACTGGTTGCCCTTGTTGCCGGAATAGGATGCCAGTGTGGTGCGTGTGGCATCAGCATTGTTGGACTGAGGAGAAAAGGAACAGAAAATTCATCCACCACAACAGTGTGTGGTCTTGCTTCATTGGCTGATAGAAAATAAGGCTACAGAGTGAGCTCATACAAAGTAAATATGGATTGTGTATGCTTTTTGATACCAACTCAGGATGAGGCATGGGACATCAGTAAGATTATTTCCATTAAAAAAAAAGAAGAAGTAAAAAGTGTGTCTATATCTTTAAGATATATAATACATACACAGTAAGATTTGATATTACCAACATCTCAAAGCGTCTTATGAGTATTTCTTAATGCCACTCATGATATGATTAATATTTGAAAAGCTTTGCAACATGCAATACAAACTTTCTGAAACATAAACAAGAAACTTCCAAAAAGTCTGGCACCACAATCTGCACAAACTTACCAAGACTGACAGTGTACCAACATCCTGACCGTACATATGGAAGAAGAAAGTCCAGCAAGCCGTGGACGCTGTTTCCATGGAAACGTGAGGACCAATCAGCCTAGCCTTAGCACCAGGAGTATTGGGCCGGGAAGTCTCGATGTACATGTAGTGACCTGATGAGCCATACATGTACATGTAGTTAACCAAAGACAAAATCGGCAGATATGATGGAGAGAGAATTGATGAGTCAAATACACAGTGTATCCACTGCCCATGGTTCATTGTGTAATCATAAGGTAATAGGATTGGCTTACACACTACAGAAAACTGTCAAGTAAACTGCTGTCAAATACTCTAGCATCAGTTCACAAACCAAACTACAGCTCAATGGTATATCATATGAATATGACTGACGAGAATCCAGAAAAGACTGTATTAAACTTGTTCGAATTTTGCATCACTGCACCTGCAATATGCATTTCTGTGCTTGAGGGGTCAATATTTGTGAGACGATTTTAGGAGCAACGTAATTACCACAACCTTGACATTTATCATGAACTTGCCATTCCACAGTTTTACTGGAGTACCTGGACTTCTCTCCAAATTTCACTTTTACCATGAGATGCAGTGAAGCATCTCTCAAAGGTTTCCCTCACCATATGCACTGCCATACGTAACATCGACAGATGGACCAGTCAGTGGGGTGGGTGTGTCTCCAGACCAGTACGTCCAATCAAAATTGTCGGTGGCATCCTGGCGATAGCCGCAGATGAGCGAATTCTCAAAGTCACAAGTTGCAGTCGCTGTGGGGAAGGCAAACAGTAAAATATCACAACTAGAACAAACATGTTTTCTCTGTAAAAGCTGTTGTAACATAGACCTTATTAATGATGAATATACAACTTGGTGTATAAAAAAGTGTTCTACTGGGTCTAACTTTGTTATAGGCAACACATCACATCTGAGCACCTTGTTGCTACAGTATGTTTGATATTACAACAGTCCTTGTTTACTAAATCTCACAGGCCAAGGAATAAAACCCACAAGTGGTCAGGCTACTAACAAATATGATGGTAGAAAAAGTCTGAAATATCGGCACAGATGGTTTGGGGACAATGTTGGAGAAATGACCTTGACACTGACCTTCACAGTCTCCTTGACGTATTGTGATGTCGTCAAGGGCAATATCCCCTGTGAAGGAGGATCCCACGTAGGCTTGGAACACCAGCTTTACATAGGAAGAGACACACACAAGGACATTAGCTATTGTAGCCTTCTCCATGTATCAACACAAAAATTTATACTGATTCTTTGGACAGTGAATGATAATCACTTAGTCAGAAACTTTGGAGTGATTAACTTTTATTCACTTTTGGGATTGGGTCAATTTTGACGAAATCAACATGCTTGTGTCTGCTCAAGATTTTTTTTTTTTTTTTATTGAAAAGAAAAATCTGTACATATTTCAATATCCGTTACAACTATTCATCCATTCCTTTTTGTGTTCATGCTAGCTTTGTGGAACAATAATGGCATTGTCCACTCTATGTGTATATCTTCCATGTTCACAGTACAAGGTTATGGTTTTAGTGGAAGAGTCTCAATTGTGTCACAATATTGTAATGACTACTTCTGTCCGATCAGACCCAGAGTTTCATGCTACAATATAGGTAATAATTGATGCATGAAAACCCACTGAGTTGGCTGATGCAGGGCACAAATTGCTTTCTACATTATTAAATATCTGAGGGTGTAACTCCAGCATACTGATGCTAGATAACACTTGGCATAATTGGCATCAAACATAGCTACACATTTCAGTTGGTGCATACATTAGCATTTCTTTATGGGTCCTGGCATGGAGATATCAAGTGTGTGCACATAATATGAGAAATCATGAATATCTGCACCAAATCAGCGCAAACAGGCAGTCATTTTTGAGGCCACATTCTGTCCAGCAATATTAATAGCAAACACTGTATTTTGAGTATCACAGTGACACTTATGGCAAAGACCTTTAAACTATAAATTAACTATGCCTGTCTAAATTAAAGATAATATAAAGTTTTGGTACCTCAAAAGTTTCCCTGAATTTCCTTGTCTTAGTTTGTGTTTCAGGTTAAAGTACCTTTCATATAACCAACACTGTGAGACTTACATGCCCCAAAGTGCTCTAATGTCTTAGTAATTATGCAATAATGGTTTCGTACCAGAGCAGAGCGGGCTCTGAAAAATTCGAACGAGCCGTTAGTTTGACTCGACGCGGTACCGCGACAATCAATATACATGTATTGTACGAAACCATTATTGCATGATTACTAAGACATGAGAGCACTTTGGGGCGAGTAAGTCTCACAGTGTTAGTTATATGAAAGGTACTTTAACCTGAAACACAAACTAAGACAAGGAAACTCAGGGAAACTTTTGAGGTACCAAAACTTTATATTATCTTTAACTATAACGTGTCTAAAGAGTAGGCCTGTGAGTGAAATATGTGCAAATTTGACTCACAGGTACAGAAAGTTTCATATAATTACACTGCATACTACATTGTGGGACTCTGACTGACTTGGTAAGGGTAAGCTTCAGCTATGGTGACCGCTCCCAGGAACCATTCATCAGACTTCTGCCCCTGGCTGCTCCACACGAGGCTTCCAAGGTCGGAGGTCGCCGAGTCGTTGCGCCTGGCGAAGACGTTCAGCGTCTCAATGGTGGGGCCGAACATGTGATACCAAAAGTTGAGACACTGACGGAAGGTGGTTGAAATAACAGGACTCATGATCCTAGCCTCATCTCCAGGCACTCTGGGGCTGGATGTCTCGATGTACACGTAATAACCATTGGCTGTCATGTGAAAATAGAGAAATATATGACTGCAAGTGTATTAAGTAGAGGCTATGTGGATACCAAAAGTTGAGACACTGAGGGAAGGTGGTGGAAATGACGGGACTCATGATCCTAGCCTCATCTCCAGGCACTCTGGGGCTGGATATCTCAATGTACACGTAATAACCATTGGCTGCCAAGTGAAAGTAGAGAAATATATGACTGTATGTGTATTAAGTAGAGGCTGTGTTCTACTACAGTGCTTCCAGTTTCAGAAATCTAGATACCAGCATCTTTGACATTGTATAGAAATGAAGCAATGAAATAACAAAGGATGTGGCTGAAAAGTATTGTGTAAGTAATGCTTTAAAAGAGCGAAAATCTATTTGTGGCAAGATTTAACAAGACTTTAATTTTTTTTTACTATTTTTTCTCTGATAGACAGTAGTATGCTATACAAGAATGATTCATTTCAGAGACAGGTTTTGCTACTAATTCACATAAAAGATACATCTTGAGAGTGACAATTTGTATGTTAAGAATTCTGTGCAATTCAGTCATTCTTCTTCCATTTAACTTCTATCACCCAGCTCAGTTAATAGCAAAATCTATTTTTTTTATTCTTTGTACATAAGTTAAACAAACATCTAATTCAGCAAGACTCTCTGAATTAACCTCCTGTAACTATCTCCAAGTATACTCAGGCAGGTGTCTATGGGAAATGTGTGTGATAGCAAAATCTGTTTGTCCCCAATAGATTAATAGGCAGGAAGGTGATATCATGGCTATATAACCAAACATACTGAATTACTTTAAAATACAATCAATGGATTCAACAAATGCAATGTGTTTTAATTTTTTCCCCATTCTTCATATTTATGTTTGCTGCCAGTATAATGGCAAGATTTTTTTTTTAATAAACTAGATTATCTTTACAAAGGTGCTTCTTCTTTCTTTTTTAATGGGGGGCGGGGGGGGGGGGGGGAGGGGGTTGCCCATAGTCAAGTTGCATATTAAACAGCATCAGTAGTATTGAGCTGATATAACCCCTACAGTAAAAGCTAAGCCCTTGTCATAAAATGCAGCTCCTTGTGTAGTTCAATATGATGCACTACACTCTTATCTACAGTAGATGTGAATGTCCCATGATATAAAGTACTCAATGGAAGCTGCACACTACAACTGATTCTACAACTGATATATCTCCATATCATTTCATATGTAATTGTTGAGCAAAGAAAATTATTCCTTTTGTACAATTGTGGCAAGTAGGGCTTAACTGTGTAGTTGAGTAGCAGAAATCTATCACCGAGTGAATAACACGCTCTAAACATGTTGTGGGAATAGTAAAAGGACATTCTGTGAAGTACTGCTCAAATCAGCTGACTCCTACAGCTCTTTAAAGTAGATTAGTGTTATGTTCTCTTTTCTAGAACTATTCTGACCATGCTTCACCAAAATTTTTATCATACTAGTGTCATGGCGGTACACTTGGGACATGTTATGCTATCTTCATTAGATATCAACTTATAGGTCTATGAATACTGCTTGGAATGTATGATACAGTGCCACTGGTCAGTCGCCTACACTGTTGGGAATGAACTTTGCATAAAAATGCTGTAGGTACACTAGGTGACAGCAATCAGAACTGTGTGTACATGTCATACATCACATGTGTGGTTATCTTCATAAGATGTGTAACTACTATCACTACACTTTTTCACCTGTCTAGATGTGGAGAGCAGACCACTGATCACTTTTCATTCAGCATTCCTCATGACCCTTTTCATGTGTCTGAACCATGCTTAGCTATTTCATTTGTAATTATGTAAATTCCCTGCCCCTTGTAAGATTAACCCTACAGCGTATTAGGCCGGGCTATTTACGTAGATCGTAGAGCCGGGGGGGGGGGGGGGGGGGGCTCCCAGGCCCCCCCTCCAGATCTCGGCCGTCAATTGCGCGATCGCGACGAAAATTGGCACACACATTGCCTATGATGTAATCTAAAGTACTATGAAGTTAGATTTTAGAAATATTATCATTTATGCTAGATTATGCTAATTTATGCATAAGATGCATGAAATCAGACAATTTGGTATAAATCACTAAATAAAGCTCAAAATGGGCACATTTTTTGGTGTAAATATTCCTTTTAGTGTCCTAAGCAAATACAAGAGAAAAAATTGAGCCATCCGAAAAAATTTCTTAAGTATTTTATTGTTTTTTGAATTTATGTATTTCTTTGTTTTTTTCGACTTCACGTTTTTCATTGTTTTTTTCGAAACTTGTCCATAACATTGTTCCGAACAAGAAAATATGTTATTAATTGATTTTAATCAATAAAACCCCAAAATAATCATGCTTTTATGAAATTTGACTGTAAGCACAGTTTCCCCTGAAATTGTACACGAATTCACATTTTTGAGCAATTTTTGGTCTGACATGCACGTACATACTTATGCGAAACTTCGGAACCTGCGCGCCCGGGCATCGCAAATTTGGTGTCAAAAGATGCGGGAGACTCGACAGAAAAAAAGTCATGAAACGTCGCGGCAATAGCTTTTCGCGTTAGCGATACATCGCGCGGAACGTCGAGGGGGGGGGGGGGGCTCGGAGGCCCCCCCCGCCAAGTTAGGGTTAATTTGAATTGGGGAAAATACAATATTTTTATTCCACGGTTATCAATATCATGGCATATCTTGTCTTGAACAAAGACTACAAGGAACTGGTTGAATTCATTGCATCTGAACAAAAGAGAAAAAATTTACAAAATATTGCCAATTTGACAGAAAAAAATGGAAACTTTACTCATGTCATACATGTGTTGTCAATCAAACTCTCAGTTATATGTATTCAGCAATAAAGAGGCTTTGAGAGAAAATTCTGCTACTTTTCAATGTGACACACTAAAAAAATAAGAATTTACCAAAAGATAAAGCTCTCAACATAAGCAACTCAACCCATCCTCTTGAAACAATGTTTCAGTCCTCTATGAAAGTCTTTGTTTTTGTTTTTTATTCTTGGCTCACAGTTACTGACTTTGGAAATCAACACATACATGTAGCAGTTGGTAAGATCACATCTAGGATGAAAGGATGAGTATGGCAACTGACCTGTCCCTGTTGTGTGGTCCACGGATGGTCCTGTCCCCACTGAGCCGGTGGACCCTTGCTGGCGGACCCAGTCAAAGTTGTCATCCTGGGCCTGGGTGTACTGACACCAACCATTCTCAAAGTCACAGTCCCACTCACTGGAATCTGTGATGGAAAGACAATGATGAATGGAACATAATTGCATATCACATACACATCACTTACTGCATATACCATCAAATATCAAAGCTACATTCAAGTAACACCTAAAAGGTACTGTAATAACAATGACAGTTAATTTTCTCTTGAATAAAACACCTTTTTATCACATCAGGTGCTGAAGCACTCCTGCTTCACAGCATTTCTAAAACACAACATAAATTTGTTGCATACACATAACACTATGCGCCCTTTTCTACCAAATTAACCTACAAAACATGTAGCTACCATCACCCCACATGGCTAAAATGCACTTGTGCATGTGGAGGCACTGTGGCATGGTGGAAATAAGTCTTTAACTTTCAATCAGAAAGTCCTGAATTTGAATCCTGTCAAATGCCTACTCTTTAGACAAAATGTTTTTACCCACCATGTCCCTCTCGACCCAGGTGTATAAATGGGTACCTGGCAATGCTAGGGTAATAATAGTGGCAGGGCCTTCTGGTAGAGCAGTGGCAACACTGAAGAGGCTATCCTGGGTAAAAACAGACCACATTACTACTAGTATCATTGATAACCTGATACTGCATGATATCCTTGAATGTACATTCATGATACAATGTGTTTAAATCTAGGTGGGTAATACATATGAAGAGCTTGCAACCAAAAGGAGCTAAATCCATTGAAAAATTACGGATTTAGCACCTTATGGAAGCAAGCTCTTTATATACAGTGTACATATCCAGCTGCAATATTTGCTTTACCATCACACAGTCCAGCCACACTGATCAAGGTGTCATCTAAGGCAATGTCTCCCGTGTAATTTCCCCCAAAAGTGGCCTCCACCGCAATCTGGTAGGTGTTGCGGTTAGAGGTCGACACTTGACCTTTGATCCAGCGGTCGCCATGGTTACCAGACTGGCTCCACTGCAAGGCCATGTTTCCATTGATGCCATCAATCAGGTAGACATTGAGAGATCCAACACCTAAGGTAAAAAGAAAGAGATATTTTCAGGGATTTCTAAAACACCCAATTCACATCGACTACATGAAAAGAGCAGCCATCTGAAAGGAAAACTCAAGGAGTAATGCAGTGAAACCATAACACCAAATTACAGAAATTCTTATCTTTATTAATAGTTGTACTGCAAGAAAATCAAAAGGCAAACTGAATTTACCTCTATGGCATCCTACAGGAGCCTAAATAGTTCTTCTTTGCTATATAACTATCTCAAGATTTATTCGGCATTCCTCACTAAGTATGTATATGACACAGAAAAATGAACAAACGAATGTATCTTCCATGCAGAGGTACAAAGACAATCACTTGATCTTTGCTCTCTTTTGATACATCAAAATATATGACAATTGACACAAAAAAGACCTCACAGAGACTGATGAGGAAATTTAGAATGGAATACAACATATCTCACATACAGTAAAAATACATACAGCAACCATTATTTTTAAAATGATTTTATGTAAACATATGAAATAAATGATATTCACCTGTCAAACAAATAGCAATACAGAGATTTTGCATTCTTTGGGCAATAACTAAGGTACTGTACACTGTACTACACACTGTAACAAAGGTCCTTTGATACTGCACACCCCTTCTTTATTAAAGTGTAGCAATTTATTATGAAATAATTCATTACATGGTCAATCATGTGCATCATCTCACCTGCTCCATACATATGATACCAGAATGAGAAGCAGCCATCATCAGCTGGTATATTTTCACTGACCAGCCAAGCCACATCACCAGCAACTAAGGTACTTGTTTCCAAGTACACATAGTGACCTGAGAGAGAAAACATATTCATTTTACCTTCAGTCCAGAACAAATATTGACATAATTTAGAGGCTATAAGACAAAATATCATTTAATATTGATAGACCATTTTACATTATGAAAATAAGGGAAAACTGATTGAGGATAAATGCAAAGCATAATCATTTATCCCGATGAATAACAGTTAATTTATATTTTCACATCTTTTGTTAGAAAAAAAAGCAACTTAACTAGAAAACAGATTTTATCATGATCAATTGGATACAGAAAAGTATTCATTGCTTACCCTTTGAAGACATGGTTTAATAAACTTGCATTCTTTTAAATATCTTTTGTTTTAACATTTAACAGTTTGACAAACTTCATTGTTTCTAATATTTCTAACAACAGCATACCTGCCAACATTTCAAGATGAAATATCTTACTCGTGGATTGCAAAAATCTTATTTTATATGCAAACTGAAGTTAAAAATCTTACTTTCGGTCAAATCTTCAGAAAATACACATGAAAGGTATATCTAAATATATCTTAAAAATCTGATTTCTTTGACAGAAAATCTGATTTTGCTATTTTTAACGTAAAAAATCTTACTGAATCTGATAAAATCTTACCACTTGGCAAGTATGCAACAGGCACAAAATATTACCAAAGTTGAAAGCTTTCTTCAGCACTAGAGGTTTGTAATTTTGTTTTTGGTCTGTAGGAAATACCTATGATGGCAATTATTATTGTCAATATTTTGTCTGTTTCCATAGCACTAATCTTATTCCTACCAGATGATGACGAAAGTGTGTGGTCTTTGCTGGGACCGGTAGTCACACTGGGCGTGGCCCCGCTGCTCCGCGTCCAATCAAAGTTGTCGCCAGTCTGGGGGTTGGTCCATGTGCAGTAGTCTCGCTCAAAGTCACAGAAGCCTGTTGAGTTTGGACAAAGACTCGGCATTAACCCACTGAGGACAGACTGACTTTGCTACAACAAGCATTTCCCATAGAGACCTACGCGAGTATTTTGGGGACTCGTCCTCCTCAACGGGTTAACACAAGGCTCATTTGCTAAATGAGATTCTTTTTGCAGGTCAATGGAGAACGGACAGGTTGGTAATCCCCCTATTCGAGAGCAGTCAAGCGGTACACGTAGTCGCTTTCCATGGTCAACTACCGGTACATTGTCATCTTCATACAACTTTTACATCAAAATATGTACACAATACATTGGAAAAAGGGCATATGATGCATCACGCGTTACCCCGCGGTACCGTTGTACCCCGGGAACCACGTTGTGTAGCGCCACCTCACGTCCACTCGAGGACAGCCACAGAGAAATGCATACACTGTGTGTGCATGCAAATAGTCATTCCCATGCCACTGCATGCATACGATGCATGCATGGTACGCTGTGCTAGCAATAGCGTGTGCTTCAGTGCAGTGCAGTGTAGTGCAGTGCAGTGGCTAGCGTGCGCTAGCTCCAGCATCAAAATAATTTTCCACTTTTTGGCACCCAGGGTACAACCTTAAAAAAAAAATAATAATTCAACAAAATGGCTGATTTTTAGTTGGTACCCCGGGATACCGTTTCTGTCATCATATGTTACTGGGGATGTACATGGTTTTTATAATGGAAAAGTGATATTGATAGAAGAATCTCAAACCTTTTATCAAAGCCATTTCACGGGGCAGAATGACACAAATAAACATGAATTTAGGACATGAAGGACTCTTGTATACATTTTGGGAACCTGGTATACCAGGTTCCTGTAAGAAACGGGTGGGAACACTGACTGTGTTGCCTTTACCAATCACCATAGTGGAAACTATTTAATCCCCTTTAAAAACTCTATTGTGTCACCAAGGCCTTCCTGTTGAACTGAGGCACATTGCTACACATGAGTGGACTTGCTAACTTTACAAACAGGTCAAGTTTGAATGAATTACTGAATGTTGGCCAAAAAAAAGCACGGTAAATCAATGTAAGGCCTGAGAACATGAAGGGTTCACTTATGAAAAAGTCTTGATAAAGAAAGTGGAAGTTTGCGACATTGTCATGGCAACACACAAACACACTCAATCTGTTTGATATTAAGACACAATTATCTATGCACAGGGCACTCCACTATAAATCTAGAAAGCAGATTGTCAATAGAATGTCTCGCTCAAGGCCAAAAAGACTGATTAGCAGAGAATCAACACACCTGGTGCTGGGCAGGCTCCATACTCAAAGAGAATATCATCCACAGCAATATCTGCTGCTGTTGTCTGTCCCACCACAGCTTGGAGTACAACCTGCAAACATACAAACCAGTATCACAAAGTACTGTTTGGTTTTGGGGACAAGATGTCATAAGTTTCAGGCTACCATATGAAAGAAAAAATATATATATTTTGGATTTGCAAATCAGAGGAACAGTGACTTCATAACATTTTTGGCCATTATGCTTATATGATTTGCCATGAAATAAAATCACATTGGTGTACTGCCAAATACAGAAGTCCTGTGGGTCATCATGTCTTTTATAAAATATTTTAATCAGTCCCAAAGAAAGGGATAAGTCATTATCCCATTACCTGGCAATCTGATTTGGGTTAGTAAATATAAGAAATGGAATTGCTCGATTTTAATCTAAAATGCTTCTGGTTCATGAATAGACTCTACCTCAGATTCTTCTCAAGTTAAAGTACATGAAAGCACCAGATATGGCTTTGCTCAAGGTAAGTTTTGCATGGAGTTTGAACAGCATGATGCTTCATAACTTTACATTCTACAGAACACTAATTTCAATACTACATCAAGTTATTAGTTACTACAACACTGAGCACCTGGACTCCACTTTGTCAACAGGAAAGCTGAAAACTAGCTACCCCCACCCCCAGGGAAGTACACGTAACATAACAGACGTAACGTAACAGAAAAGATCACATGAATCACATCAAGAAGTATGTCATATTCAATACGAAATAACATCTTGTCAACATACATATTTGTACACCTCATAAATTCAAGGAGAGCAATAACAGTGCAAAACTATTCAGTGCATGCAGCAGCCTTTTTTTTTTTTCTATGCATCCATTCGTTTTGTTTTCATTTGTACGTTTGTGTTTCAAGAGGGGAGGGGGAATGCTTGATTTGAATGCCAGACACAAGATGTACTTGTCAATTTCATTGTACGGCAGGTTGATTGCAAGGGAGGGGGGGGGGGGGGTGGGGCTACACACAGATGATGGTTGTGAATGACCAAACTGTGTGCAATTATGTACTGTATGGGTCTCATCCTTTTGTTGCTGATGCTCAACATCTTTGTCAAGGGCATTGACAAGACACTGTACCTACAGGCTTCACACAACAAATGATTAGAGGAACTAGTGGATCATGCACAGGTATTAACTCAGTGAGGATGGACTGATATAATTAGATACCCCATATCTCATAGACACTTGCCCAAGAAAACTCAGGACACGTCCTCAACCAACAAGTTAAGGATAGGGGGATTCACAATGTACATTGTACAATATATTGGAAGCAAGAAGTTTTGGTCGTACCTGAAAAGTTGCATTAGACTTGACCGTCACTGTAGCATACTGCCATGAAGCTCCCTGAGAACCTGATGTGGATGACCAATACGGGCCAATGAGGGCGCCATTGACAGACTCCCACACTGCAATGTACCCTGCGTCGACATAGTCATCAATGTGGTACCAGAACTTCATGCAGTCTCCCTCTTGGGTGGCATCAAACGAAGGGCTGTACACCAGGGCCTGGTCGCCAGGGTAACGCTGTGCAGACGCTACATCAGCAAACAGCAAGTAACCTGCAAAGGGCAGAGAGGGGATGTAAAAATGTAAATAGAATCTAATTGAACAACATTGATCAAATTTCAAAAATCCTGCACACCAAATCAACTGATAACAAAAGAGAAGAAATAGACCTATTTCACCATACATGTACTTATTTTCTGTTTATTAATTTTTTTTTTTTTTTTGGGGGGGGGGTTTGTTTGTTTTTTTGTTTTTTTTTTACAATTTTGGCAAAACTACAACCCATGCTGACATCTGATTGAAGGTTTATCATTATTCTCAAGGGAGACAATAATTTTTTTCCATTCCTAATACTAATGGTTTGAAAATATACAGAATTAGAAAATTTCTCACAATTCCATCCTTGCAACTTCCAGTAAACAAGAACAATCGTGGTGATTTAAAGTGTAACACAGGTTTCAGAAAGTAAAACAGGCAATATAGAACATATCCTGACAGCAAAAGAAAAACATCATACATACTGTGCTTCTGTCAAGAGAGGGCAGTATTACAGTGTCACATGACAGTATGAGATACCTGTAGAGGATCCAGTGGTGTGGTCACCCAGTGGAGTGCCATGGGGAACGTCAAGTGCTCGGACTCTCAGCCAATCAAAATCATCCAGACTAGTCTCCTGTGTCCAGCCACAAATACTGCTTTCAAAGTCACAAGTTCCTGCAAAAAAAGAAAAAGATTTGCGATGGTATGAGAAACACCAGTATATTTTACTATACTGAAGTGACTACTCTGTAGAATGAAAAGTTTAAACTACTTTTCCTCTTAAAATTGTTATCATTATTACCATTATTAATGGTGCTAGTACTATTTCATAATGATTAATTTTGTGGGTACCCATCATTACTATTATCATCATACCTTTTTATATTATCATCATCATCATCAATTCTACTAATAAAGGCCACTGCACAGTACATGGCTTTGCTACGATTTACAGGTTGTATAACTTTAAGACCGGAAGTCTGATGTTACCAGCCTTGCCAATACCCACTGATGCGACTGGTTCTTACAGATTTGACATGTAACACTGTCCCAACCGGTTGTGGGTCTTCAGCAAATCATGCTACAATATGTGACCGTGCACCTCAAAACGAACATAAAGTCGCACACATTGATTTTGCGTGGAACTGAAAATAAGTGAGATGGGTCAATCTAGCCGAACTTGACTTTTTCATATTTTCTGAAAGAGCTGGTCTTCTTTTACATTATGCTAAAATTTGGTATCATAAAACGGGCAGGAAAGTGTGTTTTTCTAGCAGTTTATCTCGAACATTTTTGGTAGAATAGTGTGATTATGTGTGTCTGTAGAATCCCTTTTTCATTTCTGAAAAACCTTGTCCATACTCTTCACTTTCAACTATGATAACTTTTGAAAGGATAATGCTACTGCTTTGAAAGTTGGCGTTAATCATGGACAGAATATGGTAATGAGGCATGCTTAATTTCAATTTAATCTGATAATCCCTTCATTGCTGTTAGTCTGGTGGTTTACTTCCTTTTTTTTGTCCCATTTATCGCACAGCCAGCACGGTTTGGTAAAGATTAAACGCTTGAATAGACAATGTACTTCAGAGCCTCTTTTCTCTGTTCACACTTTTCTTGAGTTTGTGCTTTCTTTCCAAAATTTAGATAGGTTAAGAGAGTTCATTTGATTTGAGTTATACATCATTTTAAAGCTTAAAGTCTGCTCTTTCAGAATATGGTCTTAACTAAAAATTCATGTCGGGCGACTTTTTGTTTGTTTTGAGGTGCAGAGTCACATATAATGTACTGAAGCAAGAACGGTCATAAAAATAGCTGTGTAGTCTGATCATATAGTGTGCAGTGTGAAGTCATGCAACTGGTCGTATGACCTCTCTAGTCATGTAGTGTGTAGTAGATTTATTAGTAGTCTAAGGTATGTGTATGACAGTTACTGCATTTGCATTAGTTGATTCTTTTAAATATAGAGCATGCTTGGCTTTCTCATTTAATCAACCTTTCTTCTTTCAGTTGGGATCCCCAGTAGTTATAGTTCCGTATTAACTATACACAGCCCAGTTGCTGTATAGACCGATTCAAGTGACTGTTCATGGAAGTGCGCCCTCTTAAGGCGACGCCATTACTGGGGGCCAACCAGGCCGGGTCGGCAAGCGCCCTGCGTGCGTGGCAAGGGTGCCAGCGGCAGCCAGTGCTTTATTGAATTACCACCCGGCGCCAGCCGGCCGGCCAGCTAGCTATCTCTGGCGCTGGCAGCGATCGACGCATCTGGCTTTGTGACAACTAGAGTCTAACGTTACTTTTTTTTTTTCGCAAGCTAATTAAGAATAAAAAAAATTAAACAACTTATACCGACTATGAGCGAATTGGTAGATGACATACGGCTGTAGCCAAAACTTGAATTTCAAGGTAAATATCGGTACGATCCGTGAATGTTTGTGGACTCTATTTCTTTGGCGATGACTTGGGTACTCGCGTGTTAGCCCCGTATATTCACATTTGTGTAAGAGAATAAAAACCGCTGGGAGAATTATTGCTTGGCGCAGGCAGACGTCTTGCTAATAAGCCTAGGCTGTTGACAAGTTAACTGATATAATTAAATACAAATAATGATTAAGAATCTTGAGCTAGATATGGTGCAATAAATTGCAAGCTATCAGTTAACTTAACCTTTTTAGGGCACGCTTTTGCCTTTACTCGGGAGTGTCAGGCCAGCAGGGTAGAATCTGTCTAACGTTAGATCTTGTCTGGAAATCTAGGCAAGAGTCCAGACTAGATCTAGACCTATTGACTTCTAGAACCCTACATCCTATATCATTTTCGGTTGTCGATAACTTCAGGCAAGCCTAACTAAGTAAACCAAACGGAATATATAGGCGTTTCTAGGCCGTAGAAATCTATATGCCTAAACTTAAGTTACGACGACGTCGCCTGATGTCTACAACCAAAACTTCTACTGTTTTAGGTCTAAGTAACCTTGCATAACATCATGCTAACGCCTAATACATTGTACATTGTACTTTCTTAGTATGATTATGAAACGGATGTTTGCCACCATCCATGGTTTAATATTTATAAGTATCACTTTATCAAAAGTCAAATTCAGAGTTCCAGGCCAAAATTGAATAGGCCTATGGTCAATTCAGTGCTGAACATTGAAGAAGTGAAACAATATAAGAATTTAACGCATCTTGAAACATTTTATTTAGCTATAGTGTAGGCTGTAAAATGTTTGTCATAATAATAAAGTCCAGCCAGGAAGTGTATTCTAACTTTGGCAAGTAGGACACCAAGGATAAAAAAGAAAAAGTGAATTATCAAATTCTTTGATCTAAACTTGTCTTCTAAGATGAACAACATATTTTACGAATAATACATCATGCAGTGATAACCTAATTAAATAGAGAATCTAGTAGACATAGTTTGTTTCGAAATCTCTGCATTTTATACCGTTGTATTTCACTTATTAAATTGTCTTTAATTTTGCCTTACTTTATCAGGCGTCAGCGGTGTCTGAATTTCACACACTGCCGTGCAGCTTCCATTTCCATTTTTTCTGTTATTTGTGCACCCAACAACTGCACAATGTGTTTTCCTGATCCTTCCTTTGAAGCTTTCAAAGTAGATCAATATGTCTGAATCACTCAATTTGCCCAAAAGAAAGGCATTAAAAGCCGCTGAATGACTTTTCCACAGTGAGTAAACAATCACAATATTAGCGCGGCGCCGGCGGTCGCCGGCCGCGGCGCAGCGGCCGCGCCCGGCTAACTATGCGCGATGGGTACGCTAGGCTGCTGAGCTGCAAGTGCAACTCGCTGGGTAGCTAGCTCGCTGGAAGCCCCCGTTGGCCCCCAGTTATGGCGACCGTTATAGCGCCGCTAGCGGCGGTAGGTGAATAGGTCATCGAAATTGAATCGGTCTATAGCTTCGCACAGCATCTGGTTGGGCTAGTTCCGTATGTAATGCCGTCAGATTTTTTTGGAGAGTATCAAAATTATGCATTTTTGGAAAGCTCATTGTGTAAGATATCAGGAAAACACAGCTTCCATTTGCCCCAATACCTATATGGCCGCCATCTTGGATTTTTCTGAAATGGCTGCCATATAACAGGTTATCTTCATATATATTGGCTTCTAAATAACCTAAAATTTAAATTTGACAGTAACACCACCATTGCACCAAATTTGAGTTGAACTGCTTTGAAATTGTGGAGGACAATCACAATGTCATCATGTATCCCAAGTTTAATTGAAACTGCATCAAAACTGTAGAAGTTCATGACGCAAGATTTGCAACGGACAGCCCGACTGCACGACCCCCCGACCCATCAACCACACACTGATTCCTAACAAATTGTACTCCCTTATACACTTCATGTGTGTGTGTGTGGGGGGGGGGGGGGTATAATGAAAAGGTTTACAGAGAGCCGGGAATAAAAGGGTTGTAGAAAATGTATTGGCAAATGAAAGGGTCTTCAATGAGCTGAGAATAAAAGGGTTATAGAAACTGTCCTGCTAAATGAAAGGATCTACACTGAGCCGAGAATAAAAGGGTTATAGAAACTGTCCTGCCAAATAAAAGGGTGTACAAAGTAGCTGGGAATAAAAGGGCTATACAACTGTCCTGCCAAATGAAAGGGTCTACACTGAGCTGAGAATAAAAGGGTTACAGAAACTGTCCTGCCAAATGAAAGGGTCTACACTGAGCTGAGAATAAAAGGGTTACAGAAACTGTCCTGCCAAATGAAAGGGTTTACACTGAGCTGAGAATAAAAGAGTTATAGAAACTGTCCTGCCAAGTGAAAGGGTGTACAAAGTAGCTGGGAATAAAAGGGTTATAGAAACTCCTCCAGAGATTGGTGTCATCTCTGAGGCAGCCAACTTTCTATATATCTCATCTTAAATCATCGTCAGTTTCATGCTTCTCCTACATGCCCTCATCATTTTAACCTTCCCTGCCCTAATGGCAAAGAAAAAGAATAATAAAAAAAAAAATTCAACCATTTTCTGTTTCATTGACTGTTTCACAAGTGAATAGACTTAGACGTTGAATTCCACTTTGATATTTAGTTTTCATTACGAACCAACATACTCCTAATGACATAAATGGGTTTATTCTTTGAGGCAATAACTCCATCATTATAATCCCTCAGTTTCATACATCTCTGCTTGCTCTGAGTGTCCTCATCAGTGTCATTCTGACACTCACTGCTGCACCAGCAAAGAAATAATACAATGGTCACAAAAGATGAGCTAGATTCAACCATACACTCATTTGAATCAAATTTTCTCATTTATGAAATGTTTTACAAGAGATAAAAAGGAGAAAGCATGCTCCTAATGATAGAAATGAGTTCAATCTTGGAGAAAACCAATCTTGTTTATATTAACATGAAATCCAATGGTGAAACTGGTAAGCTAGATCTAACCATATCAAAACTCAGTTGAATGATATTTTCTGTTTCTGTTTTACAAGTGCATCCCCACCCCCTCATAAGAAAGACTAGATATATCGCTATGGCTACTGATATGCCTCCGCCATAATGCATGGTTCTCCTAATAGGTCTATAGTACAATGTCTTGACAATGTGTGATGGCAGTTTCACACAATTGGCAAAATATTAAAATGACAGGTTTGACACAAATGTGCTAAATGTTCACTTTCTAGAACTAGGTTCAATTGGATGAATGATTAAAATGTCAGAGTGCAGGTATTTGGGGAACTGATGATTTTTACTTGACTTTTGACCCTTTTATAAGTTTATGCATTGAGTAATTTTCAAGGTATTGAGAAAAAGTATAATTTCAGTATCAAATGGGAAAATAGCATTATCTAAACCTGGTCTTTGACCTTTGACCTCAGAGTTCCACAGAGAATCACTGTTAGGTAGAACATGCATAAATATGTAAGTTTCATGATGATACCTTGAGTTACTTTCGAGATATGGAGGAAAAAGTGCAATTTAGCACTTTCATTTGACCTTTGACCTTTTGACCTTTGACCTTTTGGCAAGAAACTTCCCCCAAAATATATATTGGGTAATACGTGCCATACATCAAGTTAAAAAAAAAAAAAAACCTTCAGGCATATTGCATTTTAAGGAAAGTACTGATATTTTGAGGAGTTGACCTTGACCTTTGACCCCCTGACCTTTGACCCATGACCCCAACTTCCCTAGATAATCACTGCCCATCGGTACAAGCATATATACTAAGTTCCATGAAGATACCTTGAACCATTTGCGAGATATGGAGAAAAACATGAAATTTCAATTTTTTTCACAAAATAACCTGTGACCTTTGACCTTTGACCCTGTGACCCTAAAATCCACACAAAGTATTATCCCCCAAGGATATACCCTCATACCAAGTTTGACGGTAAAACCATCACACGGTTCTTGAGATATCGACAACAACAAAACGGGACGGACAGACGGACGGACGGACGGACGGACGGAAGGACGACCCGAAAACATAATGCCTCCGGCCACTTCGTGGCGGAGGCATAAAAAGGAAAGAACACTGATTCCCTTGTGGATGAAGTATGATGATCTATATAGGTTGACACTTCATTAGTCTTACCTAAAATCTCTGTAAGTTGATATCACACATCCATTACAAAATAAGTAAAGGTTTTCAAGAACTGCTATTCGAATTGTCTCAACAGACTTGTAACTAGGAGGATTTGATTCTTTGACCTTGAAAATGGTAGTTTAGCTGTCAAAATAAAAGTTGTATGTCACTTAGAAGTTGAGATATATTAACAAAACATTATTTATGGTGGCCATTTTGAAAAATCCAAGTCAGCGACCATGAATGTCTCAGTGCAAATGGAAACATTTTTTGTCTGATTGTTTATACTGTAACGTTTCCAAAACTGTATAGTTTTCATACTCTCCACAAAGATCCAACGAAAGTTAAAATTCAAACATAAGGACCCTGACTATTAACTCACACTTCTGTCATGTTCTGTTCTAAATGAAAAGTGAGAAAAGAAAGTGAGATTCCATCTGGATTTGAACCGAAACATCAGTCTGGATTACTGGACCGGTGCTCTATACAAACTGAGTTACTAGTATGCAGGGCCCTAGTGTGGTGTTCACAATGAAAATCTTAAAATTCCTTGGACTAAGACTAATGCCTTCATATTCTACAGACATTGATGAGAGATATATTTTTTTTCTACATGTACTTACCTCAAGATGTAATATTCCCAAAGCCTATGGAATAACCAACTTTATTTTGCACAATATACGCATACAAATATCTACACCACTGCCGACAGGACAGGATAGAGTGTGGAATAATTTTCATTTTACCTGGCCATTATCCAAGAGGGAAATGGTAAGTACTTCACTGGAATGACAAACAGTAGTTTACTCTGTACTTGTAAAGGTTAAGATCTTATATTGTTCCACAACAAAGGGAATATTTTCATCAAATTTGCATTCAGGACAATCTGCAACTGGGGAGGGATTGAGATGTATAATGTCACAAAAAGTTAGTTAGTCAGTTTGGGTGGGGGATGGGAGGGCAGTACCCTGAAAAGTCCATGCATACATCCCTGTCTAGGAATACAAGACGATGATAGCACCATTTCTTACTTGACGGGGGACAGTTTCCATTATGAAAGGAGATGTCATCTACAGCGATGTCACTCTCAAACGATGATCCGATGACTCCCTCAAAGACAAACTGAGGAGGTGACAAAATAGAATGTGAAATGGCATCAAAGCTTCTTTTGCAAACCAAAGAATTGTGCCACTAATGCGATTTTCTAATCCTTCTCCAGGTACCTTAACTAACTCCAACTGGATCTGACAATTTAACATTTACCGTTACCTTGCCCTGCAGGTCTCAAAAGTAATTTCTTTTAAATCCTATTGTAGATACAAAAGAAAGTCTTGCAAATACTCATATATATATATATATATATATATATATATATATATATATATATATGAAGATATAAATACGGTTAAGTTGGAAGCTTTGGACAAGAGAACATTATATAATAACAATAATAATATAAACTAATAGATGATAATATATAATCATATATAACAATATATAATAATATATAATTAATATGTAATAATAATTGTATAATGAGCTGTTAAGTAGTACCTGGGTTTTATGAAGTTTAGAGTGAGAGCAATAACCCAAAGATATCTCACAGTATATGACATATGATTTATTGTTACCTGAAAATTTTGTCCATTGGAGTCTACACTGACGGCTGCTGGATTCCATACATTCCCAAAGTCAGACGGCCCCCTGCTGAAAATGGTCTGTTCCACTCCACTCTCCTCCAGGACGTTGACCTTCAGTGTTCCCATGGAGCCACCATACATGTGGTAGTAGAATTCAAGACACATACCGGCCGACCCTGTCATGTTTTGGGATGGTGAGACCAGACGAGCGGTGTCTGCAGGCAAACGGGGACTAGACGCCTCAGTGTAGATATAAGATCCTTTGAAAAACAACAGAGATATAATACTGTATGTATACTCAACATAGGTATTACCTGCTCATACACAGCATAGGACAAAAAATTCTACAAGTGCTTTGTTTGGTACTCTGCATTGTACACGTCTTGGTGAGATTGAACCATGCAGATACCAGAGTTCTGTCATTTTTCTTGACCTGACACTTTACATGGTAATCATCTTGGTGTCAGTTGTAAAAACTGTGAAGACATAATTTGAATTCGTCTGTTGAGAATAAGAAGGGCGTTAAGTGGTCTTGAGCACTATGGGTTTTGTGGCAACTTAACGCCCTTATCATTCTCAACAGACGATGTACATCACCCTGATGATATCACGATATAGTACCAGCAGCAGTACAATTTTCTCTCAGTGGTAAGAACGAAGCTTAAAATAGAAATGTCGCTATGGCGACTGATGCCTCCGCCATAATGCATGATTCTCCCAATAGACGTACAGTACAATGTCTTCACAATGTGTAATCCATGACAGTTTCACATATCTGGCAAAATATTGAAATGACAGGTTTGTCAGAAATGTCTTGAACTGGGTTTGCTATAATTTTCTAAGAGTGCAGGTACACATATTTGGGGAATTTTGGGGAAGTTTATGCATTGAGTAATTTCCTAGGTACGAAGAAAGAGTGTGATGACGGTACAAAATTGATTTTTTTTCTTCTTTGGGAGGGGAGGGGAGGGCATTGAAACCTGGCCTTTGACCCTTAATCTTTGACCTTTGACCTTCTGGCTGGAAATTTCCTGGAGAATCTCCATTAGGTAATGCATGTATTAAGTTTTGAAACTAATAATGCAAGCATTGCATATACTAGTATATGAGGGAAATAGTAAAATTTTGAGGAGTTGACCCTGATCTTTGACCCCCGAGTATTGACCCATGACCCTTAAATTCCTTAGATAATCCCTGCCAGACAGTACATGCATATGTACCAACTTCCATGAAGATACATTGAACCATTTGCGAGAAAAGTAATATTGCAACATTTTCGCCTAACCTTTGACCTTTAAACCTTTGACCTTATGACATGAAACTCTCTCTGGAGACTCTTTATGCAGTAGTACATGTCCACACCAAGTTTCAAGAAAATACCTTCGGGCATTGCATAGATATGGGGGAAATTGCAACATTTGTAGCATTTGACCTTGACCTTTTGACCTTTGACCTCTTGCCAATGTCACTAAAATCTACTCAACTAATTTTCCCATCATACATCATCCTTGGACCAAGTTTGGTGAAAGCTGCTTCATCCAGTTTTGAGTTATCACGTAAACAGATAAATTTTAGGATTTCACCTTGATCTTTGACCTTTGACCTCTGTCCGATTTCACTGAAAAACTAATCAAGTAATTGTCCCATCATACATCATCCTCCAACAAAGTTTGGTGAAATTTGCTTTATCCAGTCTTGAGTTATCGCGTAAACGGATACAATTTCATGATTTGACCTTGACCTTTGACCTTTGACCTTTAGCCGATTTCACCCAAAATCTAATCAAATAATTGCCCCGTCATACTTCATACTTGGACCAAGTTTTGTAAAATTCCAGTAATCATTACTCAAGTTATCGCGTAAACGAAAGCGGACGGACGGACGGACGTACGTACGTACGGACGGACAACCTGAAAACATAATGCCTCCGGCACCACTTCGTGGTGGAGACATAAAAAAAGTAGTTGAACTAAAAAAAAAAAATCCACAAAGCTAAAAAAAGAAGAAGAAAAAAGACAAAACTTGATATTAGAATGGATCAATGAGAACACACCTGAGCCTGAGGTGTGGTCACCGCTAGGACCGGTGTTGGTGGAGGACGTTGGCCCCTGGAGGCGTGACCAGGCAAAGTCTGAAGAGGGGTCCTGAGTGTACTGGCAGAAGTCGATCTCAAAGTCACATGACGCTGAACCTGTGTTGACACTCGGGACCGCTGAGGCAGGGAGAGCTGCAGAATGTTGTTTATAAATTGCTATGTTTATTTGTTAAACAACAAAACTTTATGCTTATATGGAAGATGTTGTGTTGATTAATTACACACAGAGTATTTAATGAAGCTACTACTTTAATACTAGCAATCAACAGGTCAGATGTCAATATTAGAATATAACAAAACCCTGTTGTGATGAGGATATTCTGCTGCTCCCAATTTTCTTTATAATCTTTTGATTTTCTACTTTGAAACAATTAGAAACCTGATGTAGCAAGATAATATTTGTGGTCCTAAGAACATCATTATACTGTGATTCCACTCGATTTAGTACTTACACATGTACCTTGCATTATTCATGTTTGCAAAACACTGGTTATTGTAAGCTTCTTTATTGTTATTCTTTCTTTCTTTTTCAGTTTTTGTATCATTGTGTACATGATTTCTGTAAATTTTGTATTATTTTGTCTAATTAAAATTGAAAGATTAGAAAACAGTATTAGGGGACACTAGATGAAAGCTATAAATGGTAATATATGCTACACAGTTTTGCTCCACAGCCACAAATCAATATACACTGCACATGACCCTTAATCTATTTCTGAGATGATCAATGTCTGTAGACAGGAGACCTAACTCATTTCAAAACTGTGGAAATCTTACCATCACAAGTTCCCTCTGTGAGAACTATGTCATCTATTGATGTATCTCCATAGGGAACAGATGTCAAGACAGCTACAAAGTAGACCTGTGTGTGTCAAAGGTCAACAACAATCAGATTACTTATCATGTTACATAGAATCACAGTAGGCTTGAGTGGATGTTTCTCGGTATTATCTATGGGTGTACCACTGTTGGATTCTTTCACAATCTTGAGGTTTTAGTGTGTAGGTCAGCACATCTATTTCGTCAAAGTCATCTAAAAAAAATATATAGAAGTCAGATAGAAAACATAATGGCCCGAATTCACAAAGGTGGTACAAATGAAACTGTGGTTTAAACCATGGACAAAAACCATGGAGCGCCAAGTGTCACACGGAATATTTCGTTAACGAAATAATCATTTCCTGGACTAAATGTTCATTTAGTTACAAAATGTTGTCATTTCGTTACAAAGTAATAATTTCATCGACGAAATGACTGATTTCGTAACGAAATATTCCATGTCACACTTGGCGCTCCATGGTTTTTGTCCATGGTTAAAACCATGGTTTCATTTGTACCACCTTCGTGAATTCGGGCCTAAGAGTTAAAAACTTGGTGTACAGGTGATTTTTATACATACACAACGTAGGCTCTTCCTAAACAAAAAGTTTCTTTCATGAATATATATAGTTTAAGTCATATGAGAAAATGAATTATTACCAAATCTCAAATACTTAGATGTAGTGGATATGTGGACAAATCAGTGCTTTAAAGCATCTTGATAATTGTTTGAAACTTCATATTTAGCTTGGCTAGTGTGCATGGTGATGGTTGTCATGGAAACTCAATTCAGCTCGATTACAGATTGTAAACATCAAGTGTGTGCTCTCCATGGCACAGCATCTTTTATCATCAACTAAATATTCTCCTGATTAACCCGTTCCCTCTAAAACAGAAATCGCCATAGACTTAAAGAAGAAATTTATAGGAAATAATATCATATAAATTGACTGTTTTCCATCATTTAATGTTATTTTGATTAATTTCTGACATAAATCATGCAATAAAGATGTCTCTGCTTTGAATATAAGAATCTTTATTTTTATCATACACATTAGGTGACATCGCTCAAATCCGATGTTTCTTGTAGCGAACAGAGCTAAGTGGTCATGGAAATTGGGTTTTTTTCAATCTCAAAAACAGTTTGGGGGTAAAGTTACATTGTCTAAAAGATATCCAGTTTTGTTAACTAGCTTCTTAGCTTTCCGTAGATATCAAACTTGTCATATTTCTAGATTCTCTATAAATTTCTGCCTTAAAACAGGCACCATAGATTTGCATTGGCCATGGGTTAGCATACCTCATTGATGGAATCAAAGTCCACAGTGACCTGTCCATACAGCCAGGTGTTCTGGTCAACATTCTGCTGACCGCTCAGTGACCAGAGGATCTCGCTGGAGAGGAGGGCTGCCCCCGTCGTCCCGTAGACCAGCAGCTGACCGGTGTCCACTCCAAACATCATATACCAGAAGCCAAGGCAGCGCTGACCGGTGAGGTCAGGGGAGCTAAGGAAGAGGTGTGCTGCCTCACTGGCCAAGCGTGGTGAGGAAGCCTCTATAAACATGTAGGAGCCTGCAGTGGGAAGGTGGTACATTTGTCTATGACATATCCCTCATTAAGAAAAACCCAGGCACAACTAATCATGAGCACAAAAACTGTAGTGCATAATTACACATTAACTGTTTCAGATAGTGAAAGATCAAACTTCTTTACATGAAAGCTCCTTGACAGTAGTATTTGTACAATTTGTGTGCCTGTACTACGACCATATCTGGTATGGGTTCCAAGGGCTAACCACTGATTTTAGCACTGATGGGCATTGAACCCTCCCTTATAGATCTTATAGATCATCAGTTGAGTTTTCTGAAGGTGATATCATTCCTGGTACTTCACTGAAAAGTTTTGATCTCGTACTTGTCACACAAATAATGAAGCCATACTCACAGTTCATGTTTATGCTAGTTAAAGATACCTGTGAATTATATAAGAATATAGCTATATCAAAAGCTGATAGAATATTTAATGTCATCATGCCATAATGAACTGAATAATTTTATTCTTAACTTAATCATTAATTATGTAATTTAGAGCAGGTGTCTGAATCTCACCAGGGTAGGAGTACTGCATGCAGATAAAAAAGATAAAATTGCCTTATTGATTGTTGCATACAATGTATGTGTGTGTGATTTTTTTTTTTTTTTCATTGCTCAAGTGTCTTGGGTGTGACAAATCAAGACCTACCAAAGGAGGTTCCAAGGGTGTGGTCGACATTGGGACCGGTTCCAGTGCTGGGCGTGGTCCCTTGTAGTCTCAGCCAGTCAAAGTCATCTCCATCC